>NC_092873.1:332556632-333304966 GCF_028372415.1 Notamacropus eugenii | reverse complement strand
TGTTATCCACCCTTAAAGAAACAGAGGACAAACAAGTACAGTATGGTCTTACAAACATGAGTGTGAATGTCTGAATATGAGTATACTTATGGATATGAATGTGTATATAAGCAGATGTATGTAGATATATATTATGTATGTATGCATGTATATATAATGTATATATATATATATATATATATATATATATATATATATATAATGTTTGTGTGCAAATCTATGTATGTATGTGTATCTGCACTTAATTGTAGCCCCTCTTGGGAATGAGAGAGGAAGGAAGAAATAAAGAACAAGTGTTAAGTGCACAGTAGAGAACAAAAGAAAACTTATAAGCAAAGAAAATGTGGACAGTTCAAAATATAATGTATATTATTATTATACAGGCTTTCTTGGAATGGAAATTTATTGCTCTTTATTTTAAATCCTCTCATATTTGCTGTGCACATGACAATGTTTTTTCATTCTGTTTTGTATTTAAATTTTAGTATTAAGTTTATAGTGTTTCTTTTTCTTTTCTTACTCTGTATCTGTTTTAGTATTTACATTGAAAAGAAACCATTTTTTTTAAATTAAAAAAGAACTGTGCTGAGTGAACTCAGTCTCCTCAGAGATCAAGGTGAGACAGGGAAGAGTGTGACCCTGAGGTGTTGGGAGAAAAATGTCCATACTTTTGTTATTGCTATATCTTCAAAGTAAATATACTTTTGTAAAAGCTACTTGGTATAAATAGTTCAATGGAACTGAGGGGCTAGTCAGGCAACTAACAGTGGTACAAACACAACTAGTTGAGCTTGAACCAATGTCATTATAGAAGAGATTCCCCCAAAACTTTTCAAGGTACTTAGAACCCTGAGGGATAGATGCAGCATCCTGGTTCTAGGATAGTAAGCCAGAGAATAAAGTTACATAATATCACATGCACTTAAAGACAAAATAACTCATAGAAAAGTAAGCTATTCAATCACCTGATACATGTTTAATCAAATTGATAGAGCAGGCAAATTTGAAGACTGGCCTCTGCTTAAATGACTCAGAAATGGTGATTGTTTCTCCAGTCAGCTCCAATGTTTCAGTAATAATCCAACTAGATAGGAGCTATCCCTAAGGCAATTGGCTCAGATAGAATTTTGGAGGAAGAAATGGGTTGGTTGACAAAAAAAAATCAGCTTCTTCTAAAAATAACAATTAGTACATTAGCTCCAGACATTCTCCTTGACCTTGACCTGTCTGTGATACCCAAGAAGCTGGGAGTTAATTAACAAATTAGGTGGAAAAAAAGCTATGTTTTGACTTTTTCCCCATGCATGCAGAAAGGTTACTAGGATAAGGAAAAGGAAAAAAAAATATGGCATGACAAACCTCTGTCTGTAAGCCAGACTGCTCAGACCTTGCTGTGTAAAGCAGCAGCCATGGCACAGAGTGGGCAGCTGGCCATAGTAAGAATTCAACAATTCCCGGGCATGGAAAAAATGTTGTGAAAGTCTCTTAAAGGGAAAATGCCTACCCAGTCATTGAAGAAGATGGAAACAAAACATAAACAGATCCAGAAGCATGATATTTTGATTGCTGAAGTTTAGGAAATGTGGAAAATAAGGAAATGAGATGAAATAAGAACTGAATCTAATTACCCTTTTTAATCTAACCATATACAGAAATTAGATGCTGGTGGACTCCCAGGGAAAGTTCAGATTCTCACAGATGATTCAGGGACTAGTTCTAAGTAGCAGCAGATAAAAAGGAGCTATGGGCTATTTCTGCTTGATACTTCAAGATTATAAAGCAATGGAGTGTTTGATGCTACTTTAAAGTGAATTAAGTAATAGCAAATGTCTTCAGCAACTTGCAGGATCCTGTAGAAGTTGTTTCAGAGTTCTATAAGTATTCACATATATAAAACTCTCATGAAAGCTTAATGTAGTAAATTAAATACTTTTATGTATTTGTTTTTTGCTTCTTTGCTTACTTTTTTACTTATGATAAAGTGCCCAGCCTGTTAGTGTTTAAGGAGAGCTAAAAACTTCAAATGAATTCTACTTATTAGTATAAGAAAAGCATCTATAGCAGAAAAAAAAACCCTTTCACTTATGTGGAAACTGAATCATCATTCTTTGAAGGCAATGTGTATTGGATGGGATTGTTTGAGTTCTGGGAGCTCTGATGAATAAATCAAAGGAATCATGGAAATGAGGATAAAGTAATTGGCTACTTCTAAATCCTTTAGCAGGAGATTTAAAAAATGAGCTGCATTTGGGAGACCAATTTTTTCTCTAGGTGTGGGTTGACCCAGGACCCTCGAAGAAGACAGCTCCTATAAAATGTCTATTTTGGACTCCCATTGCAAAGTAGAAAAATGATAAGTAGACCAAAAATCCAAAGCATAATTGATCACAAATATGCTAAATACATTAACTGACTTCTTATTTCTAGTGAATAAAATCTTTTGACATGGGCTCATAATCAAAAGAGAAGGAAGGACTTTCCAGAAGTTCATCCTACCACCAAAGTTACAGGACTTCTCCAAAACAAATAAGACACACCTACTTGATTCCAGCACTCTAAGAAGCATTTCCAATGGCTCAGGCCACTATCCTTTCTTTTGTCAGCACCAGGAAAAATGCAGAAATGGTAAAAGTAAATTCACTGGCACAAGTGTTAAAGATCAACTACTTTCTGGAAGAAATAAATGTCCCTCATCTTCAGGCACAACCACGTCTCTGACATTCATATCCCTGTAGATATGAGTCTTGAATGTCTAGGCTACTGCTCCTTTATTCTGACCAAAAAGGATACATTTGGAAATGATTGAAAACACACTGTGAACTTGTTTCTGACCTGGGTATCTTGGGTTTAGGATTTGCTCTTTTTAAACTAGTTCCTGTGGAGATAGATTGGTCACTGTGGGTAAAAAGGATGCAGTCACTGCCCCTGAATTCGTATGGAACATTTATCTATGGGAACCAGATGCGGAAACAGTTCAAGGATCATAAGAGGTGATGTTTCTTGGAAATTCTTACTTCATAAACAGTACAGAAGGAAGTGGCACAGACAGGACAACCAATTTTTCATTTGAGAAGCCTGATGTCTAACACCCTTAATTGAATCAAGACTTTCCAGGACTTTTGATGCTTTGGTGAATACTCACATCTTATCGCAATCTGAATAAATGTCCTTTGACATTGTAAACAAGGCACACTTGAAGCAGTATTGAGGATGAAGGTAAATGAAGTGTCCAGGTAATAACATGTTCATGGCATGCTCCAAACACTCATGGAATTTTATAATTGTTCCATTTCAGCTGACTGCTTTTTAGCTATGACAGATTGGCTTGAGACTCAGATACGGATAGTAAAGGTGGATCTCAAATAAATCAAGCCACAATTCATGTCCTAGCAAAGGAGTCTAATGATAGTGAATATAAAATTTGTGGGGGAAATGTTTTGTTTTTACTTATTAAATGTTTTTCTTCACCTGAAGCTTGAGTTATTTGAAGGGCACTACTGAAATTTACTATTATTTCTTTCAGGAACCAAGTCTTTGTGAACTTTACTGAAACAGCTAATGAACACTTTTATCTTTTTCCTTTTGGTAGTATATACATTCATGATTCTAACACAGCACCAAATATAAATGAATTCACACACATACATATATACAAATATACATATGCTTATGCATATATGCACACATATACATATATTTATATATATATATATATGAATGCTTGCATAATGTTAACAGTGGTGGAAGACGGGATCTGATAAATTATGTCTGAGCAAAGAGAAATATCTATTGAGTATGAGGTCCTTTGTTTTGTTTTTTACTTATTTCCTTATAAAATTCTTTACCCACCTTTTAGTGCAAACACTTTACATGAGTCAAAACATCTGAGACATAACTTTCAGCTAAACTTGAATGCATTTTACCATCCAAACACTAGTCCTTTGCCAAATGTGGAAGAAAGTGCCTCTTATTCTTCTACTATAGCTTCCAAAGGCAGCTGCAAGATTATAGTTCTGATTGTGGACAGACTGAGTACATTGTGTTCACTTTCCTGTTCTCTTTATAAATGTTGCAATATGAAAAACTATCAGTAGGAAGTCCTTGGATAATCAGATGGCAACAATCACAAGAGTGTAAACAAATTTAGAGCATAATAAAGAGGGCAGTCTGAGAACTGGAAATGAGGCAGTAGATACATTCATTAGATGGAATCAAGTACCTCAAAATAACAGGAGCTTCCCCATCTCTCTGCTTGTTTGCTATTCAATGAATTAAGAACCAAAAGTTCTGTCCTGAATGTTGAAGTTTTATACTAAAAATAAAATAGTGAAGTCCTTCACAGACAAATAATCTAATTCTGAACAAATTCAGTGAATATCAGTCTTACATGAAAAACATCCACACCAAATCTCTATCATTTCTCTTTTCTTACCAAAATTCTTTAGTGCTCTTTTAAACTGAATATCATCTTCCTAAAGTTGAAAAACTTGCCCATATCTCAAATTACTTGACTCATAGTCAAGGTGAAAATAAATTAAATAATGACATACCAGCTCCCCAAATAGTGAAATTATTTTACCCATGTAGCCTTCACATGACTAGTCAGAGAAAGTATAGAAGATTATGTGTGGAGTTGAGCTTACAACAGAGAAACAAAAGGAAATGGCATTAAAAGACCATAGATTCTATATAAGCCAAAGAGACTAATCTTGAGGACAGCTTCCACAGACATAAATTAAGAATCATAGGTCTCCCAGATGAATGCAGTCAATCTTTGACTTGAACGTTCTCTCTAGTAACACAGACTGAGATACTTTCCCATACTTTAAAACAGTTATTGTGGTTATAAAACCCATGGGAAATGTTGGTGGGTTGCATTTCCATAGAGTTGGTGACTGGAAATATTGCTATTCAAAAGATTTTGGATTCAAGGTCCTGGGCTCTCTCTAACAGGGTTTGAAAGGAGATGGTACTCAAGATGGTAGACACATTGTCCCAAGTTTATCCCTCAGAATGCCTTCCTTTTTCAATTAGGGTAGGCTGCCTTCTTTGTGGGTGGCAGTTGAAAAAGCATATGAACAGTGAGGGTGAAGATAACAGAAGGAAGTTATAGTTATACCTTTATCTATTATATAGGTAAATAAGGAAGAAATAAGTATTTTTTAATCTCTGAAAAAGAGGGAACTTGGGGAGGATACTATAAAAGCAATGGAATGGTTTGATTATAATGGGAGGTAATAAAATGGAAGGTCCAGACCCAGAGGAAGTACCACTGAAAAATATTCTCCATTGGGGGGAGAGAGGTAGATAAAAGACTGTAATTAGACATTCAGTTCCTTTATACGTCAGATCAATTTCCTTAAACATTGATTGTGTATGATCGAAAGCTTAATTAATAGCTTCCACTGTTTTGCTGAACTCATTAGGAGTGTGGAAATCTATATAAGTCACATGTATAATTAATCTCTAGAATATTGATGCCTAGAAATTTAACAATTCATCCAAAACACAATTTACCAATGTTTTTATGGAAATGTTTGGTTTTAACTCTTTTTTCTCTTTTTTTAGTTTATTTATTTATTTTGAGTTTTCAACATTCATTTCCACAAGATTTCGAGTTCCAAATTTTCTCCCCATTTCTCCCCTCCCCTAACCTCATAACATCTTGCATTCTGATGACACCTTTTCTCAATATGCCCTCCCTTCTCTCACATCCCTTCCTTCCCTTGTCCCTATTTTCTCTCCTTTCTTGTAGGGCAAGATAGATTTCTATACCCCATTACCTGTATTTCTTATTTCCCAGTTGCATGCAAAAATAATTCTCAACATTCATTCCTAAATCTTGGAGTTTGGGCTTCTCTCCCTTCCTCCCTCCCTACACACCCCCTTTGTGAAGGCAAGCAAATCAAAACAGGTTATACATGTGTAGTTATTCAAAAGACTTCCATAATAATCATGTTGTAAAAGACTAACTATATTTCACTCCATCCTATCCTGTCCCCCATTTATTATATTCTCTCTTTTGTCCTTGTCCCTCTCCTAAAATGTTGACTTCTAATTACTCCCTCCAACTTGCCATCTCTTCTATCATTCCTCTGCCCCAGCCTTCTTATCCCCTTCCACCCTATGTTCCTATAGTGGAAGAAAAATTTTCATACCAAAGTGTGTGTGTGTGTATCCCTCCTTAAGCCAAATATGATGAGAGTAAGCTTCACTTTTTCCCTCTCACCTCTCCTCTTTTCTCCTCCATTGAAAATGCTTTTTCTTGCCTTTTTTATGAGAGATAATTTACTCCCTTATATTTCTCCTTTTCTCCTCCCAATATATTCCTCTCTCACCCCTTAATTTTATTTTTTAGATATCATTTCTTCCTATTCTACTCACCCTGTGTCTATATGTATATGATCCCTCCAATTATCCAAATACTGAGAAAAGTCTAGAGTTGCTAATATTATCTTTCCATGCAAGAATGTAAACAGTTCAACTTTAGTAAGTCCCTTATGATTTCTCTTTCCTGTTTACCTTTTCTTGCTTCTATTGATTATTGTGTTTGAAAGTGAAAATTTCAATTCAGCTCTGTTCTTTTCATCAAGAACACTTGAAAATCCTCTACTTCACTGAATTATCATTTTTCCCCCTGAAGTATTATACTCATTTTGATGAGTAGGTGATTCTTGGTTTTAATCCTAGTTCCTTTGACTTCTGGAATACCATATTCCAAGTCCTCTGATCCCTTAATGTAGAAGCTGCTAGATCTTGTGCTGTCCTGATTGTATTTCCACATTACTCAAATTGTTTCTTTCTGACTGCTTGCAATATTTTCTCCTTGACCTGGGAACTCTGGAAACTGGCTACAGTATTCCAAAGAATTTTTCTTTTTAAATCTTTTTCAGGAGGTGATCAGTGGATTCTTTCAATATTTATTTTACTGTGTGGTTCTAGAATATGGGGGCAGTTTTCCTTGATAATTTCATGAAAGATGATGTCTATGTTCTTTTTTGATCATGGCTTTCAGGTAGCCCCATAATTATCAAATTGTCTCTCCTAGATTTAGTTTCCAAGTCAGTTTATTTTTTTCAACTAGATATTTCATATTGTCTTCTATTTTTTCATTCTTTTGGTTTTGTTTTGTAATTTTTTGGTTTCTCATAAAGTTATTAGCTTCCATCTAGTTCATTCTATTTTTTATTTTTTATTTTTTTAAGTTTTTTTCCATTTTTTAAAATTTAAATTTTAACATTCATTTTCACAAAATTTTGGGTTTCACATTTACTCCCCTTTTGTTCCCTCCCCCTACCACAAAACACCGAGCATTCTAATTGCCCCTATCACCAATCTGCCCTCTCTTCTATCATCCCTCTCTGCCCTTGTCTCCATCCTATACCCCTTTACCTGCATTTCTTATTTCGTAGTGGCAAGAACAGTACTCGATCGTTGTTCCTAAAACTTTGAGTTCCAACTTCTTTACCTCCCTCCCTCCCTACCCCTTCCCTTTGGAAGGCAAGCAATTCAATATAGGCCATATCTGGGTAGTTTTGCAAATGACTTCCATAATAGTCATGTTGTATAAGACTAACTATATTTCCCTCCATCTTATCCTGCCCCCATTACATCCATTCTCTCTTTTGATCCTGTCCATCCCCACGAGTGTTGACCTCAAATTGCTCCCTCCTCTCCATGCCCTCCCTTCCATAATCTCCCCCACGCTGCTTATCTTCTTATCCCCCACTTCCCTGTATTGTAAGATAGGTTTTCACACCAAAATGAGTGTGCATTTTATTCTTTCCTTTAGTGAAATGTGATGAGAGTAAACTTCATGTTTTTCTCTCACCTTCCCTCTTTTTCCCTCCACTGAAAAGTCTTTTGCTTGCCTCTTTTATGAGAGATAATTTGCTCCATTCCATTTCTCCCTTTCTCCACCCAATACATTTCTCTCTCACTGCTTGATTTCATTTTTTTAAGATATGATCCCATCCTCTTCAATTCCTTCTGTGTACACTATCTCTGTGTGTGTGTGCATGTGCGTGTGCATGTGTGTGTGTGTAATCCCACCCAGTACCCAGATACTGAAAAGTTTGAAGAGTTGCAAATATTGTCTTTCCATGTAGGAATGTAAACAGTTCAACTTTAGTAAGTCCCTTATGACTTTTCTTTGCTGTTTACCTTTTCATGCTTCTCTTCATTCTTGTGTTTGAAAGTCAAATTTTCTTTTCAGCTCTGGTCTTTGCATCAAGAATGCTTGAAAGTCCTCTATTTCATTGAAAAACCAATTTTTCCCCTGAAGCATTATACTCAGTTTTGCTGGGTAGGTGATTCTTGGTTTTAGTCCTAGTTCCTTTGACTTCTGGAATATCCTGTTCCGCACCCTTCGATCCCTTAATGTAGAAGCTGCTAGATCTTGTGTTATTCTGATTGTATTTCCACAATACTTGAATGGTTTCTTTCTAGCCGCTTGCAATATTTTCTCCTTGCCCTGGGAACTCTGGAATTTGGCCACAATGTTCCTAGGAGTTTCTCTTTTTGGATCTCTTTCAGGTGGTGATTTGTGGATTCCTTGAATACTTATTTTGCCCTCTGGTTCTAGAATCTCAGGGCAGTTTTCCTTGATAATTTCATGAAAGATGATGTCTAGGCTCTTTTTTTGATCATGGCTTTCAGGTAGTCCCATAATTTTTAAATTGTCTCTCCTGGATCTATTTTCCAGGTCAGTTGTTTTTCCAATGAGACATTTCACATGATCTTTCATTTTTTCATTCTTTTGGTTTTGTTTTGTGATTTCTTGGTTTCTCATAAAGTCATTGGCTTCCATCTGTTCCATTCTAATTTTTAAAGATCTATGTTCTTCAGTGAGCTTTTCCACTTGACTTCCTTTCCCTTTTGACTAATTCTGCTTTTTAATGAATTCTTCTCCCCATTGGCTGTGTAGACTTCTTTTGTCATTTGGGTTAGCTCATTTTTTAAAGTGTTATTTCCTTAAGCATTTCTGGGGTCTCCTATAGCAAGCTGTTGAATTGTTTTTCAAGATTTTCTTGCTTTGGAAATAGTCCTCAAGATGGCAGAGTAGAAAGACACACATACGCAGGGTCTCCCCACACAACCCATAAAATACCCGCAGAGAAGGACTCTCAACAAATACTGGAGCAGCAGAAGTGGAGAACAACAGAGGGGAGGAGATTTCCAGGCCAGGGTGACCTGAAAGGCCCACAGAAAATGTCTGTTGCACTGGACACGAGGCGGAGTACGGAGCCCAGCCCAGCCTTGACCACCCAGCACAGCCCTTGGGGCTGGAATCTACAGCCAGAGAATCCCCAGTCCCAGCAGCATCTGTCCGAAGATCCCTCAACCCACAGGCACCAAAGGTCAGTGACAGGGTTTTCTCAGCTGGCCAGGAAGGGAGAAGGGCCTTCCATAGTTCTGGCCTTAGGCAGCAGCCTGTAGAGGCCACATCCAGCTGGCAGCAGCAGTTCTCAGCCCCTACATCAGCCCATATACATTGTTGGAGCTTAAAAACCCTGGGGGCACTGAGAAGCTGATTCTTGCCTCTGCCCTGGGGAAAGGCTCTGGGCAAGCTGGTCTTTGTCTCACACTGAATGGCCGCCCTGCCCATCCAACTTACCTGAAAATCAGCCCCCAGTGCTGACTTGGTGGATCGGGAGGCCAAGTGGCTGTGGAGAGGTAACTGCTAAGATTCTGAGCCAAAAAATCCCTCTCGGCAACCAGACCAGTACACGCTTGATAGTGCCACCTTGGAGGAACTGAGATCTCACAGATTCCCAGAGTATATCCTACTCTTGACAAAGGACCCAAAAGTTAAGTAACTGGTTAGGAAAAAAGCCCAAAAAAGGAAAAAAAAACAAGACTATAGAAGGTTACTTTCTTGGTGACAGATATCTTCTTCCATCCTTTCCAACGAGGAAGAACAATCAGGGAAAGACATAAAAGTCAAGGTTTCTATACCCCAAACATCCAAAATAAATATTCAATGGGCTCAGGCCATGGAAGAGCTCAAAAAGGATTTTGAAAGTCAAATAAGAGAGGTGGAGGAAAAATTGGGAAGAGAAATGAGAGAGATGCAAGAAAACCATGAAAAGTGGGTCAGCAGCTTCCTAAGGAGACCCAAAAAAAGGCTGAAGAAAATAACACCTTGAAAAATAGGATAACTCAATTGGCAACAGAGGTTCAAAAAGCCAGTGAGGAAAAGAATGCTTTAAAAAGCAGAATTAGCCAAACGGAAAAGGAGGTTCAAAAACTCACTGAAGAAAATAAGTTCTTTAAAAATTAGAATGGAACACATGGAGGCCAATGACTTTATGAGAAACCAAGAAATCACAAAACAAAACCAAAAGAATGAAAAAATGGAAGACAGTGTGAAATATCTCATGGGAAAAATAACTGACCTGGAAAATAGATCCAGGAGAGACAATTTAAAAATTATGGCACTACCTGAAAGCCTTCATCAAAAAAGAGCCTAGACATCATCTTTCATGAAATTATCAAGGGAAACTGCCCTGAGATTCTAAAACCAGGTGGCAGAATAAATATAGAAAGAATCCACTGATCACCTCCTGAAAGAGATCCAAAAAGAGAAATTCCTAGGAACATTGTGGCCAAATTCCAGAGTTCCCTGGTCAAGGAGAAAATATTGCAAGCATCTAGAAAGAAACCATTCCAGTACAGTGGAAATACAGTCAGGATAACACAAGATCTAGCAGCTTCTGCATTAAGGGATCAAAGGGCATGGAATATGATATTCCAGAAGTCAAAGGAACTAGGACTAAAACCAAGAATCAACTACCCAGCAAATCTGAGTATAATACTTCAGGGGGAAAAATGGTCTTTCAATGAAATCGAGGACTTTCAAGCATTCTTAATGAAAAGACCAGAGCTGAAAAGAAAATTTGACTTTCAAACACAAGAATGAAGAGAAGCATGAAAAAGTAAACAGCAAAGAAAAGTCATAAGGGACTTACTAAAGTTGAACTGTTTACATTCCTACATGGAAAGACAGTATTTGTAACTCTTGAAACTTTTCAGTATCTGGGTAGTTGGTGGGATTACATACACACACACACACACACGCACACACACACAGAGACAGAGAGCACAGAGTGAATTGAAGAGGATGGGATCATATCTTTAAAAAATGAAATTAAGCAGTGAGAGAGAAATATATTGGGAGGAGAAAGGGAGAAATGGAATGGGGCAAATTATCTCTCATAAAAGAGGCAAGCAAAAGACTTTTCAGTGTAGGGAAAAAGGGGGGGAGGTGAGAGAAAAAACATGAAGCTTACTCTCATCACATTTAACTAAAGGAAGGAATAAAATGCACACTCATTTTGGTATGAAAACCTATCTTACAATACAGGATAGTGGAGGAGAAAGGTATAAGCAGGGTAGGAGGGATAATGGAAGGGAGGGCAGTGGGAAGAGGGAGCAATCTTGGGGAGGGATAGGATCAAAAGAGAGAATAGAAGAAACAGGGGGCAGGATAGGATGGAGGGAAATATAGTTAGTCTTACCCAACACGTCTATTATGGAAATCATTTGCAAAACCACACAGATATGGCCTATATTGAATTTCTTGCCTTCCCAAAGGGAATGGGTGGGGAGGGAGGGATGAAGAGAAGCTGGAACTCAGAGTTTTAGGAACAACTGTTGAGTATTGTTCTTGCAACTAGGAAATAAGAAATACAGGTAATAGGATATAGAAATTTATCTTGCCCTTCAGGGCAAAAGACAAGATGGGTATAAGGGAAGGGAGGGATGTTGGAAGGGAGGACAGATCAGTGATAGGGGTAATTAGAATGCTTGGTGTTTTGGGGTGGGGGGGAGGGGAGAAATGGGGAGAAAATTTGGAACCCAAAATTTTGTGGAAGTGAATGTTGAAAACTTAAATAAATAAATTTAAATACAAAAAAAAGATTTTCTTGCATTGCTCTCATTTCACTTCCCTATTTTTCATCTACCTCTCTTACTTGATTTTCAAAATCTATTTTGAGCTCTTCCATAGCCTGAGACCATTGCAAATTTATTTTGGAGGTTTTGGATGAAGAAGCCTTGACTTTTATGTCTTCCTCTAATGGTATGCTTTGTTCTCCTTCATCCAAAAGGATGGAGGAAAATATCAGTTCTCTAAGAATGTAACTTTCTATAGTTTAACTTTTTTTCCCTTTTTGGGGCATTTTCCCAGTCAGTTCCTTGACTTTTGAATCTTTTGTCAAGTGGAGAATATACTCTATGGACCTGTAAGTTCTCAGTTTCTCAAAGGTGACACAATCAACGGAGAGGAGTTTACTCATCTCCTGGCCTGCACTCTAGTCTGGAAGAAACCACAAGCTTTTCTGTCCTGGAAGTGTGAGTAGGATTTCCTCTCCACAAACACCTCCAGATCCACCAGGCCAATGCTCCTCTTCACCCCAGGGCCATCCCTCAGGGTTGAGATTCAGATCAGCTGCATGATTCCCCCAGGGTCTTTAGGCCTAGGGCTCCAAAAATGGACACTGCAGTCACCTGGAGCTGGGACTAGGGCAGGACCCTGCTCCCTTCTCACTCAAATGAAAGCTTTCTCACTGATCTTTGAAGCTGTCTCTGACATGTGTGGGTTGAGGAATCTGGGAAGCACAGCTGCTACCCAGGATTTCATGCCCTGAATCCTGCTCTATTCCTGTCCCTGCTGCACTGCCTGGCCAAGGTTGGACTGTGCTCCATGGACTGCACTCTGCTCTGAGTCTGGTGCAACAGACATTTCCTGTCAGTCTTACAGGCTGCCTTGGCCTGGAAATCTCTTACACTCTGTTGTTTTGTGGCTTCTGTTGCTCTAGAATTTGTTTAGAGTCATTTTTACTGGTATTTTATGGGCTTTTGGGGTTGAGCTACAGCAGGTCCATCCTTCTACTCTATCATCTTCAGTTTTAGCTCTTGATAAGACACTAATTGCTTGCATAATTGTAATTTAAATCTAGACAAGCTATTTGACATCCTTAAGAACTACAGGCCCATAATTTTCTTGTCATCCTAGAAACTCTCTTTACAAGATCCCTGTATTTGGTGTTATATGAAATTCTTGAAGTCAGTTTTTGTTTCTTTTGTTTTGTTTTGTTTTGTTCACATTAGCCTGTTTATTTTAGTAAGAGGGAATCCATAGCTCCACTTGGACTGATGTGTTTGTTACAGAGGTAGTTTCACCTGGGTGGTTTCACCCAGGACATTTTGGTTTCTCACTAGAAGATGTACTAATGAATTTCAATCAAACCTTGGTCTCCTAATCCTGCTGAGAGTTGTATAGGGATTCCTTTCCTTTTGAAAGGGATTGCTCATTTTCTTCCACTTTTTCTTTATTCTATTTTGGCTAGGTCAGTCCTTTACCAATACCAATACAATTGGTAAGAATTATGTAAAATGACATAAACTTGTTAAAATTGTTTAATAATTGCTTTAGAAGTCAGTGTAATTCCTAAGTCCATCAACCATGCTAACCTGTATCCTAGTAGAAGAATATTAATTTATGGTTTTTTGTGAACAGACAGATAGATTTTGCAAAATAAACAAATGCTTATGATTGATTAATTTTCATTATTATCTATTTTTAGTATTTTTATTTTCTCACATTTATGTATAATTTTATATGCTAGTACATAGTTAATAATTTTAAGGTACTATAGCATCCCCTCTAGATTACTCTCCAAACTTGCATTTGCATTTACTAGTTCAATCCCAAAAAGGTGGAATCTGGACTTGAGTACAAAGGTTAATTCTTCACTTCTAAAACTAGCTCATGAGCGCTCCCCATCAATATCATGAAAGTAGACATGATTAGGTCATAAAAAAGGTCTTTACCAATATGATTTGATAAAAGCAATAGCTACAAAACATTCCTCCCACAAAATCAGAGCTCATTTTCTCGTAAATATATTGTGTTCATTGAGAAGAGGATTGCAGAGAAAGAAAAGGAAGAGTAGCAGGGGAAGATTGTTGGAGGAGATTGGAAGGGATGGAACCATGTGCAGCTATGGTATCAAATTAAATAGAAACAAATCTCTGTAGGCTGCATATTGTCTCAGAAAAGCACAAATTAACATCATCTATTTCTTTTATATTTTTTATTATTTTGTTGACCATTTGTCAGTTACCTTTTAATCAGAGTTGGGCCCTCCTCAAATATTTTGAGGGTCACATGCAGCCCTGGGATGTGAGTTTGATAATTCTGATGTAAAGGAACTAGACTTAGTTGAGGGGAACTTCATGAGAAAACAAATTAAAAAAAGAAATAGTAGGTAGAGAGAGGTGTCAAGGGGCTATAAAACAAGGAAAGGAGAAGATGGAACTCATCTGGAAAAGCCTTAATTTTCTTGATGAAATATGAGGCAAGATATTCAAATGAAATGGCAATGGCAAAAGGTGATTTGGGAGGCCTGGAGAGAGAAAATAAGGCTCCTCCATTGTGATGAATGGGATAAAGATTCAGTTAGAGAGAAATGAAAGGGTTGCTTTGATGCACAGATGGTTCACGTGAGATTTGATAGCACACATTTGTAATGGAGCTAGTCAACACAGCTGTACTTTCTTCTAGTTTCATATAGCAGCACAGAGAAAGAGGCAGAGAGTAGGAGGAGGAAATAATGGTGAAATTATAAAGGGAAAAGAACATATCAGAGCAAAGGGGTTTAGCCTGGATAAATTCTGACAGGTGAAAGAATTGAAGGTCATGTTACAAAGATAAAGAATAAAGTTAGGCAGAGTAAGAATTAGGGAAGGATGGGATAATAGGAAATTATGATCAGATATAGAAATTTCAAAGTACTTAATGATAAAAGTAAAACTCTTGTGAGTGCATGGCAAGATCAAGGGTGTGACCATAAACATACATAGGGTATGAGCATTCCAACTGGCCCTTCCCTTTAAGGGACTATAAATGCACATGATAAGTTCTGATATTTCTTTTTATTCTTTTCATTTCTCTTGAAGACACCTTGTTTCTTTTATTGGTTCATTTGATCTTTATTTTCTTTTGTTGAAAATCTAACTAAAGGTTTATCAATTTTTGTAAGTCTTTTCATAGAACAAGCTTTTTCTTTTGGTGATTTATTCTATATAATTTTTGTTTTCTAAGTTATCTCTCTTATATGCCAAATAGTCCTAGATGGGGAGACAAAATATATCTTGCTCCCTATTTGCCATTTTGAGACTATCCCACTGTCAATATTACTCAATATTGTATCTTTTAGGATTCAATCTATCCAAATTAATTAGGAAAGGTGTCAATGATAATTCTGCCCCAAAGTTTGCTGAGACATGTGGCCTCCATTGTATGTATGTGACCATACTTCTGTAGGAGGAGTCATGAAAGTTGAATACATTGAAAAGCTGGAAAGATTAGCATTTTCAAGGATAAATTAGGCACCGAAACTATTTAGAAAGTAGAATGTTTTGGGAGCTTATGGGTTACTGAGTGATAGAGGCAGGAGATTCAAGAAGCACCAATGGCACTAGATAAAAGGCAGCTATGTGGTAGAGTGGATTAAATGGGCTACAATGTGCCTGGAGTCTAGAAGATCTTGAGTTTAGATCCAGAAATTTATTAGTGGGGCAAATCCCTTAACCTCTGCCTCAATTCTTTTAACTCTAAAATGGGGTAATAACAGTACCTACTTCTCAGCGTTGCTGGGAAGAACAGTGAGATAATATTTTTAAAACACCTGGTACATAGTAGGTACTATATAAATGCTTATTCCCTCCCTTCCCTTCCAAATTCACTTCCAGTGAATATTCTGACTTCTTCTCTAGGATACACAAGTGAAAAAAAGTTTAATTGAATAATAAAAATAATGTAGAAATGATCAACAAAATAAAAATGTAGTTCTTCGATATGACAATCAAAAATTTATCTAGTGTGAACAAAAAGACGCTGAAAATCAAATTAGGAAAATGAAAACGAACAAGGTAACTTCATAACCAATGGAGAATAGATAAAAAGAATGATCAAAACTACTGTATAATCATATGCCAGCAAAACTGAAAATTTAAATGAAATGGAGGTGTATCTACAAAAATATTAAAATGCCCAAATTAATAGGATACAAAATTAGGTATTTGGCTCAATATCAAAAAATAAATAAAACAAATCATGAAGCATCAAAGAAAAATTATCTGTACAGATATTGAGAGAGTAGTTAATGCCTATGCTACAACAAATACTCCAAAAATGTGAGAAAAATAAAAGCTCTCTAAAAAACTACTCTTGGGAGACAAACATCTCTCCAGTTTGTTAAGAAGAATGAAAGGTTCCTATAGGAAAGACGAGGCAGAAATCCTCAATGAAAAAAGTGGAGAAGGGAGTTTAAGGTAAAAGAGAAAGTAGAGGAACCAACAAAGGGAAATTCTAAATTCTTATTCTAACAGGGTTAACTGATTGCTAGCATGGAAATAATAAGTACTTTGGGGGAAAGTGATTGGCCACTCCTTCCTAGAGCTGGTGGTCAAAAAGACAAAAATCTATTGGCTGATATACACCCTAAATTTCCGGAAAGCAGTTTTCAAAGGAATATGGTAGACAGAATGTGGTAGACACTGGTGAGGAGGGAAAGGAAGAAAGCAGAGAAAGAACAGATAGGAGGAAGAACAGGAAGGAGGGAAATACACAGTAATCGTAAATGTGAATGGGATGAACTCTTACATAAAACAGAAGTGGATAACAGAGGGGGTCAAAAATCAAAAGCCTGCAATATGTTGTTTACAAGAAACACACTTGAAGCAGAGAGACACACACATAATAAATGTGAAGGAAGCAGAATCTCTTGATTCAGTTGAAGTCAAAAAAAAAAAAAAAAAGCCGGGTTAGCAATCCTGATCTCAAAGTAAAAGCAAAAATACACCTAATTAAAAGAGATAAGAAAGCATGTTGCTAAAAGGTACCAGAGATAATGAGGCAATCATCAATAATAAACATATAGGCACCAAGAAATAGAAAACAAAACTATATTAGTGAGGGACCTCATCTATCCTCTCTCAGAATCTGATAAATCCAACCAAAAATAAATAAAAAATTAAGGAGACAAATAGAATATTAGAGAAGTTACATATGACAGACATTTGGAGAAAACTGAATGGAAACAGAAAGAATACAACGTTTTTTCAGCACCACATAGAACCTACACAAAAACTGACCAAATATTATGGCATAAAAATTTCAAAGTCAAATATAGTAAGGTAAAAATATTAAAAGTATTCATTTTGGATCAAAATGCAATAGAATTTGCATTCAACAAAGGCCAGAGGAAAGATGGAATAAAATTAATAGGAAATGAAATAGTCTAATACTACAAAATGCGTCGATCAAAGAACAAATCATAGAACCAGTCAACAGCTGCATTTAAGAGAATGATAATGATGACACAACAAAGTGAAATTTATGAGATGCAGCCAAAGCAGTACTTAAGAGAAATTTTATTTTACAAAATTTTACAACAGTATAGAAAAGGAATAGATCAATGAGTTGGAAATGCAACCAGAAATAAACTAGTCAGAGAAAAAAATTAAAAATCCCCATTTAAGCCCCAAATTGCAAATTCTGAACATCAAAGGTGAGATTAATAAGACCAAAAGACAAAACATGAATTAATAAATAAATCTAGGAGCTGGTTTTATGAAAAAACCAATAATATAAATAAGCCATTGGTTAATTTGATTTTTTTAAAAAAAAAAGAAAACCAAATATCCAGTAACCAAAATGAAAAGGGTGAAATAACCACCAATGAAGAAGAATTTAAAGCAATCATTAAGATATATTTTTGCCAAGATATATGCCAAGAAATCTGATAATCTGAGCAAAATCAATGAATATTTATTAAAATATAAATTATCCAAGAGATCAGGAAACAGAATACCTAAATAACCTAATCTTAGAAAAAGGAAATTGAGCAAGTCATTAATGAGCTCCCAAAGAAAAAATCCCTAAACCAGATGGATTCAGAAGTGAATACTACCAAACATTTAAAGAATAACTAATTCCAATACTATATAAACTATTTCAAAAAATAGGCAAAGAATGAGTCCTATCAAACTCATTTTATAACACAAATATGGTATTGATGCCTAAATCAGGAAGACCTAAAAGAAAGAAAATTATAGACTGATTTATCTAATGAATATCAGTGCAAAAGAAAATTTTTGGTGGGGCCAAATGTAATGGTAATTTATTTATTTATTTTTTTAATTTTATTTGTTCTCAGTGTTCTACACTCACTTCCATACAGCTTAGATAATTTTCCCCACTCTCCCCCTGCTTCCCCCTTACCTCCCACTTCCTTTCCTGAGATGGCATACAATTTTATATGGATTCTCCACATGTATTCCTATTAAATATATTTCACCTTAATAATATTACATAGAAAAATTGAAATGAATAGGAGAAATCACAAAACAAAACAAACCATTATACAAAAGAAAATTATCTGCTACATTCTGTGATAGAAATCCATAGTTCTTTCTCCGGATGTGGAAAGCATTTTGCCTTAAGAGATCATTGGAGATTTTTTAAGTCCTTGAATTGCAATGAAGTTCTAAGTCTACCAGAAAAAAATTCTCACACACTGTGGTTGTTGCTGTGTACAATGTTCTCCTAGTTCTTCTCCTTTCACTCATCATCAGTTCATATAAGTCTTTCCAGACATCTCTGAAGTCTTCCTGTTCATCATTTCTTATAGCACAATAATATTCTATTATATTCATATACCACAATTTATTCAGCCATTCCCCAAATGATGGGCATCTCCTAGATTTCTGGTTTTTGGCCACCACAAACAATGCTGCTATAAATGTTTGCACAGGTGGGATCTTTTCTCATTTTTATGATCTCTTAGGGATACAGGCCTAGAAGTGGTATTACTGAGTCAAAGGGTATGCACATTTTGTAGCCCTTTGGGCATACTTTCAAATTAGTCTCCATAATGGTTGGATCAGCTCCCATTTCCACCAACAATGAATTAGTGCTCCAAATCTCCCACATCTTTTCCAACATTTACCATCACCTTGTTTTGTCATGTTGGTCAGTCTGATAGGTGTGATGGGGTATCTCAGAGCTGTTTTATTTGCATCTCTCTAATCAATAGTGATTTAGAGCATTTTTTCATATAACTATAGATAGCTTTAATTTCTTCCTCTGAAAACTGCCTGTTCCTATCCTTTGACCATTTATCAATTGTGGAATGACTTGTATTCTTGTACATTTGACTCAGTTCTCTATATATTTTAGAAATGAGGCATTTAACAAAGATGCTAGTTCCAAAATTTATTTCCCAATTTTCTGCTTCCCTCCTAATCTTGTTGCATTGGGTTTGCTTGTGCAAAAACTTCTCAATTTAATGTAATTAAAATTATCCATTTTGCACTTCATAATGTTTTCTATCTCTTGTTTAGTCAAAAATTCTTCCCTTCTCCATAAATGTGATAAATTTACTACTCCTTGCTCCACTAATTTGTTTATAGTATCAATCTTTATACCTAGATCATGTACCGATTTGGACTTCATTCTTGTGTGGGTGTCAGGCATTGGTCTATGCCTAGTTTCCACCACACTGTTATCCAGTTTTCCCAGCAACTTTTGTTGAACACTGAGTTCTTACCCCGGAAACTAGGGTCCTTGGGTTTATCAAACAGTAGACTGCTATATTCATTGACTGCTGTGTCTTGAGAACCTAACCTATTCCACTGCTCTGTCCTTCTGTTTCTTAGGTAATACCAAGTGGTTTTGAAAATGCTGCTTTATAATACAATTTGAGATGTGGTAGAGCTAGGCCTCCTTCCGTAACATTTCTTTTCATTAGTTCCCTTGATATTCTGAATCCATTGTTCTTCCAGATGAATTTTGATATTGTTTTTTCCTAAATCTACAAAATAATTATCTGAGAGTTTGATTGTTATGGCACTGAATAAGTAAATTAATTCAGGTAGAATTGTCATTTGTATTATATTGACTTGGCCCACCCACAAGAAAGTGATGTTTTTCCACTTACTTAGATCTGACTTTATTTGTGCGAAAAGTGTTTTGTAATTGTGTTCATATACTCACTGGGTTTGTTTTGGCAGGTAGACTAACAAATATTTCATAGTGTCTACACTAGCTTTAAATGGCATTTCTCTTTCTATCTCTTGCTGTTGGGCTATGTTAGAAATATATAGAAATGCAGAAGATTGGTGTGGGTATATTCTGTAACCTACAACCTTGTAAAAGTTGTTTATTACTTCAAGTAGTTTTTTATTTGATTCTCTGGGATTCTTTAAGTACATTATCATATCATCTGCAAAAAGTGATAACTTAGTTTCTTCTTTGCCTATTCTAATTCTTTCAGTTTATTTTTTATTCTCTTATTGCTACAACCAACATTTCTAGTACAATACTGAATAATAGTGGTGATAAAGGACATTCTTGTTTCACCCCTGATCTTATTGGAAAGGTGTCTAGCTTATCCCTATTGTATATAATACTTGCTGAATGTTTTAGGTTGATAGTACTTATTATTTTGTGGAAAGTTCCACTTTTTCCTGTGTTCTCTAGTGTTTTCAATAGGAATGGGTGTTGCACTTTTTCAAAAGATTTTTCTGCATCAATTGAGACAATCATGTGGTTTCTGTTAGTTTTGTTGTTGATATGATGGATAATGTTAATAGTTTTCCTAATATTGAAACAGCCCTGCATTCCCAGTATAAATCTTACTTAAACATGATGTATTATTCTCATGATAAGTTGCTGTGTTCTTTTTGCTAAAATCTTATTTAAAAATTTTGCATCTATATACATTAGAGAAATTGGTCTATAATTTTCTTTCTCTGTTTTGGCTCTTCCTGGTTTAGGTATCAAAACCATATTTGTATCATAAAAAGAATTTGGGAGACCTCCTTCTTCCCCAATTTTCCCAAATATTCTATGTAGTATTGGAATTAACTGTTCTTTAAATGTTTGATAGAATTCACTTGTGAATCCATCTGGCCCTAGAGATTTTTTCCTAGGGACTTCATTGACAGATTGTTCAATTTCTTTTTCTGAAATGAGATTATTTAAGTATTCAAATCCTTCTTCTATTAATCCTGGGCGATTTTTAGCTTTTAAAATAATCACCAATCTCATTTAGATGGCAGAATTTATGGGCATGCAGTTTAGCAAAGTAATGTCTTGTTATTGTTTTAATTTCCTCCTCATTGGAGGTGAGTACATTTTTTTCATTTTTTATATTGGTAATTTGGTTTTCTTCTTTCTTTTTTTAATCAAATTGACAAAAGGATTATCAATTTTATTGTTTTTTTTTATAAAACCAACTCTGTTTTATTTATTAGTTCAATACTTTTCTTAATTTCAATTTTATTAATCTATTCTTTGGTTTTCAGTATTTTTAATTTGGTATTTACTTGGGGATTTTCTATTTGTTCTTTCTCATGCTTTTTCAGCTGCATTACCAATTCTTTGATCTCCTCTTTCTCCATTTTATTCATGTAAGCATTCAACGATATAAAGCTTCCCCTAAGAACTGCTTTGGCAGTATCCCATAAGATTTGGTAGGTAGTCTCATTATTGTCTTTTTCTTGAATGAAGTTATTGATTATTTCTATAATTTGTTGTTTTACCCACTAATTCTTTAGGATTAGATTGTATAGTGTCCAATATATTTTTTATTTATATTTCCGTGACCTTTGATTACATGTAAGTTTGATTGCATTATGATCTGAGAAGGATGCATTGATTATCTCTGCCTTTGTGCACTGGATTGTGGGGTTTTTATGGCCTAGTTCATGGTCAATTTTTGTATATATGCCATCAACTGCTGACAAAAAGGTATATTCTTTTCTATTCCCATTCAACTTTCTCTTTAACTTTTTTCTTGTGTATTTTGAAGTTAGATTTATCAACTTTTTTATCCATAGAGGGAGAAGTTGAAGTCCACCATAGTTTTGCTATCTATTTCTTCCTCTCACTCCCTTAACTTCTTCTCTAAGAATTTGGATGCTATACCACTTGGAGCATATATGTTTAGTAATAAAATTGCTTCGTTGTCTATGGTGCCTTTTAACAGGATATAGTTTCCTTCCTTATCTCTTTTGATTAGATCTATTTCTACTTTTGCTTTGTCTGAGATGGTAGTGCTACCCCTGCTTTTTTTACATCAGCTGAAGCATAAAATATTCTCCTCCAACCTTTGACCTTTACCCTGTGTGTATGCTCCCATTCAAATGTGTGTCTTCTAAACAACATATTGTTGGATTGTGGTTTTTAATCCATTCTGCTATCAGTCTCCCCTTTATGTGGAGTTTATCCCATTCACATTCACAGTTATGATTACTATCTGTGTCTTTCCCTCTATCCGTTTCCCCTTATTTATGCTTTTAGTTCCTCCTTCTCCCTTGCCCTCCACAATAGAATTTTAATTTTGATCATTGCCTCCCTCATTCTTCCTTCCCTTCTTTCAGGCCCCCTCCCTTTTAATCCCCTTTTCCCTTTCTACTTCTTCCCTCCCTTTTCACCTACCCTCCCTTTTCTTTCCCCCTTCCCTCCTACTGCCTATAAAGCTAATTGTACTTCTATACTTAACTGAGTTTGTTGAACCCTCCTTGAATCCAATCAGATGACAGTACCTCTCAAACAATGCTCATCTTTCTCCCCTCTTTCCAGCCAGTATACTATATTTTTGTGCCTCTTTCTGTGACGGAATTTATTTTTTCCTGTCTTCTCCCTTTCACATCTCCCATTACAATCCCTTTACATCCTTAAATCACATTTGTTATCATCATATCATATAATTTATATCCTCTCCTTCTATCTCTGTATATCCCTTCTACATTTCATAATAAATATACAGTTCTCAAGATTAACAAGTATCATCTTCCCTCATAGGGATGTAAGCACTTAGCCCATATTGTGTAATAAGGTTTTTTTTCCCATTTACCTTTTTATGCTTCTTTTGGGACCTGCATTTTAATGTCAAATTTTCTATTGAGTCCTGGTCTTTTTGTCAGGAAGTTCTGGAAATCCCTCATTTCATTGAATATCCATCTCCTTACCTAAAATATTATATTCAACTTTGCTGTGTATTTACTCCTTGGTGTCCCAGCTTCTTTACCTTATGGAATACCATATGCCAATTCCTTTGATCTTTTAATGTAGAAGCTGCAAGATCCTATGTGATCCTGACCATAGCTCCTCTATATTTGAATGGTTTTTTTCTGGCTGCCTGCAGTATTTTCTCCTTTACTTGATAGTTCTGGAATTTGGCAACAATATTCCTTGGTGTTTTTAATTTGGTGTCCCTTTCATGAGGTGAACAATGAATCCTTTCAACGACTCTTTTGACTTCTGGGTCTAGGACTTCTGGACAACTTTCCTTGATGATTTCTTGGATGATATTTTCCAGGCTCTTTTTGTCATCCTGGATTTCTGGTAGACCAATAATCCTTAAATTTTTCTCTCTTGGATCTATTTTCCAGGTCAGTTGTTTTTCCAATTAGATATTTTACATTTTCTTCTGTTTTTTTCATTCTTTAGATTTTGTTTGACTGATTCTTGATGTTTCATAGATTCATTACCTTCTACTTGCCCAATTCTATTTTTATCAAATTGTTTTCTTCAGTTAACTTTTGCATCTTCCTTTTCATCTTTCCAATTGTTCCTTTTAAGGAGTTATTTTTACTAGTTAAGTTTTTTACTTCCTTTTCCATTTGTCCAATTTTCCTTTTTAAGGAGCTGTTCTCTTCAGTGAATTCTTTTTTCATATTTTTAAAATAGTTGGCCAGTTTTTTTTCTGTTTCTCTAATTGGGTTTTAAAATCCTTCCAGAGCTCTTCCAAGAAGGCTCTTTGTGCTTCAGGATAGTTCATATTCCCTTTTGAAGTTTCAGATGGGAGTACAGTCTCAATGCTGACCTCTTTGATATTTGTGTCTTGGTCCTTGTCCCCATAGAAAGATTCTATGGTCTTTTCTTTTCTGCTTTGCTTTTTAGTCATGATAATCACTTTTTTCCTGACTTTAAAGTAGAACTGTGCATCAGTGGCACAGGGAGCTCTGTCCCACAGTTCTTGTGCCTAAAACTTGAGGCTTTATGAGTTGCAACATCTGGTTCTTTCAGCTAGAAGCTAAAGTGCTGCAGCTTACCTGGTTCTGAGCTAGCTGGTGTTTGAAAACAAAGGTCAGGTGTGGTCTTTTTGGGTTTCCCCACAGTTGCCCTGGACCTAGCTCATTAACTGTGGGGGAGGGGTAGTCTGGATGCTGGAGGTCTCCTCTGCTGAACTAGAGCATAGAGCATAGGCAAGCTCAGCTGTCTGTGCTAGTGTCTTCCTGATTCCTCTGGAGTGCTGAGACACACCTGGGGTCCTGGTGTTGGCAGTTGCTGCCTTCACCCCGCTGTGACTCAGGATATTTTCCCAGATTGTTGAGGTGGGGCTGTCTGGGACTGCTTTGATCCTGCACTGGTTGCCTTCAGCTACAGCAAGAAAAACCCTTCCTAGTGATCTTTCTAACCTCAAGGGCTAAGAGTCTGTTTACCCCTTCTGCTGCTCCCACTGTTCCAAGGTTTTTCCCTGTTCCCGGATTTTTTCCTGTGGAGATATTCTCTGGGCTCATCAAAGTCAACAAGAGGATGGAGATAGCAGTTATGGATCACTCCACCATCTTGGCTCCTGGAACCATGGTAATGGCAAGTTAAATGGGAAGATCTTTACCATTCATTAATAGGCTCATGTGACCTGCCTGAGTCACATGGAATTCTGAGTCACATGTAGCCTGTGGTGGGAGGAGCTTGTTGAATGGGTCTAGTGCAAAATTTTTTAACATACTAGCAAGGTGACTATAGTAATGTATCATAACGATTATACACTATGACCGGGTGGGATATATACCAGGAATTCAGGGTTGATTCATTAGAAAAACTATCAATGTAATTCACCATATCAATAACAAAACCAAAAGAAATCATATGATTATCTCATTAGTTGCAGAAAAACTTTTTGGCAAAATACAGTACCCATTCTTATTAAAACATCAGAGATCATAGGAATAAAGGGAGTATTCCTTACAATAATAAGCTCTATCTATCTAAAACCATCAGCAAGCATTATCTATATTGAGGATATCCTAGAAATCTTCCCAGTAAGATTGGAGATGAAGCAAGGTTGCCTACTATCACCACCATTATTGAATATAGTGCTAGAAATGTTAGCTATAGCAGTGAGAGAAGAAAAAGAAATGGAAGAAATTAGAACAGACAATGAGGTAACAAAACTATCACTCTTCACAGATTACATGTTGGTATACATAGATAATCAACTAAAAATAGTTAAAATAGCAGCATTAGCAAAGTTTCATGATATAAAATATTCCCACATAAATCATCGCCATTTCTATATGCTACCATTAAAGTCCAGCAGCAATAGTTAGAAAGAGAAATTCCATTTAAAATAATTGCTAGATGATATAAAATATTTGGAAGTCTACCTGTTCAGACAAACCTAGGAACTAGATGAACACAATAACAAAACACTTTTCATACCAATAAAGTCATATGTAAATAACTGGAAAAATGTCAGTTGCTCATGGGTAAGCCAAACCAAGGCCACAAGCAAATGAGAGGAGCAAGGAATAGTCTACCTGTCATATCTATGGGGAAGGGAAGAATTCATGACAGAGAGAGAGAGAGAGAGAGAGAGAGAGAGAGAGAGAGAGAGAGAGAGAATTTTAAAATTTAAAGTAGATAATTTATTATATTAATCTACAAAGCTTTTATATAAACAAAACCAATGCAACCAAAATTAAAAGAAAAGCATAAAGCTGGGAAATAATCTTTACAACTGTCTCTGATAAAGATCTCACTTCTCAAATATATAAAGAACTGAGTCAAATTTATAATAATACAAGCAATTCCCCAACTGATAAATGGTCAAACCATATGAATGGGCAGTTTTCAGATGAAGAAATCACAGCTGTCTATAAGAATATGAAGAAATGCTCTAAATCACTTTTGATGAGTGAAAGGCAATTGAAACAACTCTGAAGTACCACCTCACACCCACTAAATTGGCTAATATGACAAAAAAGGAAAACACTGAAGAGGGTGTGGGAAAATTGGGACACTGATGTAGTGTTGGTTGAATTGTGAACTGATCGAATCATTCTGGAGAGAAATTTGAGACTATGCCTAAAGGGTAAACAAAATGTGCATACTCTTTGATTCAACAATACTAATTCAATATTCACTAATAGGTCTATAGCCCAAAGAGATCATAAAAAAAGGGGAAAGGATATCACATGCAAAAATACTTATAACAGCTCTTTTCAAGGTGGCAAAATATTCAAAATTGAGGGGATATCCATCAATCTGGGCATGATTGAACAAGCTGTAATGTATGAATGTAATGAAATGCTACTGTGCAAAAAGAAATGATGACTAGGCAGATTTCAGGAAAACCTGGAAAGATTTGCACAAGCTAATGAAAAATGAAATGAGCAGAACCAGGAAAACATTGTACACTGTATCAGCAACATTGTGTTATGGTCGACTATGACTGACCCAGCTCTTTTCAGCAACACAATGGTCCAAGACAGGTACAAAGGAATCCCAAAGGAAAATGCTATCCACATCCAGATAAAGAACTAATGGACTCTGAATGCAGATCAAAGCAATTACTTCATTATTTTCTTGTGCTTTCTTCCCCTTTTTATGCTTTTTTCACAGCTGTGATTAATATGAAAATGTGTTCTTCATGATAGCACATGTATAACCTATATCAGATTGCATACTGTCTTCAGAAGAGGGGAGAGGAGTGGAAGGAGGGAATGAGAAAATATTTGGAACTCAAAATGTTGTAAAAATGAATGGTAAAAATTATCCTGACATGTAATTGGGAAAAAAAATAAAATATTATCTTTAAAATATTGCCATTTTTTCTATTCTTTCTTCCCATTGGGGTGATAAAGAATCTTAATAGCACACAAACATAGTCAAGCTGAAAAAGAAAATTTACGCATTAGTCATGTCCTAAAATGTGTCTCATTCTGCATATTAGTTTATCACCTTTCTATTAGGAGATTATGTATTCAATGCAACTTCTGAGGTTGAGATGAAACAAAGTATGGATTTATTCTCTGTTTCTTGAGCTAATTTTGGCCTAATAATTAAAACCAAGAAAACACAGGTTCTCCACAAACCACCATCTCCAAATACACCATCCATATGTGGAAGAACTATTGAATACCTTAGTAGTATAAAGATATTGACTCATATATTGCCAGAGCTTGTTCAGTGTTTCAGAGGCTCTAAAGGAAAGTGTAGCAGAGAAGAGGTATTTCACTGCCTACCAAACTGAAGAGCTACAGAACCATGGTGTTGACCTCATTATTTTGTGCCTGTGAAACCTGGACAATCTACCAATGCCATTTCAGGAAACTGAGTTGCTTCCTTTTAAATTGCTGTAGGAAGATTCTGAAGATCACCTGGCAAGATAAGGTACCAGATATTGAGGTCCTTTCTCAAGCTTAACTGCCAAGCATTCAAACTTGACTCTAGAGAATGCAACTCTAAAAGGCTGGTTGTGTTGTTTAAATGTCAAACATATGTTTGCTTAAAAGATTTTTACAGAGAACTCACACAAGGCAAGGCAAGCACTCACACAGAGATCAGAAGAAGTAATACATGGACATGCTCAAGGTCTCTCTGAAGAACTTTGGAATCAATTACATAGCATGGGAGTTGTTGGCATGGGACCACCCACCAGGTTGTGCCTTCATCAAAGAAGCCACTGTGATCTACGAGCAAAACAGAATTGTAGTAGCTCAAAAGGAAGTATGAGATGCACAAATTTAGGGACAACTCCACTCCAAATGTTGACGTGAAACAATATGTGCCTGACCTGTGGTGGAACCATCCAAGTTCATATAGTTCTGATAAGCCATAGTCAAACACACTTTAGCTTCATTTTAACACAGTAATGCCATTTTGGTCCTCTTTGAGAATAATGGACAGCAACCATTAGGAGATGGGTAGCATTCTTTATGACCTGCACTGTGGAATTATGATTAATCATTGTATTGATCAGGTAAGTCTTCATAAACCATTTATTTTTACAATGAGATGTTATAGTATGGATTGTTTTCCTGCTTCTGCTCACTTCATTTTGTATCAGTTCATTTAAGTCTTCCCACATTTATCTGAAATAATACATATCTTCATTTCTTATAGCATAATATTATTCCATTATATTCATGTATAATAATCTGTTCAATCATCTCCCAATTAATAAATACTGTTAGTTTGCAGTTCTTTGCCACCATAAATATGTATATACATATGCATGTATATGTCTGTATTTGTATATATGCATATATACATATATAGACACATAAATACATACATACATACATATATAGTAAACATTGTAGATATTTTCCTTTGTCTTTGATCTTTTTGTAGTATAAATTTAGCAGTAGTATAATACAAAGGATATATATAATTAAATAATTTTGAAAATGTAGCTCTCCATTGTTTTCTAGACTAGTTTTATCAATTCACAGTTTCAAGAAAACATCAATGTCTCAGTTTTTCTACAACCCTTCCAATATTTGTCATCTTCCCTTTTTGTCAAAGTTGACAACGTGATAGATTTAAGGTGAAAGCTTAGAGTTGCCTTAATTTGTACTTTCCTAGTTAGTAATATTTTGGAACTTTTTATATGTCTATACATAGCAGATTTCTTCCTATGGAAAGTACCTGCCCATGTCTTTTGACCATACATCAATTGTAAAATGACTCTTATTCATAGAAATTTGCATTATTTACTTATATGTCTTGGTGAAGAGACTTTTAACAAATGAACTTGATGCAAAGAGTTTTCTTTTCTCAACCATTTCCTTTTTAACCTTAGTTTCACTGGATTTGTTTATGTAAAAGCCTTTTTTTTAATTTCATGAAATCATAATTTTCTATTTTGATTTTTGTAATCTTCTCTCTCTCATGTTTGGTCATGAACTATTCTCTTATCCTAAATATAAAAACTAAGTTTTTCTTTATTCCTCTAATTTGTTTATGATGTAACCTTTTGTATCCGTGTCACACTTCCATTTGGAGTTTATTTTTGAATACAGTGTAAGGTAGTGATCTAAATCTAATTTCTTCCATCTCCTGTCCAATTTTCTTTCCAGTTTTTAGCAAATAGTATGTCCTTACCCTTAGTAGCTGGTGTCTTTGCCTTTATTGGATACTAGATTCATTTGTTCAGTTATGCTGTGTACTTAATCTGTTCTACTGATCCACTTCTCTTTTTTTTAACTAGTGCTAAATTATTTTGAAGATTGTTATTTTGCAGTATCATTTGAGATATAATGCTGCTAGGTACCCTTTTTTTCACTCCTCATGTTTTTTTTTACAATTCTAATTCTATCCTCTGGCTCTAAATGAACAGTGGTACAGGGACATTGTCTCTAATAGGTGCTATTCTGACCTTTTTATATTCAAATGGCTTGTCAAAACCTCATATCCTTTACAATCTTGTTTTTTAAAGCTTTACCCTTATCTAGGGGATATAATGATTATTTTTTCAGTCCTCAGAGACTTCAAAGCACAAGGTAGTATGGTTCTCAACCAAATATCAAAAGATATGCTATGAAATTTATGGCCTGATTCCTGTTAAAGTCATACCTATGTATCAAGAATACTTTATGTGGACTCCACTGAGATTTGTGCTCTGGACTATGTCCCTAAAATGTTTAGGAGTAAGGGTTTGAAATGCTCATGTTCTGAGCTTGGTGAAGATGTAAAGATGGTAAGATGCAGTTGTAAACTTGTTGATGTTAACCTAAACCAACATGCTGTATTTCTTTCAAAGTCTTTGCCTTGGTTTAAATCAAGACCAGCAAGAAGGCTATCTATATACTAAGAAATATTTTCCCAATCACTTTAGTTATCATGGAAACTTTCTGGATCCTCAGTTGGTATGCATCTCCACATATTGTAGGATGAGCAGTAATCACCAAAATATTGTTTATATTCTTACTATCTCCTGAAAGAGGTATAAAGTCAGCGCACACAAATTCCAAAGGTTTATTAATGCTTATATTTATCAAATACATGGAACAATTTGGCAGTATTCTACTTTGGACACAATTTAACATTTCTCATACTTCTTAGTGTTGTTTAATGTCTATCCTAATGCCTGGAACAGTAAAACATAGGTTTTTGGTAGCTCTAGGATACTGTCTTAACTCGTATGTACAGTCATCCTACAAGCCTGCATAACCATAGCAAAATAACTGCTTCCTGGAACCACATGTGGAGGGGGTAACGGAAGGGAATAAACATTTATTAAGCCCATACTATGTCTCAGGATTCTTCACAATATTATCTCATTTTATGTTCATAACAACTATAAGATAGATGCTATTATCACGCCTATTATGCCACTGAGGAAACTGAGGTCATGCCCAGGGTCACATGGCTAGTGAGTGTCTGAGGTAATATCTGAATGCAGATCTTCCTGACTCTGGGCCCAGTGCCACTATACCACCTAGATGCTATGGGTTCGGTGACAGTCCAGTGTAGCATTTGGCTATACAAATCAAACTTTCTGTTGTACCAAGGTCAGGAAACCCTCAAAGGACTGAAACATGAGTCCTCCAGAATTGTAGCCTTTCTTATTCATTTATATCATTTGCTTTTCTCCTGCTCTCATCAGTCATCCAATTTCAATGTCAGTCACCTACAGACAATAGAGACTGAGGAGATTGGTTCAATGAAACAGTGCTCGTGTATGCCATTGGCATTTGATCTTCAAGAAATTCTACATTATTCTGTCATTTGCTTGCATCTGAGCTGCCTGAATATCCCATATAGCTTTTGTTCCTTCCTTAGGCAATATCATAACTTTGGTATCAAATCATCTCCATAACAGATCATCTGCATCTCTATTAGGCTTTCCTGTCCAGTACAATATATAGCATTTGCTATTGTCTAGCGCTGCTACACATCTCTGTCAAGCAGCATCTAATCTGGTACTTAATGTCAAGGGATGGTTGTCAATCCACACTTGGAAGTTTGTTTCATATGTGTAGATAATGAACCACGGAGTGACAGCATACTACAAATTCAAGAGTTCTAGTTTATGTATAGAATGATGAGTCTTGCTGTCACTCATCCTTGTTTTGGAAAATGCAACCAGTTTCTGGTGTGTCACTTTTTTGGGATAGGAATATTTCAAAGCTAGTGTCTATGTGCAGGACAAAGTGTTTGTGTGGAACTCCATAGTCTAAACTGGTGCATGTTTGAGGTAGATGACCAAGTCTTTGAAATATGTTTGTTGAGTTTGTCTGTCCATTGATCTCCAAAGGTCTTTGTGGGTTTTAAGACAAATTGATTTCTTGTCCTTTTGCAGTCAGAAAGACCTATGTTCAAACTGCATCTCAGATACTTATAGCCTACTTAATCTTTGACAAGACAACTAATTTCTCTGGGTTTTTATTACTCATCTACAAAGTGCGGATGGGGTTGTGGGCTGGGTGGCAAGGTGCAATGTGGTACAATGGAAAGAAAAGTGGTTCTAAACTCATAAGACTTTGGTTCAAATCCTGCCTCTGATACCCAACTAACTTCCTTGAACCTCAGCTTTTTCATCTACAAAATGAGAGGATCAAACTAAATGGCCTCTAGGATCCCTTCCAACTCTCTAAGTATTGTCATTGTATTATTCTAAAATTCCCTTATATATTGGCCTGGGGTTACTTCCTGATCCTTTGCAATTTAACTTCAAGTAGATAACAGACACTGAAGGAGGTTTTATGTCTGGTTTTGGCTGCTAAAACCCCTTCTAATTGCCAAATTCTGTGATTATATAAGGTCATATAGTTACTCAATATTTATCAGTTTATTGAAGATTTTAAAGTACATTTTTAATAGGGCACTGTTTGAAAATTGTCCAAATCATGTATTTTCATGAATGGGTATACAGAAAATTTTAATTGTTGGAAAACCCTAAGGTACAAATATTTGTACTTTGGTTGTTCTGGGTTTGTAGCAATACACTGTTTACTTCCCAAAGAACTCAAAATGATACTGTTCTAGAACTATGTTATATGCATACCTCCTTGTGGGAGAAGGAAAGTGACTGATGTAAAGTAGTAGGTAACTGGAGTGGGATTCCAGTTCTCCTGATTCCAAAATCCAGTGATCTTTCCACTACACTACTCTAGAGTCGCTATGCTTATAAACCTGTTGTCACATGGATTCCTTCTTATATAATTATTTTCATAGTCTTTAACAAATAAAAAAGACTTAAAAACTAAAAGCTTCATCATATTCTCTTTCATTTCTGTGAAGGTGTTGTATTGATTTATTGAATTAAGTACATATGGTAGAATCCCCACTGTTGGTTTGGAAAACAAACTGATTGTTGAATTCTCTGAAGAGTTGTCTGATAAAGTCTTGTTCTGTCTAGTTTGTCTCTGACCAAATTTTCTATGAAACTTTTTTATGTTTCTCTTGACTCCTGCGCTTGCACATGTATTTCAAAATTTCTACTCATCTCTAGTCTCTTCATAATGATTCAAAAACCTCTATTCTATTAAGGAACAAACCATTGTTCCTCACCCCTGTTGGATTATACTGAGTTTTCCTGGATAGGTTCTACTTGACTATAAGCCCATATCGTTTGCCTTTTGGGATATTGTGTTTTAATCTCTCTCCTTCTTTAGAACAACAGCTTATACATTTTACATGATCCTAAATATTGCTCTTTGGTACTTGAATCATTCACTCTGGCTGCTTGCGGTATTTTTTCATTGACTTGAAAATAGGATTTTGGCTATCACCTTCCTGGGAGTCTCCATTTTGAGTTTTCTTTTGGGAGGTAGCTGGTGCATTCTATTTTTCACTTAGCCCTCTGATTCTAATCTGGGAATCTTTCTCTTTCTGTTTTTAAATTAATTTTAAAATTAAATGCAAAATAAGAAAAGAAAAAAATGACATGCACACAGCAGAACATAAGAGAAGATTCAGTGTATAACAATGAATTTCCATTTCAAGAAAACCTGTACAGTGAATATTGCACAGTATTTTCAAAGTTGTCCATCTTTTCTTTGTTTCCTTATGATTTCCTTTGTCCTCTGCTATGTACTTTTTATTTTATTTTTCCCATTCCTTCCTCACCCAAGAAGGCTACAATTAAGCACAAATACAGACATAAACACATAGGCATATGCCCACACACATATGCATATATATAAATATATTCATACATATGCATAGATAAACACATATACACTTAGACACAGTACATAGGACCAGGTTGTGCTTATTTCCATTTGTTATCTGTTTCTCTGAAGGCAGACAGGATCTTCCTTCATTAGACTACGTCTTTCTATATTTTTCTAAATTCATGAAGTCATCATTTCCTACACCACAACAATATTCCTACTCCATTCTATCCAGATTGGCTTTGAGAGATTCCCTTTCCCCCCTCCCCCTCAATTTTCTGCATTCCCTGTACTCTTGGCTACATAGGTTTTATTTATACAGGAAAATTTTAATTTAAAATAATCAAAATTTTCCATTTTGCACTTCAACACTGCTTTCACCTTATATGGGTTAAAGTCTGATATTACCAAATCTAATTTCTTCACATATTTTCCTCTTGGTTTCCTTGAAGTTCCTGACCCTTTGCTCTCCCGAATGAACCCTGTTATTATTTTTTCTGACTTAGTAAGAGAAATTTTTAGTAATTTAATTGAGATGGGAATATATACATAGACTAGTTGGGTAAAATTGTCATTTTGTTCATTATATTAGCTTTATCTGCCCATGCACAGTAAATATTACTTGAATTATTTAGATCTAACTTTGTTTGTATAAAAGGTACTTTGTGTTTATATTTTTATAGTTCCTTTGTCTGTTTTAGCAGGTATACTTTCATATTTTTTATACTGGCTAGTTATTTTATATCATCTAAAATTATTGATTAATATGACTGATACAGTGTAGTTTCCCTATTTTTTTCTTTTGATTAAATCTAAGTTTAGTTTTCACTTTGTCTGAGATGATGATTACTACCCAGTATTTTTATATAATAAATTTTACTCCTAACCTTTATTTTAAGTTTATATGTATCTCTCATTTTATAGCACTTCCTGAAAGCATCAGATTGTTGAATACAAATTTTTAGTCAATCATTTCCATTTTATAAGTAAATTCATCTCGGTCACATTCGAAACTATAATTACTTGTTGTATATTTTCTTCCTTCCTATTTTCCTCAATATCTTTTGTCACCTTATTCCTGCCCCTTCTCACTCCTCTACTTTACTTCTACCCACTACCTTGGCCTCTTATTCTTTAAACTACCCCCTTCAAGAATTCCTCCCTTATTCTCTCCCTCTACCCTATCCCCTTACCCTTTTATTTCTTTCTGAATTTAGAAGATTTTTATGCCCTTCTTAATATATATGTTGTTCCCTTTTTATCCCATTTCTATTAATTTACACACTCTTCTATACCTCCCTTTTCCTGTTTCCTATCCTTCCCTTATCCTCTTCCCCCTTCCTATCCCCTTACCCTCTTATTTCTTTCTATATTTAGAAGACTTTTATACCCTTCTAGATATATACATATTGTTGCCTTTTTAAGCCATTTCCACTTAGAACTGTCTGCTTTTCCCCACATCTAATTCCTCTGTATCAGTTCTTCCTCTCCCACCTCATTTATATGAGATAATTACTCTTTTTTGCCTTGTGCTACATCATTTTGCTCTTTAGAATCACATCATACTCAGCTCTACTTCTCTCTTTCTTTTGAACTACTCAATGTCTAATGACAATCTTAGACACAATTTACATTGCAATGTATAAAAAGTAAACAATTTGTCTTTATCAAGTACCTTGTAATTAGTCTTAATGTTTGCCTTGTATCTTCCTTTGATTTTGTATGTCAAAATTTTCTATTAAGTTATTATCTTTTTGTGATAAACTCTTGAAAGTTTGTGAATTTATTGAATATCCTTTTTTTCATTCAGGATTATACTTAACTTTTCTGGGTATGATATCTTCAGGCGTAACCCCAGTTCCTTTGCTCTTCAATATATAGTGTTACAAGACCTGAGTCTTTTAGTGTGGCCACTGCTAGGTCTTGTGTAATTCTAATTGTGGCTCCATCATATTTGAATTGGTTTGTTTTTACTTGTTGCTCATAATACTTTCTGCTTAACCTGAGGGATTTGGAGTTCGGTTATGATATTCCTGCAGCTTTTCCTCTGAGGATCTCTTTTAGTTGGTGATCAGTGGATTTTTTTTTCTATTTTTACTTTCCTCCCTTGTTCAAATATTTCAGGACAATTCTCTTTAATTATTTGTTGTATCATTGTATCAAGATTCTTCTCATGATTGTAGCTCTCAAGTCTGATTATCCCTATGTTTTCTCTTCTTGATATGTTCTCCAGATTAGTTGTTTTACTTGTAAGATGTTTCACCCTATCTTTTCATTCTTTTTATTCTGTTTGATTATTTCTTGGTTTCTTAAAGTTTTCCTGGCTTCCCCTTGATAATTCTAATTTTCAAGGAGTCATTTTTTTCCTTAAGATTCTGGATTTCCTTTACCAGTTGGTGGACTTTCCTCTTAATATTCTTGTTTTTTTCTCAACTAGTTCCTTAATTTCTCTTATTTGATTTTTGAAGGGCTTTTTTAGTTCTTCTATGAATTCTTTTTAGGGCAAATGACCCTTTAGGGAAGAAGAGCCTTTTTTTTGTTTCAGTTTTTTCCTCTGGGGACAAACCCCTTTATTCTCTATTTTCAAAGCAACTGTCTATGGTTGGGTTCTTTCTCCTTTGCCTGTTCATTTTTTAAAAATAGCAGCTTGTTATTGTAATCACCTTTAATCTTGGGGCATAGCGGATAGAGCCTCTGGCCTCAGGTCCTTCTTGCTGTTATTTTTAGAGTTTTGTCCTGTGTCCATCCACTGTACTCCTTTTCCCCTCCAAGTCACAAATAGGATACCCCAACACACTATCCTGGAAATGCTCTTTCTCCCCAAGAACCATCCAGAATCTATGACATTCAGTTCTCCTTTTTGACCTGGAACTGAGACCAAGAACTCAGCTCTCTTTTAAGTGTCCACTGAGAGCAATATCTCCACCCCACTATTTCTGCATTCACTAGGTGTGTGCTAGGTCCTTCTCACTCAGGATCTCTTCTCAGCAGCACAGCTGAGCCTGATGTTGCTGGTCAGCAGAGGATACCTCAATCTTCCTCCACTCTTACATCTGACTCCCCACACTATCTGGGAGGTGAAGACTTCTAGGGCTGAGGATAAGGCTATCTTCCAACCTATCTCATTCCAAATACTTATTAAATTTAATAAAGTGATGTATTGTATTCAATAATGTAATCTAGGAACTTGGGTTCATAGATGCTTGTTAAATTTAATAATTTATTTTTTGCATTATAAAAAGTTCCAGTAATAGAATCAAGAACAATTAATTCTGAACAATGCATCATTCAAAATGATCCCAGAAGAAGATAATTATTGTCTTAATACCAAAACCTACTTATAATTTCTGTGGAAAGAAGTACTGGATGACAGTCTCACTGTGTCATCTGGAACGCTGATTGATACTTGATCCAGTATAATTTTAGCTCTGCTGAAACAGCAAGCAGTGAGTCCGGGGGGCAGGTGGGTAACACAGTGAGACTAGCATCATTTACTTCTTTCCACAAACATTATAAGTAGACTCAGATATTTAGACAATAAATATCTTCTTCTGGGATCATTCTGGATGATGAATTGTTCAGAACTGATTATTCTTGATTCTATTATTGGTATTTTTCATAATGATCACAAAAGAAATTATTAAATTTAACAAGCATCTATGAACCCAAGTAGAATGAAAAGCATCTACAATATTGTTCACATGTTACAACTTTTCATTAACCTGCATCCAGAGGGTATGTCTGTTTATCAATCTTGTACTAATCTCAAGAGCTGTGAAATCTTATAGTAATTTCAAAAGGAAAAGAGCAAAAAAGAAAAGTTGAACAAGTAAGCAAAACTCCATCAGGCATGTTTTTTGTTAGTTCCTTTCTTGCTTCCATTCACAGAATCAGAGAAATTTATAAACAGAATCTCAGATTTGGAAGTGATTTTAGGGTTTCTAGTCCATCTATAACTGTTTTAAAAAAAAAAAAAGCCTGTTTATACCCAATAAGTGTTGACCCAGTCTTTGTATGAAGATATCTGGTGAGGGAGAACCTACTATGTCCAGAAGGAGTACACTGATTCCACAGCTCTAATTATTTGGAAATATTTCTTATATTTAGTCTTTGAAATTGTAACCCTGACTCTTAACTCCCTTTCCTACATCACCCCAAGTCTCAAACACAACAAGCTTTCCACATTATAATTTTGCTAATAAGTCAGGATTACAATTACAGCTTTCCTCACCTCTTCTCTTTTTTAGGCCAAACATATCTATCCTCATATGCTAGAACCCCATGGTCTTTCACAGTATTGATTGCCTTCCTTTGGATTTGGATTAGGATTCCTCCTGCTCCTGCTCTTGTTTTTCTGATGGTTATTTAAAATGACAAAACAGTGCTTAAGATAAATAAATAAATGAGTAAATAAATAACCCTTCCCCCCTCATTGTCAAGTTCAGTTTTTCAAATTTCACTTTAATATAGCACTGAGCATGTTCACATTTTTATTGCCAAATATAATGTTCAACAGCCTGTGACACAACAATTCAGACTTGTTGGCAGCTGTAACCCAGTTTCCATTTCTTTCAGTGAAAGATTTAGGGTGTGGAAACTTTCTACTTCCTTGGAAACTCTTCTGAAAACTGGTTTTCACTCCATTTGGCCTCTAAGTGTTTAAGAGGTGACTGAATTTCTGAAAGTGGTCAGACAGTTTTTAGTGCCACTGGCAACCACTCTAAGTTTCGCACTATGTGAAGGGGGTGGGGGCATCCATTTTATTAAAAATCTAGATTGCCTTCCCCAAGCCCCTTTCCTATTTCTTCCATAAAAAAGACCAACAAGCCAGGGTACTTTTCCCATGCAAAGGGCATTCAACCTCTGCACCATATACCACTGTTCACTAAGTGGTTATATCTCCATTTCTTGAATTGCTAGTATTATGGTTATGAGAGAGGGAGGGAGGGAGAGAGAAAGACAGAGAGAGAGAGAGAGAGAGAGAGAGAGAGAGAGAGAGAGAGAGAGAGAGAGAGAATGCTTAAATTCCATTTTATCTCCAGATCAGCATGGAACATACCCACTGGCACCCCAGTAGATGGGTGAGGCTCAGAGAGATGCATGCAATACATATGCTTTATGAAGGGTTTTGAAGGGTGGGGAGGAGGAGACACCTAACTCAGCCCTTAACTGGGCAAGAGATTTTATAATGAATTCCTGAAAATGGAAACAGCCTCTGTCAGCACCGATCAGCTAGCAGTAAATTGGCTTCCTGGGACAGTGGAAGAGACAGACTGAAAGCAGCCAGTTGTTTTTTGGTTTTGTGTTTTTTGTTGGGTTTCTTTTTTTTTTGACAGTCCAAAGGCAGCTTCTTGCCTCTTTTCCCTGGTGTAAGTTAGCAAGTCACCTCCCAAGGAGCTCCCTCCTGCTGTCTTATTAACTGCACTAGAGAAGCAAGTTAGTGATCCCAATCTACACATGCTGACTGAGCTTATTTGTCAGACCACTGGCCAAAGTCAGGTATCCAGAAAAACAAACTCTGCTGTAAGAAAAGATTATTGATTTACCAGAGTGCAGACACATATTTCAGTTCAATGTAAGGAGGGATTTTTATCTAAAAGTGGAATGAGAGGCTTCCAAAATTAATAAATCACCTCTTCCTGGAAGTCTTCAGGCAAGAACTGAATGAGTACTTGTCCTATGTAGATTTAGGACTGGAATGGGCCTAGAAGATCATCTAATTCAACCCCTTCACTTCACAGCTTCAGCATCTGAAACCTAGAGGATCTAAGTGACTTGTACAAGGTTAGTGGTTTGTATCAGAAGTGAAGTTGAGATTTGAATCCGAGTCTTTTGATTTCACATCTCATGTTCCTTCCATCATATACCACATTGTCTCATATCAGATTGGATGATGTCCCTTCCAACTCTAGGATTCTGTGATTTCATGATCGCTACTTTGTTGCTTTTTAGGGTGAAGCACATGTGTGTGTGTGCATATGTATGTATATGCATGTATGTAATATATATCTATCTATATATATAAATATATATCTACACACATTTGTGTGTTTGTGTGTGTGTGTAAGACTTTGAGTCAATGAACCAAATGATGCCTAGGCATCTCTACTGAATCAATCAATTAATCCTTCAGTCAAAGGCTTTAGAATAGGTTTGAAATTTCTTGGCCAACTTAGAAATCCTTGAAATCCATTGGTTAGAGTGTAATGATGTTGTACAGGAAGTACAATTGGATTTGAAAAGACCTGGTCACACTAGTTCAGAGCTAGTTCAGAACCTTGGCATTCATATGTCTGACAGTGAAGAGGAGAGAGAATTGTAGTCAAACCCTTGACTGAGAGGGAGACATTTTGGGGGATGGCAAAGAGCCCAGTTGTCAACCATTTTTTTTTTTTGGTATCTTTTCCACTGCTCTTCAAAAGGAGGAGAATCTTGTGACATTTAGAAGGTCAGAGGATTTAAAATTTTTCATAGTCATCCTAGACTCTTGATGGTATCTGCATCTGGAGGTGAAATGAGACAAAACACACAGAGGAAATGTAACTTCAGTTTCTACAAAAACAGCCAGCAGAAAAACAACATCATCCCTATGAGGAATCTCATAAGTATCTTCACAAAGAGGAAAAAGAAACTTTCAGTAAACAGGAGCCGTAAGTTACCCTTTTCCCACATATTCCCTAAGCTTGAGCCCACTTACACCTGGAATTTGGACGTACTCATGGAAGAGTACATTCTGCATCTTTGGAGGATGTTACATTCCAATTGTTCTTACTATTATGCAATAGTAAAACATCCCATCTTCAAAGCTTATTCAGATTGGCTGTCTGATATTAAATGATAATCTGTGAGAGAAGTCCACTGATAGGGCTTGTGAGCTATAACATAAACAAAAATACCTGAATAATTCAAAGTTACTCCTGAGAATACTCAGTGAAGATACAGTAGCTGTGTTCTGGGGACCCATATTGCCAAAATGAGTGGAGATTAAGAGGGTAGATCCAGAACCTATATATCTTGTATTCCTTTTTGATTTTTTGTTGTTGTTAAGTCATTTTCTGTTGTATCTAACTCTTCAGATTCCATTTTGGGGTTTTAGTGACCCTATTTGGAGTTTTCTTGACAAAGTTATTGGAACGGTTCGCCATGTCCTTCTTCAACTCATTTTTTCAGATGAGGAAATAGGCAAACAGGATTAAGTGACTTGCTGAGGATCATATAACTAGTAAGTGTGTGAGGCTGGATTTGAACTCAGGAAGTTGAGTCTTCCTGACTCCAGACCCAATGTGCTATGCACTATAGTCCACTTAGCTGTCCCTGTCTTTCTGTACATACCTGAAAAACAGAATCACATAGTGGATAGATCTAGGAATACCTATATTCAATTCCTGCCTCTGATATATGCTGACTACGTGACATCATTTAACCCCTCAGTACCTCCAAGAAACCCTAAAATTATGTTATAAATGAGTTGCTGACCCAAACTGGTAGCAAGAGTTTTCATGTTGAGTTTTCTACACCAGTGAAATCGCAGATATAAACATACAAAAAAAGTGTGTGTGTGTATATATTTGTATATGTACGTATGCATATGTGTTTGTATACTTATATATATATATACACATATGAATAATACATACACACACTTTTAAACTTATTACTTTAAACTTAAAAAGCTTTCCAACCTTAACTTGACCCAATGATCTTTTGATACCTACTCATTGCTGATGACAAAAAAATGCTAAGCCATGAAAGCAAGTTTTGTCTTCTTGTGGCATGGACTTATGAAGGTCTAAATACAAAAGGACTCGTGATGAAAAATGCTATGTACCTCCAGAGAGAGAATTGATGAACTTTGAGTTCAAATTGAATTATTTTTTTTCCTTATCTTTCTTTTCTGTCTTGCATGATTTCTCAGGTAAAAGTGATATAATTGCCTTCTCAATAGGTGGGGTAAAGGCAGAAAGGAAAGAGAGAATATGTAACCCAATTTTTAAAAATTTAAAATAAATGAATAAATAACAGATTTTAAAATAAAATATAATATTATTTAATATGTGAGATATCTCTGGGGGAGGGAAGATATTCAGAAAAATTATGGAGATGTTAAAAATATCAATAAAAATGTTTTTTTTTAAAAGAAAGCCATGGAAATCTAGCTATGACAGTAGCAATGTTACAGCAAGGCTACAGTACAGTATCTATTGGCAGTGACCCAAATGGTGTCCACTGGATAAGTGTCTGATGACTGGGAAAACTTCATCAAAGAGTTTATGCAGGGTCAGGATGGGAGCCAGACCTGGCCTGTTTTACCAGCAGACATGTACCCTGAGTCATCAGGCAATGCCTAGGGCTAAGGTGAAATGTGAAATGCCTGATTTTCCTTGCACAACTGATCTATATTTTGATGACCCTTAAAATAATAGCCTCTCAACTGATTATACCAGTAAGCTAAGTTCCTGACTGTTATTCTAATCATTCTGTTAAAGATGTATTTAATTTTTACAATTTATATAAATATAGGAATAAAATATCCATTCATGATAGATTCATATTATTTACCTCTTTTACTTTCCCTTTTTGGAGAACTCCTTAGATTTTTGAGATATAACTACTACTATCATTGGTAAGCCAAGGAGTGTGGGAGGGGGAAAAAGAGAGCTTAATCCCCCTAATTATAGGTCAGGCTTCTCCTACCATCAACACCAAGAGTAACACTAATGCATAGGAGGGGAGGGGGAGGAGCCAAGATGGCAAAGTAGAAAGATACACATATGCTAGCTCCCAACCCACATCCCATAAAATACCTGTAAAGAAGAACTCCCAACAAAATCTGGAGCAGAAGAAGACACAGAACAATGGAATGGAGAAGATTTCTGTTCCAGAGACACCTGAAAAACTGACACGACAGGTCTGTCACGCACCAGACAGAAGCAGAGTCCAGCCCTCCTTGGCTGCACAGCACCGAGGGGAGCAGATCCGAACAGGCTTCAGGGGCAGAATGTCCAGTGGCCACACAGGTCCCTCCACCCACAGGCACTAAAGGTCAGTGAGAGGGTCTTTTCAAATCTCCAAGAGAGGAGCGAGGTGTCCCCATGACTCAGGCCCCCTTGGGAGGCAGCAGCTGAGGCAGCAGCAGACAAGGGCTCCCAAAGCAGGCAGGAGCTCAGATCCATTGTTGAAGGTCCATGAGGGAACTGAGCCCTGTGAGGCAGCCCTGCCCCAACCTGAGCACCTGAACTTAATCTCACACTGAATAGCAGCCCCACCCCAGCCCAAAGCCCTGAGGCTGGGAAGCAGTATTTGAATCTCAGACCCCAAGCTCTGGCTGGGCAGATCCGGAGGAGTGGTGCGTGTGGAGAGGACACTCAGAAGTCAAGTAACTGGCTGGGAAAAGGCCCAGAAAAAGGGGAAAAAAATAAGATCATAGGGTACTTTCTTGGTGAACAGATATCTCCTCCCTTCCTTTCAGATGAGGAAGAATAATGCTTACCATCAGGGAAAGACACAGAAGTCAAGGCTTCTGTATCCCAAACATCCAGAATAAATATTCCATGGGCTCAGGCCATGGAAGAGCTCAAAAAGAATTTTGAAAATCAAGTTAGAGAGGTGGAGGAAAAACTGGGAAGAGAAATGAGAGAGATGAAAGAAAAGCGTGAAAAGCAGGTCAACACCCTGCTAAAGGAGACCCAAAAAAATGCTGAAGAAAATAACACCTTGAAAAATAAGCTAACTCAATTGGCAAAAGAGGTTCAAAAAGCCAAGGAGGAGAAGAATGCTTTGAAAACCAGAATTAGCCAAATGGAAAAGGAGGTCCAAAAGCTCACTGAAGAAAATAGTTCTTTCAAAATTAGAATGGAACAGATGGAGGCTAATGACTTTATGAGAAACCAAGAAATAACAAAACAAAACCAAAAGAATGAAAAAATGGAAGATAATGTGAAATATCTCATTGGAAAAACAACTGACCTGGAAAATAGATCCAGAAGAGACAATTTAAAAATTATGGGACTATCTGAAAGCCATGATCAAAAAAAGAGCCTAGACATCATCTTCCATGAAATTATCAAAGAAAACTGCCCTGAGATTCTAGAACCAGAGGGCAAAATAAGTATTCAAGGAATCCACAGATCCCTGCCTCAAAGAGATCCAAAAAGAGAAACTCCTAGGAACATTGTGGCCAAATTCCAGAGTTCCCTGGTCAAGGAGAAAATATTGCAAGCAGCTAGAAAGAAACAATTCAAGTATTGTGGAAATACAATCAGGATAACACAAGATCTAGCAGCTTCTACATTAAGGGATCGAAGGGCATGGAATATGATATTCCAGAAGTCAAAGGTAGTAGGACTAAAACCAAGAATTACCTACCCAGCAAAACTGAGTATAATACTTCAGGGGAAAAAATGGTCTTTCAATGAAATAGAGGACTTTCAAGCATTCTTAATGAAAAGACCAGAGCTGAAAAGAAAATTTGATTTTCAAACACAAGAATGAAGAGAAGCATGAAAAGGTAAACAGCAAAGAGAAGTCATAAGGGACTTACTAAAGTTGAATTGTTTACATTCCTACATGGAAAGACAATATTTGTAACTCTTGAAACTTTTCAGTATCTGGGTAGTAGGTGGGATTACACACACAGACACACACACACAGACATACACACACGCACATACACACAGAGAGACAGGGAGCACAGAGTGAATTGAAGAGGATGGGATCATATCTTTAAAAAATGAAATTAAGTGGTGAGACAGAAATATATGGGGAGGAGAAAGGGAGAAATGGAATGGGGCAAACTATCTCTCATAAAAGAGGCAAGCAAAAGACTTTTTAGTGCAGGGATAAAAAGGGGAGGTGAGAGAAAAACATGAAGTTTACTCTCATCACATTCCACTAAAGGAAGGAATAAAGAGCACACTCTTTTGTAAGACAACCTGTCTTACAATACGGGAAAGTGGAGGAGAAGGGGATAAACAGGGTTGGGGGGATGATGGAAGGGAGGGCAATGGAAGGAGAGAGCAATTTGAAGTCAGCACTCATGGGGAGGGACAGGATCAAAAGAGAGAAAAGAAGCAATGGGGGGCAGGATAGGATGGAGGGAAGCATAGTTAGTCTTACACAAAATGACTATTATGGAAGTCGTTTGCAAAACCACACAGATATGGCCTATATTGAATTGCTTGCCTTCCAAAAGGAATGGGTGGGGAAGGAGGGATGAAGAGAAGTTGGAACTCAAAGTTTTAGGAACAACTGTCAAGTTTTGTTCTTGCTACTAGGAAATAAGAAATACAGTTAAAGAGGTATAGAAAATTATCTGGCCCTACAAGACAAAAAAGAAGATGGGGACAAGGGTAGGGAGGGATGACAGAAGAGAGGGCAGATTGGTGATAGGGGTAATTAGAATGCTCGGTGTTTTGGGATGGGGGGAGGGTACAAATGGGGAGAAAATTTGGAACCAAAAATTTTATGAAAATGAATGTTAAAAGTTAAATAAATACATTTAAAAAAAAAAGAAAAAGTTTACTCTGTCTCCTTTCACTCACTCCTCAACCTTTTGCCACCTAGCTTCTGACCTCATCTCTCAACTGAGTCTGCTGTTTGAACTTGAGAGACAATATTGATAACTCCTGGCATTTGCAAATGATTTGAATTTTATGTTCATAATAGTCCTATGATGTACATTATATGATCATAATCTCTTTTACAAATGAGAAAAGTAAGACTCAGGGAACATAAATCCATAACTATTCAGTATCAGAGGTAGGATATCCACTCATTTCCTAATACCAAGTTAACAGTGCACACACACACACACACATACATGCATATCAAGAGAGAAAGAGGAAGAGGCAGAGATACAGAAAGAACAATCTGGCAATAATCTATGGTGATTCAGAAATATGTGTGTGTATATGAATATCACCAGCTCTTATTGGTACTATATAAAAAATATACATATATATAAAACTGTATATACTTATAAATATAACTATACAGATATGAATATATATACATATATTTAAATCCATATCTATATACAGTTATTTATATATCAGTTATAAGAAGTTATATAGTTATATAGAGTTAACAGTTTTATATACAGAATTAGTTTTACATGTCTATGCTTATATGTGTGTATGCGCATATTATATTTATACATAATATATAAATTGTGTGTGTATGTGTAATATTTGTGTATCACCAGCTTTCATTTATACAGATGAGTTTTATTTTGTCCATGGTGACTTGGTAAATGTCTATGGAAATCCAATTTGAAACATCTAATACAGGCAGTGTACTAGATTAGACCCAGATGAGTCATTAAGGAGGATATGTGACAATTAAACTTATAGGAGCCAATCAGTCTAACAATTGAGTAAATTAGATAAAGAAGAGAATGGGTCCTAGGACAGTCTAATGAATATGATATGGATTATAAAACAATAAAGGAGATTGAGTAGGAGTGGTCAGATAGGCAGGAAGAGAACTGACAGTCTCACACACACACACACACACACGCACGCACGCACACATGCATGTACGTACACACATAATATACAAAAAGAAAGTGTACAGAACAAGGCAATGTCCAGTAATGACAAATACTACAGAGAAGTAAAAAAACATCAAGATTAAGAAAAATTATCGGATATGACAACGATAGACAACTTATCACATCCCAAGGCAGCCATATGTGGACATATTGTACTCTGACTGCAGTATAGTGATATCATTTTAGTCTTCTTGAAGAACAAAAGGCAACAACCATAAGTTTAAGCCCCTACCAGTGTGTTTCCCCTAGAATATTATCAGGTGAAAGTCATTTTAGTCATCCAGTCAAGCATCTTTAAGAAAGGGGTATTTGTTGAGGTGGTACCATAAGAACAGTGATACAAAACATCACCCCACAAAATTCCATGACATCTACTCCCCCAAATACACACAGAGTCCCAGGGAAAATAGGCTCAAAGTATAGCAAGCACATGTGACAAAAGGCTAACACAGCTCCTGGTGGTGGAAGTCCTTTTCTTCCATTTATAAGTCATTCAATAACTTACCATTAACACAATGTAGTTTCCTTGCCAAGCTCCTTGTGGAGTTAGAAATCTTCAGCCCATCTGTCCTTGGCTTCCAGTGCATTTGTTTTTAACTGATCAGAGGACATTGATGGAAAGATAGGAGGTCCCATGTAGCTTGAAAGGGCTTCCTTAAGTCAAAAGTGGGGGGAAAGGGGAAGGGAAGGTAGATAAAGGCGAGAGTAGAAACATCTTTTTAAGAAAGAGGTTCGTTTTCCGAAGATTTAGCTAGAACACCACATGTGCTTGAATTTCTAAAATTATTGTATTTTTAACTGTTAGATAGAGTGGAGAGAGTGCCAGGCTCTGGAAGACTCATCTTTTAGGGTTCAAATCTGGCCTCAGACACTAACTAGTTGTGTGAGCCTGGACAAGTCACTTAATCCTATTTGCCTCAATTTCCTCATCTGTAAAATGAACTGGAGAAGGAAATGGCAAACCACTCCAATATCTTTGCCAAGAAAATCCAAAATGTGGTCATGCAGACATGACTATAAAATAACAGAACAACAAACAACTAACCTAGTATTTTATAGACAGTTCAAGGGACATAGCTAATTTGTTTTTCATTTTGACTTTTTAAACTTAGTCTAAAAACTATAACTGATTGATTGAGATATATTCTCATCTATTTAGTGTATCAATAGGGTGGGATGGTTTCTTCCCCCTGACTAAATTCCCAGGTGTCTAGAATTTCTTAAGGCTTCTGACAGAAGGGACAGTGCTCTATGTAATATAGCCTGTATACTATTACTGAAGTTGTAGAGGAAAAAATTATTTTAATTAAAATAATAGCTAATAATTATGTAATTCTTTAAGATTTACAATGTCCTTTACAAATAGCATCTCATTTTATCATCACAACAACCCTATGAGGTAGGTACTATTATTATTCTCATTTTAATGAAGAAATGAGGACACAGAGGTAAATAGAGGTTAAGTGATTTACCCAGGATAACCTAGTTAGTAAGTGTCTAAAGCAGGATTTAAACTTCTACTGAGTTGCCTAAAAAGCAAAAAAAGGAAAAGTATACCCACCTTCTGAAATTTCAATCCCTAAAATGTCAGTTCCTTCTCTCTGTACCCATGGTTTGAAAACAGAGAGTTAGGAATCAGTTATGACCCAACATATTTGGATGCCAATAGTAAACTCCTGTGAACACCAAACTACATTTCCCAAGATGCTAAGCATTCCAAAAGGAAGCCTCGATATGAAGAAAAACTTAAAGAAAATATGGGGGGTGGAGCCAAGATGGCGGAGTAGAAAGACGCACATACACATAGCTCTGAACCCACAACCCACAGAACGGCTAGAGGGGACCAACTCACGGTGAATTCTGCACCCAGAGGCCACGGAATATTGGACCGAGGGAGATTTCTGTTCAGGAGAGACCTGCAAACCTCTCGCGGGGGGTCCTTCGCGCTGCGGACTGGGCGCCGGGACTGGGAGATGAGTGCAGTCCTGCAGCAGCTGCGACACCGAGAGGAAAAGATCTGAGCGGGCTACGGGGACGGGATCTCCAGCAGCCACCCGGGTCCCTCCACCCACAGAGGGACGTGCAAACCTCTCGCAAAAGATCCGTCGCACTGCAGACGCAGAGCCCAGCCCAGACCTACGGTGTCCGCGGCTCCGAGAGGTACAGATCTGAGCAGGCTTCAGGGACGGGATCTCCAGCGGTGGAACAAGTCCCGCTACCCACAGGTGACGGGGGTTGGTGAGAGAGTCTCTTTGGCAGGTCGAGAGGGGAGTGGGGTGCCCCCATGGCTCAGGCCCCCCCCTGGGAGGTAGAAGCTGAGAGGCGGCTGCAGACAGGGGCTCCTCAAGCGTGCGGGAGCCTGGATCCATTGTGGAAGGTCTGTACATAAACCCCCTGAGGGAACTGAGCCTGAGAGGCGGCCCTGCTCCAACCTGACCACCTGAATTTAATTCTCACACTGAATAGCAGCCCTGCCCCCACCAAAAGCCCTAAGGCGGGAAGCAGCATTTGAATCTCAGTCCCCAAACACTGGCTGGGAGGACCAGGAGGCGAGGTGGGAGTGAGGAGAATATTCAGAGGACAAGTCACGGGCTGGGGAGAATGCCCAGAAAAGGGAAAAGAAATAAAACTATTGAAGGGTACTTTCTTGGAGACCAGACATTTCCTCCCTTCCTTTCTGATGAGGAAGAACAATGCTTACCATCAGGCAAAGACAGAGAAATCAAGGATTCTGTGTCCCAGCCCACCCAATGGGCTCAGGCCATGGAAGAGCTCAAAAAGAATTTTGAAAATCAAGTTAGAGAGATGGAGGAAAAACTGGGAAGAGAAATGAGAGGGTCGAAAGAAAAGCATGAAAAGCAGATGAGCTCCCTGCTAAAGGAGAACCAAAAAAATGTTGAAGAAATTAACACCTTGAAAACTAGCCTAACTCAATTGGCAAAAGAGGTTCAAAAAGCCAATGAGGAGAAGAATGCTTTCAAAAGCAGAATTAGCCAAATGGAAAAGGAGATTCAAAAGCTCACTGAAGAAAATAGTTCTTTCAAAACTAGAATGGTACAGATAGACACTAAGGACTTTGTGAGAAAGACAGATATCACAGAACATAGCAAGAAGATTGGAAAAATGGAAGATAATGTGAAATATCTTATTGGAAAATCAACTGACCTGGAAAATAGATTCAGGAGAGAAAATGTAAAAATTTTGGGACTACCTGAAAACCATGATCAAAAAAAGAGCCTAGACATCATCTTCCATGAAATTATCAAGGAAAACTGCCCTGAAATTCTAGAACCAGAGGGCAAAATAAATATTCAAGGAATCCACAGAACACCGCATGAAAGAGATCCAAAAAGAGAAACTCCTAGGAATATTGTGGCCAAATTCCAGAATTCCCAGGTGAAAGAGAAAATATTGCAAGCAGCTAGAAAGAAACAATTCAAGTATTGTGGAAATACAATCAGGGTAACACAAGATCTAGCACCCTCTACATTAAGGGTTCGAAGGGCATGGAATAGGATATTCCAGAAGTCAAAGGTAGTAGGACTAAAACCAAGAATCACCTACCCAGAAAAACTGAGTATAATACTTCAGGAGAAAAAATGGTCTTTTAATGAAATAGAGGATTTTCAAATTTTCTTGATGAAAAGACCAGAGCTGAAAAGAAAATTTGACTTTCAAACACAAGAATGAAGAGAACCATGAAAAGGTGAACAGCAAAGAGAAGTCATAAAGGACTTGCTAAAGTTGAACTGTTTACATTCCTACATGGAAAGAAAATATTTGTAACTCTTGAAACATTTCAGTCTGGGTACTGGGTGGGATTACACACACACACATGCACACACGCACACATACATAGAGACAGAGTGCACAGAGTGAATTGAAGAGGATGGGATCATATCTTAAAAAAAAATGAAATCAAGCAGTGAGAGAGAAATATTGGGAGGAGAAAGGGAGAAATGGAATGGGGCAAATTATCTCTCATAAAAGAGGCAAGCAAAAGACTTATTAGTGGAGGGATAAAGAGGGGAGGCAAGAGAAAAACATGAAGTCTATTCTCATCACATTCCACTAAAGGAAAGAATAAAATGCACACTCATTTTGATAGGAAAACCTATCTCACAATACAGGAGAGTGGGGGACAAGGGCACAAGCAGGGTGGGGGGGACGATAAGGGGGGGGCATGGGGAGGAGAATTCAATCCGAGGTCGTCACTCAGGGGGAGGGAAAGGATCATAAGAGAATAGAAGTAATGGGGGACAGGATAGGATGGAGGGAAATATAGTTAGTCCTATACAACACAACTATTATGGAAATCATTTGCAAAACTACACAGATTTGGCCTATATTGAATTGCTTGCCTTCCAAAGGGAAGGGGTGGGGAGGGAGGGAGGTAAAGAAGTTGGAACTCAAAGTGTTAGGATCAACTGTAATGTTCTTACCACTAGGAAATAATACAGGTTAAGGGGTAAAGAAAGCTATCTGGCCCTACAAGACAAAAGAGAAGATGGAGACAAGGGCTGAGAGGGAGGACAGAAGAGAGAGCAGATTGGTCACAGGGGCAATCAGAATGCTTGGGTTTGGGGGGGGGAGGGGATAAAAGGGGAGAAAATTTGTAACCCAAAATTTTGTGAAAATAAATGTCAAAAGTTAAGTAAAAAAAAAAAATATGGCCAACTAGAACAGAAATCTGGTTGTTCTCTTAATGGAAGCAGGTAAGAGAAAAATGAAGTCATGTCTTATCTAAAGTCATTGTTTTGGACCAGATGCACAGTTTCGAAGTGATTAATGCCTTGACCTCAGAAATATAGCAACCTGAATAAGAATATTGATAATCGTCTTAAAATGTCTATAAATTAAGCATCTGATTTGTGAAAAACAAAAAGCAAAAACTCCATAGGAACAAAGTTGACCCTTAGATACATGTTGTTGTTTTAATGATCATTTTGAACTTTTCTACAGTAGGATAGCTAACAAGTGACATTTCAGAGACTTTCCAAACAGTAAAAATAAAATAAGAATTTAGACACCCACAAGCCTGGATGCTGAGACTCAGTCTTAAAATAAGAGACAATTGAAATCATAGGAACAAAAGTCTCTCCCCATCTGTTCCTGTTAATTTAGCCAACTTCACACATATGAGATTCTGATGCAGGATTGCCAATATACTAACACAGGCTGAATTTCTGATTTTCTAAACTTATACTACCTCTGACCTTTATGATTAAAATCTAATTTCAAAATGTGGTTATTTTTAAAAGGTAGAGATGGCGTAATTTTCTCATCTGCTTAAGTTATGAGTAATTGGTAACCTTAACTTGCTGATTCACTGCCATGCCTTCCATTTCAACCTTTTTTTTTTTCAAAATAATGGCCAGAAAATTGTGAGATTGCAAAACAAATACTGTTGAAAGAATGCAATTCACTTGCATTGCATGATCAAAACAATGTCTAAAAAATATCTATTATTCACAAATACAACATAGATTTCTAAATGAGCCAATCTTGAATCTTGGAATCATCCAACTTTTCAATTCAAAGAATACTTGCTACACACCATCGTGAGTGGCCCTCAAATGCTATGGACAATATAAAAGAAATATATGAAACCATTCTGCCATAAGAAATCTACAATCTGTATGGGAAGAAAGATTCATATTTGTAAAGCAATGGAAAGATAACACATCAAAGAATTAAGTATCAAGATGGCTTAGAGGTGTGTGCAGTTCAGGCACATGTTATAAAGGAAACTGTGTAGCTGTAGAACATTCAGAATAATGAAGGACTTTGAGAGATTGACGTTAGCTGATCATTTGAAGGGACTAAGAATGTTTAGCCTCATTAAGAAAAGGTTTAATGGCATCATAAGAGCTGTCTTCAAGTACTTGAAAGTCTGTCATGTGGAAGATATATTAGCCTTGTTCTACTTGACCCCAAAGGACCAAACTAAGAGGAATGAGTGAAAGTTACAGAAAGGCAGATTTTTGTGTAATATAAGGAAAGATTTTCTAACAATCAGACCTATTCAAAAGTAAGATGACTGTTCTGCACATAGTGGGTTCCACACCTCAACAGAGGTATTTAAGCAATGGCTGAGTGACTGCTTTTTAACTATACCATAGATGAGATTCTTTGAAGCACAGTTTGAAATAGAGGACTTCTGAGGCCGTATCTACCTCTGAGATACTGTGATTCTGTAATTCTGTGCCTCTAATGAAGATTGTAACTCTTTTCCATTCTAGAAATATATTTTACATTGGTTAGTCCTTAATTTGCTCTGAATGATGTGGAAAAGGGAAATTGTATAAGTCACTGGTCAGTACTGTAATTTTTCCAGAAATATTTGATAATTAGAAAAGCCACAGAGAATTTGCCTAATTCGAGCTTTCACTTTGTGCCAGCATATTCTATGACATTCATTCATTCATTCATTCATTCATTCATTCATTCAATAATCATTTATCAAATGTCTACCATGTGCCAAATATTCTGATATCTATTCTCATCCATTTTTAAAATGGACTTTAAATTACTTTTCCCCCATCTTTAAAGTTTCTTGACTACCTTGCTGTCATTTCTTGAATTATCTTTTATCACTTTTTTTCTCATTTGTCCACAGTTATCTTAGGTTCCCTTCTCTATAGATGTATACATACATACATACATAAATACACATGTGTGTACACATATGTGTATATATAATACACACATGCAGGAAAAAGATACATATATAGTAATATATAGTAGATATATAATAGTAATATATAGAATATAGTAAGAAACCAGATTGAGCATTTGTTGTTTCTGCTGTTTAGTCAATCTGGTCATGTCCAACTCTTCGTGATCCTGTGGACCTCTGTCCATGAAGTTTTATTGGCAAAGTTATTGAGATATAGTATCTCAGAGGTAGATATGGCCTCAGAAGCCATCTATTCCAACCTGTGCTTGAAAGAATCTCATCTATAGTATAGCTAAAAAGCAGTCACTCAGCCATTGTTTAAATACCTCTGTTGAGGTGTAGAACCCACTATGTGCAGAACAGTCATCTTGCTTTCTTCATCAGCCAAGGGTAACTGACTTGCCCCAGGTCACACAGCTAGGAAGTTTCTGAGGCTGAATTTGAACTCAGGTCTTCCTGATGCAAACTCAACTCTCTATTCATGCAAAATCTAGCTGTCTAGCTCCTTTAAATAAAATTGCTCTTGATTAAAGGTATGAGATTGAGGCAATTTTGAAACTTTCACAAGTATCTTTTTCATATTAAAAATTTTTAAGCTTTCGTTATCTCAAAAATTGATCTCAAATTGCCTCTAAAATTCAAATATTTCCAAGAAGTTAAGGGATTTTTTCTGTATTTATCAAAGATATACATAGAAGCATCAAGAATTAGCCTGTTTATGAAGCAAGATCTTTCACCTTGTACTTTTAAACTAGAAAACAATGAGACTCAAAGTCTTCAGTGATGAATCAGGGAAGGACTGGATTTCTGTTGGTAATCTCTCTAGTCAGAGACATAGCTGACAATTTTAATACCCAAGGAAATTTTTGCTTTGAGAAACATAAATACCTCCACCCCTTCATTTCCTCACAACAAAACATATGAAAGCTTGCATGTTCCTTCATATCTTTCACACAAGAAGTACCCCATCCCAACCACCCTGCACTTTTGCCCATGACCCATTCCCCTGAACCTGACTCCCAAGGGTTGAAGCTCTGTACAGTGGCAATGTTGGATTGAGAGGTGTGGAGTGAATCTTGCTTCTGGGCTGCGTGTAAGATAGCTGCCCTGTTTGCCTTGTCCTTGTTGCACTTCTAGCTATAGTGTTTCTGGTAATGACCTAAATCTAGGTAAATAGAAATTCTTGATAAAGAATAAAAGACTGCTTCAGAAGTATCTTAAATGATGGTCCTAGCTATGGGTAAACATTCCAGAGAGATCTTTATTTTTTTTCCCCAAACAGGTTTGCCCATCCCTACAAATAACATTCTTGTGAGAATACTCCCAAAGTGAGTCACACCACCAACAAAAACAGAGAATTTCCCAATTTGACACAGGAAAGAATTTTTTTTTATTTTAATTTGCATGTTGTTTATATGTTCAAGTAAGAACTGGAAGGAAAGAATTTCAATCTCCTTAGCACATCAAGGCACTTTGTAAAGCCTCTCTCTCTCTCTGTGTGTGTGTGTGTGTGTGTGTGTGTGTGTGTGTGTTCAGTTTCCCCTAACAGTGAATATTTACACTGAGAGGGAGGGGGAACCTATGAGATTATGATTCAATTTCCCTTCCCGTAATGTCATTCTTTGTTTTCTCCAATACCCTCAACATGCTAGGAGAATAGTTTTTGCCAACCCTGAATCTCAGCCTTCAGCTCTGACCACATGTCTCCACCAATCCTCTTCATCCTGGTAAAGTTCAAGTTTCCACACTTTGGAAAAGATCTTCAAACCTTTGCCTCTTCTTCCTTCTCTGTTCATATCACTTCCCATGTTACCTCTTTTGCTCTTCACCACCTAAACTAACCTCCATCATATCTTTTCCTTTACACACTCATTAGAACAAATTAATAGCATTCTATTATATCTTGGTAAGAAGTAGCATGTAATAATGGAAAGAGCACTGGACTTCCCAGAATCAGAGAATTTTAGAATAACTAGAGACACAAAAAGTCATTTAGTCCATACAGAAGAAACTGGGGATATAGCATATACCCAACAACTGTTCATCCCATAAGAGTTGTGATGAGAAGGAGCTCATACCATACAGAGGTAGACCATTCTGTTTAGATAGCTCTAATCGCTAGAGAGTTTTCTCCTAATATTAAACTTAAATATGTTTCTCCCTAATTTTCACCCATTGCTCCTGAATCTGACCTCTGGAGTTAAGCAGAACAAATTTAATTTCTCTTCCCCATGATATCTTCTTAAATACTTGAAAGAACAGTATCATATTCTCCCCAAGTCATCTCTCTTTTCTCTGAGCTAATCATCCCTAATTTCTTCAACAAATTTTCATGACATAGATTGAAAACTCTTCACCATCTTGTGTTCCCTCCCTGGGACATTCTCTCACTTGTGAATGTTCTTAATCTGTGACTTTCAGAAATGAACATAATATTCTAGGTAGGGTCTCACCAGGACAGAAGAACATAAGTTACTGGATATTCTTTATTGTAGCCTAAGATCAAATTAGCTTTTTTCTGGCTGCTGCATTATACTGCTAGCTGATTGATAGTGAGCTCACAGTCCACTAGAACCACTCCTCCAATTCTTTTTTTTTGCCCGACTAGGACCTAAAGCATACCTCTCTCAAAGTGTACTTGTGAAGTTGATATTTTTAACCCAAATGTAAGTCTATACATTTATTCTGATATTCAACCCAATGCTATAACCTATCAAGATCTTTTTTTATATAATTCTGACTCTTGTCATTAATTATGTTAGTGAGATATCCCTCCAAACTTTGTGTCATCTATATATTTCAAGTGTATGTCATGTACACCTTATCCAACCCACTGCTAAAAGTGCAAAATAGCATAGGACCAAACATAGTCCCTTTGGTGTATCAGCAAGAACCCTGGCAGACACAGGAGGGTCTGCTGCACAGATTCTTAGGTTTGCTTTTCTAAAAGGAAAGTAACTTTGAGGAGTCAACAATCTACTTTAATCAAGCACATATATCATTCACTTAGTTCAGGGGAAGAAGTCAGCACAATAAACTTCAGAGAAAATACAAACAGAAATTATAAGCAGAAATTACAAACAGAAAGACCAACAGACAGGGCTTCCAACTGTCTGACATAGACAATACATACATCATTATCAGACAGAGAAACACCAATCATCTGGATTTTCAAAGCCAGGGGACTTCTTAAAATGGCTGCCCACAGTCTCATCTGGCACAGGAACCTTTTTCCAAAAAATAAGCCTCAAAGCAAAACTTCACCTCAGAGTATATATACTCTTTTCAGGGCTGGAGAGCATGACCTTTGTGACGCCCCTCATTAGAAATTAACAAAAGATGTCTGAGGTCCATTAGCGGGAGGGGAAGATCTTTAACTCTTCCCCTCACCCACCATTAACCTTACATTTACCTGATACTTGGGTACTTCACTATAAGCTTTCTTCCCAGTTAACATTCAAACACTAACAACTACTCTTCAATTATGATCATCCAACCAATTTGTGGCACAGTCCACAACACTTCTACAATGTGTCTGGTCTATATAGTTCTATAGCCCTTTCTAATTATATTGTATAAATGCATGCTTTTGCTTCTTAGAATTTCATAACTACAAGTGCTGTGCTTCTTTGCTATGGGAAATGTAAATCAATCAAAAGTGTTTACTATGGAATATATACATTTTTAATGTTGAGGAACCATTGCTGGGCCCACAGGGGGTAGGGTATTATGTTCATTCCCTGTTTCAAACTCAGGGATGTGGTTTAGATTGGATTCAGTCTTGAATTTTGGACTTGCTTTGTGAATTGTCTTGGATTTTGAGGGTGTAGAGGCAGGACAGAGTACCCTTTTCTTATATTCAGCTGGTTAAAAACTTCACCCTGGGAATAATGTTTTTTATGACTTACATTTTAGATAATATATAGTATTTTTTCAAAGAGTAATCAAGAAGGTACTCAATATAAATTGATGAAGCATGTACAATTTAAATGAAGTATGGGAAAAATAATTTGTTCCTACCTAAATAAGAAATGATAAATGGACAAATGTTCATTTGACCCTCTCCTCACTACCCAAAAAATAAAAAAGCAAAATGTTAAAATGAGGTTATATATATTAAATTAACTATCATTACAAACTATTGAGGGTAATATTTAAACCTGACCAGAACATAAAACTATTAGGAAGATTGATAATTAAATATCTGACATCTGACATCTGCTTTATCAGTACATAACTCCTGATAAAATTTCCACCCAGTCCTCTTTTTTATAGGTATCTTCTCCAATTCAGAAGTTTCCCCTGTAGCTAGTCAGCTCCAATTCAATGGGGCCCAGAACCTTTGGGTCTCATGAGTCAACATGGCCACCACTAAGCCTAAATATGTCCAACCCAAGAACAATGTTCCATCACCTATCCAGAAAAGAAAATGAGAAGTGAAAAAAGGCATTCAGGGGCCCAGGCACAAGCTTACCAAGTTGAATCCAGTATCCATATGAGATCAATATATGTGGCTCATCATCATGCTCCTCTGCAATCAATCAACAACATATATTAAATACCTGCTTTGTGCCAGACACTTTGCTAGGACTAGGAAATACTGAAGAAAGAAAAAAAAGAAAGGAAGGAAGGAAGGAAGGAAGGAAGGAAGGAAGGAAGGAAGGAAGGAAGGAAGGAAGGAAGGAAGGAAGGAAGGAAGGAAAGAAGGAAGGAAGGAAGGAAGGAAGGGAGAGAGAGTGAGAAAGAGAGAAAGAAACAGAGAAAAGAGCAAAGAAAAGAACAAAGAAAGGATCAAGGAAGGGATGGAAGGAAGGAAGGAATAAAAGGAGGGAGGGAGGTATGGAGGGAGAAAGGAAGAGAAAAAACAATCTCTACTTTCAAGAAGCTTATAGTCTACTGAGAGATTTAACAAGGATAGATATATAGATAGATAGATGATAGAAAGATACATACATACAGAATAAATATAAAAGAAATAAATTAGAATAAATAGAAAGTAACTAAATACAAGGTAATTTGGGAAGAAGAATTCTAGTAGATGGTGGGATCAGGAAAGGCTTCATATAGAAGGTAAAGCATAAACTTTCCTGAGCTCTTAAAAGAAGAGAGATTCTATGACATAGAGATGAGGAAACAGTACACTCCAAACATGTAAGATGACGTGCAAAGTCAAGACAAGAGATGTATGTGTCATTTATGGAATAGAAAGAAGGCCAGTTTGGCTAGATGTAGAGTATGGGAGGGAGATCAATGTCCAGTGAAGCTGGAAAGAGGTTAGAGTCAGGTTGCTAAGGGATTTAGAAACTAACCATAAGGATTTACATTTGTTCTTGGATGCAACAGGGAGTGACTGTAATTTATTGAAGTAAAGGAGTGATATGATCAGATCTGAACTTAAAGAAAATGGTCTTTGCAAATGGAATGGAGGATGGACTAGAGTGGCAAGTATGTTGAGGTAAGGAATTCAATTAGGGAGCCACTGCACTATTCCAGGTGAGAGGTGATTAGAGTTTGAACCAAGGTGTTGGCTGTGTTCATAAAGAAGAATTGGAGTAAAAGATATAGAGAAATAAGTGATAAAATTTCACAACTTATTAGAAATATGGAATAATGGAGAGTGAAAACTCAAGAAAAACACTCAACATTATTACTGAAAGACTGAAAGAAAGGAGACAATGCATGCTACCTGCAACATGGGTATGTAAAACTCAAAGGGCTGAGCTGGAAACAGTCTCATCTTTTAACTAATATAACACTCTATCCCCCTTTAGTTGTCCCTGGGCAGGGGAAAGACTGAGGAACTACTTAGAGCTTGCCATGTCAAAGTCAAGTCCTCTCATGGCTGGAAGCAGGGCATAAATTACACACTACCTGTGTAGTATACCAAAACTAGGAAGAATTACAATCACGGTCTATGGAATAATTCTTATTAACCATGCATATACATATTTATTAATAACTACATTAATAAGTCCTTTTTTGCTTTACTTATTACATTTTAAGAGCTTTATGAAGGGAGTTTATTACCTCTCCTCTATAAAATATGAGTTAGTTTTTCATTTGTAGAATCCAAAGGATTGTGAGGATATGAGGGAGGGAAAGGAGAAAGAAATGAAACTATTCTAAGCAACTCTGTAAAATTTTTGATGCATAACTCAGAAGAGCTTAAGAACATTCACTTTGTACTTGCCAAATAACTGATATACGTATGTAAGTGTTAATTCTCCCTTAAAACCAGTGAAAAAAGTCTTCCTATTTTTACCCAATCATAACGTTATTAATCAAGTGTTCTTCTGGACCCAGATGACCTTATAGCAGCTGACATCATAGACAGGACCCTTCATATCTCCTTCATTCACTAATCTTGGGGAAATCAAGTGATGTTCAAGTTCCACACTCTCATCACCTTCAACCACTTATTATATTCAAAAACATCTATCTGGAAGTTGACAGAACTGATAACACCTACCTCCACTAATTACCATCCCGAAACCTAGAAAAGGAAAGAGGATTTCTAAAACACATCAAAGATGGGGCTTTCCCTATACAAAAAGGGAAACCTCAGATGCCATCTTTGGAACTGCCTCACAATCTGAGTAGCTATAAAAATAACAGAAATAGCTAGTGGTTCAGTGGATAGGGGTTCTAGAGACAAGACCTGAGTTCAAATGTGGTCCTCAAATGCTTATGAACTATGTGACTCAGAGCAACTTAATCTCTGCCTCAGTTTCCTCAATTATAAAATAGGGAGAATAGTACCTACCTTCCAATGTTCTTATGAATATCAAATGAGATCATTTTTTTGCAAATGCTTAGCACAGTCCTGACACATAGTAGACACCATAGAAATGCTTATTCTCTTTCCCATTGTCCAATATGAAAGTGGATTTGGAAAACTGAAGTACCCCACTATCATCTCCAACCACCTATAAAGAATATCCCTTAATAAATTTTTGCAAGTCTTGTTCATGAGTTTCCTTCTTCCTTTTCCTAATGCAGGCACAGGTTGACCACATAATCTTCCAAGTGGCAGAGCAATTACCATCAAATGAAGGAATTGAAATGGGAAGGAAAAACTGACTAGATGCCTTCCTAATATTAAAATTCCTGAAACTCAGGAAGCTTTTATACCAATTGTGGCAGTAAGTGACCCTAATTTGCACTTCCAACCATCTAATTGCATTCTTGTGTAAGCCACATTGCTCCAACTTTTTCACAAGAATAACATGAGGTACTAAAACGTATTGTTAAAACTTAGGAAAATTATGTCTATGATATTATTTTGGTCTACTAGTTTAGCAACTTTATTATAAAGGGAAATAAGGTTAAATTGGCATGATTTGTTCTTAAAAATAGTAATGATATTAATTCCTAACATATATAACATTCTAACATATAACATTACAAGGTTTCCATTTACCATTTAAGTTTTGCCTCTTCTTTTATTTTATTTGAGCCTTACAACAACTTTGTGAGGTAGGTGCTATTATCCCTAGTTTATAAATTTTACAAATGAAAAAGCTGAGGCTTAGAGGTTAAATTGCCAAGGGTCTTATAGCTTAGGTGTCTAAAGTGGGATTCAAACCCAGAGTTTCCTGACTCAGTTCTTTACTGTATCTACTGGGTCATCTACCTGTCTCCATGTTGGCTCTTAAGTACCTACTGACCTTTGATTATTTCATTTTCATTAATTTTTAACATTATAGATGACATTAACTGAGGAACTGTATTCTTACATAGTGAAAGGATAGACAAAGAGGATTGCCTATAAAACAGCGAATGTACCATATGCAGCTTGTTTGGTGTTTTGTTAACATAATTTAAAGCTTGTATCAAATTTAACAGAAGTAGAACCAATACTGCCTTTCTTTTCTGTGTCCTAATCTAAATGTCCTTCTTTTCTTTTTTGAGCATTTTTACATGTTTCATTGACATCTTTATTTCTTTTCTCCCTTTCCCCCTTCATTGCCATCACGCCACTCCTCTCTGAGACCATACTTTCCTCTAGTCAGATAAAAGCTTTCTATTAGGAAAAATAAGCATAGTCTAGCAAAACAAATATCTGTGTTAGCATTTTTGAAAATGTTTATCTCATCCTATCACTATGGTCCGTCACCATGTAATGGATAATAAAATAGGATCTTTTGTTGTCTTTGTTTTAGTATAGTCAAGAAGTATATCACCTCTATTTCAATGTGATTGAAGAGGATCTTTTCCCACCCATTGTCTGGTCTGGGAAGATTTGAAAGAACATCCATGCCTTTTGTTAATGAGGCACTGTTTCTCAAGGGATGTGATTCTTTCTGGCTCTAAAAAGTGTATTGAGACTCTGAGGTGCAGTTCTATTTTGGGGCTTACTGACTGGAAGTGTTTGTTTGGCCAGGCAAGGACGCTGGAAGCCACTAAGTAGCTCCCCCCCTTCCTCCACTCCCTCCCTCTCCAGCTTTGAAATTCCAGATGTTCCCTCTCTGGTGTATGTTAATGGTCAAACATTTTGGAAGCATGTCTGTTGACTTTTGATTTCTCTGTATTTTCTTTGAGGTTCAGGGTGTTGACTCCCCTGAACTAGGAGAATGATATATGTGCTTGGTTGAAGGATTGATGCACATGCTTGATTAAAGTGCTTGTTAACCTCTCAAAAGTTGCCTTTCCTTTTATGAATGCAGATCTAAGAACCTATGGTAAGGGGTCCCCCTGTGTATGTTGGGGTGCTTACTGTTACACAGCACTCCAATACAAGGTAAAATAAAAGTTTCATCATTAGTCATTTGAAATTGGGTGAGTTGTTGTTTAAGTGTTTCAATAGTGTTGCCTTTTATAATGTTGCTTCTGTTTACTTTCTTCTGCATCAGTTCATACAAGTCTTCCAGGGATACTCTGAATTCATTTCGTTTGCCATTTCTTATAGTACAATAATATCCTATTACATATGTATGCCATGATTTGTTTATCCATTCCGCAATTGATGGTCAGTCATTTTGTTTCTTGTTCTATTCTATAACAAAAAAAAGTATTGCTTTAACTATTTTTTGTACGTGTAAGTCACTTCCTGTCTCTTAGATAGCTTCATGATTTATAACTATGAGTGATGTGTTTGGGTCAAAGGCAATGAGCAGTTCAGTGACTTTAGAGAAAACGTTATAACTAACTGTCTAGAATAATTGAACCAACAGGGCTTGTCCTCCTTCCAATAATTAGCATTTTCCTTTTCTTCCATCTTTGCTAATCTGAGTGTGAAGTAAAACCTGGCATTTCTAGTTTCCCTTCTTCACCATTTCCTTTAATTATTTTCCGTTATAATTGCTGACCTTTGTTCTTCCAGATGAATTTTATTATCTTGTCTAGTTCTCTACAGTAACTTTTTGGTAGTTTGATTGGTATGGCATTGAATGTGTAAATTAATTTTGGTAGTGTTGCCTATTGGTACAGCTCAGCCATGGGCAATTAATTCCTCTTCAGACACTTCTGTAAAGTTGTTGTTGTTCGGTCATTCAATCATGTCAAACTTTTTGTGACCCCACACACTATAGTACACTAGGCCCTTCTATCTTCTACTACATTTCAAAGTCTGTCCAAGTTCATATTCATTGTTTCCATGATGCTATGTATCTATTTATCTCATCTTCTGCCACCCTCTTTTGCTTTTGTCTTTAATATTTTACAACATCAGGGTCTTTTCTAGAGTTAGGAAGACCTGAGTTCAAATGAAGTCTCAGATGCTTACCAGTCATGTGACCCTAAGCAAGTTACTTAACTCTCCTTCCCTCAGTTGTCTCACCTATAAAATGAGCTGAAGGAGGAAAGGCAAACCCCTCTAGTATCTTTAACAAGAAAACCCCAAATGGGGTCACTAAGAGTCAGACATGCCTGAACAAATGAAAACTTGAGAAAGGACAGCATTTCTGCAGTGAGGAAAAAATTGAAGTAAGATAAAATGAATTTGTAATATACTCAGGCAACATGATCATGAGATTTCTTCTAGCTTTATTCAGAATACTAAGAATGTGACAGCAGATGTGGGTGGTGTAATTTATCAAGCATTGAAGTTTGTCAAACAGAAAAATGATAGGATGGTGAAAGTGTGATATCTGGTTATTCTCTTCTTTTGGATTCATCTCCTGGCTTTCTCTTTACCCATAATATTTCTTTGCTGTTTATTGCTCCTGTTTCTAGATTGGACTTTTGTCCTTGAGCCAAACTTGGTTCTCTCTTACTGTCTTAGACCATATGATCAGACCAGACTGGGTTTTGTCTCCTCTATAATAAGCATACTACTTTTTCTGCCACTCTTGTTGACTAGAATTAGCTAACCCCCATCTTCCTCAGAAATGTCTGACTTCTGTTTCCTGGTGGATCAACTAAGATTTTGGCCTTTACCTCACCTGTATTTCTCTCTCCTTATAATCTTCCCTGAGGAGCTCTTTCCCTCTCTTATTGTGGTTCCTGAAATTTTGGCAGTCTACTTTCCTCAAATCTAGAATATATGTCAGAGTATACCCAGTTTTTATGTCCTTTGTCCAATACAAAAGATGGTCATGGTGACTTGCCACATAATTTTCATTTCAGCAATGAGTTCCTTTAGGTTAATGAGACTTTAATCTATTATAAAATATCGTTTTGTTCGTTCTTCTACCTCCAAATGAATGGAGTTATCATTAAAGTAAGTCAAGAAGTTACTAGCTGATCTGATTTTGGCAGAGAGAACTCCATTAGATATCTGCATAACTAATATTTCCATCACTGCAGTATCATATCTCTATGCCAGATTTGTTATCTCTTTCTCAAACTGATCACCTAGTTGCTTTTTCTGTTCAGGTCATCTGTAGCATATTTCAGTTATAAAACCTCTTTTGATTCTCCTTCCATTTGTCCTCTCTCAAATTCTCTTCACCATGCTTCCTTCCTCTGGTTTCTGGAGTCTCACATGAATATACCTTCCTAATAAACAATGCTACCTTTTCTATCTCTTTACTTCTTCTACCCCCCATCATCATGTTTTTCATGAATAAAACATTAATATTTAGATTTAAATTCCAGGCATAAGTCTCATTCCATTAAGGTTCAATGATAGCTATGAGGTCAAATTGACATACATGTGTTAGAATATCTCATCTCTCCTGCTAAAATTTAGTGATTAATGAATACACTCAGGTTTGAAGTATATCATTTGGAATTGAAGTATGGGCTACTTGGATTTTGGGGATGTACTATTTTATATCTTTATGGGATTTCTTATGACTACAGAATAAAATTGTTATTCAGCTTTTCTTTCCTTCAGATTTTAAGGTCTTTAGCCTAGCTACTTGCAAAATTTGTTGTATGTCATTAAATATTTAACCACTACAGATATTGAAGCTCCATATGTATGTGTGTGATGTGCTTGTTTGTGTGGTGGCAATCTGTGGATTCTCCTGAGTGAGGCTTTGATACCTATATGCAAGAGTTCTAGCTAATTGTCTTTCTTTAATATAATTTGTAGGGGCAGAGTCAAGACGGCAGAGTAGAAGGAGAGACCTGCCTGAACTCTCCACTCAAACCCCTCAAAATACCTGTCTAAAGTAACTCTGAACAAATTCCAGAGCAGCAAAAGCTAAAAATGACAGAGTAAAACAGATTTCCAGCCCAAGATGGTCTGGAAGGCCAACAGAATGAGTCTATTACACCAGGCTTAAGCAGAGCTCAGCCCAGCCTGGACCACCTGCATAGATGGGACTGGAAAAGGCCTCAGGACACTGAATCACTGCATAGAGTTTCCAGACTTTTCAACCCACAAACACCAAAGAGAGCTTCAAAGGTCAGAGGGAAGAACATGGTCTGGCCCCAGGGTAGTGGCAGCTACTGGTACAGTGGCTGGCTGCTTCTGGAGAACTTTGTGGGAGAATCAAGGACTGATCTGGATCACAGTCCTGGTGGCAGCCCTGGGGCAAGGAAGAGCACTGACTTGGTGGAGCTAGTGGTGGCTACGGAGAAGGAATCCTACTCACAATTCCAGGTCAAAAAAGAGTGCTTGTGGTTACTCACAGACCAGGGTTCAGGCCAGCAGAGGAGTAAACACCTCTCCTTTGATCATACCACTTTGGAGTAGCTGAGAATTTCCAGGTCCCTGGATATAACTCTGAAAGCAGCTGCACAAAATCCCTTAAACTTGAGCAGTAGACTCTTCACTTAACAAGGAGCTCAGAAGTCAAGAAATTGGCTGGGAAAATGACCAAACAGAAGAAAAAAATACAACTATAGAAAGTTACTTTCTTAGTGAAAAGGTATTTTCTTTCAATGAAGAAGATCAAAGCATGCAACCAGAGGAAGATCAAAGTATATAACCAGGGCAAGACAGCAAAGTCAAAGCTCCTACATCCAAAGTCTCCAAGAAAAATATGAAATGTTATCAGGTCATGGAAGAGCTCAAAAAGGATTTTGAAAATCAAGTAAGAGAAGTAGAGAAAAAAATGGGAAGAGAAATGAAAGTAATGCAAGAAAACCATGAAAAATGAGTCAACAGCTTGCTAAAGGAAATCCAAAAAAAAATGCTGAAAAAAATAACACCTTTAAATATAGACTAACTCAAATGGCAAAAGTTGTCCAAAAAGTCAATGAGGTGAAGAATGTCTTAAAAAGCAGAATTGGCCAAATGGAAAAGAAGGTCCTTGAATCACTGCACAGGTCACTGAAGAAAATAATTCCTTCAAAATTAGAATGAAGAAAATGGAATCTAATGACTTTATGAGAAAACAAGGAATTAGAAAACAAGATGAAAAGAATGGAAAACAGAAGACAATGTAAAATATCTCATTAGAAAAACACCTGACCTAGAAAATAGGTCCAAGAGATAATTTAAAAATTAATAGTCTACCTGAAAACCATGATTAAAAACAAGAGCTTAGACATCATCTTTCAAGAAATTATCAAAGGAAACTGCCCTGATATTCCAGAACCAGAGGGTAAAATAGAAATGGGAAGAATCCACAGATCACCTCCTGAAAGAGAACCTAAAAGGAAAACTCCTAAGAATATTGTAGCCAAATTCCAGAATTCCCAGGTCAAGAAGAAATTATTACAAGTAACCAGAACCAAATGATTCAATGGATAACATAGGGTTTAGCAGCTTCTACACTAAGGAATTACAGGGATTGGAATATGATATTCCAGAGGTCAAAGGAGCTAGAGTTAAAACCAAGAATCATCTATTCAGCAAAACTGAGTATAATACTTTAGGGGGAAAATTGAATTTCAGTAAAATAGAGGACTTCTATACATTTTTGTTGAAAAGATTAGAGTTGAATAGAAAATTTGACTTTCACAAACAAGAATCAAGAGAAACAGGAGAAGGTAAATAGGAAAGAAAAGTCATAAGAGACTCATTAAAGTTGAGCCGTTTACATTCCTACATGGAAAGATGATTTTTGTAACTCATGGGACCTTTCTCAGTATTATGGTAGTTAGAGGGTATGCATAATACATACATATATATTAATATATATATATATATGAAATCTCTTTGAAACATCTTGAAAATCCATCCATCCATTAGTAACTTTATAAAAGCACTATCATTTCTTGCAAATGCTTCTTTTAAGTGCTTTTGGTCATATAAGGCATGCTTGCTAACTTCATGTTAAGTGCACTACTTTTTCTGTTATAGTAGTAAATCAGAGTCTGGGCTGCTAGAGTCCAAATATAATTGTTTGCAGACCATTTGGGTTGGAGGAAAATTTATATCACCACAAAGAAATGAAAGTGATAATCCTGGAAAATCCAATGATGTATATCACCATACATTTACATTTAGATCTTCGAGAATCCAGTAGACTTCAGAGAAAATTGAATTGAGTTGTGAACTGCTCCTATCAAAGCAATGGTTATGGAGAAACAGTTATTCAGGAACTCCTATTTATATTGTATCAAGAAAATTAAACAAATTAAAAGGGGGTATTTTGGCTTGTCTGAATCAGCAACAGTAGCCAAATGATTTGCACAGCTGTTTATTTCAACAGACAGAATATTTAATGATTAAATACTGGGAGAGAGAGAGAGACAGACAGATAGTCTGAAACAAAGACAGAGATGACAGAGAGAGGATCCTCACTGTGAATTCCCCATGGCAAAGATATCAAGTTAAAGAAATCTTGGGAGAGAAATATTATACATGTTATCAAAAACCAAGAATTTGTCACTTAATACATGACAATTTTTGTTGTACTAGGCATTCAGAGTACAGAGACAAAAAGAAAAATGCTAATTATCAGGAAAAACTTCATATAAGAGGTACTATTTAGGCTGAGTTTTGAAGGAAACTATGGATTCTCAGAGATGAACATGAAGAGGAAACACATTTCAAACATGGGGGGAAACAGTACAAAGATGGAATGTTGTTTATATAAGATTCGTAGGGAAGCCTAGTATGGCTATACTGTAAAAATACAGGAAAGGGCTTTAAGTGAGAAAAGAAGAAAAAAGAGAGGGAAATAGAAGAGGTGGGAGGGAAGAAGGAGGAGAAGGAGGGAGGGAGGGAGGAAGAAAACAGGAAGGGAGGGAGGGAGGAAAGAAGAGAGAGAGGAAGAGAAAGAAGGAGGAAGGGAGGAAGTGTTGCTATCCACTCTCAAAGAGGATCAAAGTGACATCACTATGATAGAGTCAAGTTACAGTGTTTTCACATTGTGACTGATCAGACCAATATAAGCCCCAAATGTTCCACCACAGGTCAGGCATGTCACTATTTGGGATGGAATCTCTAAATTTGTACACCTCATGTTTCTTTGGAGCTACTTCAATTCTGCTTTGCTCATAGAGTACAACATCTTCTCTGATGAAGGCACAGCATTGCTGTGCAGTTCTGTACCAGTGTCTCCAATGTCACACAATCAATTCCAAAGTTCTTAAGAGAGACCTTGAGAGAGATCTTATGTTGCCCACCTTGTATCTGTCCTTATATCGGACCATCATGTGAGCAATTGTCCTATGCGAGTTGTCCATAAAATTGTCTTTTGGGAAAGCATACATTTTGCATTTGAACAAAGTTCATCAGAGTTGCACTCTCTGCAGCAGAGTTTGAATGTTTTGCAGTTAAGTTTGAGAAAGGATTTCAGTATCTAGTATCTTATCCTGCCAAGTGATCTTCAGAATCTTCCTAAGCAATTCACTTTCCTGACATTGCACTGATATACTGTCCACATTACACAGGCATTCATGGTCAGCACACTAGCTCTGTAGACCTTCAGTTTGGTAGGCAGTCTAATCCATCTTCTCTCCCACACTTTCTTTCAGAGCCTCCCAAACACTGAACTGGCAGTGCATGCATCAACTTCATTGTTAATATACACATCCCTGGAAAGTACACTACCAAGGTAAGTGAACTTACTCACAACATTCAAAATTTCTCTATTTGCTGTAACAGATGGTTCCATATATGGATGGTGTGGTAGTGACAGATGGAGCATCTGTATTTTCTTGGTGTTGTTATGGCAAAATTAGCACAAGTGGCAGAAAATCGATCCATCCTTTGTTCCATCTCAACTTCAGAGGCTGAACTGAGTACACAGTCATCTGCAAACAGATTCACCAACACTCCCTCCACTTTGGTTTTGATATGTAGGCTTTTCAAGTTGGAGAATTTACCATGAATGCATTAGTTGATCCTGAAGTCATGTTCATCCTCATTAAAGGTATTGGACAACATGGCTGAAAACATCATGCTAAAAAGCATGGGAGCAAGCGCATGGCCTTGTTTCACTCAAATGGTGACTGGGAAAGCATAAGACCATTGTCCATTATCCAGAACCTAGGCAAGCATGCCATCATGAAGTTGACATCCAATGCTGATGAACTTCTCTAATCAAACCACATTTTGACATAATTTTCCATAAGCCTTCACAACTGACAGTATCAAAGGCCTTAGTCAGATCTACAAATGTGTACAGACTTCTGTTCTGCTCTTGGCATTTCTCCTTGAGTTGTCAGACAGCAAACACTAAATTGATCATTCCTCCGCCCTTTCTTGAGTCAACTGGCTCTCAGGTAGATGACTATCTTCCAGGTGAAGAAAAACCTATTAAGGAGGACACGGGCAAGAATCTTGCCAGTAATAATTAAGAGAGAGATCCTCCTGTGATTGTCATTGGACAATCTATTTCCTTTACCTTTACAGAGAGAAGAAGAGGCATCCTTGAATTCCAGGGACAAAATCTCCTCTTTCCAGATAACCAAATAAATCCAGTCAGATTTTGTTTGAGCAATGGTCCCGCTACCTTGTAAATCTCAGTTGGAATGGAATCACTACCAGGTGCTTGCCCCACAAAAGGAGCCTAAAGGAATTCAAACTCTCTTCTTCAGTTGGAACTTCTGCTAGGGAGGGATTGACTTCAACCTGAGGTAAATAGTCAATGGCTTCAGCACTGATTGATGATGGTCTGTTGAAAACACTTTGGAAGTGTTCAGCCCATCTCTAAGATCAGGTCTTTATCACTAATCAATAGGGCTCCATCAGCACTGAGTATTTGAGATGCACTGTAGGTCTTTGGCCAATAAGTAGCCTTCAGGGCATCAGTGTTTTGGATTGTTACTATCTGCATAAAACTGAGTTTCATCTGGGAGGGAAGAAATTAAGGAAGCCCCTGGAACTCATCGAGGAAGGGGGTGACCGATCTGATAACAATGATCTAACTAGAACAACGTCAAAGGCCACTTCATGAAAACTATTCTCTCATTGATGGTGAAAATATCAAACTATTTCCAAGTTGGTATTAAAAGCAAAATACTTTGAAGAATTAAGTCAAAATTACTAAATGTTTCTTGGAAAGAGCAACATCATTATTTATTTAGAATATGGGGGAAGGGGAGGGAATGAGTGGTTTTGTAACACTTATTATGTGCCAGTCACTTTGTTATGTGATTTATAAATATTATTTCATGTGATCATTATAGATTTGATATATTTAAGTCAAACAATAATAAGGCAGTCTGATGTACTGGAGAGAAAACCAGCTCCAAAGCCATGAAAACCTGGGTTTGAGTTCCACCTCTAACATTTGTGACCCTCAGTAAGTCCCTTAACCTTCGAGTGCTCTAGGCAACTCTCTAAATTGCACAGAGGATGTCAACCTGACTTGGTAAAATGAGTTTCCTCACCAAGGAGTTCATTTTACCAATAAAATTGCAGGTCTAATATCTATTAAACAACAATTATAAGAGTTGGAGTAAGAAAACCCCTATATTTCTCAAAAGAAATATAGTGGATAACAGCTACAGAATGACGTATGCATTGTCTGACATGGCCAGTGGGCTTAGTTCTGATAAATGAGAAAGCTATAAAAAATTATTTCATTATAGGACTCTGTCCTAAAGAGATCATAGAAATGGGAAAGGGTCCCACATGTATAAAAATATTTATCACAACTCTCTTTGTGGTGTCAAAAAACTGGAAATCAAGGGGATGCCCATCAATTGGAGAATGCCTGAACAAGTTGTGGTATATGAATGTAATGGAATACTATTGTGCTATAAGAAATAACAAACAGGCTGACTTTAGAAAAACCTGGACTTATATGAACTGATGCTGAGCGAACTGAGCAGAACCAGGAGAACATTATAGACAGTAATAGATGAGGACTGTTTTTGATAGGCTTAGCCCTTCATAGCAATGCAAGAACCTAAAACATTTCCAAAGGATTCATGATGCAAAATTCATCCACATCCAGAGAAAGAACGATAGAGTCAGAATGCAGAATGAAGCAGACTGCATTTGCCTTTGTTATGTTTTGTTTTTCTTGCGATTTCTCCCATTCATTTTATTTTATTTTTTTAATTAATTAATTTATTTATTTGATATTCATATTAACAAAATTTTGGGTTCCAAATTTTCTCCCCTTTTCTCCCCTCCCCCCCCAAACACCAAGCATTCCTTGTCTCCATCTTCTCTTTTGTCCTGTAGGGCCAGATAACTTTCTATACCCCTTTACCTGTATTTCTTATTTCCTAGTGGCAAGAACATTATTCGACAGTTGTTCCTAACACTTTGAGTTCCAACTTCTTTACCTCCCTCCCTCCCCACCCCTTCCCTTTGGAAGGCAAGCAATTCAATATAGGCCAAATCTATGTAGTTTTGCAAATGACTTCCATAATAGTTGTGTTGTATAAGACTAACTATATTTCCCTCCATCCTATCCTGTCCCCCATTACTTCTATTCTCTTTTGATCCTGTCCCTCCCCATGAGTGTCGACCTCAAATTGCTCCCTCCTCCCATTGCCCTCCCTTCCATCATCCCCCCCACCCTGCTTATGCCCTTCTCCCCCACTTTCCTGTATTGTAAGATAGGTTTTCATACCAAAATGAGTGTGCATTTTATCCCTTCCTTTAGTGGAATGTGATGAGAGTAAACTTCATGTTTTTCTCTCACCTCCCCTCTTTATCCCTCCACTAATAAGTCTTTTGCTTGCCTCTTTTATGAGAGATAATTTGCCCCATTCCATTTCTCCCTTTCTCCTCCCAATATATTTCTCTCTGACTGCTTGATTTCATTTTTTTAAGATATGATCCCATCCTCTTCAATTCACTCTGTGCACTCTGTCTCTATGTGTGTGTGCATGTGTGCATGTGTGTGTGTGTGTGTAATCCCACCCAGTACCCAAATACTGAAAAGTTTCAAGAGTTACAAATATTGTTTTTCCATGTGGGAATGTAAACAGTTCAACTTTAGTAAGTCCCTTATGACTTCTCCTTGCTGTTCACCTTTTCATGCTTCTCTTCATTCTTGTGTTTGAAAGTCAAATTTTCTTTTCAGCTCTGGTCTTTTCATCAAGAATGCTTGAAAGTCTTCTATTTCACTGAAAGACCAATTTTTCCCCTGAAGTATTATACTCAGTTTTGCTGGGTAGGTGATTCTTGGTTTTAGTCCTAGTTCCTTTGACTTCTGGAATATCCTATTCCATGCCCTTCGATCCCTTAATGTAGAAGCTGCTAGATCTTCTGTTATCCTGATTGTATTTCCACAATACTTGAATGGTTTCTTTCTAGCTGCTTGCAATATTTTCTCCTTGACCAGGGAACTCTGGAATTTTGCCACAATGTTCCTAGGACTTTTTCTTTTTGGATCTCTTTCAGGCAGTGTTCTGTGGATTTCTTGAATATGTATTTTGCCCTCTGGTTCTAGAATCTCAGGGCAGTTTTCCTTGATAATTTCATGAAAGATGATGTCTAGGCTCTTTTTTTGATCATGGCTTTCAGGTAGGCCCATAATTTTTAAATTGTCTCTCTTGGATCTATTTTCCAGGTCAGTTGTTTTTCCAATGAGATATTTCACATTATCTTCCATTTTTTCATTCTTTTGGTTTTGTTTTGTGATTTCTTGGTTTCTCATAAAGTCATTAGCTTCCATCTGTTCCATTCTAATTTTGAAAGAACTATTTTCTTCAGTGAGCTTTTGAACTTCCTTTTCCATTTGGCTAATTCTGCTTTTGAAAGCATTCTTCTCCTCATTGGCTTTTTGAACCTCTTTTGCCAATTGAGTTAGCCTATTTTTAAGGTGTTATTTTCTTCAGCATTTTTTTGGGTCTCCTTTAGCAGGGTGCTGACCTGCTGTTCATGCTTTGACTGCGTGTCTCTCATTTCTCTTCCCAGCTTTTCCTCCACCTCTCTAACTTGATTTTCAAAATTCTTTTTGAGCCCTTCTATGGCCTGAGCCCATTGAGTGGGCTGGGATACAGAGGCCTTGACTTCTGTGTCTTTGCCTGATGGTAAGCATTGTTCTTCCTCATCAGAAAGGAAGGGGGGAAATGCCTGTTCACCAAGAAAGTAACCTTCTATAGTCTTATTTCTTTTCCCTTTTCTGGGCATTTTCCCAGCCAGTGACTTGACCTCTGAATGTTCTCCTCACACCCACCTCGCCTCCTGATCCTCCCAGCCAGCACTTGGGGTCTGAGATTCAAATGCTCCTTCCCAGCCTCAGGTCTTCCATGGGGGTGGGGCTGCTATTCAGTGTGAGATTAAGTTTAGGTGCTCAGGTTGGGGCAGGGCCACCTCACGGGCTCAGTTCCCTCAGGGGGATTATGCAGAGACCTTCAACAATGGATCCAGGCTCCTGCCTGCTTGGGGAGCCCTGGTCTGCCGCTGCCTCAACTGCTGCCTCCCGAGGGGGCCTGAGTTATGGGGGCACCCCACTCCCCTCTCAACCCGCCAAAAAGACCCTCTCACCAACCCCCGTCACCTGTGGGTGGAGGGACCCGCGCGGCCGCTGGAGATCCTGTCCCTGAAGCCTGCTCAGATCTGCTCCTCTCCGTGCCGTGGCCGTGGCAGGGCTGGGCTGGGCTCTGCGTCCGCAGTGCGACAGACTTTTTGCAAGAGGTTTGCAGGTCCCTCTGGAACAGAAATCTCCTTTGCTCCACTGTTCTGCGGCCTCTACTGCAGAATTCGCCATGAGTTCCTTTTCACAGATGTTCTATGGGTTGTAGGTTCAGAGCTATGTGTATGTGTGTCTTTCTACTCTGCCATCTTGGCTCCGCCCCCTCTCTTGGCTCCCTCTCCCATTCATTTTAATTCTTCTCTGCAACATGACTAATGTGAAAATGTGTTTAATAGAAATTTGTGGGTAGAACCCTTACAAGATTGTATGCTGTGTTGGGGAGATGGGGAGAGAAAATTTGGTACTTATGGAACGGATTGTTGAAAATGGAAAACAAATAAATTAATAAATTAGGGGAAAGAAATAAAAGAATGTGAGCAATTTTTAAAAATTCACCTTCACAATCCTGATTCCACTTAATTAATAAGGAACAATTAATGACTTGATACAAATAAAATACTGGAACTTGATGAAGGCAATCTTGTATAGCTGAATATAGTCATCATAGCTCTTTCCTGGTAACATTATTGGAAGAAGGGGAGTTATTCCTATGCATTGATCCAATAACATTATTTTTTTTTGTTTGAAAAGACAATCCTTGTTTTATGAATTCAGTTCAAGGAAGTTGTTGTGATTTGTTCTTCATTCTTGAAGATGACCGTGACCTCAGGGAAATGATGACATGACTTGCAACTGACTTTGATTTGAGTGAGGGAGATCTGTGCAGTCACCAGCCTCACTTTCTCCTCCAGAGCCATCTGGGTCCAGTGACCAGATATTGACAGAATGACTGGAGATGGCCCAAGATGTAGCAGAAGACCTTGGCCTTTTTAAGTTAAAATTTTTCCAGGGGTTCTTACTCTGTGTTGAGCAACACCAATTTAATGAACAGGCCTCTTTAAGAAGTCATTCAAGGGATATCTCCTTTCATTAAAAACATAAACAAATAAATAAAGAGAGAGAGAGAGAGACAGAGACAGAGAGAGACAGAGAGACAGAGAGAGACAGAGATGAACTAGAAGGGGAAGACTTTCAAGGTTGCTGGCCAAAAGAGAAACAGTTACTGTTTACATTCACTCTGAGCCAGAAGGGACCAAAAAATAACCAAATGAAAGAAAGTATATATGTATCAGACAATTGAAGCAAGGAAATGAAAGGAAAGGCAGCTTTGAGGTGATCTCTTAGATACCATAAAGTCAGATATCCTGAAATAAAATTGGATTAGTGTTACCAGATGTGTAATCAGATAATGCGTAATGTGTCATGGGGTAATCAGAGGAGATGACAACATGTCTTTTTGCTAGTGACATAATGGCATGATTAGAAATTTTCACAGGCTCACCAAAAATAGCATTGAAACAACTAATAGCTTTAGTGAAATATCAGGATCAAAAATAAACCTACAAAAACCATCAGCATTTTAATATAACTTTGATAAAATCCAGGATGAAACAATAGAAAATGAAGTACCAGTCAAAATAACTACAAATTGCATAAAATTTCTAGTAGCCAATGAAACAAGTTATATTTAAGATCTTTATTGTTACAATGATAAAACATTCTTTGAATAAATAATGGAAAAACTAAAAAGTTATTTAGTTCTCTTGGCTGGGCCACACCAAACTCTTAAAAATAATGACACTACCCCAATTAGTTTATAAACATATAGCTACACTAATCAAACCAGCAAGGGGAAACTGCGTAAGGCCAGACAAAATAATAACAAAATCCATTTGGACAAGCAAAGGTCTAGAACAGGAGTGGAGAACCTGCAGCCTCAAGGTCACTTGTGGCCTTTTGACTGAATCCATACTTGATCTGTTCTGTGAAGTTTGGATTCAGTCAAAGGGTCACACTTGTTTGCTCTGTGAAGTTTCTGACCTCAGATACTTACAAGCTGTGTTGCCATGTGCAACTTAACCCAGACACTTAACCCTGTATGACTCAGTGTCCACATTTGTAAAATGATTTGGAGAAGGTAATAGAAAATTACTTCAGTATCTCTGCCAGGAAAACTTCAATTAGTGTCATGAACAGTCAGATACAACTGAAAAATTACTGAACAGCAACTGAAAGTTAAAAAATTGATAAGTAGATCAGTAGAATACAATAATTGGAAAAGTAAGATTTTTTTCTTAACTAAACAAATAATAGGGGTGATCATCAAAGACACAACAGACAATTTCAATTGCATGACATATTTTTTAAAAATTGTTTTCAATGAAATAATGTAACTAAGACAATATAAAGGCTGGTGAGGGTAATGTTTGCATAATGGTCTTATATGCAAGACATATAGAGAAGTAACTCAAGTTAACTAGGCATCCTCTGGCCATCCAAATTTATCTTCCTTTGAATAGGAAACGGAAGGGGAGGGGGAAACAGATAGGAGAGGAGGAGTTGAGTTACCCAGCTATCTGGGTCCCCATTCAGGCAGCTGGGTCTACTCACAGATTGTATATATATTCCCATATTAGTCATAGTTGTGAAAGAAGAAACAAATAAAAATGGAAAAAAATACAAAAAGAATAAAGTAAGTGAAAAAATATGCTTCAATACACATTGATAGTCTTATCAGTTCTTTATCTGGATGTGGATAGCATTTTCCCTCATGAGTCCAAAGAGCTGAGTCATTCATAGTTGATCATCACACAATGTTGCTGATACTGTGCACAGTGTTTTCCTGGTTCTACTCATTTCACTTAGTCTCAGTTCATACAAATCTTTCTAGGTTTTTCTGAAATCTAGCTGTTCATCATTTCTTTTTGCACAGCAGTATTCCATCACATTCATAGACCACAGCTTGTTCAATCATTTCCCAATTGATGGGCATCCCCTCACTTTCAAATATTTTGCCACCTTGAAAAGAGCTGCTATAAATATATTTGCATGTGTAAGTCTTTTTCTCTTTTTTATGATCTCTTTGGGAGAGTAGTGGTACTGCTGGATCAATGCACAGTTTGATTGCCTTTTGGGCATAGTTGCAAATTTTTCTCCAGAATTGTTGGATCATTTGCCAATTCCAACAGCAGTGCATTACTGTCTCAGTATTTTCACATCCTTTCAATCATTTATCATTTTCCTTTTTGTTCATATTAGCCAGTCTGATAGGTGTGAGGTGGTACCTCAGAGTCACTTTAATTTACATTTCTCTAATCAAAAGTGATTTAGAGCACTTCTTCATATGCCTATAAATAGCTTTAATTTCTGTATCTGAAAACTACCTGTTCATATCCTTTGACTATTTATCAGTTGGGGAATGGCTTGTATCCTCACAAATTTGACTCAGTTCTCTCTCTCTCTCTCTCTCTCTCTCTCTCTCTCTCTCTCTCTCTCTCTCTCTCTCTCTCCATATATACATATATATATGTATATATATATGTATATATATATATATATACATACACATGTATATGCATATGAAAAATGAGGCCTTTGTCAGAGACACTTGCTGTTTCCTGGCTTTACACTTTCCTTATAATCTTGGTTTCATTGTTCTCTTTGTACAAAAGTTTTTTAATTTAATATAATCAAAATTGTCATTTTACCTTTTGTAATGCTGTCTATCTCTTGTTTGGCCATGAATCCTTCTCCTACTCATAGATCTGATAGGTAGACTATTGTGTGTTCTAATTTGCTTATGGTGTCACCATTTATGTCTAAATCATGTAACCATTTTGACCTTATCTTGCTACATGATATGAGATAATGTCTATGCCTAGTTTCTGCCATACTATTTTCCAGTTTTCACAGAAGTTTTTGTCAAATAGTGAGCTGGGGTCTTTGGGTTATCAAATACTAGATTACTATGATCATTGACTACTATTATTCCACTCTTTTAATCTACTCCCCTAAACACTACTCTATTTCTTAGCCAGATGATTAGTGCTTTATGATAGAGTTTGAGGTCTGGTACAGCTAGACTACTTTCCTTTATATTTTTTTTATCAGTTCTCTTGATATTCTTGACCTTTTGCTCTTCCAGACAAATTTGGTTGTTATTTTTCCTAGATCTATCAAATGATTTTAGGTAGTTTGACTGTTATGGCACTACACAAGTAAATTAGTTTAGGCAGAATTGTCATTTTTATTACATCGACTTGACCTGCCCATGACCAATTGATATTTTTCAAGTTGTTTAGATCTAACTTTATTTGCATGGAATGTGTTTTGTAATTGTATTCATATAGTCCCTGGATTTGTCTTGGCAGGTAGACTCCCAAGTATTTTGTATTGTTTACAGTTATTTTAAGTGGAATTTCTCTTTCCATCTTTTGTATTTTGTTGGTCATATAAAGAAATGCTAATAAGTAAAATAAGTGTTTTCCTTTCTGTTCCCATTCAGTTTTCTCCAAAGGTCTGTTATATCTAACTTTTCCAATATTCTATTTACCTCTTGAGTTTCTTTCATGTTCATTTTTTGGTTGGATTTATCAAGTTCACAGAGGGGATAGTTGAGGTCCCTCACTAGCATAGTTTTGCTGTCTATTTCTTCTTGTAACTCATTTAACTTCTCCTTTAAGAATTTGGATGTTATGCCACTTGGTGCATATATGTTTAGTAATGATATTGCTTCATTGTCTATAGTAACTTTTAGCAAAATATAGTTTACTTCCTTAACTCTTTTAATTAGGATTATTTTTGCTTTTACTTTGATATCAGAATTGCCACATTTCCTTTTTTTTTTTTTTACTACAGAATATGAATAATAGATTCTACTCCAGCCCCTTATCTTTACTCTGTGTGTGTCTCTCTGTTTCAAGTGTGTTTCTTGTAAACAACATATTGTAGGACTCTGGATTTTAATCTGCTCTGCTATCCACTTTCATTTTATGGGATAATTCATCCCATTCATGTTCAAAATTATGAATACTACCTATGTATTTCACTCCATCCTATTCCTGCTTCTGCTTGTCCTCCTTCTTTTCATTCTTTTCCTCCTCACCAGTGTTTTGCTTCTCTCTACCACCACCCCTGATTTATCCTCCCTTCTGTCATCTCGCCACCCTTTTACTTAATCTCCTTCCTTTCTACTTCTCTGTCAGGTAAGATAGATTCCTATGTTCAATTGATTGTGTATATTATTCCTTCTTTGAGCCAATACTAATGAGAGTAAGTTTCAAGCAATACCCATAGCCCATTTTCCCATGTATCCCTCTTCTCTAATAGGTTTTATATGCCTCTTCAAATGAAATGATTGACCCCATTTCTGCCTCTCCCTTCCTTCTGCACCTAGGGTGCTCCTCTTTCTCATTCCTTATTTTTTATGTCATTCCCTCAATTTCAACTTATATCTACACCTTCAGTGTATATATACATGTATGTATGTATGTATGTAGGTATGTATGTGTGTATTCCTTCTAAATGTAACATCAAGTGATACAATTTTTAAGAATTACAGATATCATCTTCCCATGTAGAGTTGTAAAAATTTTAGCTCTATTGAGTCCCTTATATTTTCTTTTGACTTTTTATCTGTATATTCTTCTCTTGGGCCTGATATTATAGATCAAACTTTTTAGTTTAATTCTGGTATTCTCCTTGTGAAAGCTTGAAATTCTTCTACTTCATTACATGACCATTTTCCCTTGACATATTATATTTAATTTTCTGTGGTAAGTGATTCTTGGTTGTAGTCCTAGCTCCTTTGCCTTCCAGAATATTATGTTCCATTACCTCCAATCTTTTAAAGCTACAGCAGCCAAGTCCTTTTTAATCTTGATTATAGCTCCTTGATATTTAGATTGTTTATTTCTGGACACTTGAAGTATTTTTCCTTTGACAGTATAGCTCAGTAATTTAGGTTTAATCTTCCTTGGAGTTTTTATTTTGGGATCTCTTTCCTGAGGTCATCAGTGGATTCTTTCAGTGTCTACTTTTCCCTCTGGTTCAAGGACATCAGGGTAGTTTTCCTTGATAATTACTTGAAAGATGTTGTTCAGTTCCTCCTTTTGGTTACTACTTTCAGGTTGTCCAATGATTCTGAGATTGTCTCTCCTGCATCTATTTTCCAGGTCAGTTGTTTATCGCATGAAGTATTTTATATTATCTTCTATTTTTTTCATTCTTTTGTGTTCATTTGATTGATTCTTGATATCTCAAAGAGTCATTAGCTTCCACTTGAACAATTCAGTTAATCTTAAAGTAGTTGTTTTCCTCACTTAGCTTTTATATTTTCTTTTTCATCTTTTCATATTGGATCACTGTCATTTATTTTCCCAATGCTTCTTCTGTCTCCATTATACGATTTAAAGCTCCATTTTGACCTCTTCTGTGAGTTCTTTCTGGACTTGAGCCCATGTCTCATTTTTCCTTGGGGTTTCACCCATAGGTGTTTCGACATTGTTGTCTTCTTCTGAGTGTGTGTCTTAATATTCCCTGTCACCATAACTTTCTATGGTCAAATTTTGTTGTTATTGGTTTTTGCTCATCTTTGTTGGCCTTTTTCTTTTCTTTTAAATTTGAACTCTCTTCCTAGGGTAGATGAGCCACTGTTTCAGGCTTCTTGTGTCAGGGGATGAAGAATCTGACTATTTACCTTTTGCTGTACTGAAGTTGCCCTGAGGCTCACAGGGATCTCTCATGTCTGGTAGTGCATTGAGTGGGTGGGATGAGGGTGGCTGGTACTGCTGGAGGCATAGAGGTCTGCTAGTTTACCTTGTGCTGAGCCAGGGTTTCAGGTATGGTGTCTGGCTTGTGCTGAGACCAATGAGGTGTTTCTAAATCTCCCCAGGTCTACACTGAAGGACATGGCAGTCTGGCTGCTGGCAGGTGCCTGTTTTTTTAGACATCCCTAGAATTGGTGTTTACTTCTTTGTCCAAGGCTACACTGAAGCTGAGCCCTGAAGGTTGCTCAGGGTTATGCTCAAACAAGTGGAATCTGAATACTAGAGCTGGAGTGTGTCATTTTCTTGGCTATGCTGAGGTATGTGTGGGGTTCTGGCATTGCTGTTTGCCTGCTCCACCATACTTAGGGTCAGTATCTCTCACTGGTTTGCTAAGGTGGGGCTTGTTTCTGGACTGCTAGGATACTTCCTGTCCTGGAGTGCACTCCCCTTTTACCCAAGTTTGACAAACCTTTCCTTGACAATCCTCCATGTTTCTTGGGCTTGAAGATTGTTTCCCCCCATCTTTTGTTTCTTCTGCTGTTCCAGAATTTGTTTGGAGGGTACTATTTTATGGTTGTTTGGAAGTAGATATGGGAAAGTTATGGTGATTTACTGCTTACTCTGCCATCTTGGCTCCCAGAAGTCAGAATCTTCAAGCATTTTTAAAACCAATTTGGAATTAGGCTAAAATATGATGAAAGTGTTCATAGCCCTTAACCCAGAGATCTCACTATTAAGCATATGTCCTCAGAAGGTCAAAGATAAAAAGAAAGGAGTCATATATTCCAAAATAATTATAACAGCACTTTTTGTATTAGCAAAGGAATGGAGACATAGTAGATGGATATCAATTAAGATATTAATGAACAAATTATATTACATTACTGTAGTAGAATATCATTCCAATGTACAAAGCAATGACTACAAAGACTAGAGAAAACCATGGGAAGATATATGGACTAAGACAAAGTCAAACAGCCAAAACACATTTATAAAGCACTTATTATATTCAAAGCAATGTTCTGGTTGGTTGGTTGGTTGGTTGATTAGTTGATTGGCTGTTGTCCTTCATTCTCGAAGAGGACCAAAATGACATCATCACAATAAAGTGAAGTTTAAATGTGTATGACTGTGGCTGATTAGACCTATACGAGCTCAGAATGCTCTACCACAGGTGGGGCACAGATAGTCCATGTGAACATTTGAGGTGGTTACTCCAAATTTGTACAATCCTATGTTTCTTTTGTGCTGTTTCAATTCTGCTTTGCTCATAGGGCACAGAACCTTTTCTGTTATGGACATGCCATGCTAAGCGGTTCTGTGCCAGTGTCTCCCATGTCCCATAATCAAATCCAAAGTACTTGAGAAAGACCTTGAGAGTGTCCTTGTATGGCTTCTTCTGCCCACCATGTGATCACTTGCCCCATGGAAGTTCTTGATAAAATAGTCTTTTTGGCAAGTGTACATTTTGCATTCAAACAACATGACCAGTCCATCAAAGTTGCACTCTCTGAAGTATAGTTTGAATGCTTGGCAGTTCAGTTTGCACAAGGACCTCAGTGTCTGGTAACTTATCTTGTCAGGTGATCATCAAAATCTTCCTAAGACAGTTCAAATGGAAGCAATTCAGTTTTCTGGAATGTTGCTAGTAGACTGTCCATATTTTGAGGCATACAACAATGAGGTCAGCACAATGGCTCTGTACACCTTCCGTTTGGTAGTCAATCTAATACCTCTTCTCTCCCAAACTTTTCTTTAGATTCTCTCAAACACTGAGCTAGCTCTGGCAGTGCATGTGCAACCTCATTATCAATGTGTACATCTCTGGAAAGTACACTACCAAGATAAGGGAATCTATTCACAGCATTCAAAACTTCTCCATTTGTTGTAACTGATGGTTTGTGGATGATGTGCTCGTGGTTGATGGAGCACCTGTGTTTTCTTGGTGATGACTAGTAGGCCAAAATTAGCACAGGCAGCAGAGAATTGATCCATATTTTGTTGTATCACAGTTTCAGAGGCTGCACTGAGTGCACAATCTACAAACAGAAAATCATGCACCAACACTTCCTGCACTTTGGTCTTGGCTTATAGCCTGAACATGTAGAGGCAAAGTTCTAAGTGCTGGGGGAAAAATAAAAACAAAAGCTGTGCCTGCTCTCCAGAAACTCATCTACTGGAAAACACAAGCTGTCAAGTAGGTACTTCAAAGAAAATGTATGCAGAATGAATGGAAAGTAATCTGAGAGAGCAAGGTACCCTCAGCTAGGGAGGGAGTAAGGGGAACACCAGGAAAAGTCACCACCCCCGGGAAAGTGAGTTGTCTTAAAGGAAGGTAAGGAAACAAAAAGCTAAAGAAAGAGTTCATTCTAGGCACAGGGAACAGTGAGGAAAATACAATGCGTACACACAGGATGTGGTTCAGTGAAGAAAAGAGAGCCATGAAAGCAATACTTATATGGTTAAAACAATGGAAACCACCAATACCTTAATAAATAGAAGCTGAATGCTTTAAAACTATGATGATAAAGCTTGTGCTCAAAGGAGAAATAGGATAATAAACCTCCATTCCTCCTTTACAGATGTGGGGAGACTGCAGTGTGGAACATTATACATAATGTTGGACTTGGCAAATCTTTGATTAGCTTTGCTGAATTGGATATTTTCCTCTTTTTTAATTTACAGAAATGTAAAATTACAGCATTTGAGGGTTAGAAAGGAAATCATCAGCTCTATATTCCAATCTATAGCCAAACAAAATCTCCAGTACACTATACCTAACAAATGGTATAATATACCTTTGAAGACCTCCAAGGGGTACAAACCTACCACATCTCAAGGTAGCATTCCATATATAAAATATAGCTCTACTTCTTAAAGGAAAGAGCATCTGAAAGTTTAAAAGAAAAAAAATCAAATAGCATAAAAATCAAACAGGATAATTAGACAACAAAACCATTACATTTGGGTCTTCAATGTGCACTTGTAAGAGCTAGATAAATCCAACAAAAAGAAAAAATAGTTAAGGACATGAATAAATTCTTAGAAAAGTTAAAGATGATAACTCTCTGGTGATTAATGAATGAGAAATAGAAAGGAATATCCATACTTAACAATTATTCATGACATCTTTATAAGAACTGCCTATGTGGTAAGGAATAAACCTCACAAAATGAAGAAAACATAGAATAAACCTCATTAAATGCAGAAAAGCAAATAATATTAAACATCTTTTACTGACCATAATGCAACAAATGTCATATTCAATAACAGGCCTTTGAAGAAAGTATTAATATTGCAGATTCATATTATAATTTAATAATAAAGAATGGGTGGGTCAAAGAATAAATCATGAGCATAATGATTTCATCAAAGGAAATAATGACAAAGAGACAACATAACCAAATTTGGAGGATAATACCAATAAAGTAATTGGGGGAAAATTTATGCTTCTCTATTTTTTGTTTTTGTTTTGTTGTTATTGTGTTGTTATTGTTGATGTTTAATCTTTGTTCTCAAAGATTTGTTACATAGGGAGGGTGATGTCTTGATTTGCAAGTGAATTGGATTTAAGTGATGCAGAGATGTGCAATGTCATCAGTCTCACTCTTTCCTCCAGAATCATCAAAGTCCAGTGGCAAGAAATAAGACAATATGACTGTAATGAACAAAAGAAAAAAATAATAGATAAAAAATTAGACGTTCAATTAAAAATCTTTAAAAGCAACAAATTAAAATACTGCAACAAAATGTAAGATAAAAATTCTCAAAATCACAAATCATTAACAAAATCGAAAGCAAAATAATTGAATTAATAAATAAAACTAAAAGCTGCTTTAAAAACTAACAAAATGTCAACTATTCTGATTAATAAAGAGATAAAAGCCAAATTGGCAGTGTCAGAACAGAAGAAGGATTTATAGCAAATGGAGAAGAAATAAAGGAAATTATCAGAAACATAGTTGCCCAACTATGACAAAAAACAGATGACTTAAAAATTAAATGAATTGTTATTACAGAACTATAAAGTTATTCGATTAATAAAAGGAGAAATTAAAAATTGTAGATTGAACAAGAATGAACAAATAAGAATAAAAGAACACCCAATGTTGAAAAAAGTGGGACCAAATAGGTTTACAAGTGGATTCTACCAATCATTCAAAGAACAAATGTCTTACTTGCTCTATTTGTTTGCTAAAAGAGAAAATTCAAAAAAAAAGAAATCCTACAAAATTCCTGTCATGATAAAAGCATTGTTTGAAACCCAAACCAAGGAGGGACAAAGAAGAGAAAAGAAACCACAGGAAAAGGAAACATTATATCTGAAATGAACACCAACAGAGACACATTAAATAAAATATCATCAGTGAGGCTATATTTAACAGCAATATATTATTAAGACTGTAAACCATAACCAGGTTAGATTGATACTAGAAATAAAGGTTTGGTTCAGTGTTAAGACAACTATAAACATTATGAAACACATTAATAACCAAAACAATGAAAATTGTATGCTAGCATAATTTATGTCAGAAAAAGCTCTTTAATAAAATATAACATCAATTTATGTTTAAAAGTAGTAAAAACCCTAACTATTCCTATACATGTTCTTTCACGTATGAAATAATATATTTTATGTAATCAAAGAATGCTAGAGGCCTTACCAATAAGATCAAGGGCAAATCAAAGATGTTAATTACCATCACTATTATTTGATGTCATTTTAGATATTGCTACTATTAAAGCAAAACAACGAAAATAAATTAAGTGAGGAAGCATATGAAAATACAAAATAAATTCAATGATTTTGAAAGTGATATGATGGTATTATAAGTCATCTCTAAAAATTGAATTTAATTTAATGAATTAATTTGAATAACAAATTATGAGAAAAATTACATGATAAAAATTACATGATATTATCAACACAACATAACAGGAAGAGTAAAGGAAATGAACAGACATTTTATTCAAATAACTAAGATGTACAAAATATTTAGAAGTTCCTATATTAAGTCTTATTCAGGAACTATGTGAATATAACTAGAAAACATTTGTAATAGGAATACAGATATTAACAATTTAAAAGATATTAATCATTCATAGTTGGGCTATGCCAATTAATAAGCATTAAATAATAAATAAACATATTGTAAATTTATCTACTATTCTATATAATTTATATATAAGCATGTATTTATATATAACATTTTGTAAGTATTATAAATATATATTAAATATATAAACAAATATATTATTAATAAAGCTAACAATATAACCTGAATAACTTAGTGTCATATGAAACTACCAAAGGGTCATATTGTAGAATTAGGTAATGTAACATCAAAATCCATCTGGAAGAAATATATGGTCAAGAATTTCAAAATGAATTATGAAAGAAATGAAAAGACCTAGCAGTACTAGATCACAGACTATATTAGAAAGCAATAATCATCAAAACTATTTGTAATTAATTAAAAGATAGAGAAGTCTGTTAGTGGAGGTACTGAGATATACAATATACAAATTAGTTGGTTCATCAATGAATATTTATTAAACCTTTATCATTTGCTGGACACTATGATAGATGTTGACAGTAGAAAGGATAGCAAAAATAAAACACTCTTCCTGCCTTCATAGAACTTGTATTCTAATGATGAAGACAACAAACAAATAACATGAACATATAAGATATATATACGTATATACATACATGTATGTATGTATGTATATATGTACATATATACATATATATATACATATATATACACATATATATAAAGTTGTCTTAGAAGGAAGGCAATGAGTGCCAGGGTGGGGTGTATATGGAAACAAGAAAGGCTTCTTACACAACACAGGATTTAATCTAAGTCATGATGGAGATTATTGAAACAAATGAGACCTCAACTACTGTGATAAATACTCACTATTTGACAAAAACTACTGAGAAAACTGGAAAATAGTTGAATAAAAATTAGATTTAGGCCATCTCACCCCACGTACTACAGTAAGCTTCAAATAGATGTATTGCTCAGCTATAGAAAATCATATGATATTCAAAATCACTAGAAGAAAAGAGAGGACATATTTTGCAATTACGAATAGAGGATGAGTTCTGGATAAAGCAAAGGCTACAGAAGATAACAGAAGATAAAAAGGAAAATTTTAGTTAGATAAAATAAAGACTTTTTTTTACACAAACAAAACCAAGTAGTTAAAATTAAAAGGGAGACAGATGGGAAAAATCTTTGTATCATTTCTCTAACAAAGGCAATTCTATTCAAGATATTTAAGGAACTGATTCAAATAAGTGCAAAAAAGAATCATGTGTCAATAAATAAATGGTCAAAGTATATGAACAGGAAATTCTCAAAAGTTGGAAATCCATCATACTCATCAGATTTGCAAATTTGAGGAAGTGGGAAACTAACAATTGCTAGAGAGCCTGTGAGAAGAAAGGTACACTAATACACCATTGATTGAGCTGCGAGTTGACTAAACCATTCTGGAAAATAATTTGGAACTACAAGTCTAATGTCAAAAAAATTATATATCTATTTATCTTTGGATCCAGTGATTCCACTAATAGACATGCCACCAAAGAGATTAAAGAAAAGAATCACTATGTACAAATATAATTTATAATAGTGCTTTTCATTATAGCAAAGAACTGAAAACAAGAAATGGTAAAAGACATGGATGGAATCAGAGAAACCTAAAAGGACTCATAATAATTGATGCGGAGTGAAGCGAACAGAAGCAGAAACAGGAGAACAACTTATATGAGTCAAACATTATTTTAAAATAGACAAATTTCAAAGTTTTGATAACTTGAATCAACATAATGAAAGAATCAATGATGAAACATACTACTCACCATGTGACAAAGATGTCGGGATCACAAAGGACAACTTTAGAATCCACTTTTTGATATGGTCAAAATGTAATTTTGTTCTGTTGTACTATGCTTATTTATTACAAGATTTTTCCAATTTTTGTTCTGAATTTGCCAGTTGGAAGTCAAAGAAATAATAAAATTATAGCAAGTTTTCCCACACACCCTCAAAATGAAAAAAGAAGAGCACAGTATTATTTTAACATAACAGAAAGAGAACAGGAGGTTCCCAGGGAGACATTACAGAAAGGATATCTTAGAAATTAGTATTTGGAATTTATTTTTTAATTTTGAAAAAAAAAATGAAAGCTGCATATAATAGATGTGGAGTTTCAAATGCAGGTCTGTCTTTTCAACCTTGCATGTGAAAATATTTGTGTTTCACATTGTTTGCCACTTCATCAAAAACCCACTTACCAGTTCTGTTTCCTTTGCATAAGGTATGCCTCTCCAGACCTGTAGTCTAGTCATGAGTTTCATCTCATCAGGTCCAAGGTTAAAGTTATCTCTTGTTTTAGGATCCCTACTTCCTATTGTTTACTGCCTAAACAAACTATTTTTGTGTGGACATTTGTGGCTACATGCCATACTACTGGATCCTTTCTTGGATTTTTGTCTTCAATGAACTCTATCGCAATTACTATTCTTTCCAAATTGTAGCTGCCCTTCATGGTATACTGCTTCAGGAATAAACATAAGCAATCTTCCCTTCCATCCTTCTTGATTTGTAGCCCTTTGATTAGACTTATAGTATACCATTGTTAGGTATACTCCATCTCTGGCCAGGAATCTGTCACCCTCATATTTGGTACAGAATTGCCAGATGTGGTAGTTGTCATCTGTTTTGATGTCTTGAGAAAACTCTCTTCTATACGTTGGAGGCATGTCCTGGGAAAACAAGACTTCTCTATTGTAGTTATCAGATTTACAAGTAACTAGTTGAGTACCCCTAAATAGAAAAACACCAACTGTTACTATTATTCTTTCCTTTCCTTTTTGTATGCTCTCTCACCTCACAGTTTCTGTGGCTCTATTATACCATTCCCTGAAGGAAAAACAGCTGCTGCCTCAAAACATCCAGTTTTCATATATGGCTAAGATTTCTACTCTCTAACATCCAAATCTCCCTTTCTCCCCTCATATACACTTTCTCTTAATTGAAGTTTCATTTTTATTTGCTTTAGGAATGTATCATTGTCTCTAATGACCTGAGGGGTGAAGATTTGCAGTCCTTTACATTTTCTTATATAAAGGAGATCATTTTTCACTGGGAACATAGATAATATTCTCACTTATGGCAGGAATACAAATACTACACACTTAATTCAAGTCAGTACACAGTTCTCCTACTTTCTATACTACTTGAAATTTTCAGACTTTGTTTTGGTTTTGGTCTGTTTTGGGAAGTCATACTACTTGTTTACATTTCAACTTGAAGTATCTTTTTAAAATATTATATCCAATTGTCTCTCCTTAATACCTTGACAACTTCACTCAACTTCCTTTCTTTTGTCTCAACAACTGCATGATTTTCCTTGCCCTACATCAGTTTCTATTTTCCAGTTTGCACCACCCACCAGTCTACGTTACTATCCAGTTGTTACACTTAACATCACACACACGTACATACACACACACTCACACACACACATATACACACACGTATATATGTACTATATTATATATACATACACACACATATGTGTGTGTATGTATATATGTGTGTGTGTATTCACAATGCCTTGTATTCTCCTTTTACTTTTTAGCACCTCCTCTTCAACTCCCTCCCAACTATAATTCACACTGGTGGTCAAGTCCTCAATTGATTACATCTCCCCTCTTTTAACTTCCCTTTCTATGTTTGTAGTTCTCTACTGAGCTCTGAAAGTTGTTTCCCTGGTACTGTCCTGATGAAATCTTTCTCAGTGTCTATGTTTTGTCCTCAGTTCCCTACAGAGACACTAGCATCAGCAAATTGTTGTTCCATGTATGTTAAAACCCATTGCTAAAGATGCAGTATAAATTTTCCAACCTTCAAGGTCATTTTCAGGTCATGTGGGGGTTAGGGTGGTGAAGGGAGGTGTTCTCTATACAAACTCTTTCCTCTCAGGGACTTTTCTGTGGCTCTTTCACTAATAGGGTGCTATATCTAAGAGCTGGATCAGGATTGCTGTTTTATCCAAACCGCAGAGGGAATGACAGATTCTCTTCAATCAAGGCAAGACTACCTGTGTAGAATAATATGTTTTCAATTTGCACTTGTACCTTTGATAGATTTATCAGCTCTATTGAAGTGTCTTGTTATAACTCACCTAATTTTCCCCATTTTGATGGATTGATTCAGTAACTCACAGAGATACAGATATTAAGTAAAGTTAAATGTTTCAAGGTTGCACATAAAGCATCTTGTGGATTATCTTAACTGGACTTGAAGAATAATGGCCATCCTTCTCATACCTTCTTTCCATGTTTTGCTTTTGGTCCTATTTCCTAATAAACCTCCTGAATCATACTTAATCCTTATATATCCTTCTTAATTGTCTTTGATCTTTTCCTCCAGAAAGTATAGTCTAGGCCAGTATGAGGACCTGATTACTGTTCTCAATTTCTCCTAAATATCTCCAGATTTTCCTCCTTAATTTAATGTCTGGACTATTTTAGTAGTCCAAATTCCTTCAAACTGCATAGGATGTTACATACATGATTTCCTTCCTCTACTCATCTTGAATCCTTGTTTATTCCTTCACTCCTACTTCCACAAACTTCTCCAAAAGAAGTCATAGAATATAGTAATACTCTTTATTATAATAGGCAGTTTTGGGGGAGAGTTACTCGGAATAAAATTTTAGGAAATCAAGGTGATATAAAATAAAATATATCAATTTTTTTAAAAAAAAAATGTTGTGGTATAGTCTTTGGATTTGACCCAAGGACTCCTTTGTTGTTAAAGAATATCATGGAATAGATTGTGTTCAGTAAAAAGCTATCCTAGGGGGAAAAAAAGGAGATAGTTGAAAGTGGTTAAAAGCAACAGTCTGGAAATAAAAACGGAAAGATTGGGCAAGATATTAAAAACAAACCAACCACAACAACCTCCCAAGTAGCAACAAGGATTGGGCAACAGAAGAGGGGCATGAGTCACCATCAATGAGAAGATACAATGATAGTTAGAAACTGGATAAAACCATTCTGGCCTGACTACAGATGAAGCCTGCTTGAGGTTAGATGATATGAAATGGTTTTTCCAATCCCAATCTAGTTTATTTTTATCTTGCTCATGAAAAGTAAAATAATTCACATGACAACTTGATTGAGACCTTATGGGCATCATTTCCATTGTGCAAGACTGGAATGTTAGGGGCAGAAAACCTTTGCCAAATGGAGACAGAAGATAGCCAGTATGAGTGAAGTCCATACAGCCACAATCAAGCAGAGGGTTAAGCAATAACTTCCTTAGTATGTTCTATATAGGCCACCAAAGTGGATGATTCAGGTTAAAATAGTGCATTGCCACAATCCTAACAACCAAGAGATCTCCAGACCTCCACTCAGAAACATACTAATAACTGCCTACATTTTTATTGTGCTTTAAAGTGTGCAAACATCTTTTTTCACAATAATCTTGTGAGGTGGTCATAAAATCATTACTCTCCTCTTTTAGAGATAAAGAACTAGAAGTACAGAGGAGTTTAAGTGATTTATCTATGATAACATATCTTTTAAGTGTCAGGAATTGAACTCAGATCATCTGAGTACAAATCTATCATATACTCCAATGGTGGTAAAAAAAAGATATAGCTGAAACATTGGCACTTTCTGTCTCTAAACTAAGTTCTAGTATGTTTTCTATTACATTGTGGAAATCATTTTGTAAACTACTTTTAGGCTTCTAGGTTGTGTTGTGTTTTTTTGTTCTGTTTTGTTTTTTTGCAATCTCTTGTCAGTTCCTGTAAGTCTTCCAATGTTTTTATGAGATTCTTATATTCACCATTTATTAAGGTGGGATATTTAATCATATTCAAATGTCAAAATTTATTTAGCCATTTGGGAATGGATAGACATTTACTTTTCCTATCTTTTTGTAACATATATATATAAACATATACATATATGTAACCATATGTATATAGACACATCTATATATGTGTATGTGGGGCTGTGCATATGTGTATACACATATGTGCATATATGTATATAAGTATGTGTGTTTACACCCACATCTATATTATGTATGTGTATATATGCATATGTGCCTATGTGTATATGTATGTGTGTATACATGTGTGTGTGTTTCCTTTTATTTCTGCCTTTCATCTACTTGGTATATGTACCCAGTATTAGATCTCCAGATCAAAAACTATAAGTAGTTTAGTGGCCCAGGATCATTCATTAAAAGACTTGAGCTATTTAAATTTTGGAACTCCTATCTTGAGGTCCACACTGACCTGATTGGTGAGTGTTGCTCACGACCCAAATACCTAAGATGAATGCAACCATGCTTCACTCTGGACTTTGTCCATTTTCGTACACTCACCCAGTCATAGTGAGATATTTATCCTTCATCCAGTAATTGCCATCTTCTTCTACCTTCATCTGCTTTCTTGCTCGAGAGTCAAATTAATACTGACATTTATACAAGAAATTCTTATGTGTGACTCTACTCTCCTAGGGCTCCATTGACAATTTTTCAACTTTTCGAGCCAAAACAATTCTCCCTAGGTTTCCTTCCCTTGTTAGAATATAACTTCTTGAAGGTAAGAATTGTCTTTCTTTTGAATCTCCCTTCTCATCTATACTTCTTGGAATCCTAGATTCCCTCAAAGCTTACCTCATTTCACCTCCTTCTTGACTATTCCTTCTATGAGTGTTCCTTCACAATACTTTGCATTGATTTTATATGTGCTTTGTATTTACTTATATCTGTACCTTTTGTTTCCCGGGATAGCATGTAAGACACTTCAGGGCCAGGCTTATTTCTGTTTTATCTTTGTGTCCCTATAGAATGGGAGTGGGTGGCTATCATGCACTATCATGCAATTGTATAAAAATAGCTAATAGAAATAGCTATTTTGGAAGTATCTAGGTGGTACAGTGGATTGAGAGTAGGGTCTGAAGTAAAGAAGGCTAATTTTCCTGAGTTCAAATCTGGCCTCAGACACTTAGCAGCTGTGTGATCCTGGACAAGTCACTTAATCCTGTTTGACTCAGTTTCCTCATCTGTAAAATGAACTGGAGAAGAAAATGGCAAACCACTCCAATATCTTTGCAAGAGAACTCCAAAATGAGATTAAAAAGAGTTGGACATGACTGAAAAACAACTAGACACAATAACTATTTTAGCTGTGATTATGTTTCAAACTTGGAATCCTGGCCCAACTGCAACTTTTATGTTCCATAAACCATCGCTAGAGACCAAGTCTAACATAAGTGTCATGAAGCCTCCAGGAGAGAAGACAGAGCAACCTACCCTAAGTCCCAAAGAAGGAATCACTGAATTGTAGAAGGAGAAGAACCTTTGTCTCCCTTCCTCTTTCTTGACCAGAAGGCAAACTTTTGATGTCTGTAAGGTCAAAAGATTTGGAATTCTCATCATCATCCCAGTAGTATCCCAGGAACAATGATAACTGGATTAAAAGCTGAGAACAAATTAGACACACCAAGTAAAAGCAGCTTCAGGATTCTACAAAGAGCCTAGAAAAAAGGGCTACACCATGCTTAACAGAGACTTTGTGAGGAACCAGTAAATGAAGAAAAGGACTTCCAATAATCAGGAGCTATGTGAGCTTACACATTTGCCATAAGAGCATTATATGTTTCAGCCTGCTGCCCCTGCACTCTATATGAACTTATTGGAGTGTGTGTTCCAGACTCTTGAATGTTTGTACTACCTTAGTAAATGTGCTTTTTTAAAAAACAATTAATTAAGCTTTACTGGTTAATTGATATCAAAAGAAATAATGCCGGGAAACTATTCTAGTAGAGGCTTGTATGCTATAATGTTGAAAGATACTGCCCCAGAATATTTAACTCCAGAATCCTAAGAGGAAATGTAGTTCCTATCCTCTGGGGACCTTGTATGCCAGTACCAGAGAGGTTGGTAGAGAAGCTACTGAGCATGTGCTTACTTAACTATTTTTCTGTGTGCCATTGTATCCTCCCAGTAAGGTATCAATTCCCTGAATAAAGGAGATATTCTCTTTCCTTATATCTCTAGTGCCAAGTAGCATTTGTATTCCCAGTATTAAGTATCACATAGGCACATAATAATTGGTTACTGAATTGAATCGTTGAAATGAGACTGCTATTTTTACCTCTACTCTTTGGCAGAAGATTAAAAAAAATCTACTTTCAAATAATCTTGTAAAAAGGACAATTAAGGAATTATCACTTAAAGAAAATGGAGAAGCCATCTTCCAAGAGACATTTTGATCACTTATCCTTTATCCTCATTATAAAAGGGAAGAAAGGTGTTTGACCCAAAATTATGAAGATCTTGAAGATCATTAATAATGTCACTTTAAATAATGAACAAGTGTTCTAGTACTTTCTTTTTTTGAAGAAACTACTCTTCCATTTAATGTTTTCTCTAAACTTTATACAAACAAATTTAAGAAGACATGTGAATAGTTTGGATTGAGGTTCTTTTCTTCCTTAGCGAAGAAGAGATGCAATTCTGGATTTTGTAAAGTGGGTATTCAGCTAAAATTAAGGAGGTAAAAGCCCAGGGAACTCGTTTTCACCTTCCCCCACTTCCCTAACTTGGAAGGAACGAATTTTTATTGGAAATTTTTGGAAAGAAACCAAATAAAAAGTACTAATAGGTTAGACACAGATGGACGGATGGACAGACAGACAGACAGACAGACAGACAGACAGACAGACAGATAGATAGATAGATAGATAGATAGATAGATAGATAGATAGATAGATAGATAGATAGATAGATAGATAGATAGATAGATAGATGTAAGCTACATTTAGGCATTCTTTTCACAGAGGCATGACTTTCAGAAATTTTATTTGTGCAAAAAATAAATAAATGAATTAATGAAAACTCACAGATTTTTCATCATCTTCCAACCAGCTGTTAAGATAAACCTGCAATTGACTGGTGGTTTCATCAATCATATTGGAGCTGATCTTGCCAAATCATTTGAGAAAATGATGAAATAAGCCATTATTAACATCCTTTCCTATCCAAGTCTGAACCTTCTATTTGTCCATCTGACATGAAAGAGCAAACTACTCCATGAGAGATCAGACATGCAAGACAGTGGCTTTAACATTAAGATGATGACCTGGTAGGGTAGGCATTTATATTTAATGACATTGTCAAGGAAATGATGTGTTGAGTTAAAGGAATGATGATGACCAGTTGGCCATTTCCACATTTAAGACAAATGGAAATAGACTTGAAGATGAACAAAGAGGGTTTTGAATTAGAAATGGGTCCCATAACCATGTGTGGTTTGTTTTGGGGGGTTTTTTTGGTATCATTGACTCCTTTGTCAGTCAGATATGTGTGTATGCACATATACGTATGTATACACATAGATAGACAGATAGATAGATAGACAGATAGATAGATAGATAGAGTACTTAGACAACCAGACCATGTGTATCAATTGATTCCTTTCTCTCTCCTTTATTTTTCCTCCACTTATCCTTCCTCCGTCCTTTTTCTTTTTTTCCTATGGCATCTTGAAAACATAACAAAGCTAATTATAGCTCTTTTTTCCCAGTTTGACTAACTCTGTGACCTTTGTGACATTGGGATTCAGAATGTTTGTAATACCAGCAATAAAATGTAAGTCCATCCTTATGAAGTCCCTTCTATTTGATGACTTTAGTTACCTTTTTTATTTTTCTCTTGACTCCTTTATTTGTTTTTCAGAGTTCTTTTTTAGCTCTTTTTTCCCATGAGGAATATGTAGAAGTCTTCTATTTTATTAAATATCCAATTTTTTCACTGTTGGATTAAACTAAATTTTGCTGATTAAGTTATCCTTGATTATAGACCTTTATCTTTTACCTTTTTGAGTATTCCATTCAAATTAGCCACTACTTTTTAATGATAGCTGCTAAATCTTGTGAAATTCTAATTGTGGTTGTTCAGTGTTTAATATCTTTCTTTTTTGATTATTTGTAGTATTTTCATTTTCTTTTTTCTGGAAGCTCTGGATTTTGTCTGAGAGTTTTCACTTAGGTGTTTCTGGAGGTGATTGGCAGAGTCTGTTTTCATATCATCCTCTTGTAACATGTCTGGGAAGTTTTCTTTAATGGTTTCTTGAAATATGATCTCCAGGTTTTGTTTCGTTTGGAGTCGGGGGGTGGGAAAGGATTTCAAGTAATTCTGTGATTCTTAAGTTATTTCTAATTTGTATATTTTCCCGGTCTGTTCTTTTTACATGTTCTATCTTACATTTTCCTCTGTTTTTGCATTCTTTTGACTGTTTTAGGAATTCTTGATGTCTCCTGGAGTCATTAATTTCTTTCTATTCCATTCTGACTTTAAGAAGCTTCTTACTAGGTTAAGATTTTGTAGATTGTCCATTAAGGTTTTGATCATTTTTTTTTCCCCAACTCAAGTTTCCCTCCATAGCTATAATTTCTTGTATAGTATTTTTAAACTATTGCATCATTTCTTCAAAGGATTCTAATTTTTCTTGTCAGCAAGTTTTTATTTTTTTTTTCTTTGAGGTTTTGATTGTGGGCGTATTTAGTTTTTCTTTTCTCCTAGGTTGCTATCTTGGTCATCCTTGGCTTCATAAAAATCCTTTTTTTGTGGTTTACTCATTTTTATTGTTTCAACCTCAGAAGTAGAGTTCTAGGTCACTCCTCCTCTGGGGAATCAAATGAAGTTTAAGACTTTTCCTTTATACTATGGGTCTTTCTTTAAGATAGGCTCTTCTTTTTGGGGAGTAGGGTTTCAAACTATGTCTTATCTTTCACCAAAGACACCAAAGTTCTCTTCTGCTGTGATCAGTCTTAGATGAAATTACTTCCTTTGGATGCCAAGAGAGGGGGAAAAAAGGGAAGCCTTTTCTTTGATTCTCAGTTAAATCTGTAGTCATCTTCCTCTACTGGGATAGAGTTTGTTGAGGTCTTTTTCTTGTGGGGAAGAGGAGGATGGAGGGGTTTTTAATTTTTATTTCTGTCACAATGCTAAGATCCTTTTCATCCACAACCAGGTAAGATTCATATTCTTTCCCTTTTATAAGTTTTTGATAAAAGCAATAGGCAGTTAATTTGAGGCTTTATTTTTTTCACACTGAAGTGTTCTGTTTTGTTTGTATTTTTACTTAGTAGGCAGACTTTTCCTTTCTTTAATGGATTTTGTTTTGTTTTAACCTTAATAGGAAGTTTTTCAGTTCCCCTTTCAGAATGTGTCCCTCAGGAGATTTCTTATCATTGATTGATTTTTTTTTACTTCATAGAATCCCATTATTTTTATCCATTAGGGGTCTTGATTGTGTAAGAGGATTAGTTGTTTAGTAATGTGATTTTGATTTTGAGTTGAACTATACCATTTCCTTCTATTCTGTCATCTTGATCTCCTACCTATGTCTAAAATGCTAGAAAACATCGGAATTTATTGTCATTTTCTTTTTTTCTTTCATTACTAATCTTCATTTTGTAGTCAGTAGACGTTGAGAATGAGCTCTGAGAAAGAAATATAACATAATTCCCATGTGTATTTCAGATAACTTAGTGTTTCTTTACCTACCAGGATGTTGTTTCTCATTTCTTGCACCAAGCATCCAGTGTGTCTACCTGTTTTAGGCACAGCATCAAATGGAAAGGTTTGTCTAGGTAGCACATTTTGTTGTTGTTATTAAGTTGTTTCAATTGTGTGTGACCCTTAGTGACCCCATTTGGGGTTTGCTTGGCAAAGATACTGGAATGGTTAGTCATTTTCTTTTCTAGCTCATTTTGCAGATGAGAAAACTGAGGCAAAAAGGGTTAAGTGACTTGTGCAGGCTCGTACAACTGAAGCTGGATTTGAAGTCATGAAGATGAGTCTTCTTGACTCCAGGCTTTGCACTCTATCCATTTTCACATTTAGACAGCACATAGAAAGGTATGATGCAGTAACCCAAAGGAAAGCTCAGAAAGAGAAGAAAGGGCCTTTGAAGCAAGTCACAAAATTGTCTAATCTTCATTTTCAGTATGTTTCATTATTTATATATGTCATGAAAGGGAGTCCACAAGATCTGTCTCTTTTGATTTCTAGTATTTAAGCAGATGTTACAGAAGTGTGTGCACGTGTGTGTTTTCTTTCCAACCACTTTCACTCCTTTTTCCTTTTTCTTTTGATCCAGAGAACCATCATTGTAGGCACCCCTCCCAATAAACAGTCTCCTTCCATGAGGAATATGATTCATCTTCTGTGATAAAACATGTACATTTAGAGAGTTGCTTAAGGCATTGAGGGGTTATGACTTGTGTGGGGTCATATATCTAATATGTATCAGAAAGACAGGACTTGAACCCCATGTCTTACTTGTTGTTCATCCTTCATTTTCTTTTTTTTGGGGGGGGGGTCATTTTCTTGATAAGTAAAATAGTATGTATCTAAAACAAAGAACTATCAGTTTAAATAAGAGAGATAAAATAGAATCCTTTCCACAAAATTAGGGGATAAACAGTGATGTCCATTGTCATCAATTCTATCTAACATAGTACTAGAAAACAACCTACAGCAATAACAAAAGCAAAGGAAATTAATGGAATAAACTTAGGTGAAGAAGAAGCAAAATGATCACTTTTGCAGATAATATTATGGTGAACTTAAAGGACCCTTAATGGTCAACTGAAAATTAGTGGAAATGTTAACTTCATCAAATTTGCAGGACATAAAATATATTTATCCAAACTATCAGTAGTTCTACATACCAATAAAATCCAACAAAAAATATGCAGAGTAAAAATCCTTTAAAAATTACTACAGAATGTTTAATATTTGGGAGTCTACTTTCCAAGATATGCATGAGAACTATATGAATACAATTGCAAAGCACTATTTATAGAAATAAATTGTTGAACCTGTAAATGAGTACAATAATTCTGGAAAGCAATGGGCAACTAAACTCAAAAAGTTACACATTGACCCAGCTATGCCACTGCTAGCCCTACAACCAAAAGACATCAAAGAAATATGAAAAGAATCTCTGTGTACAAAATACTTATGTTAGCTCTTTTTGCCATGATTTTTTAAAAACCTGGAAAGTAAAGGGATGTCCATCCTTTATGGAAAGGCTAAACAAGTTGTGACATCCAAATGTGATGGAATTTGATTGTGCTGCAAGAAATGAGGAAAAAAATTATTTCAAAGAGACATGAAAAGACATACAAACTGATAGAGAGCAAAGAAAGTTGAACTAAAAGGTAATATATAACATCAATATCATTAAAAAATGAATAATTTAAAGGCTTTTATAAAATAACGAATGAAATTAGCAGAATCAGGAGAATAATTTATATAATAGCAACACTGGAAAGACAACTTATAAGCCACAAGAATTAGGATCAATATAATGACCATCCACAATTCCAGAAGACCAGTGATAAAGCATGCTACCCATCTTGTGACAGAAAAGTAATAGGTTAAAATTACAAAATAATTTTATCTCTCTATCTATATATTACATGTATGTATATATTTATGTAAACATGTAGATATTAGCATACAACTAAAAAGGAAATTTATTTTATTGACTATACATATTTGTTATAAGAAATTTGTTTTTCTTTTCCATTGGGGTGAGGGAGGTGGAAGGGAGAGAAATAGATTTCTTTCTTTACAGTGATGTGGGGCTGATGTAGTAAGACTTGTACTTCAGGAAAATCATTTTGGCCGTTTGAAGAATGGATTGAAGTGAAGAGAGACTTGAGACAGGGAAACCAACCAGAAGACTGCTGAGTGGATGATGAGGGTGGTGGCTATGTAAGTGAAAAGAAAGATTAGATGAAAATTAATCATGAACAAGACATTTTGGCAAAAAAATTGGATCTGGATCTGAAAGCAGGGCTTCTATGAAAACTAATTGTTTACTTCTGCTCCTAGTATCCAAATTAATCTATTAGCAGGCACTATAAAAACATCTCATTACTAAAGACAGATGTCGTGAATATAGAAATGACAAAATTTGGCAAAAGATGGAATATGTGGAATAAATGTGAGTAAATGGTCAAGGGTGAAAGTGAGCTTCGAAGCCTGGGTGACTGAGAGGATGGTGGTGCCCTGGACAGTAATGGGGAAATTGGGAAGAGGGGAGGTTTTAGAGGGACAGATAGTGAGATCCTTTTTGAACATATTGAGCTTTGGATGTCTGTAATTCCTCAAATTCAAGATATCTAATAGGAAGTTGGTGATTGAAGAGTGGAAGGCAGAACAAAGTTTAGGGCTAAACAAGCAGATCAGAGCATCAGCAGTATATAAAGGGTAATCGAATTCATGGCAGCTGTTGACAATATCAAGCAAGATGATATTGGAGAAGAGGAGAGAATTCAGAATAGAAACTTGGTAAGACTCGCAGTTAATGTGCACAATGTGGAGAAAGATGGCCAGACAAATAAGAAGAGAACCAGGAGAAAGCAGTGTCATGAAAAGGTAGAGAGAAAAAAAAATGTATTGCTTTTATCTATTGTTTCAATTTAAATTACAAATTCAAACATGAACTCTTTAAGCTTTCTTTGGTGTACATTAAGAATTTTTACACCTATAACATACAAGTGGCATTTTAAGTGAATATGGAATAGTCTATCTGGAAGAACATTGAATATTGAAAATTGAGTATTCTATCAGGAATGAGATGTTTAATATGTTTCTCAATAGAACCACATAGTTTTGTGTTCTCCATATACAACAAGTGATTAATAAGATGCTTTGGTTCAACTCCCTGTTTAATCTGAAAGTCATATTTAATTCTATTCAAGAGAGATGATGATAAATTCATAGCTAGGCAGAACTATCATCAGTTTCAATGGTTGCCTTTAAAATTCTTTCTTAACTAAAGTGCACTTGGCACTGTGTTGACAATTTATTTTAAGTAGAGAGAAGTTTTATATGTAGATCTCAAATTCTCAAATGTTCTCACCCTTCATATTTCTATTTTACATTTCTGTAGTACATGAATTGACCATGAGATATCATTTAAAAATATCAACATTATTTTTGCTGTCTATTTAACTCTATGATCACTTTTCTGGGATTTATGTTAAGTAGACTTGCTTTTTAAAAAAATAAATTTGTATTGATAACTTTTATTTTGTCACAGAGATTTCTCCTTATGCCTATCTCTCTCCACCTTCCAGTTGTAACAAAGATTATTTTAATAATTTTTTATTTTATTGTTATTTCAATATTGTAATAAATATTTTAATAAAAATATTCATTAACAATGAGCACATCAAAAAAGCCTGGCATTATACACAATGTTACACACTTGGATATGCTGATTTCAGCAAAAGAGTAGAAGGAATCGTGTTCTCATATCTTCTTTGGGATCAAAATTATTCATTGCAGTGTCACAAAATTCTGTTTCCATTGTTTCTTTGTTCTTTTCATTTATGTTTTAGCTATTTTGCATGTTGTCTTCCTGGTTCTATTTACTGCCTTTTCAATTCACATACATTTTCCGTTCTTCTCTGTATTAATCCTGTTTTTCATTTCACATAACATAGCAATATTTTATTACATTCATTTGTATGATACAATACAATATTTTGTTTGGGCATTCTCCAACCAATGGCCATCTTTATTTTAAATTCTTTGCTACCATAAAAAAATTCTACTATAAATATTTTGGTGTGTATGAAGCCTTTCTTTTTGGCAATAAACTTCTCAGGGCATAAGCCTAGAAAAAGAATCTTTGAGTCAAAGAGTAGGTAAATTTTGTTCTCTTTATTTGTAGAACTTGAAATTGCTTTCCAGAATAGCAAACCAATTCATGAGTTAGTGTTCAAGTTAAGATTTCTGATACATTCAAATTCTTTAGGTTTTCCCTCTTCAAATTAAAGTAACTCTCCAACTCCCACTCGTATTTCATCTAGTCTGGATTTAAGAAATAATTTATTTTTTCCATCTGCCCTGTACTGATCTGAAATACAATGTTGTAAAATTTGGAACTGAAGATTTTATTGACCAAAAGAAGGGATGAAGTCCTTGCTTACAAAAGGAAAATCTGTTTCCAATTTTGTTATGATATAGTATTGACATAATAAAAGGATTCATATCTTTAGTCCATTGTATGCACTCTCATGATTAGCCCTTTTTAGTGGTCATCATCTGCACTGAGTCATTTCCAGTGGGTGGGGTGCTTGCTTTTGTGATTTTTTCCAGCATATCTTCTCTTACTATGATACCAAAAGATGAAAGAACACCACTCACAGAACAACCTCTCTCAACTTGTTCCTTCGGACACAGATTGTGTCTTCAGAGAGTGACCGCTACCTACTTCAGGTTCTAGGAGTAGTACTATGGGCATGCACTACTAACACAATGGTATAATTCCTCATATCAGTTAGTCAGTAGGCTCAATTTGTTTTTAGTAAAGTTAAGATGGTATAGTACAAATAACCACACACCCCCCCAAATGTGGGGTTAACTATCCAAAAAATACACATTGAAGTCACGTGAAGAGTTGGTTCAAACTTAAACTTATACTTAAAGAGTATACTGAGGCACACGTTAAAATACTTGTGTGACAAAGGAAACTTACAAATCTTGGTACTGAACAGCATAGAAATACTTTGTTTTTTCAAAGAGTTCTCACACATCTCTCTTTGGCCATAGTATCTCTACTGAGTGGGTAATTTGGCTAGGTTCCCGGGATCTACTGTCTTTTGTAGTTGACTGTCTTCTCTGCTGCCAGGGCCTTGAAGTTCCTTGCTTGAAGGGACTACTTCTCTGTATTCATGTCTATCTGGACTATGTCTCTGCTCCCTGTTGGAAGCAACGTATGCTGTTGGTAGAATATTTTCCCTTGAAAGCCAAATGACTAATAAAGAGGTAAAGAGAAAGAAGTTCATTCTTTCTCCCACCCAGGGGTCTTCTTCACAGGCAACTCACTGCTTGCAGTCTCTCTCACTCTCCTATAGCTGAAATTCATCCATGTTTCAGCTACTTAAAGTCCACAAAGATATGGCTACTTCACATGCTCAAGAAACTGAGTTGTTCTCAACAAAAGCAGAAGGTATTATACTTATTAACATTTTCTAACCTCATCTTATGTGACAACATTCTAAGTGGTGCAATAGAAAGAGTTCTAGGCTTGCAGTCAGGAAGACCTAAGCTCAAATCCCGTAGCAACCACTAACTACTTGTGTTATCCATCCTGGACAAATCGGTTAACCTCTCTCAGCCTCAGTTTCTTTATCTATAAAATGGCAATATCAATAGTAGCTATCAAATGAAATAACGTTTAAATCTCTCTATAAGCTTTAAAGTGTTATAGAAATGCCACTTATTAGTATTATGTACTATGGTCATATGATTTGGATAGAGATGATGGAGGTAAATGACATTCCCTCATACACACACACACACACGCACACACACACATACACACACACCTTACAAAAATATATGTTATGATTAATGTCAGTTTTTTAAAGTTTCAGATTTAAAAAAAAAACTGCTACGTGTGGGAGATAATGTGGTATAGTGGAAAGGATAATGACCTTGAAGTCAGAAGACCCAGGGTCAAAGCTTACCTTACATTTTTACTAGTTGCATGATTGTGGATATAGCTTAAGCTCTCTGAGACTGTTTCCTCATCTATAAAATAGATCTAATGATACTTGCACAAACAAGTACATAGGACTATTGTGAGGAAATGTCTTTTGTAGATGTGGGTTTATGTTATCACTGGGGGATCATAACATGTCAAGGTCTTACTAATATCACAGGATTTAGATTTGCAAAAGATTGTAGAGTCCAGCCTCTTCAAATTTTAGATGAGAAATTAAAGAATTATAAAGGTCAGGTGACTCACCCAAGGTCACAGAAGTTCACTTCCTCCTTTTCTAAATCCAATGGTTATCCCAATATGACATGTTGACCCTTTAGATTGCTGGGGCATAATATAGCTGAGTTCTCATCAAAATAGGTAATAAAACAAAACCAAATTGGACCTGAAGTAAGTTCTCACCTAAAGAAAATAAAAAGAAATCTAGAGGGAAAATCTTTCAGCTGTTTGTAAGGAGTCAAAGTGTGAGAGGTATTATAATGGTTCACACCAGGCAGTCAGCTCTAGCCTGCTGGTCAGAGCTTTAACAACCTTCAGGACAACCATAAGAAAGAAAGTAGGAAAAAAGAGTAGGTAGCTGGACTTGGTGTGTTCCTGTTGGCCCTATGGATTTGTAAAGAATGTTAAGGAGCCAACTGGCACTTACTCCACTGCTCTCCAGTAGAGAAGAAAGAAGATTTTTTTCTCCCTAGAGATAAACTTCCACCTTTTCTTTAAACCCTACCAAGAAAGCACTCAAAGAATTACACACACACACACACACACACACACACACACACACACACACAGAGAGAGAGAGAGAGAGAGAGAGAGAGAGAGGAAATCAGCCACTGTCCTGCGCTCACCAATATACATCTGTAAATCTTTTAAGGACAAATGGCACAGATGCCAATTGGCCCTTTTTGGGGGAAGTGTGCAGCAGCTGGCCAATTGGCTGCTCATAGATTATTCACACTGCAATAGGAAGCAAATCTTTTGCTACAATTACCCTTTAATCTTCTGTTTACCCTAGAAATAAACTAAAGGCATCTATAAAACACCCATTTCCACAATATTGAGCACACATCTGCAGACACTGAGAGTGGTGGGAGTGACAGGGCTGCCAGTTGGCTTGCGCAAGGGGATAATAATGGGCCAATGAGAAATCAGTTTGACATTCACAATGGAACTAGACTTGTGCTTCTGGTTGTAAATACCCCATACATGTTCTATTCTTTACTCTCAATATGTAAGATGTTCCCAGCAAATATTTCTCCACAGGCTGCCCAGAATTAATGATCTTAAATAGGAAATCATTTACAGTAATTCTTGGATATATGCTTGTGGAATTAAGAAGCTGAGTTGATTAGTTCATTCATTCATTCAGCAAATATTAGTTGAGCACTTTCTATGGATACGAAAAACTGTATCAGCCACTAAGAAAGCTCAAAAGATAAATGGCATGGTCCCTGACTTTAAGGTGCTTAAAAATTAATAGTGGATATGAGATAAACTCATAAGAGTATTACAAAAGAGAACGAGACAATGATGATGATTATACATATTTACATAACATTTCAAAACTTGTAGAGTACTTTCCCCACAAAAATACCCTGAAATAGACAATGCAAGTATTATTATTCCCATTTAATAGATGTTATAAGTATGGAATACTAGTCTTCAAAGAACTCAATTTATAGGCCAACCAAAGAACAATGGAAATATGCAAGATGAACATTGATACATATGTAATACAGTGGATAGAGCAGTGGACCTGGAGAAAAAAAGTCCTGGGTTCAAATCTGTCCTCAGACACTTACAAGCTGAGCAAACCTGAGGAGTCACTCAACATGCCTCAGTTTCCTTATCTGTAAAATAAAGATAATGGCACCTATCTCTCAGGGCTGTAAGGATAAAATGAGAATATTTGATTTTGCAAATCTTAAATTGCTATAAAAGTCTAGTTAATATTATTCTCATTGAAAGGCTTAGCACATGGAACATGGAAGGTGCTTAATAAATCCATATTGAGTGGCTGACTACCTGAAGAACACCTAGAAGTGATATTAAAACTGTTGTCTAAGAGATCTAAGAAAACAGAGTAGTCATGTATTGAGTAAGGGATAACAACAGGATAGGCAATGTGTTCCATTATTATCCATATAATAATAACAATAATAACTGACATATATGCATATATATAATATATATGATCCTTAAGACTTGCAAAACACATCTCATTTTATGCTTACAACAGTCCTTTGAAGTAGGTGCTGTCATGATCCCCACTTTACAAATGAGGAAAATGAGACTAAAATATTCCTCATGGTATAGCTCTCTGAGACAAGATTCAAACACAGGTGTTCCTATTTTCTAGGCCAACACTTTATGCTGCTTCCATAAAAAGTCAGAGAAAGGACCACTGATTGTTTCTTGGGCTCACAACATTGTATATATAACACTTTATAAGAAGACATGGACAAGAGTGACCCAGGATAACAAAGTGTAGATGAGTTATAATTTCCACCACTGGAGAACATACTCACATCAATGAGATCACAGATCCAAATATGGAAGCAATAAACTACAATTGAATAGAGAATTAGAGGGGTTACATCACTTGATTACATAACTAAAAAGTGTCAGGATTGTGATTGGAACCCAGATCTATTACACTACTAGTGATCCAAGGATGTTTACTGTCATATTTCAAAGTACAAGAAGAGCAAAAACCATGGAGAACTGTCAGATAAATAAGCAAAAGAAAATCCCATCAAAGTCCAAGTACAAAAGTGGATGCCCAAATCCAGTGAACATCTTTAAGTAATCAACGTGGTAGCATGAGGAATTGTCAGGGCAGGGTCAGTCTGATCATGTACAAAGTCCAAATTAGGACACCATGAGTTTAGACTCATAGTTGGGCACATTTTGCTCACTCAAGGACTTTTGTATCAATTTTTTCTAGTCCTGCTCAAACCTTTATATAATGGGTTTCCCTGTTTATACCAAAAAGTTGCAACACTATCTTCCTCCTCTCCCATTGCCACCACTTAGGAAGAGATGTGTGGAAGTAAGAAAGGGAAATAAGGTTTAGAGGAAAATTATACCAGACTGATTGCATAAGTAGACATAGTTTTTAGTCTTATGACCTGTATCCCTTTCAATTACTCAGGTGGTTGAGTGGTTTGTATTTCCAGAAGAATCTTGAATTTCTAAAACTATGAATTATTCAAAGCTATATAACTTCATCAGAGGAATCCAGGGTCTTCTTAGTATAGCTCCAAGTTGTCATGGATTTTTCAGAGTAAAGATCTGTTAGATACAAAATAAAGATAAGTTAGAGAGCAGTGTGTTAGAATGAGAAGATAAGAATTTGAATCTCAGAACTGACAGTTTAAACAAAATTGTTTTTGTTTCATCAAAGACAAACATTATCATACACAAAGAGAAATATAAAATGAGGATTGCTATGAATCTCCACAATATTCAACTTGTTTCTTTCTTTAAAATTTACAATAAATTTAGCACAATAGTTTCAACGCTATTCTGTGTTTCTCTTTGAATCTCTTTCCTGTTTCCTCTGTACAAAATCATGTAAGACATTGACACCTTTGTTTGATTTTGAATTTTTTGCTCATCGTTATCCCAACTATTTTTACTTTCCTCACACTTCACTCTCAGTAATTAAAAAAATAAACCTTTCCTTGTGACAAATAATCACAGTGAAGCAAAATAAATCCCTATAATGGCCATGTTAAAAAAAAAAAAAGTCTCCTGCATCTCTAAGCCATCATCAATCTGTCTGTATTCATCCTTCATTTTCAAAGAAGACCATGACATCAGAGAAATGATGACATGACTCGGACTTGACTTTGTTTTGAGTGAGGGAGGGCTGTGCAAGGTCACCAGCTTCATTTTCCTCTCTTGAGCGTGAAACTGGCATATAAAGGGTATGAAAAGGTGTGAAAAATGTTCATCATTCAATGGAAGGCCCCATTCCTTTTCTCACAAGAGGTTGAAGATTGGGCTGGAAGCAGCTATATTATAAGAGGCACGAGGTCAGGTGGTCAGCTGGGAGGCCCCACTTAACAACAACTTACTCCTTCCAAGCATGGAGATTAAGCAGGAAAAGAGTGTTGCTGAAAATGGAAGTTGAATTCACACTACAAAAGAAAAAAATCCCATTCCCCACCAATTGTTCTTTTCCTCTTTCCTCATGCAGGAAGAGGTAGAAGGCCTCAAGTCAAAGGGAAGGTTGCATTCCTTAGTAATGGAGGTCTTCCACATCCCAATTGGTAGATAGGACTGGCAACAGGAGGTGGAGCTGTCCTGTGTAGGCACAGATGGAAATGATTACTTTGGGGCAGATGGAAGACACCTGCCTAGCCTTTGCAACTTTCCCTCAGAAAACCCACTGAACCTAGAAGGAGATGGAAGGAAAACATTGCTAGCATGCACTCTGAGGTCTTCTCACCTGAACTTGTCTATGAAATGGCAGCAGGAAGTAGTAGACTCTCTACACAAGGGAGTTGTACAAAATTCCCAAAGAATTACTTAATAGAACTAGAATGTATATATATATATATACATATATTTAAATTCATCTGGAGGAACAATACCAATGGAAGCAACGAAAAAATTAGAAAGTAAAGATTGTTAACAGATTTCATCCTACACTCTAAACAAGTAATCACTGAAACAGTACTTAAAAATGTTAAAATTGATCCATTGATCAAATTGATCACAGCAGGTGAGGTGCATGAGACCTAAAGCAATAGCAACTATTAGGGTAAAAAATTCAATTTTGACAGTTTGCTGTTTTAAATAAATGCATGATCTAGATTTTTAAAGGCCATATAAACAAATTAGAGGGGCAATGAAGAAAAACACCTCTCATTGGGAGAGTTCTTGACAAAATAAGAGATAGAAAAAATGACAGGATATGAGATGGATTAATTTTGGTACTAAAAATTTTAAATCTTTGTACAAATGATTATCAATCTCATTAGAATTAGAAGGAAGATGGTTTACTGGGGAAATCATTGAATAAATTTTTCCAATTAAAGTCTGATATCCAAAATATTATAAGGAATTAATATAAATATATACATAAAAAAAACCACTTCCCAAAAGATAAATGACCAAAAGATAAGAGCGGGCAGTTCTCAAGGGAAGAAGTACAAGATATCAACAACTATTTTTTTAAATATTTCAAATCATTAATAACAAAATACAAAGTAAAATAACCCTGTGGTTCAACTTTATATCATATTAGCTAAGATGACAAAAAAGGAAAGTGACAATTATTGGTGGGGGAGTGGGAGAACAGGCACTCTAAAACACTCTTGGTAGAGTTATGAATTGGTCCAAACAATCCAAAAAATAATTTGGATTTATATCCACAAAGTCACTGAATACTCATATCTTTAACCTGGCGATATCATATATTAGAAAGAAATCCAAAATAGAGAAAGGACCCCATGCATAGCACTTTTTTTACCACAAAGAAATGGAGAAAAAGTATTTTGATTTATGCATAAATTGAATTTAAGGGAGGCAGAGTCATGCAAAGTCATTAGCTTCACTCTTCCACAGTCATTACAGTCCAATGACAGCTCAGAATCAAGATGACTCTTGGTGGCTCAATATTCAGTGGATGCTCTTGGCATCTTTGATGTCTAACCAAGCACTAAGCACTCCAAAATACCTGCTACGGCTTCTTCCATGGCCATTGGAACAAATTGTTCTCATCCTCCCATTCCACCAGGAGAAGTTTTCACATATTTAGGGTAGACACTCCCCCCCCCCCAATTCACTGGTGAGTTTGAAACCATTCGGTTACCCTCAACCTCATTTCACCTGCCTGCCAAAATGGCTTACCAAAGTGTGACTGCTGTGTATGCTACAGTTTCTTGGAGCAGCAGGTGAGAATTAGGTGGATTAGGTAGACACCAAAAGTGGAAAGCAGACCTTTAAAGAGCTCAGTAGCCCTCACACCAGAGGTATTAGTTTTCCTTGAAAGCACCCTGAAGCCCAGAGACAATGTGAGTGGCTATCAATTGTGCAATAGCAGGGCAAATTATGATAAATGAATATGTAAATATGATAAAATATAGGAATATTACTGCAACATAAGAAACTATTGAAGAAACAGGTTCAGTTTGTGAAGTATAATAAGATGAGATGAAGCCATAGGCTCATAGGTTTTAGAACTTAAGAGTTCAGTTAAGCCCTGTATTTTTACAGATGAGGAAACTGTGGTCCAGAGGGATGAAATCACTTATGCAAGGACATAATAGGAGTAAATACCTGAGCTGGGATCAAAACTAGGTCTTAGGACATTAATTTCAATGCTTTTTTCTACTACTGTAGGCTGCTTTGAGTCAAATGGATTTTCATGCAGTTGAAGAATATAACGGAATAAGGCCAACATGCCATAGAAAGAGTGCTGACTCTGAAGTCAGAAGACCTTGGTTTGAATCTGAACTATCCTACATATTAATGCCATCCTAGGCAAATCCTTTCACATCCTGGATCTCATTTTCCTCATTTATAAAATTAGGGAATTGAATAGAAAGCCTGGTAAATAAGAAGCCTCTAAATCTTGAGTCACATTTCTAGATGGATTGTCAGTTCTCCAAGAATAAGTAGATATTTTCTCTTTCTTTTTTCTCTCTTCGACCAGTATTACATAAATGCTCGATTAATGTAGGCTGAATTAATGAAGTGTTTGTGTTCTATTCCTTCTTATATAGTGACCACTGCAATGAAAATGAGTTTTAGCAGGGAAGAACAATTTCAATAAAACTATGAAGTATATCTCAAATGCATCAGGATCCCAGTCAGTTCAATCTGCTTTGGTGTCTGATCTTTCTCTCCTCATTCATGTATCCACATGTAATTAATATAAAAATAATTAAAATATCAGATGAAGAATTAAAGTTTTCACTCTCCAAAAGCAGGTACTCCAAATCCATTCAGAACAAAGAGACAGGTCATTTTTTATTTAAATGTAGCAGTGGAGGTTTCCACAAGTTCTAATTCAAAGTTTCTTCTTGGGCCATGAATAAAGTTCAAGATGTTTCAAAATTATGAGGTTGTTAAAAATATATATTTAGTGACTCCATTTCAATATCATTGGTTTCCTTGGTAATAGTATGTATTTTGTTTTTTGCATTTAAAAATGTGATTCTATGGGGGAGAGGGAGAGGGAAGATGGCAGAGTGAGAGGATGGACTCAGTTGAGCCCAACCACAAATTCCTTCACATACCTCTAAAAAGAGAATGTTAACAAATTTTAGAGTGGCAGAATCCACTAGAAGACAGAGGGTGGCAGCCAGCCCAAGCATGGCAGCAGTCACTGCAAGAAAAAATATCCACTTTTGGAGCCCTCAGCCTAAAGACCCTGGGGGAAATGAGCAGCTGATCTGGGTCTCCATCATGAGTGGTGGTTCAGGGATGAGGAGGAGTGCTGGCATGGCAGAGCTGGTAAAAGATACAGAGAGGGAATACCACTCACAATTCCAGGGCAGAAAAGTGTGCTTTTGGTTGCTCACAGACAAGAGTGCAAACCTTTGATTGTACAACCTTGAAGGAACTGAGAACTTAATAGGTCCCTAGAGATATCTCAGAGAGCAGCAGCACAAAATCTCTGAGGCATAGGGTAGTATACCTTCCACTTAACAAAGGATTCAAAAGTCAAGTTACTGACAGGAAAATGCACAAAAAGGCAGGGTTATAAGACTATGGAAGGTTACTTTCTTGGTGATAAGGTATTTGTTTCCATCATTTCAGATGAGGAAGAGCAAAGTATACAATCAGAGGAAGACAGCAGGGTTAAGGATTCTGCATCAAAAGCTTCCAAAAAATATGCAGTGATCTCAGGCCATGGAAGAGCTCAAAAAGGATTTTGAAAATCAAGTAAGAGAAGTGGAGGAAAAATTGGATAGAGAAATAAGAGCGATGCAAGAAAATCATGAAAAGCAAGTCAACAGCTTGCTAAAGGAGACCCAAAAATGCTGAAGAAAATAACACCTTTAAAAACAGACTAACTCAAATAGAAAGAGGGGTCCAAAAAAGCCAATGAGGAGAAAAATGCTTTAAAAAGCAGAATTGGCCAAATGGAAAAAGAGGTTCAAAAGCTCACTGAAGAAAATAGTACTTTAAAAATTAGAATGGAGCAGGTAGAAGCTAATGACTTTATGAGAAACCAAGAAATTATAAAACAAAACCAAAAGAAAGAAAAAATAGCAGACAATCTGAAATGTTTCATTGGAAGAACAAGTGACCTGGAAATTAGATCCAGGGGAGAAAATTTAAAAATTATTGGTCTGTCTGAAAACCATGATCAAAAAAAGAGCCTAGACATCATCTTTCAAGAAACAATCAAGGAAAACTGCCATGATATTCTAGAACCAGAGGGTAAAATAGAAATGGAAAGAATCCACTGTTTACCTCCTGAAAGAGAACTCAAAAAGGAAAACTCCTAGGAATATTGTAGCCAAATTACAAAGTTCCCAGTTCAAGGAGAAAATATTACAAGCAGGCAGAAAGAAACAATTAAAGCATTGTGGAAGGACAATCAGAATTTAGCAGCTTCTACACTAAGGGATAGAAGGGCTTGGAATATGATATTCCAGAGGTTAAAGGAGATAGGATTAAAACCAAGAATAACCTACCCATCAAAACTGAGTATAATATTTCAGAGGAAAAAATGAAATTTCCATGAAATAGAGGATTTCCAAGCATTCTTGTGGAAAAATCCAGAGAAGAATAGAAAATCTGACATTCAAAATACAATAATCAAGAGAAACATGAATAGGTAAACAGGAAAGAGAAGCTTTAAGGAATTCATTAAAGTTGAACTGTTTACATTCCTACATGAAAAGATGCTATTTGTAACTCATGAGATCATTTTCAGTAATAGGGTAGTTAGAGGGAACACATACATATAAATATATATATATATACATATATATATATATATTCACACACGCACATATAGACACACATACACACACATATTTATATATAGTATATATATATATATATTTATATATACACACATATATACATCCATATATGTATATATATGTATATACACACAGAAATGGTGTGTACAGGTATGTATGTATGTGTATATTATATATGCATAGGTATGTAAATGTACATGGGTATATATGTGTATGTAGATATATGTGTGTATATATGCAGATAGACAGATGATAGATAGATAGATAGAAAGAAAGAAAGAAAAAGAAAGAAAGATGGATAGATAGATATACTTATATATAGATAGATACATAGATAGATATACATGCATACAGAGAGGGCACAGGGTGAGCTGAATATGAAGTGAGAATACCTAAAAAATAAAATTTACTGCTGAGTGGAATGTACTAGTAGTAAAAGAAAGGGAGTGGGAGAATGTAACAAATCATCTCAAATAAAACAGGCAAGAAAGAGGTTTTACAATTGGGAAAGAGGGGGGAGATGAAAGGAAAAAAGTGAGCCTTACTCTAATGGGATTTGGCTTAAAGAGGGAATAACACATACACAATTGGATATGGAAATCTATTTTACCCTGCAGGAAGGCAGGGAGGAAGTAGACAGGAGAGGAAAGATAAAAGAAGGGACTCCAAATTGGGGAAATGGATAATCAGAAGCAAACATTATTGTGGGAGGACAGGTCAAAGGAGAGAATGAAAAAAATGGAGGGCAGGATAGGAAAGAGGGAAATGTGGCTAGTCTTTCACCACATAACTATTATGGAAGTGTTTTTCATGGCTATACATGTGTAACCTATATTGAATTGCTTGTTTTCTCAATGATGGTAGGTGGGGAGGGAGGAAGGAAGAGAATATGGAACTCAAAGCTTTAATAAAGGATGTTAAAAATTGCTTTAGCATGCAACTGAAAAATAAGATGTACAGGCAATGGGATTTAGAAATCTATTTTGCCCTACAGGAAAATAGAAGAGAGGGAGTTGGAAGGAGGAGTGGTTAATAGAAAGGAGGACAGACTGGGGGAATGAGTGGATGGGGTGCATGCTGTCCTGAAGCAGAAGATGAGGAGAAATGGGAGAAAATTTTGAATTCAAATTCTTGTGGAAGTGACTGTTGAGAACTGAAAAATAAACTACATATGTTTTAAAAGATTTTTTAGAAGGAAAGAAAAAACACAAAAACAACAACTTCCTTAGTTGTAAGAATATTCAGAGTTCACATGTGGGCTGTTGGCAAAATAATAAAAATAAAAATGGCAACAAAAAATAAAAATAAAATAAAGGGGACATACATGGATGAAGGGAGTGGGTATAAATTATTTGGTGTGATGATAAAAGTGAGATTAAAGGGCGCAAAAGGATTGTAATGAGAGCAGAGAAAAAGAAGAAGGCAGAAAAGAAAAATTACATCTCAGGAAGAGGCACAAAAATATAATATAGTAGAGGGAAAGAGGGGAGGGAGATGAGCATTGTTTCAGATTTACTCTCTTCTCATTTGGTTTAAGGAGGGAACAACATAGTCAGTTAAGTATAGAAATCTAACATAACCTATAGTCAGTAGGAGAGGAAAAAAGAAAGAAAAAGAATTCGACTACTGTGGAAATACAATCAAGATAACAGAATATCTAGCAGCCTCTAAATTAAGGGATCAAAGATTTTGGAATATGGTATTACAGAAGTCAAAGGAACTAGGAACAAAACCAAGGATCACCTACCCAGCAAAACTGAGTATACTACTTCAAAGGAAAAATTGTTGTTCAATGAAATAGAGGACTTTCAAGCAGATTGAAGGAGTCATAATTCTCCTCTGCTCTGCATTGATCATGCCGCATCTGGAGAACTAGGCCTAATTCTGTGTACCACATTTAGGAAGACCACTGACAACCTGGAACATGTCCAGAGAAGAGGAATTAGGATGATGAGGAGACTAGAGACTAGGTGACATGAGAATCTAAGGGAAAAGTGAGAGGAACCTGCAAAACAGAAGTTAAAACTGCTAATGAAGAACCACCTAAACACTTCAATCACTACCTTTGGAGGTGGTGATTTACTTAGATGCTACACAGAAGAGGCAGGTTATCCAGTGATGTTAAAAGCAGTATTCCTCTTTCTCCTGCACTTTTCAGTCTACCATACTGGCTTTCTCTCTGTTCTTCACTCCATCTACCTTCTCCTTGCTTTTGCACTGACAAATTACCCAAGCCTACAATATAATCCTTCCTTTCCTTTTCCTCATAATAGAGTCCATCTCCTCCTACAAAATGCAACTTGAATACCATCTTCCACATGAAGTCTTTCCTGATCTGTGCCAATTTCTAGCACCCTCCCTTACAAATTACCTCATATTTAGTTATTTTGTGTGTGCATATGTGTATTTAATAACTTTATATTTATGCTATATATATTTTATATTGTATTTGTCTTCTCCATTAAAATGTAGTCATTATGAGTAGGAATTGTTTCATTTTTTTGAACTTGTATCCTCAGCACCTGGTGCACATGGTAGATATTAATAAATTGTTGTTGACTAATTGAATACAAGTGTATTTTAACTTGAAAGAGAAGGCATGAGCCCTAATTGAGACACAAAGGTACATAATGAAGGGTCATGCAGCAAAGGAAAGAGGGATATAGGGTAAAGGATATATCTGCGTCTCTAGCAGCAGAGAGACACATAGATAAGCAAATTTCAGTCACATCTCAGGGCTTTGGGATACCTTCCCAAAGATAGAGGAGGGCCTTGATTGCCAGAGAGAGGAATTTCTGTTTGGGAATTGGAGTAGGGAAATTGATGTTCTCCCCACACACACAGAGAAGGGATATAACCAAAACTCTGCACTAAAAAAGAAGATAATAATGGTAGGAATATGATAAAAGGGAGGAGAGAGAAATGGGAAAACCTTTAAAGAGACTATTAGAAAAGTTAGGTGAATGACAATGAGGGCTTTGCTACTTTACTACTCATACAAATAATATTTAATATTTCTATATTACAAAATACCTATATCATCTCAGTTGAGTCTCATAACTACTCAATTTAACAGATAAGGAAAATAAGTATGTGAGGTTGAGTAACTTGCTTAGGATCATAAAACTAATAAATGTCTGAGACAGGATTCCAACTCTCTTCTTTCTGACTCCAAATTCAATGCTCTATCAAATACATAATGTATCTGTCTACTAAGGTGATGGCAGAAGGAAGAGAGATCAAGGAATGAATACATGAGATTTTGCATTAGTGTATTTAAGAGAATTTGGTAACTTAGTACGAAAGGTGAGGAACAAGGAGGAGACAATATATTTCTCAGTTTGCAAGAGGCAACGTGGTATGGTGGAAGTATCACTGAATTTGGAGTCAGAGGATCTTGGTTTGAAGCCTTTCTTGGCTACTTACAAACAGTGTGACCTTGGGAAAGTCATTTGACTTCTATGAGATTTAATTCGTCATCTCTGAAATGAGGCAATTGACTAGATAAATGGATTAGATAGATGTTCCTTTCAAATCTAAATCTAGGATCCTAAGTATATCAGACAAGGGTAGATTATGATGGTACAACTGTGAAATCATTTTCTCCACGATCACCCCTGTTTCTTCCCTCAACCTCACCTAACACTTTGTTGTGCAGTTGTAGGACTTACTTATGTAACATAGTTCATTATAGCTACCTATGTTGACATTTTATATACTCATTAACCTGTGAACTCTGTGGGAAGGGACTGTGTCTTAACTAAGCTTTACAACAGTGTTGTACGCATAGTAGACACTGAATAATTGCTTCCTTGGTGAGAATAAACTGCTCTGAAAGGCTTGATTATCCCTTTCTGATGATGACTCCCAAATCCATTTCTCATACTCTAATGTCTCCCAGATTCTAGCCCTGAATCATCAACCTGGACAACTTATCCTACTGAGTATCTCCACCTTGATGTCTTATTCATACCTTAAGCTCAACTGAACTCATCATCTTCTGACCTAAACTATGCTTCCTATGACTTTCCTAAAGGGAACAATAATCTGCCTGTTCTTCTAGGTTGGTAATCCTGGAATCATCTTTGCCCCTTCCTTTTTTACCCTTCCCTGACCTTTTCCATTCAGTTTTCAACTCCTGTCAAATTTCTCTCCACATCACCTCTCACATATATCCATTTTTCTCCACTTATATAGTCCTAGTTCATGAACCCATCATTTTTGTCTAACTAATTTTCTCTAAATAGGTCCCACTGTTACCTATTCTTTATGCCTACATTCCATACAACTACTAAAATGGTCTCCCCAAGACACAATCCTATGTCTTTCCCCTGCTCAAAAATCTTTATTGGCTTTCTGTTGAAAATAATATGCACACTTCTCAGTCTAGTATTTAAGGCCCTTTAGAATCTGCCTCCAACCTACCTCTCCAGATTTATTACGCCCTTCTGTGCATCTACAATCAAATCAAATTAAGCTACTAATTATTTCTCCATTTGGACTACTAGTTGTTTCTCAAACTCAGCACTAAATCTCCCTCCTCCATACATTCACACAGGCTACCCTCCATGTTTAATATTATCTCCCTCCACATCTCTGACTCATAGAACCCTCCTCTTTCTTCACAATCTAGTTCAGTTGTCATCTCTTCCATGAAGTCTTCACCAGTTCTGCCAATGTTTGATGCTTTCTTTCCTTCCTAGGTATTACTGCTTATTATCTCCCAGTATTTGTAAGTTCCTTAGGAGGTGTTTCTTTTCTGTTTTGTTTTCTGCTTTGCCTAGAAAAGTACCTTATATGTAACTAAGTACTAAATAAGCATTTGTTGAATTAAATCAGTTTCACCAAGATTCTAGTTCTTTTTCCTTTCTCAAGTGGTGTTATTTTCCACATCTTTTATTACAAGATCATAAGTTTGTGCTGGAAAGGACAAGAAAGATTATCTCATCTAGCACAAATCCTTCATTCTACCAATGTTTGAAGCCAAGGAGAAATAAGTGACTTATCCAAGGTCTATACAGGAAGCAAATAGCAGAATCAGATTTTGAAACCACTACCACTTATGTATTTTCCTCATCAATGTTCTAAGTCATCCATATTATGGACATCATTCCTGTTTTGCTTTCCTTAGAGGGATCCATCCCAAAGAAACTTAAAGAGGTCTTAAAAATCCCAGGGTCAAGTTGGTAATCATGTTCCCATGCTCCAGTTCCTTGCTTTTTAGCTTCATCTTCATGTTGCCCATTGCATCTTTACTTCCAATTTCTAAAAAGCAGTTGACTCCTCTACATTTTCTCACATTATTTATTTCACTGCTTTTTTTGATTCAGGAAAGGAGGAAGAAAAAAAAGGAGTGGTCCTACAAGATGACAGATTCCGATGTTGTTACTTACACATCTGTTTGTCTTACTTCCTGCCCAGGAAGTCATTATAAGGATTAAATTCTACTAAGTCCAAAGTCCTGGGTTCCCATATGGTCCAGTAGCCTCCACTTCCAAGACTGTGCTCCTAGCCCCAGGCTCCTTAAAAAATCTGTCCATTGGTCATGAGATGTGCCAAAATCATAGATCTAGAGCTGAAAAAGCCCATAGAGACTCTCTCATCCAAACCCTTCATTGTAGACAGGAAGTAACTCAAACCTAGGGAAGTAAAATATTTTCACAAGATCAAATAGGATGTGGAAGAGGTGAGATTCAAATTCTGATTCTAGAGGCACTGCTCTTGTCACTGCCCCAAATGTGGTCATTAGATTAATGTACATTCATCTCCACCACTGGTAAAAACAATTCAAAGCTTACATCCTATTAATTATGTGTCAGGAGCAATAGCTTGATGTACTAAGAATAGTATTATCACTTCTATCTAACCAGTCTTTTAGTATCTAGTCTCTTCTCACTTTAAACCATTCCCTTTACATTATTGTAAAAATAAATTTTCCTAATATGTATATCTGAGTAGGTCATTTCACTGCTCAGAATTTTTTAGTGGCTCCCAGAGTAAGTCCAACCTCCTTAAACTAATATTCAAGGCTCTCTGAGGTCATAATCATGTCATCAGATTCCAAAGTGACCTCTCATCAATCATAGAATTTTATTGAGTGCTAGAATGGCTTCTCAAGATCATTTCTTCAAGTTCTTTCATTTTATAGATAAACCAAGACTCCCAAAACTGAAATAGCTTGTTCAAGGTCACACAGCTATCTATTAGCAGACCAGGAAGTAGGACAAATGTCTCTTGACTCCCAGTTTAGGGCTCTTTTCGACACACCACCCTGCTGTCCAAAGAAATAGGTGTAGAAGGGGTGAAAACATCATGCTACCTCCATTTATGGCAAAGGAGTTAATAAATCAGTATGAATTAATTTATCTTACTAACAAGTTACCACACATCATTATCTTGGAAGAAAACAGGAGGGGAAGAATCAAGAAATCAACAAATATTTATTGATTACCTACTGTTTAAGGGATTATTCTAGGCCTTGTAAGGGATACAAAGATAAAGGAAACAGGGTCCCTGACTTCCTGGAACATCTAAATTAGGGAAATAAGATATAAGCACATGGGAACTTATGATATAAGAATTAAATGTCAATTCAGAATGAAATGTTTGATTCATTGCTGCAATGAATGTTAAACAGTAGTCAATAAATGTTCTGAATTTAGAGGAAAGAGAATTGATTATGGTTAGGGAAGTCTGAATGTAGGAGATGACGCTCATATGGGTGCTTAAATAAAAGACCATAAGAAAAAAGGATGGGAAAACAACTTGAATAAGAGTCAAGAAAATATTTGAAGGTTGTGAATAATGCGTGTGGTTGGATGGGAGACTTCTTACAAGAAAGAGTGAATCTGAGTGAAGAGATAATAGCTATTTGTACTTATATAACACCTTAAAGTTAGCAAATCTCTGTGTGTATGCATATATGTATAAAATATATTACTTAATTTGAGAATTGAAATGATCTAGTGAATTAGATATTGCATGTGATGCAATGCACAGTTTACAGGTGAATAAAGTGTGGTTCATAGAGATGAAGTGACTAGGGACTTGCCTATGACCACAGAAATTTTAAGTGTTGGAAGTAAGATGTGAACCCAGGTCCTGACTCCAAGTTCATGACCTTTTCTACTAGACTAAGGCCCAAACCATGGAAAATATTGAATTCTGTACTGAATTTATATAATTTTTATATAATAAGATAGTGTTTTAGAATAATTAAGCTGAGGATATTGGATTGGAAGAGAGACTGAAGACAGTAGAAAGCTAATGCAGTAGTTCTAGTATAAAAAGAGAAGTTTGTACTAAGATGACAGAAGTAGAAACATAAAATAAAAGTTGAATATAAATAGACTTTAACAAAACTGGAGCAAAAGATTAATGAGGAAAAAAATCAGAAAGATATCAAAGATAAATCTGAGCCTTTGAACATAATAGAGGTGGTTGAATCATCACAAATAGGATGGTCAGAAGAAGAAGCAGGTCTGGATAAGGTAGATGATGATTTTGAGTTTATGCATGTTGAATTTTAAGTGGCAGAGAAGTATCCAAGTGGAAATGTCAATGAGGAAGGAAGGAAACAAGCATTTATTAAACACAAGTGCCAAGCACTATGCAAAATGTTTTAAAAATGTCTGATTTGATCCTCATAATAACACTAGGAGGTAGGTGTTATTATTATTGCCATTTTACAACTAAGAAAACTTGGGCAAAGAGAGGCTAAGTGATTTGCCAAGGGTCATTGAGGTACTATGTGAGATCAGTTTTGAGCTAAGATCTTTCTGACTCCATCCTCAGCACTCTATCCACTGTGCCACCTAGCTGCCAACCATGAGGTGGTTGGAAATGTATTTTGAAAATTCAGCAAAGAGGCCAAGACCTGAGATGGAGTCATTGGCATACACTTACAGAGAGGCAATAATTGAAGCAGTGGAGTAGATGAGATCTCCAGAGGAAGTAGCTGAGAGAGTAAAGAATAAAAAGCTAATGAATAATGCATTTTTATGGGAGAAAAGGAAAATGATTATAAAACATGAGTTATTGCCTAATGATGAGACCAGGTTGGGAGGGAGCTGAAAATCAGAAACTACATGAGAATAAAGGGTCCCTATGGATGATATGGCCCCAAAAAGGGTTCAAATGTCAAATACAAGGCCTGCCTTACAGACAGTTCTTCATTTAATAAGTACTGATGGAGAATAGAAGACTTCAGATAATCCTAAACAGTGAAGTCGACTGTACAAACAGTCTGTAGAAGGAGAAACAAGAATTCATAGAGTTCTTATGATCTAGCAGAAAGAGACTAGACCTTGGAATTAGAAAAAACTCCCTTCTATCATGCCACTAATTAGCTATGAGACCTGAAAAAAACCACTTTTACTCTGTAGTCTTCAGGTTTTTGATCTGTAAAATGAAGGAGTTGTTCCAAATGACCCTGAAGGTCCCTTTCACCTTCAGTAAAAATATGAAGAGATAAAAAGAAGGGTCAGGTCAATGAATATTCATTGAGCACCTACTGTGTTCATGGTACCATGAATGAGTCTTGGCTCTGATACTTTCATATGACCTTGGACAAGTTACCTAACTTCTGGGAGGTTCATTTTTCTCCCCTGTAAAATATGCATCTCCTATTACGGGATAAGTGTACTGAAAACCATAAGGCACACAATTTATGTGAGCTATTATTATAAGACGAGACATGATCCTTGTCTTTTTGTCTGCTCAGTCTAATGGAAACAAAGTCTAGGAAATATCTTCTCATATCAAAAGTATGAAATTAGGTGAAATCTGAAGGTCTTGCCTATGGTTCTTCAGTTTTTCTCAAATACTTGTATCTTATCTCTTTGCTGAGAAGCTCAATTCTCCCCCCAGATCTCTCCTTGTCTTTAGGATTCCTTAGACCCAAATAGGAAAGGTCCTGAGCTTATGTCCTGAGGCAACTTTGCTTGTCACCATAGAATTTCTAAGGTTGATCTATTTCCATTTTTCATCTTGTCAAAAGATAAGCTTTCACCACGAGACATCTAAATGGTCAGAACACAAGGGGGCCAATTCAATCATCTGATATTATCATGATGACTTCATATATCTGAAGGCTACATACATTCATACACAAGCACACACAGAGAAATGATGGCTCAACACTTAACAATTTATATAGCCCATGGGTAGATATGTCAAGACTTACAAGTCTGGAAAGGAAATTAATAAACCAGCATATCCAAGGTGGAGAGGGGGATTTGTGCAAGACAGGTTAACCCTGCAAATAGTTGGGTTTTGTGTTTGTTTTTTTTTAAGTCTCAAAAACTTGACTTCAATTAGGAGATTCGAAGTCCTTGGAGCACTCATTTGAGCTTTCCTTTGTCAGATTTATGCAGTCCTTTTTTTAAAGTGTATATTGCTGAAAGATTGTAAAATTTAATAGCAAACAGATTACGTACTTAGCAATAGACTAAGCACAATTAGGCCTCACATTCCTCCCACTTCTATAAATAACTGAGTTTCCTTTCCATGTCTGCAAATTTCATTAGGATGGTGGAAAAAGGGGGGAAGGGGGGAGGAGTAGAAAAGAAGAAAAAAACAGCCTAAATCCCTTTCATTGCAAACCATAGTTCCAATCACTCAATCAAGAGCATTGTGTAGCCTGGGGGAGTGAGGGACTGGGGAGAAAGGAAATAAAAGGACTCACACACACACACACACACACACACACACACACACATTTTGGATCACACATCCTAGTCTGCGGAGAGAAATTTTTCTACAGATGGCTTAGTAATTCACCTGCTTAGGAAAAATAGCAAACAACTACTGTGATATACAACCTGCTCCACAGCTTTGGGGCAAATCACTTAGTCTCTCTGCCCCTCAGTTTCCCCATCTGTAAAATTAAGTAGTTGAATTGCATGATCTACAAATTTTCTTCCAGCTATAAAATCCTATTCTTTTATAAATCACTGATCTTTCTTGACAATTTAATACAATGTAACCCAGAACAGATCAATTAAGTCTTAGCTTCTTCATTTATCAAATTAGTGTCACAATATATATTATCTATCATAGAATTTGGGTAGCAATTAGCTTTGGAAACTTTCAGCAAGTATATAAATGTGAACTAAACAATATATTTCTCTTCCTCTTCTCCCCCTTATCCTCTATGCTTTAGCCAAAATGGACTAAGTAGTGATCTTCCAGGCTCAGTGCATCATCTGCTACTTGAATGCATTAGCATAGATCCCTCTTTGTCCCTAAAATACAACTTCTTCCATCTTTGCCTATCAAAACGCTTCCTTAAATGCTGAACTCAGTAGTCACCTCTCTGAAGACTTCCCTGATTCCTCCCTCTTCTATTTTCCTCGTACTATATACTTTCTGCATGTCTATCTTGTGTCTCCTTCTCCTTTCCACTCGTTAAAATGGAAGTTCTTTGAGGATAAGGACTGATTTTTTTCTATCTCAGAGCACAATGCCTTACAGTAGTATTTATTGTTGTTGTTATTGTTTTCCATCCTTTATTTTTGAAAAGTATTTAATATTTTGTTGAACTGAATTTAATAAAAAAATTCTTTGGGGTCCTAGGTTTGCACTTTGTATAGACATTATCTACACTATTAGGAAATTTAAACAATGACTATGATATTAATGATTCTAACTCAATTTTTATTGACTGGAAGCCAAACAAAAGTTCTCTTAGAGGATGGTACTTTGAAAGAAGAGAAAAGTGGAATTGTTGGTGTAGAAAGGACTTTCTTGTAAAGTTAAGAATTCTAACCCCTGAGACTGAACTTTAATTCAATTCAACTGACAAATATTTATTAAGTCTTCAATGAGGGCAGACAAGAAACATGGTAGTGTAATGGGCAGAGACAGGGTTAGAATCATAAAAACCTCCAAGTAATGCACTAGTTTCATAAGCATGGGCAAATCACATAACCGCTCAGAACCCCTTAGCAATTCTCTAAGACACCAAGTTGCTAATCTTCATCACAAAAGGGAGTTTTTTACATCTGGAATGCCCCACCCAATGAAATCAAAGATAAAGGCCAAAAATATGGGCACTGAACTAAATGATAGATATTCAAAGATGGAAAATAGCAGTATCTGTCTTCAAGAAGCTTAAGTCCACTAAATTATTTCCCCCAGCTCATCTATGATAAACCTATAGAGTTGTATATTACTTAAAGACTATAAAAGTAGAGAGGCGAGACCATTTTTTAATAAAAAGGTGGGAAACTACATATAGGAAGGAAAAGACATTTGCCATAATTGTCTCCTTCATTGCTGGTGTGTTGACAAAGTCTTAATTTTAAAGATATTTTATAACTAGTAATAGTGTGACTTTATTTTTTTAAATAATAATTATCAAAGCCCTTATATGATTTATTGGTGTTTTGGTCTTTGGCAGAAAAAAAACAGTAAAAAAAATCTCTCTCTCTCTCTCTCTCTCTCTCTCTCTCTCTCTCTCTCTCTCTCTCTCTCTCTCTCTTTCTCTCTCTCTTTCCATCCCTCTTTATCTCCTTCTCTATGTCTTTATTTCCATCTCTCTTTTCTATCTTTCTCTGTGTCTCTCTTTGTCCCTGGACTAATGTTGGAAAATCTGTCTGTGGGTTTCAGAATACAACTTTTACAATCTTGAATATCTTACCCTTGTGGATAGAATGTGTACATTATTTTAGCCCCAAGTATTGCAAGTGAATCTCAAAATCTGGCATCTGCATATTTTTAAAAGTTCCTAGCACATCACTCCACATTAATTCCACCATAAGGTACATTTCTCCACCAGAAATTCATCAAATATGGTGACAGTTTTCCTAGTATGGCCAGTTGAAATTAGAAGAGAATGACTTTGAAAATCAATTTTACAATCCTTTAAATACCACCCAAGAAGTTCTCATATTGTATGACCAGGGATGGAAAAAGGAAAGATGTATTCCACCAGGAACCAGAAAACTTCCAAAAGTTTCCAGTTGCTGAAGTATTAGAGATAAAGTATTTCTCAGTGTACGTACTCCTTGCCGGGATCCATTCTGACCAGGGCAGAGACTTTGAAAGTATGAACTACTCAAAGAGATGTTAGCTTTGGCTGGAATCAAGAAATCAAGAGTGATACCTTACTAGTAAGGTGGGACATCAAGGGGACCAATAAATTATAAGTTTCAACTACACAATAACAAACATGTTAAAGAGATTGGAGCCAAAGCAAAAATTTCAATGGAGTCAGCATGATTTTCCTGGTACATGTATACATCTCCACCAGAAATGATGACACTGACTTTAAACCTTATTTGTTCATGTTTGGACTTGAGTTTGAATTGACTTAAGTTTTGGAGTTTCTGTGGAATGAGAGAGTGCAGATACTCAGTCAGTACATGCCTTGACTGAAGAAGATGCTTAAGGAAAATTACCACTTAGCTATAACATCATGCAAAAAGAAGGCTAAAGGAAATAAATGGCAGCATGGTTCTTTAATTTGACGTCCAAGACCTTCAACATTGTCATTGAGTACTGCTACTAAGAAATCTTGATGCTCATGGAATTAATTAAAAGCATTTATTAACACCCTGCTTTGTACAAAAGTACTATGCTAAATGCTGAGGATACAAATAAAGAGACAAGAGTTCACATACTAATAGCGGAGACAGGTTTTGGCTACAAGTCACACAGGAAAGACTTAGAGTACATCAACATAAATATTCGTGAATTTTCTTTAATGCAATTCTTATTAACAAAATCTTATTTGTTTCTGATATTGAGCAACATGACAAATTAGAAATAGAATTGGGAGTATGATGAGTACTGTCATTCTCTTTTTTTTATACTTCCTTGTCCATCAAAAATGATTGCTAGCTGACCTCACTAGTGGCATGAATGAATGATGGGCCAATTATCCATTGCAGTGATGGCTACAAGCATTAAGATAGAATATCATGTAAGGGAAATGTGGAATGTGTGGAGAGACATTGCTATTCCTGCAGCTCTTGGGCTCAAGGTCCTATAATGCCTCTATAAGGCAGAAATAATTTAACACATCTGGCACATGCCACCTCCTATCCCTCCCTCAAGGTGTCTGGCCAATAGACCCAAGGTGTCAGACCAATAGAAAGAAATTCCTAGAATTTGAAGTACTAAACTAAGTGAAAAAAATTAGTTAACTATTTCTGAATTGATGATCATGTTACTCATGGACAATTGAAGCAAATACCCAGCCACATCCTCTTTGTATCCCAGGGAAGGTACCTTCTTCCCAGTGACCCAGAAGGAATAGTGCAGACACAGCAAACATGGGATTTGTAGAAAATCATTCTTGGTTTGGAGGGGCAGCATAGAAGAGATGACCCTTAGGCTATGACATTTATGGTTCACCCCAACAACCTGACCACCATCTTATCAGAACCAGAGCTGAGTGAAAATGGTAGGCTGTAAGCACCAATATATCCTTACTAGCATCCCTGGGGAAGGGAGAGGTCCAGCATCCATCAATAATGCTATCTGGACCAACAGAGTCCTCAGATGGTATCAAGCCTCCCAGACACCCAGTCCTTCTGCAGCCATTTGGTATCTGGAAACTTGTCTCAAAGCAAGTCCCTGAACATCAAGACCCAGACAGCCATCTAGAAGCAGTTGGTATATCTTGGTTGCCATTAACTTTATGTCTTCCTAATGCTCACTTGGTGCCAGCTTCCCACTTGACTCCTTTTCTCTGGGCCAAGATAGGTCCTGCTATTATATCCCTACCTCAATGATTCAGTACCCAGCTAGATGTTATTACTTCTGGCAATCGTGCCTGAATGAGAATCTACCTTCTCTCTATGTACCAGCTATGTACCATCACCTCCAGAAAGGCCACCCAAGTGAGAGCTCGCCTTCTCTTCAGTTACCAGATAGATGCTACCTTTTCCAGGAAGACAACCTAGATGAGAACCTACCTCCTCTTTAGAACCCAGCTAGAACCCATCATGTCCAGGAAAGCCACCCAGGGAGAGATGAATTGGAAGAACTCAGAGCAATTTGGAAAGATTATGAAGTGATTTCTGGAAGACTAAGATGAACAAGTATCAATAAAGTCAATTTTGTAAAGCCACTCCTACCTTGTTTTGGAGAGGACAGAGTGAGAGGGGAATCTGGGACTATATAAGCTAAGTAGCAGCATAGCAGTGGTAGAAGGAAGTGGCTTCCTCGCCTCCTCAGTTGGATCTTAACAAGCTGAGCTATAGAGAAGCAGTGGCTAAAGAGGCAATGGGCAAAGGGATTAAAAACTGAGCTGCAACAGAATGGGGGAAGGTTGCATTGGACCATTGTGTCCCTGTAGGTATATAGAAACAAAAGCTTAGATGAAAGTTCTCAGTCATAATGACATCTTTAAGGATTGGGGGAAATTTGGAAAGGTCCTCCCTTTCTCTACCTTCCCTTTCCAGTGATTGTCCAATAATATACTCTTTCTTTGTTTTCGTTTGTCTAAGTGATTTCCTTCATTCTTATTTTACTTTATTTTTAATAACTAGTATTTCAAGCTTGTACTGAATGTCTCCATAATTAGTCTACGGAGAGAAAAAGGGGGTGGAGGAAAGCAAAGGTGAGCTGGAAACGTTTAAAATTTAAATTAAGTCAGACAGCTAATCCTCTGTTAAAGTGTTAGTAATTTTCTTAACTGAAGATACTAGTTGTTAACATATTATTAATAAGTTTCACCTTACATAAACTTTATAAAAAAGCAAAGAGAGGGACCACATGGATCTGAAGGCCATTATATTACCCCATCTAAAAGCAGTCTATGCATTATAACAGGGTGTTTACATAGGATTATGTCTCCAGACTCTAAAGTGAGAGAGGAGGTGATAAAGGTGGAGATAAATTACCCCAAGTACCATCCCACTGACTTTGTTCTCCAGAAAAAGACTATATATAACTTGTATCACCTCTATTAAAGGTTCAATTTCCCCACTGTGGGTCTAGATATGGTTTTGAAGGATAATTACTCTTGGTTGTAAATATTTTTCTTTAATTTGTTGGTATGCCATATTATGAGTTTTTCTTTCCTTTATAGTCTTATATATCTCTGTCTGTGGTTCCTTGGTCCTTGAGCTCTTTCTTCTTGGCTGCTTGAAATAAATTTTATTTGACCTGGATAGAGATAGATAGTAGATCTATGATATCATTAGCATAGGGAACTCCCAGGTAAGAAATTTCCTCTACCACCACACTTTCTCTGCAACTTGTAGTCTTAAAGACTTGTCTATATCACTGAGGATATAAATGATTTTCCCAGAGTCATACTGTCAGTATATGGCAGAGGTGGGACTTTGTACCAGAGTCAGTCTCTGGCCCCTCTCAAATTCTTGAATAAGGTGGCTAGGATCATGTGCTGTTTTTTATTGAAATATTGGCTACTGCTGTATTGGGGGTATATTATGTCCACAATAGAGTCAAGATTCCATCTCTTACTGTTATTCTGAGTAGGGTAATTAGATAGAGATATCATAATCCCTATCTCCCGAAGTCTTGACTGGGGATCAGGAGATGGGTCTAGATCTATGACTAAGCCTGGAGTCCTCTGCCAAACTACCTAGTTTTAGCCTTTGTTTCCTGGAATCCAGAAATGGGGATGCAACAGTCTTATACTGGTTTCAGGCTTCATCTGCCTATTTCTATATCCTTGTATAGTCACCTAGAGGGACATGTGCATCTTAGACTCTGAAGAGAAAAAAGTGAGGCCATTAGAGAAGTGCTAGTCTGGCATAAAGTCAGGGATAGAAGAACTAGGAAGGCTAGATTTAGAAGGAATGAAAAAGAGGAAACAGAAGGACTTACCAGAAAGTGAGAGTTAGAGGATGTTAGATCGTAGAGGTACATGGGACAGTTATATACAAGGGTGAAATCTAAGGTATGATCATCTCTGTGGATGTCAAAGGTAGAAGAAAGAGATCAATTTTGGATCTGGGGGATCTTAGGGAACTGGGAGTCTAGTCTGAAGAGACACTGATTTGTGCAAGAAAGGACTTGAGGACTAATAGATTATAATCTGGACTAGGTGATATAATGTATGATATAAAGAAGTCTGCTGACAGATGGTAGCGGAAATGTAACCATGAATGATAGTAAGGAATAAAAATGCTTATTTCTCCTCCTGTTCTACTGAGTTGCTGAATGTTGGAGGAGGTGAGAAAGTGTTAGAGAAAGGATGTCCAAGACTCCGTAGTAATTTAGCCAGTTATTTCTTTAAATTTTATTAGAAATATTTTAAATATATAGTAATATTTATATTACCTGGAAAGACATGTTCTAATGGCATAGTTCTTCAAAAGAAATATTATACTACTGATCAAAAAATAATTTAGGAATAATAAAAATAGATTCTATGACATTTTATGAATCTGAAGGAAAATTCCAAATAAAATCATTTTAATTTTATTTCTTTTGGTAATGCTTTCTTAGTTAGAATTTGGATCAATAGGAACACAACTTCAAGCACCTCAACAACAAGATCAAAACTTCCCTAAATTGTCCTTCCAGTTCTGCCTAGTAAGTGGGGATTCTCTTAGTTAAAAGGAGATGATATATTAATAGTAGTATCTGATGCTCTGGTAAGAGTCTAAGAGTCAATACTCATGGATACAAACAATTTGGTAAATGTCAACATTTCCATGTAATGACTATGATCGCTGGTGATCTGATAAAGTAGAGGAATACTTCAGTCTAATTGATAAAATTACAGTGGAAATTGTGTCAATTGAGTCAACCATAATTTTGATATTTGGAAATCATGGTATTCCATAAATTTAAAATGTATAATATTATAGAGAATTTTGATGTTTAAATGGACTTTTTTGGTTTAGGAAACCATCATGTACATGTGAATGCAAGATATTGTTTTCCAAATATAATCCCTTTGTCATTTTCTTCTTATTCAGTTCTTGTCTTAATTCATTTTTGAAATTTGCTATAGCTATCATACATATAAGTATGCAGACATGTGATTTCATACATATATGTATATATGTTGTATACTCATCAGTATAACATAATATGGATGGTAGGAGAGATATATAGTGAATGTCAGCAAGTTGCAGAATATTAGCAACAACATATGCACAAAATGTGGTGAAAAATATATCATGCAAGATACGTGTGACTGTCTGTTGCCTTTGAAGCTAGGTAGTATAATAGATAATAGATAGAGAATAATACCTACAGTCAGAAGATTGAGTTCAAATCTTGCCACAGACACTTACTAGATGTGTGACCTTTCACAAGTCACTTAGATTCTATATGCCTCTGTTCCTTCATCTGTAAAATGAGAATAATAATATCATCTACCTCCCAAGGTTCTTATAATGGTCAAAATTGCCTCTTGGAAATTCCCAGTATTTCTGTTTAAGAGCATATGACAAAAAATTTAGATTAATTGTGAGTATAAAATACAGCTGCTGATATAACAGTTCTTGGGAACAAATAGAGCTCTAGTGATGCCAGTAATACAATTCTATAGTAGGAACAATTGTTTAAATGGGAAAATGTTCAATTTTCAGTGCAACAAAATCTGTGGGATCTATTACTATTTTATACTGAAATTTTATTTTATTTATGCTTGTATGGATAATTGAGCAAGAGACAAAAGATCCATTTAGAAATGCAACTGAAACTTTTATTTACTGAATATAATAATTTTATATTATTGCTAGGGATGCTGAGGCAGTATTGTGAAGAAGAAAAATAATTGGATTTTCAAAGGACCTGGGTTTAATACTTGCTGATACTCACCATGAAGAAGCCACTTACCCCCACTAGATCTCAGTTTCTTTATGTGTTAAACAAAAGGTTTGAACTAGATACTTCTTTCCACCTCCAAGGTCCATGACCTCTTGTGACAGACAGTATAAATGGTGAGTGCTGGGTGCACTTGTGTTGTCAACAGAACAATATCCTCCCTCACCAGCTCCTCCTCTTACGTTTTTTTTTGTTATAAGGACTAGCTAGCAAGTCCATAATTAATTAATTAGTCTCCTGGGCTTTATTATAAAATTTGGCTACACAATCTTGCACCAACTATGTATGAATAACTTAGTTCCACCTTCTACAGTGCCTCTCCCTCTCCCTTTCCATGTCCCTCCTCTCCCTCTCTCCCTGTCTTAAGCCTACAGCCTGTCACAACTTGACCCCAGGTTCTATGTAAATCTAGGGGCATGACCTAGAGCATCCTCAAAATTTCCAAACCAAGAAATATTTTTCATGGGTATCTAAGCATCCATTCCCATGCTTGGAAACTTACTTTCTCATTCATGCCGCTTCATTGCTCATATTTGACATTTTTTCCCTTAATAACCTTGTGATTTCTTGAAATATAATATGGTAATTTTAAAAAAAACAGGAATATAACAAAACAAAAACTATTTTTTAAAGCTTCCCATTGGTAAACTGCAGGATTTATTATAGCTCAAATCAGCTTTTTTTTTTTTTTTTTTTTTTGTCCTACACTACCTCCCAACCAGTAGAGGGGGAAAAGAATAAGGAAAATATTAGGGGATGTTTAGAACATCCAAGAATTATTTGGCAGCTGTGCTGAGGAAATATGGATGAGTGGGGTGGAATGCCATATTTGGATGCCCTTGATCTCTCCATGACTATGTATCATGGCACACTTGTCTCACACCCCATCGGTCCCAAATCTGATTTGTTATGCTCCACTTTCATGCCACTTCTTCCCATCTGCTCTAGGTCTGTAGCTCTCCAAGTCTTAGTGCGAGTCCTAGTTTTTCAGGATTGATTTCAGTTCTCACTTCACTATGCCCAGTTTAATGGCAGAACCATTGCTGTGGGAAGCTCTCACTGCTCCCTTTGCTCAAAAGGAAAAACCTCAAATGGAATACAAATAGATATTTCTTTTCTGCCTCAAGCTCACAAAACTGAGACAAAAGTTGATTAAATTATTTTCCCAAGGTTACACAGGGAATGTCAACACAACTTAATTCAGTATGCACTTATTAAGCCCTGTTAGATGCCAGGTCCTAGGCAAAGTGCTAGACAGAGAAAAATAAAAATAGAATAGTCCCTGCTATCAAGGAGCTTATATTCCATTTTGGGTTGGCAATGTGTACAAAGAAATATGTCCATAAAAAATAAAAATATAAGACACATGCAAAGTAATCACTGTATGGGAAATCACTAAGAACCAAACAAGATGAGGATTCATTTCTTGTAGGTATAAAGCATTGGCTTCCCATGTACCCAAGGGATATATAAAAGTAAAAGATGGGCAGCTTGAGAGGAGACACAGTCAGATATCTCTGAAATCTTGTCCATGCTTCCTCTCCAAGAGAAACTGAAGTTCATGCTTTAAGAGGAGCAGCAGAAAGACTAGCTACTCTCTTCCCCTTTGAGAGAGGAGTAATAAACTAGAACTGTGTCCACTCCCACAAATATTTCAGAGTCAATAGAAATTAATGGTTCAAGGAAAAAAGTAAATAAAAGATGGTTTCCTGGACTGTGTCTCTTAAAAGGAACGGATGAGAAGAAACAGATTCTGTCTCTTAACAGTAACTTACAATTGTTTGTTTAGCTCCTCCCCAGCAAATATAGGTTAGACATACAAAAACACACACACACACATATACTCACATGTGCATCACACATACACACACACAAACAGACATCGTAAATAGTGGATGTTGATAAGTCCATTTATCAAAACAGATATCAAACAGAAATCTGAGAAATTTTGTAAATTTGAACATATCAAAAATACATAGAAAGAATGGTCTTTCCTTCTTGGAGCAAGCTATCTCAATTCAACCAAGAGAGAGACCCTAATCTCACCCAAGAAGAAGTTCCCTCAAGTCTCCACAGAGGTTCATTAACCAGCTTCCATCTATATGTCTGCAAGATAGTTTTTTTCTCTCTCCTCCCTAGAATCAGTCACAAAAAGAATCTAGAATTTTATGTGCCCTCTTGCAAATAAGAAGTAAGAATATTTTCTTTTCCAAAGCTTTTGTGACCCTTACATGGTCATGCATTGCTGCATGAACATTCTCTCCACTAGTTAGGACACTCTCATGTAAAATGCCCCAGGTTTGACTGGAAACATTTTTCGCAGAAATGATCACACTGAAAATGGCCTTCAAACAAAACCAGAGATTCAATTTGATAGAGATGAGCAATGTGATGGACAATCTGTGACAAAGGCATGGAGATAGGAGACTAAATTTCACATATTGAGAGTGTCAAATAGGTCACATAGGCTAGAACATAACGGGTGTGAATGAGAGAAATGTGGGACCAGGTTGAGTAAGTAAAATGAATAGATTCCTTGACCTAAAGTCAAGTAGACTGAGGTTTCATTGAGAAACTTAGCAATTGTGTGATCCATCTAAGTGACGCACTGGAATGGGCCTTGGTCTTAAAGTCAAAAGAAAAGACTGGGTTTCTAATTATGTCTCAGACATTTATAGGCTATGTGATCTGGGACAGATTACTTATCCTGTCTGCCTCAGTTGCTTCATGTGTATAATGGAGACAATAACAGAATTAACCTGGAGTTGAGAGGATAAAATGAGATAATATTAGTAAGGTTATTTACAAACTGTAAAGCACTATATAAAAGCTAGGTATTATTATTATTGTTGCTCTTTGTGGTAGTAGTAGCAGTGGTAGTAGTGGTGGTGAGTTGTTTCAGTCATATCCAACTCTCCATGACCCCACATGGGATTTTCTTGGTAAAGATACTGGAATGTTTTGCCATTTCCTTCTCCAATGGTAGTAGCAATAGTATTTTCAATATCATTATCATTGAGATTGTTATCATTATTATTATCATTATCTTGAACAGGTGTGATGGTAAGCAAAATGGGATCTTTTGCTGTTTTTATTTTAGTATAATCAAGTGCCTCTGATTTGAGTCTGGCCTTTATCCATCAAGAGTCCCTACTAGGAGTAAAGGACAGAAACAAGAGTTTCTTTAACTAGTAACAGTATATGTATTTGTATTTTTAATTATTTTAATGTGATTAAAGATCTTCCCCACCCATTAATGGGCTTACCCTTAAGGGGAGTTTGATTAGGGAAGATTTTTGGGAAGGCCCATGCCTTTTGTTAATGACCCACTGGTTCTCAAGGTTTATGATGCCCCCTGGCTCTAAAAAAAGGTATAAATACTCTGAGTTGAGGTTTTACTTTGGGGACTGGAAGCATTTGTTTGACCAGATGAGGAGTCTAGGAAGCCACTAAAGGAGCCTCCCAGCTTTGAAAACCCAGATATAGTGCTTCCCTCTCTGGTAACTATGGTCAGACACTTGGACCTATCTATTGAATTCTGGCAGAGGAAGTCATGACTGTTGATCTTTGATTTCTCTGTATTTTCTTTGAAGTTCAGGTTACTGACTCCCCTGAACTAGGTGAATGATGTATGTGCTTGGTTAAAGGAATGATACATGTGCTTGATTAAAGTGATTGCTAACCCCTTGAAAGATGCTTTCCTTTTATGAATGCAGATCTAAGAGCCTGTGATAGCAAGTTCACCTGGGTATGTTATGGTACTTATTGTTACAACAAGTCAATTAATATGTCTGTAACTCCATTTCTTCATCTGTATCATGGTAAATAATAATAATACTACCTACGTAATCAGCTTACTATGAGGACCAAATGAGCTAATATGTGTAAACTGCCTTGTAATCTTGGAATTATGATGTAAATGTCCAAATCTTCCAGTACATTCTGACTCTGTACACAGGTGCACCCAGACATTGACTGAAATTCATTATCATCACCAGCAATAGCAAACATTTAAAGAAGGGAAGGAATTTTCAAGTTGTAAACTGAAGTTAAGAATTAGGAAATTTTGGTTCGGAATTAGTTCATAATGACATCATAATAGCTAGCAATTACATAGCCTTACAAAAATTATCTCATTTAGGAGCCAAGACAATTGAGTAGAAACAGGGGCCTGCTAGAGCTCTCCACACAAACTCCTCAAAAAATCTGTAAAAAATGATCATAAATGAATTCTAGAGCAGCAGAAGCCACAAAATGACAGATTGAAGCAAATTTTCAGACCAAGAAAATCTGAAGGGTTGACAGGAACGGTCTATCTCACTAGGCTGGGAGTAGAGTGCAGTTCAGCATGGGCCACACCAGCATGGGCAGAATGTGAGCAGGTTTTAGGGGACTGAATCTTAGGCAACTGTTGTGTATACCAGATTTCTCAACCCACAAACTCTAAAGACAGCTTCAAAAGTCAGTAAGAAAAGTCTCTCACCTGGCTGAGGGGGAATGAAATCCAGCTCCTGCCCTGGCCTGGCCCCAGCTCCAGGGTACCTGCAGCCATGGCTGAAATGGAGGCTGCTTCTGGAGTACTCCACTTACCAAAGCTCCAAAGTCAAGTAATTGACTGGGAAAATAAGCACGTAGGGGAAAGGAAACAGACTATAGATTGTTACTTTCTCAGGGAAGTGGTATTTTCTTATGTCATAGGTGATGAGGAAGATCAAAACATAGAGCCAGAAGAAGACAAAAAAGCCAAAGCTTCTGCATTGAAAGTCTATAAGAAAAATACGAATTAGTCTCAGGTCATGAAAGAGCTCAAAAAAGATCTTGAAAATCAAGTGACAGAAATAGAGGAAAAATTGGGAAGAGAAATGAGAGTTATGTAAAAAATCATGAAAAATGAGTCAAAAGTTTGTTAAAGGAAACCTCCCAAAATGCAGAAGAAAGTAACAACTTTAAAATTAGACTAACTCAAATGGCAAAAGAGGTCCAAAATGCCAAATAAGAGAACAATGCCTTAAAAAACAGAATGGGCCAAATGGAAAAAGAGGTCCAAAAGTTCACTGAAAACAATAATTCTTTAAAAATTAGAACTGAATACTACTGTGCTATAAGAAATAGTGAACAGGAAGACTTCAGAGAGACCTGGAAAGACTTATATGAGCTGATGCTGAGCAAAAGGAACAGAACCAGGAGAACTTTACACAACAACAACCACAGTATGCAAGGAATTTTTCTGGTAGACTTAGAACTTCATGGCAATGCAAAGACCTAAAAAATTCCCAGTGGTATTTTAAGGCAAAATGCCTTCCACATCCAGAAAAAGAACTATGGAATTCAGTCACAGAATATAGCAGATCATCTTCTTTTGTAATATGTTTTGGTTTGTCATATGATTTCTCCCATTTATTTTAATTCTATGCAACATAACCATGGTGAAATTACTTCATTTTAACATTTATTTGGAAGACCCTTGGGGAAATATCTGGGAAAGGTGTCCATGCTTTGGTCTATTTTAGGCACATATAAATAAATATATTGTTGCATTTTAAAGAAGGCATGCCTCTGAGCATAAAAAAAAAGAGAATGTTTTTTCTGGGGGAAGGTTCCAGGGCCAAAGGGATAGTAAATGTCAATAACCTTATAGCATTCTGGGAGGGACAAACTGAAATTAGCTACAATCAGATTGTAGGTAACCTTGGGTAAAATTTGGCATTGATGGAAAAATTAAGGTTTTAATGGTAAATTTGATTTTATGATTGTTATTTAATCAGGAACTAGAACATGTATAGAAATGAATGTAAGCCACTTAAGACTTGCCTCAAAGGATGTTCCTTAGCCAATGTGAAATTACAGTCATATCTGAAACCTGGTTATTTGAATTTTCTATTTTAAGATGCTATGGGACTATTAACTGACTATTCTTATGACTCTAACTCCAGGGAAGGAATAGCAAGAAAGGTGGTCTGAGCCTCTAATCCATGGTGCCAGTAAATTTGTGAGATGCTGGTATGAACTGCAAAAGGTGATCTCATGGGAAGGGTGGGAGAGCAGCTGTTCAGCTTGGGCTGAGGTAGGATTCTCCTGACTCAATTTCCCCACCGACACCTGGCAGATTTTAAGCCTGACTGAATACAAGTTGACAATATACTCCTGCCTGGAACTGACATGAAGTTGGGGAGATATTGTTTCCCTGCAATGTCTCTACTCTTAGTGGCAACTTTGAGTTCTAAATTCTCTCTCTCTTACTCCTCCCCCCTCCTGAGAAGGCAAGAAACTTGATTTCAATTATACATATGAAGTCATGCTAAACATATTTTCGTATTAAGTTGCAAAAGAAAACTCCAACAAAATAAAAATGAAATAAAAAAGTACTTTTCAATCTGCATTCACAGTTTATCAGTTCTTTTTCTGAAATTCTCTCTCTGGACATCATTTTCCATCATGGGTCTTTTGGAATTATCTTGGATCATTGTCTTGATCATAATAACTAAGTTCAACGCTATAACAACTAATAAAAGAAATGTGTCTCTATAAGACAGGTGGTTCCCTGAATACAAGGCATTTTTCACAAGTACTAATATTATATAGCACAGTCAAGAGAAAAAAAAAAGTCACACAGTGGTCATATGTAAGAAATGTGTATCTCTTTCTGCATCACTTCTTTGTAAGGAAGTGGATAACATGCTTCTTCACAGGCCTTCCAGAACATGTTTGGTATGTGCATTGATTAGAGTTCATCAGTTTTTCAAAATCATTTTTCTTTAAAAGGATTTTATGCTTATATAAATGGTTCTAATTCTCCTCACTTCATTCCGTATCATTACATACTATACAAGATTCTCTGAAATAGTTTACTTTATAGTTTCTTATGACAATAATATTCCATAACATTCATAAACCACAAATTGTTGAGCCGTTTTCCAAATGATGAGAACCTCTTTAGATTCTAGTTTGTTTTTTTCTTTTCTTCTTTTTAATTTGTCCTTTGGTATTAAGAAGGCAAATTTGATACTATTCCCTTCTCAGTGTCATCTTTCCTCTTAGCCACCTCCTCTCTATCCACACTTGTTTCTTATTGAAATAGTCTCATGTATTTTGACATCAAACTAATAATTATAATTGCTATAAATTCTATAGCATTAAAGGTATGTAAAGTACTTTGCATTTATTTCATTTGTATTTTTTGGGTATGTTCAAATGTCTTTTTTTTCAGATGAATGGGGTTTATCTGATGTCTATTCTTCTACTTGATGCTTGTATACTTTTCTTCTCACACAGTACAATTATGAGAAATAGCAAGTTCCAACTCCTTCCTTTCTACATTTGTATATTCCATTTCCTATCACTACTGTTTCCCTTCATAAAATTCACAGGATAGAACCAATCCAACCATATGCACACATCCCAGATCTCATTTTTCTTTTTTAATTTCTTCAATTCCCTTTGAGGATATTAAGGTTCTGACAGGAGATTTGATTCACCTCTCACTTTTAGAAAATTAGCACTCCATTATCTTATTGGTGCTCCCAATCACTCATTTTGCAGTTGGGGAAACTAAGGCAAACAGTTTTTTTTAAGTGTCTTTCTTTGGGTCATACAAATTGTGGAAGATGGCAGGTATCCCCATGTGGCTTGGTGAAGTGGTGAAGAAGAAAGGCACGGTCAGGCGGCCGAAGATAGGACAACTGCATTTTATTGAGCTGAGGGTCGGAGTTTAAAAAAGACAAAAACTACAAGTCTATATGACTTGCTCATCTCCAGCCCTAATAATTTGGCCAGCCTTATTGTCTTAAGGAATGTTATCCTAGAGGGCATCTATTTTACATATCCCTTGTACTCTGTAGCTCTCTTGTTTACCTCACAGAGACAGCAACATGGGGAGCGGGGGAGGAGGGCAGTATGGAGAGCAATACAGAATGATAACAAGCACAGTCTCGGAGAACAGGCTTTCCCAAAGTTCTAGTCTGGACTTGCCATCACACTCCATCCTAGCCCCCAACAACAAATAAAGAAAACTAAAGATCATAATAGCCATAACTTTACTGATTTTAATCAGAGAAATTTGCTGAAATATTTTCCCCCTAAATTGTTTCCTTTTTGATTCTAACAACAATTGTTTTGTTATACAGAAGTGTTTTGGTTTTCATGCAATTAAAATTATTCATTTTACTTTGTATGCTCATCTCTATTCCTTGTTTAGGTAAGAAAAAAATATAACCATATAATTATATCCATGGTTGTCAAAAATATCTAATTCTTTTTTTCTCCATTTTTTTCATGACGTGACCTTTCATTTTTAGGTCATATAGCCATTTGAAATTCAAAATGGCAAACCCAACCTCTGCCAAAATGCTTTCCCATTATCTCATCAATTATTATCAGTAGGGCATATCTAGCCCAGTATTTAGTGCCACAGTATTTAGGCTCTGTGCTAAACACAGGGAACACAAACACAAAACAAAAAGATAGTCTCTCCTTTCAAGGACCTTACATTCCAATGAGGTTGGAGAGAGAACACATAAAATGAAGTTGAAAAACAGAAGGGAAATGAAGGTACCTAAAGAAGGGTCATTGTAGAGAAAGTTTTGAGAGGAATTAAGAAATGCCAAGCTTCTGCCTTCCTCCTTAAAATGGAAATTCTGGGAGGAACTAGCCAATCAGAGGGAGATGCCACAGTGAGGAGGCTCATTCCAATGTGAAAAATCCAGGGGTAAAGTGAGCTTCCAGAATGAAGAGAATTCCAAGACATTTTAGAGAAAGTTCAGAGAGTTGTGAGTACACCTGGAAAGAAATGAAGATATTGAAAATTACATTAAAGCACTTTGTCTCATAGAATCATTATCCTATAATTTCAAAATGTCATTTGAACTCAGTAACTCTAAAATCAGTACTTTTTAAGGGAAAAAAAAACTAAGTCTTAGTTGCATGGGGTGAGGTTTAGGGTATTTCTCCTACCGTACTTTCTGACCAGAGCAGGTGAACATCATACTACCCCCACCACTTCTAGAAAAATATCAAAAACAAGAACTTACCTGAATATGTTAAAACACTTACTGGCAATCAAGTCCTTAAATTAATGGAAAGGACCCATTTTAAACAATTCACACCTACAAAATAGTATTCTAAATGTATACTTTTGGAAATATAAAATGAGCCATAATATATTTGGAAAGTATCCTAGCAAAATTTTATGCAATTTTAATGAAACATAGGGCTTGTCATTCTAAGAGAGGTAGAGAAAAACTAACACTTCCACACCAAAAATAAAATATAATAAAATAGGAAAATAATTGATATACCTTCATAGAGAACATAATAAAGAGGCTAAAAGAAAACAACTATAGTTTTGTTACAAATAAAACTTCACCAGCTTCAAGACAATAACAAGTATATGTCATCAGATTTGCCAAATATAACTGAAAGTGGTTTATCACCAGACGCAGCCTATAAAATGATTAAAATCCAAGAATTGTATCAAAAGATCCTCCATGGATAATATCCACATGAACTTAGTCAAAAACATGCTGACAAAAAACTGCAGAACAAATAACTAAGTAATGTAAATTTGTTTATGGAAATGAGGAGTTGTAGTCAATATGGTAGAAGCATTACTAAAAATACAAGAAGTACAATAGAACTAGAACTAGAAGTACAATACTAGAACAGTACTAGAAGTACAATAGAACTAGAAATAGTGCTAGAAATACTAGAAGTACAATAATCCACCTACCCATCCAACTCCTCCAAACACATTTAGGAAATGTAACAGATTGAACCTTAATGGAAAAATTAAAAAAAAATAGACATCCCGAGTGAAATTTTCAACCCAGGTTAGCATGAAAAGGCAAACACAGAAGATTTAGAATACTAGAAATAATGTCTGGCCAAAAGCATACCACACATGGAGTCCACCAGCACCCAGAAAGAGGCTATGCACCTGGGCAAGAGGAGACCTCAGACTTATAGGAGGTTACCACACTGGAACAGGTGTCATTTGGCCACTCTCTCACTCACTACTCAGTTTTGAGTCCCAGATCCAAAGTGGTATAAGAAGAAGTGGAGTAAGCTGTGTCCAGGATTGACAGAAGCAAGTTCAGAAGTAAACAGTAGTTGACTCTCACCCCTAGAAGCGGAGCAGGGGCCAGCTTCTGACCTAATCTGATGCCTGCAAAAATAAGACTAATAGTAAACAGAGAAGGAATCCTAGGCCAAAGGGGAGCCTGAATTTCTGTCACTCAGAACTACCAGAGCTTCCAAGGTGCCTTTAAGTAACATTCTACTATTGCTCAGAATACAGGTTCAAAATTTGAAGAATTCAGACAGTCAGCCTTTACCCTGGTTCAGAACACTTTTGGAACGTTGGAAGCTTTCAGGTTTCCAGCCTCAGCTGTCATTGAGAATCTGGAATAGCATAATACTCAATACTCCAAGAAAGCAAGAACAGGTTCAAATCAGATCTTCCCTTGAAAGCATAGCCCAACATTAACATCAAGTGAATAGTCAAGAAATAGTCTGGAATAATAAGAAAACAAACAAACAAGACAATCCCACAATAAAAAACTATTGTGATTAAAACTCAAAAAAGGATGGGAGGAGGAGGAGAAGCTAAAAACCCAGAAGGAGAAAATGATTCCAAAATATCTACAAGCAGAACTTCAAAGAAAAACACAGCTTGGGCACAAATTGAACTAGAATTCCTGGAAAAGATGAAACAAGAGTTTTAAATAAGAGTACTCAGTGAGAGTATCAGATTTTAAAATGGAAAAGAAATTAGAACTACAGAAGAGAGAAATAGAAAGTGAATGTCAATTCTTTGGCACAAGAAATATAAAACCTTGACAAATCAACAAACTCCCTGAAAATTAGAATGGATGAAATAGAAGGCAACAATTTCATGAGACAAGAAGAAATATTAATGATCAGATCCAAAGTCTAAAAAATTAGAAGACAATGTAAGGTATCTCACAGCAAAAACAACGGATCTGGAAAACAGATAGAGGAGAAAACAAGAATCATTGGACTACCTCGACCAATAAAAGAGCTTAGATATCATGTTTTAAGAAATCTTAAGAGAAAATTGCACAGATATCTTAGAATCAGAGGGCAAAGTAGAAAAAGAAAGAATCTACTGCTCACCTCCTGAAAGAAACTCCAAAATGAAAACTTCCAGGACCATTATAGACAAAATCCAGAGCTTCTAGATCAAAGAAAAAATGTGACAAGCAGCCAGAAAGAATTTAAATATCAAGAAATCAGAGTGAAGATCACACACATTAGAAGCCACAACTCTAAAGGAATGGAGAACTTGGAATATGATATTCCAAAAGGCAATGGATATCATTACTCAATAGAAATGATAATATAGGAAAATTCAAAATAATCCAACAGAGAAAAAAATGGATTTTTAATGAAATAAGGGACTTCCAAGTATTCCTGATGAAAGAATAGAGCTATGCAAAAACTCTGAATTCAAACACAGGAGTTAAGAGAAATATAAAAAGACAAACACAAAAAAAAATGATAAAAGACTAAGCTAGGATAAGCTGCTAACATTCTATTATGGGGAAATGATACATGTGTCATCATTGGGAATCTGATTAAACAGAACATTTAGGAATGGTTCTATTATATCTTGATGAGCTTAAGAGAAGAACACAGAGAAAGAGAAATACTAGGGAGTGGGGAGGAGTCAAGGGGAACAGGAAAGGAAAAGAAGATTGGGGGAAATTATTTCACAGTGTCAGAGTGCACATCTATGCAAACAAGGAAGAGCTTGGAAGAATGACTGATACTTGAACCAAACTTTCATCTTAACTGGTAGGAGAGAAGAACGCAAACATACAGTTGAGTACAGAAATACATCTAACTTAACTGGGGAATGATGGCAGAAAGGTGAGAAGTGGGAATTAAAGGAAAGTCAAATTAAAGGAAGGATTAGTCCTAAGCAAAACACACTCTAAATATGGATGTAAAAAATGTCTTTTTGAGTTGGAAAATAATGGAAATCTAAAGGAATGTCCATAATTTGAAGAATGACTAAACAAGTTATGAAATATATAGATAATTATAGAGAAAAAATATAGACATACAAAGATGACAGAATACTATTGTGCTATGCGAAATGATCAAGGGGATAGTTTTAGAGAAACCTAAGAAGTTTTACATAAACTGATACATAGTGAAGGAAAGTGAATCAGAACAATTAGTATAATGTCAACAACAGAACTTGGAAATAATTAGTAACTCAGATCAGCATAATGATCAACCATAATGATAAAACATTCTCCTCAGATTCTCATATACAGATGAAAGATTCATAGTACAGAATGAGACTGAGATACATACATACACACATGCATACATACATACATACATACATATATACATACACATATACATATGCATAAAGCATGTCCACTGTAGAAATTTGTTTTGCTTTACTATACAAGTTTTTAACCTAGGTTTTGTTTTTCTCTCATTCTCTGGGGTGAAGGGAGGAAGTAAAGAAGGTGAATTTTTTGCTAACTGAAAAAATAAAATACAATTTAAAACAAAGCTAGAAACAAGAAGAATTATGATGCCAATTCTCTCCCAGATCATTAACACCAGAAACTACAGAAGAGTTATCTTTAAGGAACTTGGAATTAGTGAAAAAATGAAAATTATGCAAGGATATTACAAAAATCACAACGCATCATGACAATTTTAAAATTTTAACACATACCCAATACCTGGCAAGATAGGACATTTGGGATTAGAATTGTACTTAAGAAGATTGCTGCTTTTTCTAGACTGCCACACAGTAAATCTCAGAAGAATTCAAACAATAAATTAAATTGGCACTGAATAATCATCACCTGTAAATAAAACATCATCTATAATTTTAACAATGTAACATTGATACATAAAAAATTAAGAACATTTTTAATAGAAGTCTCTATACTAAATACTTGTAATGTCTGAGCTACATGATTATCAGATTCTTTTAAGATTTAGAGACGTAGTAGAGGTGACCAAGATCATGTGTGATGAAAAGGAGGGAAGGGAAGAAGAACTTACTATGTGCCAGGCACTGGACTAAGAACTTTCAAGTTATCTCATTTGATCTTCACAACAACCCTATGAGGTAGGTGCTGTTATTATTCTCATTTTACAGTTGAGGAAACTGAGGCAAGCAGAGGTTCTGTGACTTGCCAGAATCACACAGCTAGTAAGCAACTGGGGCTGGGTTTAAATTCAGGTCTTTCTGGCTCCAGGCCCAGTATTTTATTCTCTGTGCCACCTAGCTGCCAGGATGAGGTGCATATTAACTCTCTTGTCCTTCATACTACGGGAATTAGACCAAGGATGTTTTCAGTGCCTACAGAGCACTATAGTCCCAGAGAGGATGTGCTTACATCCTAATGCTTTTATTTAACTACAAGAAGCAGGTTTTTTTCCCCAATTTCCCAGTGCAAAGGTTCATAGAACATTAAATAGAAAAGAATGATAACAAAATAGTGACTTGTCCCAGACCCTTCTCTATCTGAATCCTATCAAAAATGATGTAAAGAATGAAATGATTATAACAAATTTCCTTAGAAATAATGCTAAGAATCAAACTAGGTTCTTTTCAAAGGGGAAAGATTCCGAGATTCAATTTAATATTGCAGAAATTCCTTTAGAAAGGACTCCCAAAAGAGCCATGAGGCTTAATGTGATGTGCGAAAAAGCTTTACAGAGCAAAGGCATAAATTATATTCTACTATTACACAGCAGGACTAAAGATGGCTCCCTGCCAACCCAAGACACAGAGTTTTAGACAAAATTCCATGCAATGAATGACAGGCTATATGGAAAACAACAATGATGTATTTTCTGCTCCTTGTGGTTTCATTAGACCACACCATCTCTTAGCTTTCACTGCCTGTCAGTGACGTCAAAGTCAAATGTCCATGCAAAGTGACAAATGGAAAATAACTCTGAGAACATATTGGATTTCCTTGCTGGCAATTAAAACATTCAAGTGAATGACTGTACAAATACCCCCAAAGAAATATAGGGATTTAAGCCATTTAGAAGCTGTTTTCTTCTGGTATTTTGAAAGTGACATTATCAACAAACATAGTATTATACTCACCATGAAATTCTTCACTGTGGCCTATTCTAGGTTTAAAGACAGAACATTTTTTCCCCTCAAAGACTTTCATAGCCTTTTTCACCAAGGCTACATTATTTGTCACATTCTCAAATTACATGGGCTATGGATGTAAAATTCCATTGGGGGAGAATAGGGGGCATTTTACAGAATTAGACCTGGAAGAAGTGTGGTCTTTGTCTTCAACCAAAGAAAACCAAATCATTATAATATTATTTGGAAGATGAGTTTTTCAGCTTTAAGTAAGACTGTCACATGTCTTAGGCAAGTGACAAAAACCAACAGCTTTAATCATGATCTGAAAGTACAAGTCTTTGATAACAGGGAAAATTATTTCATTGATCTAGGTCTGGTTTTCTCCCCTGAGAGGTAATCTTACATCATGAAAACCTGAGTTGAAATCCTGTCTCTGACATAACACAGGATGTCAATGGGCAAATCAGTGTATCTCCTTGAGTCTCAGCTTCTTTATCTATAAATCTGGATTTACACTTGTGGTATCTATATTACAAGGTCATTGTGAAGGTCAAATTAGGTAATTCATACAAAATGCTACAGACATTTTGGTTTTTAGGGCTTGGTAGTATTAATATAGTTAACTCTGTTAAATATTCAGAAAGAGACTTTTTTTATACACTACAGCACAGATCAGCAACCTTTTAGAAGTAGGGTGCCAAACTCAAGTTCCTAGAAAGAAATCTGTGAGGGTCAAGAGAGAAGCTCTTTATTTAAGTCATTCTCATTTATTGGGTTTAGGATCTGTTTATTCTGTTAGCTTAACCAACTAAATGGAATACCAGATTAACAGGGTCCAAAATGGGATGTAGTCTGTTGCTGTTGTGTTTATCCTTTGTTCTCAAAGAGGACCATAACATCAAGATGATGACACGACTTGCAGTTGACTTTGATTTGAGTGTGGGAGGGCTGTGCAAGGTCACCAGCTTCACTTTCTCCTCCAGAATCATCTGGGTCCAGTGGCCAGATATTCATCAAATATTCAATGTAGTCTATAAACATGAATAGAAGGTAAGTTGGATGAGTATCCTGCAATAGGGAAGAAGTAAGGAATTTGGTCTTGTGTTTTGTTTTTGTTCTATCTTATTAATGGCTTCTAACTTAGGCATATGGTCCCTAGGAGAAACTGGTTTTTGAAAAAGATGTTAGGGAACCAAGTTTCAGCATAAAAACAGAACCACTGTATCAGTTATGGCAGAAAAGTACAAGTAAAGGATAAGATTTATTTGTAAGGAATCAGGATCATCAAAACTTCCAGTAACTACTTGAGGGATGATGAAAGGAGTCTTGAAGGCCAGTCATTTTGGAGCGGTTGGGAGAGGTATGAAGAAATATATATGAAATGGCTTCAATAAAGCAGGAACCCCACATTGGCAGAAATGATTGAGAAGTAGATTGTTAATCTGTGAAATCCATCAGCCTTGTTGAAAAATATCTCCGAAAAAAATATCTTCATCAGGTTAAAGGCCTGGGTGTATAAAAATAATGACTATTATTATTTATTTTTATTATTAGAACTGGTACTCATATAGCACTTCAAGCTTTACAAAGTGATTTACACTTGAACCTCACATTAGCCCTGTGAGGTAGGTCCCAGTACTACTTTTTTTTTATTTTACAGATGAGAACCTTGAGACTCAGAAAAGTTAAATGACTTGCCCAGGGTTACATAACTAGTAAGTGTCTGAGACAGGATTAGAAGTCAAGTCTTCCTGACTCCACATCTTGTACTCTATCTTGTACCACCCAGCTGCCCTACATTTATGAACTAGTATTCAAACCAGATCATATTGAGGTGTTTGATTTCAAGCCGTATTTTAAAAAAAAGAAAGAAAAAGGAGAGAAAGTGAGGAGAGAGAAAGAGAGGGGGGGGAGGGAGGGAGGGAGGAAGGAAGGAAGGAAGGAAGGAAGGAAGGAAGGAAGGAAGGAAGGAAGGAAGGAAGGAAGGAAGGAAGGAAGGAACGAAGGAACGAAGGAAGGAAGGAACGAAGGAACGAAGGAAGGAAGGAACGAAGGAAGGAAGGAAGGAAGGAAGGAAGGAAGGAAGGAAGGAAGGAAGGAAGGAAGGAAGGAAGGAAGGATGGAAGGAAGGAGGGAAGGAAGGAAGGAAGGAAGGAAGGAAGAATAAGGTCCTATTCTCTCTGTCTTGACCCAGAAGCCAAGGTTATAACTTTGCAATATTTTCCTTCTGTAAGTATATATCTCAGTATGATTCTTTATAGTTATTACCAGAAAAATCAGTAGATTCAAAAAGCTTAGGGAAGGTTTATATGGTTCTTTCAGAAACAACAGGACAGATGAGATGCTAGAAAACTATGCCTTCTTCCTCAGGGGATGCAAGTGAAAGGAACCCAGGAAGAGAAAGAGAATTATAACCATGATTACCCATACAGAGGGTCAATGAGCTTAATAATGGAAGTTGGCAGAAAAATTCAACACTCATACCTCAACACCACATAGTAGCAGAAATCTACTTATTATGAGTTATTTTAATTATGTTATCAAATTTCTTCCTCCTTTATTACTAGCTGGTATTAACTCACTCATTCTTTCAGATGACTAGAGCTAAAAAGGGACATCAGACCTGATTTCTGAGGAAAATGATGTATAGAAAGAAGTGACTTGCCCAAAGTCACTTTACTAGTTTCTAGAACACAGAAAAATTAAAGCCTCTTCCTTTCCATCATACTGCTTTCCTGCCATCGTCAGACATTAACTAAACACTTAATGATGTCCTAAGAGAGGAAGAAATGGGAGTTTTGATGGGGAAGGAAGAATAATTTTGGAACATAGGGCACTTTTGAGAAAAAGTTAAATGTCGTGTCACAGAGTTGACTTTGTTCAGGGAGAGTGCATGTTGAGGGCTCTAAGAGAAAGGATGAAAAATTAAGTGGGAGGGGACACAGAGAGGGAGGTGGGAGGGTACCAAAGACAAATTTGGCATATTTCAACAGTTTTTCAGAGAACCCTGGAGTGTCAAATATCTTGCATGCTACTCTAGGTTGCCAATGTTTGCGCTAAATTCAGTGAATCAATGGATAAATTGGAAGATGAGTCAAGGCTGGGGCCCAGAATTTAAAAACTAGCTATTATCTTGTCAGAAGTGCCATAAACTAAGAACAAAACATCAGTTCACCTTGTAACTGCCTTTTACTAGAATTTTTTTAATTTTATGTATTTGTAAGCAGATCATTAACATTCAGTTCCCTTCTATTCATTATCTTCAATGATTCATTCATTTATATACCTAGGGGCAGCTAGGTGGTGCAGTGAATAGAGCACCAGTGCAGGAGTCAGGGAGACCTGAGTTCAAATCTCACCTCAGACACTTGACACTCACTAGCTGTGTGACCTTGGGCAAGTCACTTAACTCCAATTGCCTCATCCTGGGTCATCTCCAGTCATCCTGATGAATATCTGGTCACTGGATTCAGATGGCTGTTGGAGGAGAAGTGAGGCTGGTGACCTGCACAGCCCTTCCTCACTGAAAACAAAGTCAAGTGCAAGTCATGTCATCATTTCTCTGATGGCATGGTCTTGTTCGGCAATGAAGGACCAACACACATACATTTATATACCCATTATGATACTTATTTAGCTTCCTATCTAGTAGAAAAGGTAACTTTTTTCTTTCCTTTTTCTTAAATTTACTAAACTAACAATATATTATGATAAATCCCAGGGATAAATATGTGCTCAACTAGATGGAATACAAGTGATTGCATGTCAAATAATTGTCTGTAAATAATCAATTTAAAAGGCCCTCAAAGACCACCTACTCCAACTCACAGCTGAACAAGTGTCTCCTCTGCAATGTACAAAACAAAGGGCAAGATAGGGCCTGGTGACATTACCTGTAAAATTTCTTCTCTCAGGGAGGCTGAGACTGGTGGACCCCTTGAGTTCAGGAATTATGACCTGCAGTGAGAAAAAACTTATTAGGTGTCCATAAGTCAATTATTAATTTTCTGAGCCCTTGTTGTGTGTGTTGCGGCGGGGGGGGGGGGGGGGGGGGGGGGCGGGGAGGGGGAGGCGCACAATTACCAGGGAACACCAGGCTGCCTAAGGAAAGGCAAACCAATCCAGGTTGAATATTATAAAAGTAGATCAAAACTCCCCTGCCAATCAGTAGTGGGATTGGGCCTTTGAATGGCCATTGCATTTACAGCTTTTAAGAGATAAGGAAATTCAGTCTCTCTCTCTCTCTCTCTCTCTCTCTCTCTCACACACACACACACACACACACACACACACACACACACACACACAGACATACACACTCCACACCCCTGTCCCCCGTCTCCCCAAATGGCCAAATAACTTTTCTTTGAAGGTTAATGCTCATGTAATTCTGTAATATGAAGGGTTCACCTGCTAGTATGAACAGCTTATTCACTGACCTGAATAGGTTGGAACCAGAATGGCCTGGCAGATGTTTTAAATTCTTTATGGCATTGTTCATACAGGAAGTAGACCTTTTACCTATTGTGACTGATGAATGGATGACACTTTCTTTTGTCATTGTGCATAATACTGTTTAATGTTCTCACATTAAACACTAAAACAAACCAACCTGGCTTATTTTCCCTGGGAGAACAAGAGGGGAAAATAGAAGAAATATCCCCGAATAAATACCTGGAGGGTTTTAGAGCTCTTGAAAGTTGTTTCTTAGGCAAGGTTCACTCAACCCCTCCCATGAGGCCCATGTGAGCAATGCGGATTGTGGTAAGGATATGATGATTTCTACAAAATATGATGTGGAAAACCAATGCTTGTTTTTGGTCTAGGATCTGGTATCCAGGAAAGCAACTAAGCCACTTAATTTGAGGAGTGGTACGTGCATTCTCCATTTAGAAGGATTTTGTTTTGCAAGCCAACAAACACAAAACAGTGGAAATGAAGCAACCCATGTTCTCTTGATTTCAAGGATCAAACTGGTCAACAGAAAAGGATAAAGGTCCTTCCAAAACTACCCATGCTACTAAGCAAACAAGGACTAAAGCCATACATGGTCTGTGGCTTGCTGGAATAAAAAGAAGTAAATTCCTTGAAGAAAGAAACAGTTTTGGTTTGTTTTTTTTTTTTGTATCCCCACTCAGTCAATCGACAAGCATGTGTTAAGTGCTGTTACGTGCCCACAGCTCTGGTAATACAAAGGAAAAGGGGAGCGGTAGGGGTGGGGGAAGGAGAATTGCCCCAGACCTCATGGAGCTCACACTGTTTCTAATGACAGAAACAACATACAATTAACTGTACACGCAAGATATATGCATGGTAGACGATTGACAATCTCACAGACAAGATGCAAGAGGAAGCTGGGGGAGGGAATGGAATTTTTGCAGAAGGTAAGCTTTGAGGTGGGAAGCTAAAATGTAGAAGCTAAAGGGCAAAACATTCCTACGATGGTATGGTCATTAAACACGCACACAAACACACACACACACACACACACGTACACAGTCAGGAAGTTAGCTTGAGGCTGATATGTATGAGGCTGATATGTCAGGATCATAGGAAAATAGAGAGGAACAAACTGTAGAAACACTAGAAAAGTAGAAAGGGGACAGATTATGAAGAGCTTAATATGTCAAACCAATGATCTTATATTTGATCCTGATAATAATACTGCAGATGATAAAGGAAAGAGGTAACACAGCCAGTTCTATGCTATGAGTACTTACCATTGTTCCTACCATATAGAAAGTACTTCAACAATTTAACAAATGCTTTATGAGTAGAATTTGATAGCAAATGACTGTATAATCAGATCATTTAGGAGAATCCTGGCTCAAACTGATAAACCTTCTAAATCTGATAAGATTGCAGGTTATGGAACTATCCTAGAAGGCAGAATTTTCCATGGAATTAAACATGCCTTAGCCCCTTACTGAGAGGACATAGTACGTGTGTGATCTTATTGGTCTCCAGGGAATGGGCTATTTCAAAAATGATTGGTCTCTGAGAGTCAGAAGGGGCAGAAATAAGAGAGAAATTTTCACTGCTTATGTGACTTTTAGAAATGAATCTTCTCCCTTTGGACATTTTTCTTCTTTCTCTCCCTTAGTCTTCTAAACAGGAGTGTAACAAGGTGAAGGAAAGAGATAAATTCTTTCATCTCTTCTACTCAACATCATGATGACTTACAACAGAAGAGCAAAGGCAATGTTTGCTCAAGAAAACCCGAGACTTTCTGTTTCTGACTTCCTTTATCTGAATTTCTGCTTCCAATCTCAGGTTGTTACTTCATGAATAATCCTGAGTTCAAGTGCTCCAAAACTTCGGAATCAGAAGGAACAGCCAGAAGGAAAAGACTTCCTCAACTACAATTTCTCACATTAAAAGGAAAACCAACATACTAAAGATATCACTAAAGACCTAAAACCATGCCATACCTGAACAGATCTAGACCATGCCTACCTATACAGCAGTATACAATATATAGCAGTCTCATAATAGGGTTTTAATTTCCAGAAAGAAATGAGTACACTTTTCAATGTTTTATCTTTCTGTATGTGTTCATGCATGCTTAGGAAGCCTTTAAATCTCATGTATTTTCTATGGTGGAGGAAATAAAAATTGGTCCCATGTCTGATACCCATATTGAACAATGAATGCTTTTATGGGAGGGGATGCTGTTTTTTACTTTTGAGAAATCTCTAGATTTGAGTCATAGCTAAGTTTGTTTTGGAGATTGTCCTGGAGGAATCCAGGTGGAAAAAACGAATGAACAAAAAAGACCTTGACCTCTTTATCATGAGGTCCTCAGATGTAGTTGTATTACTAGCCCAGAAACAGATCAGAGACATGTAGAACAAAGCCGGGGTTGCTTAGTGATTACCCTATGAAACCAATCAGAAGACTGGGTTTGATAGATTAGGCATGCCAAGCCAGTGAAAGAGATTATAGACTCTGGGTGGATTTTTTTTAAATGCCTCTATGAAAATTAACACAAGTTTATAGAGCCAGGCTTAGGAGGAATTAGACTGTATAAAATAAATTATTCTGTGGTGAAGTAAGAATTTTAACAAGAAATAAAACTATGCATGTCACAGAATGGTGACCCTGTTCCCTTTGGTCACTGCTGAATAGTCCACATAATGAGAGGGAAGTTGAGGATGATTTGGGGGCTAGAAACTGGAGGTTTTGTGGGTGCATTTGGGGGCCTTTGATTTTAAAGTAGTTTGAAGTTTCATTCACCCACCAAAGCACCAAAGGTAACATCTTTATTCAACCCAAAACAAGCAGTTAGTAAGTAACTACTATGTGCCAGTTTCTGTGCTAAATATATAAAGAAAAAATCTAGATGTCTCTGCCAGGAAGAAACTTCAGTTCAGTGCAGGGGGGCAATGTCTACAGGATAAGTAAGTACAAGACACACAGAGTAATACTGGAGGAAGGGAATCGGGAACAGGATTTCACTTTCAAAAGTGAAAGACTGCCTGTGTGAAGACACAGGTAGGAGGGATGGGAGACAGAATACGAAAAGTATTATAATAATATCTGGCAGTATATAACAATTAACTATGAGCCGGACACTGTGCTTAGCACTTCATAATCATCTCTTTGGGGTCTCACCATAACCAAGGGAGGTAACTGCTTTTATACCATTTTACAGATGAAGAAACTGAGGCAAACAACAGTTAAGTGACTTGCTCAGGTTCACACAGGAAGTATGTGATACCACATTTAAACTCTGGTCTTCCTGAGTCTAGGCCCTGCATACTGTTCACTGGGCAACCTATTGAGTTGCCAGTTTGGATGGCATTTACGAGGCAGAAACTTTGAATGTCCTTTAATTGTAGAAAAGCAAAAAGTCATTTTAAATTCCTCTCAACTTTCTCTCTTGGTACCTGTGTGTGATAACAGGCATTTTATATAATTCTTCCTGCTATTCCCTTAAGCTATTTACTGTCTATTTTTCAATAGCACTTTAAAGCTGGCTTTCTTTACATAAAGATAAGAGTGTAATTGGGTTTTCTTGAGCCATGTAATTGCATACGAAGATGATAAATAGGGAGACAGTAGTGTCTAGCTTGAGTACACAGAATTTAAGCCAGGCAGGGAATAATTCTGTCCTAGTAACCAGATGAAGTATGATTTGGAAATTTAACAAGCTAAGATGATTTTATTAATAACCTATGTATCTTAAACTCTCTCAATTTGCAGAAAAATAGAGGGATGCCACATGGACCTGAGGTGCAATTTGCCCCAATGCAAGAAGGAGAATGCCAGAACAGAGGGCAATTATCAAACGCCCTGGGTTGGCCCAGGGACAAAAGACAGGCATGATGGAAGAGATGGCCCTTTCTCTTTTCTGTTAAGAAGAACAGAAGGCTTCTTCAACACAATTCTGACCTTCACAGTGACCCCTGCTGGTTTATTTTGAAATGATTATGTAATTTGCAGATAAAGGGAATTCCATAAATATAATTTACCTAGATTTAGCATCTAATCTAATCTATCTAATATTATTCTCGTGGAAATTATGGAGAGATATGGATTAGATGATTAAATTAATTCAGAACAGGTTGACTTCCTAGATTCAAGAGTAGTTATTAATGGCTTACGGATCTGTAGTAGGTTTGTGGCCCCGTGCTGTTTATCATTTTTATCAAAGACTTGGAAAAAGGCATCTATATATACTCATCAAATTTGCAAATGATACAAAAATGGGAAGGATACTAACTAATTGGATGGCAAAGTCACAATCCAAAAAGAGTTTGATAAGCTACAGCACTGGATTAAATACAATTAGGTGAAGTTCAATAGCAATAAAAACAAACTCTTATATTTGGGATAAGTAGATACACAGACAAACAGACAGACAGATAGATAGATAGATACATAGATGCATAGATAGACATAGGCAAACACACATATATAGGTGTGTTCATATATACATATGTATGTGTGTGTGCATGTCTGTGTGCATGTGTGTGTATACATCACACTTTCTTCATGAATATGATAACATGGTAATTGCTCCAAAAAAAATACTTGGGAGTTTTAGTGGGCTGAAATCTCAATATGTATCAGCAATGTGATATGCAGCTAACAGTCAGAAAAGCTAATGAGGTCTTGATCTGCATAAAGACAGAGCTTCAAGGAATATGGAGATGGGTGTACCATTGAATTCTGCCCATGTCAGACCTCATCTAGAATGTTGTGTTCAGTTTGAGGTACCATGGTTTGAGAAGGACAATGGTTACCTGGATAGTGTCCAGAGGAGATCACTCAGCATGGTGAGTCTTGAGTCTTGGGTCTTGAGTCCATGTCATATGATGATCTATAGAAGAAAGGGGTACATTTAGCCTAGAGAAAGAAGAGTCAAAGGGGACAGGATGAGTGTTTTCCGGTATTTGAAGACTTGTCTTGTAGATGAGGAATCACATTTTTTTCGTCTGGCCCAAGAGGGCTGAACAAGGAGCAGTGCTGGAAGTTGTGAAGAGTACTATTTAGACCTGATTTCTAGGGTGGGGGAAAGCTTTCTAAGAATTAGAGTTATCCAAAAATATTATGGACTGCCTGGAGAGGTATTAAGTTCTAATTTCACAGAAGTCTTCAAACAGAGGCTGCACGATCACTTGTTAGGCATATTGTAAAGTTCCTTTCGTGTCTTGATTGAACTAGGTGACTGCTGAGGTCCCTTCCAGCTCAAATTTCTATAGTGTTGTGTTTTATGTATCACTAACCCTTTTTACCAAATCATAGGTCCTTGTATGTCTAGAAAGATAGACAGGTTATGCAATTGTGAATCAGTGATATACAAATCACATACATACATACATACATATATAGGTATGTATATGTGTATATATATATATATACATATATATATACACACATACATGGTGTTCCAAAAGTATGAATTCAGTTTTCAAAGTTTAATACCTTAAAACTGCCCCAAGACACATATGTGTATATGTGTGTGTGCGTATGTGTGTGTGTATATATATATACATATATATATATACACACACACTATACACACCTTTCATTTCCACCTTTATAAAATCCTTATGCCTCCCTTTCTCTTCTAACAGTGCCATCACCCTTGTATACAAGCTGTTATCACTTCATACCTGCTGGTTAGTCTTCCTGCCTCAAGACTCTCCCTTCTCCAGTCCATTCTCCACTCAACTATCAAATTGTTTTTCCTCTTGCACACACACACACACACACACACACACACACACTTCCCATTCAATCAACTTCAATGACTATGACCTCCAAGAACACATATAAAAACTTTCTATTTGACTTTTAAATCTCTTCATAACCTGCCCTTTTTCTACCTTTTCCAATCTTTCTATACCTTACCCCTCCCCTATATGTTCATCAGTTCAGCGTCACTGGTCTCATTGCTGTTGCTCAAAAAAGACTCTCCAGCTACCAATTCTGTGATTTTTTTCTGGCTATGCCCAAGGTCTAGAATTCTCTCTTCTCTCCTCATCTCTGTCTCCCAGATTCCTTTTTTTTTTTTTTTTTTTGGTCCATATCTTAATTAAAGTTCTACCTTCTGCAAGAAGCCATTCTCAGTTCTATTTCATTTTATTGCCTTCCTGCTCAGATTATCTCTAATGTGTCCTGTATATAACCTGTTTATATATAAAGGGTTGGGGTTTTTGCATGCTGCATCCCCCATTATACTGTGAGATCCTTGAAATCAGAAATTGTGGAGGGCTTGGAGTTTTTGTTTTGTTTTTGTCTTTCTTTGTGTTCCCAGTGCATAGCACAGTGTTTGGCACATGTTTGGCCCACAGTAAGTATCTAATATAGGCTTTTTGACTCTCTTTCTCTCTGTCTCTCTGTCTCTCTCTCTCTCTGTCTCTGTCTCTCTCTGTCTCTCTGTCTCTCTGTCTCTCTGTCTCTCTCTCTCTCTCTCTCTCTCTCTCTCTGTCTCTCTCTCTGTCTCTCTCTGTCTCCATATCTATCTATTTATATACATGTATACACAAAGAAACATTCATGTTATAATTGAAAGACCACTGTCCTTGGAAATGAGAGAGATGTTGGTTGAAACGCTCAAACAAACTTGCTTTCGAAACTTTGGCAAGTTACAACCCTTCTGAGCTTCATTTCCTCAGCTATATGATGGGAATAATACAGTAAATTCCTGAAGCTCATAAGGTACTTGTGAGGAAAGATCCACCATCTTAAGTCTGAAAGAAGTATATAAGCGTTTTATTATTACACATCTCCTTTAATGTTTAAACATATGTACCTCACATACTCACACAAGAATTTTTATGTATAATCACACACAGATATATATATATATATCTACATTTACATATATATATATATATATTCACCCATTCGTATATTCACACCAATATTTACACACATTCACACACATGACCTGGATTAGAGACAAATGTCTTACTGGAAGGAGTTACAGAATTGTAGGTCAAAAATTCAGGTCAGAATCTTGGTTCTGCTACTTGCTCTCTGAGTGAACAGCTCTTCTCCAGGCTTCAGTTTTACTCTCTATAAAACCAGGGAGTTGAACTTGATACTCTTAAAGTTGCCTTCTACATCTAAATCTTCAGATCCTCTAATCCTTTCAACATGTCCACAGACCTTAATTTTCAGAGTATAACCCTTCTACTTTACCTTTGCTTCGCTATCCTTCTGTCTTTCAAGCTCACTCCAGGGCTCCCAAGGCTAGGATTAAGGCCTGAAGTGGAATATAAGCAAGTGAAGATTTATCAGGAGTAGATCTCTGCTCTTTGTAATGACCTCTTGATTCTTAGAATCCATACTTTGCCTTCCTAAATAGTTTGTGTATGGAAATGGGTTACAAATTCCTTCACTTCCTTTCACCTTTCCCCCTCCCACCTTCCAACTCCCTTTTATGTGTTGTCTTCCATCATTAAAATGTAAGCTCTTTGGGGTGAAGACTGTCCCTTTTGTTTATTTTTTTATTGCCACCACTTAGCACAGTGCCTGACAAATGGAAAATGCTTAATAAACGAGTGTTGGACTGACTGACTGATTTCCTGGTCTCATCTGTTACAAGTATCAATTATGAAAGACCCTCTTAAAACTCTTGTGTTAATGATAGTTGGCCTATTTCAGTCTCTCATTGTGAAGACTCACATGCTTTCATGTTCCCAGAAAGGACTGGCATCTTCTTTCCCTGAATACTTTCTCTCCATTCAATTGTGGGAATTGCCCAGTATAGGATGAATTGAGCTTAAATAATGTGTTAGAAAGAGCTCTGGACTTGGAGCCAGAAGGAGGGTTCAACATGGTTCTGATCTTTAATACCTATGTGGTTTGGGGCATACCACTTAACCTTTTTCCACTATACTTCTAGTCTCTCACTAGTCAGTTTTTCACCATGCTATCAGATTTACCTTCCTTATTCACAGATTTAAGACAGTTAAGTGGAGGCATCAGGAAGACCCATCTTCCTGAGTTCAAATCTGGCCTCAGACAATAGCTGTGTGACCCTGGGCAAGTCACTTAACCCTTCCTGCCTCAGTTTCCTTATCTGTAAAATGAGCACGAGAAGGAAATGGCAAACCACTTTGCCAAGAAAACCCCAAATGGGGTCTATAGTAGTCAGACACAACTAAAAAACCAGCTGAACAACAACAAAATTCACAGATTTGATCAGGCCACTTTTCTGCTGATAATCCTTCAGTCACATGATACAGATGACTGAGTGAAATATAAACTCTTTTTGCAGGTATTCAAGACCCTGGAAAAATAAATCCCTCCTTGCATTTTCAGTCTTATCCCACACCATTGCCCTCCACATGCTCTATATTTCCAGTCAGTTGGACTATTTACCAATTATTGTATGTGGTAAATTTCTTAATGCCCCTGACTTCTACTTCCAATCTCTTCCTTTTGAAATTCTTTAAGACTCAACAGAAAAACTACCTCCTCCACAAGACCCAACCATCATCAGACATGAGTCTTATTACATACTTTGCACTTCACTTTTACTACTTAGTCTATTGTACTACAATTATCACGTTGTTTTTATCTGTTCATCATATAGTATTTAACATTTATATATGTCATTTTCATCTTTCTATATCAGGGTTTCTTCACTTTTGGGGGTGTGTCATGGTACCCTTTGGCAGGTTGGTAAAGTTAAAGTCTGGATTCTTCTCAGAATAATGTTTTTAAAATGCACAAAATAAAATATGTATTACGGCAAAAATGAGTTATATACATGTAAGTAGAGCATTGGACTTGTAGCCAGGAAGAAATGAGTTCAAATTCTGCATCAGGTACTAATTATGTGGTCCTGGGCAAATCACTTGGTCTTTCTCAGTCTCTGTTTTCCTATCTTTAAAATGAGAATTATAATTACAGCATACAAGTTTGTTATGAGGATCAAATGAGGTAATATATATTTATACATATAGATATACATATATGTAGTGCTTTGCAAATCTTAAAGTGATATTTAAATGCTAATTTATTTTATTGAAATATATTTATTAAAATATTTTTCTCATCCAAGTTCACTGACCCCCTTAAACCCACCCATGAACCCCTAAGATTTAAGAATCTTTATTATGGATTATAGTACGGAGATCATATCTTAATTATGTTTCTCCTAGGCCAACATGAATAAATTAATGAATGAGTGAATGAATGAAAAACCATTTATTAAGCACTTACTATATGCCAGTTACTACATGCCCACTGAGCTAGATACTAAGGTTACAAAGAGAAAAAGAAGTCTCCTTCCCCTAGAGAAGCACATACTCTAGTTGGAGAAAACAATACACATAGGTAATTTTAGCTGCAAGGAGAAGGAAAGGGCCCAGAGGTGCTAAGGTTTCTGTGACAAGGCAAATGGCAAAGCCCAGCTGTCCCTAGAATTCATCAGGATGTCTATCCTCTAGTGAGGGAAGCCTAGAGAAAACTAGCCACCACCACTGAGAAGGGAAATGGGGCAGATTTAAATGTTGAAGTTATGCCAGGTTTCTGGGTTCTTTGGGGTAAGGGTACAGATGGAGCTGGGGCTAGTGAGACAGCATCAGTATCTAGACAGTAGGGTGATTGACAGGAAGGTGGAAGACAGGATCTGGGGTGGCTTCAGATAGAAGAGAGAAAGAATATCCCTGACTGATACCAGCTCTGGCTGGCTAAAACTGACAACTTTTCCTATGGAAACTCCTAATGTGGGTATGAGTTCATCTATGCATATTACAACCCATCTTTAATGCATTCTACAACTCATCTCTAACTATAGCCTTAGACAATTGTCTGAGTCCCAAAGAGGCAAAGTGACATGTCCTTGATCACACAGCAAGTAGTAATTATCAGAGAAAGATCTTCCTAATTCCAGATCTGCCATTATGCTGCCTGTCTGTGTTGAATATAGAGTGAGTTTTCTTGATGGTTGTTGAACAAATGGTTAACATCTAGGGTGACTCATGACCAAGTTCAAGTTAAAAAAAAAAAGTGTTAAACATTTTTTTTCAGAAAGCCAATATTTTCAGGATACTACCTTCGTAACCTGAACCCATGCATAGTTTGTTGTTATGTAGACAGGTAAAAACAACTTGAGACCAATTACCATAAGGGTTGCTGCTACTGTATTTTTCTTAGCAAGGTCTTTCAAGGATATGTTTTCAGGATCTGTATCAACTGAACATACTTCTGCAACCTCCTTGTTGCTTGTTCTTGTTTATGGAAAATTAAAATGTATATTGGCATTATTTAGGAGGGAGTAGGTGGAGGAGTTGATGGTAGATAAGATTCAACAAAAGATTAAGGCCCTAAATTTCTTCTTTGTAAGCAATATGAATTCTTCAAACCCTATCTGATTTCACAAAGCAAGCAGTTTATACTGTCTCAGTTTAGACTCTGTCTCAGTTTAGATTCTGTCTGATGTGGACAAAGGAAAGGAATCCAGTTTGCAAACATTAGCAGATTCTACTCAGAGGAAGACCTACACTGGTAAAAGATAAATGGTTAGGTTTACGGACCAGCTGCCAATGTGAAATACATGTGTGGAAGGAGGACTCAAGGACATTGAGGTGACACCTTAGAGACATCTCTACATGAAATTCACTCATCCAAAACCTCCTAATCTGAATATTTTGACCTAATGGGGGAAATGGGTACTCCTCCAATGGTGTCTAGAAAAAGTACACCAGCCTTTTCATTCAACAAGGTATCCTTTACCTCTGCCCCTGCCCCTTCTGGAAAATAAAAGAAAAACAAACAAACAAAACACTGGCCTTGAATGTGTCAGAGAAATAGCTTAGTGGAAGAATAGCCTATGTGAAAATCTACATATTCTCGAGAGGTATACCTCAGGTGTACCAAAGCACAAGATAATTATTATTATTGACCCATGATAATGAAGTTCAATCTATTAGACTCTAGGGTCAGGCACTATTTTGATTTTGTCTTTTTAATCATGCTTATTGAGTTACATTAAATTGAATGGAAGTGAATTGAACTGAATTGAATTAAATCCAATTCAGGGGAAGAGTACAGCTTCTCTGGGTACTATAGTTGATTATTCATTGGGTAGTCAATGTATCAGTCAAAATCGGAGACAAATAGAATTTCACAGTCCAAAGGGATGATAGAGACCACTTAACTGACTAATGCCTGAATGAGAAACCCTGTTGCAACATATCCGACAAATGGTTATCTAGTCTTTACTTAAAGAACAACAAAGGGTAGCCAGCCCATTCCTTCCAGAAGCACCCAAGTAGACTTTTGGAGATCTCTAATTGCTAGAAAGATTTTCTTTACCTCGATTTACTCATTAATGTTTAAAAATTATAAAATATGCATGAACTTGCCTCATTGCAACTAATACACATCGCTCCCAGGTCAGCGCTGTGAGGTCAAACAGAAAAAGTTTAATTCCCATTCCATACTGCTTCAAACACATGAAGATGGTTATTGTGCCCTGAATCATACTGTTTTTCAGTTAAACACTGCCAATTTCATCAAGTGATTTTTTTTTTTTCACATGACATGATCTTGAGGTCCTTCACTATTTGGGCTGGGCCCCTTCTAATGCTCTGCAGATCATCCTAAAAGGTTGTCATGCCCTTCCTGGAATGTGATATTCAAAACCGAACATACTGAGCAGAACCGAATAAAGGGGAATATCACCTCCCCAGTTTTGCATGCTATGTCTTTCTTAGTACAGCCAAGAATCTTGTTAGGTCCTGACTCTCAGTGAATCAATAGTTGGCTCTCAGTCATTCATAGCATTTATTTAGTGTCTACTATGTGCCAGGCACTGTGCTAAACACTGCAGATACAAAGAAAGGCAAAAAGAAAATGAAAACAAATTCCCTGTTCTCAAGGAGTTTTTAGTCTCATGAAGAGGGGGAGGGTACAATATGCAAGCAACTATCTACAAGCTAGATGCAGATAGATAGATAGATGGTTGGATAGAGAGAGAGAGAGAGAGAGAGAGAGAGAGAGAGAGAGAGAGAGAGAGAGAGGTAGATAATTCCAGAGGGAAGGAATTAAAACAGACTACTGGGAGGTTCTCACATCATATTGTTGACTCATGTTGAGATTGCAGTCCATTAACCTCAGATTATTTTCAGATATTCAGTCCAACTATGCCTCCGCTAATTTTTTTTTATTTCAGAATTTGATTTTTTGAGTCAAGATCTCTTTGGATACGGATGGATTGACTTCGAATAGGTACAAAGAGTAAGAGAAATGATAAGAGTCTGGTAGAATACATAAGTCTGTCAGGTTCCTGAGTTTTAAAAACACAATAAAAGACAAATGAAGAAAAAAAAACTAACAAAAACAACTCTCATTTCCTTCCCCCAAACAAGTTTAAAAAAAACAAAAAACAACCCTTTCTTGCCAGAAATAAGTATATGACTTTCACTTCTAGCCAGGAGATGTCATTAAGTGATAATTTTCCTGTTGGTAAGGCTTAAAGAAATGATTCCTTATTCTATACAATCCATACAATTCTATACAAAAACATGTTTGATGGACTCAGGTTCATGAGTATTTTTAGAGATATTTCTCAGTTGATGCTTAGTTTACAATGACTTCATGTGCAGAGATTCTATTTTCCTATACGATCTCTAATTTGCTTTTTTGAACACCTAACTTTTAGAATTCACTTTGATTCCGGCAAAATGTAAGTTCCTTGAGGACAGGCATTGTTTCATTTTGTCTTTGAATTTCCAGCACCTACCACAATGCTTTGTAAATAGTAGGTGCTCAGGAAGTGATTATTATATTGAATTCAATTTTAATCAATAGGCATAAGCTTTGAACTTATGTTCCCTCTTCTTGGTTAAAGCACAGAACTGAATTCAATCATTTTTTGAGAGAACCAATGGACTCACATGTCTCTTTCATGTGTGATTATGATGTGGTCAAAGTATAGCCACAGGTAAATGTTACTTTTGTTATAATATGAGCCAATACCATGGACAACGCAAAGTAGCTTTTATAGTAGGTTGTCAGAATTGGTAAATAACAATAATAATAATTATAACTTAGGCTTCCATTGCCCTGAGTAAGATTGATTTGAACTAATTAGTGCAAGAGAGGAACTAAGTAGATGTAGAGTATGGAAAAGATCAACACAAGGGGGAAAGATGACTCCATGGTTGTGAATCTAGGTGACTGGAATACGGAGTTACTCTCAACAGAGAAGGAATTGGGGGAAGGGCTATGGTTGATTACTGGGATGTTTCACTTGCAGTTTTATTACCATGATTCATGTGAAGCAGTTGAAAGGGTGACCCCATCTTGGTTGACAGATGATACAGAATGGGCAAAGTAACTTTCAAACGTCTTAGTACATCTGAGACCTCTGGGGCAGTGGAAATCCTGTCAATCCTTGTGAGAGCCTGGGTCTCTTCTCTGGCACAATTCGACTGAGTCTTTGTGTGCACATTCTGTAGCCTTCCCAGATAACAGAGGACAAAATCAGAGGTCATCCTGTGGTAGATGAAAGCCATGCTCAAATTCGAGTACAAGTAAGAAATGAAAAAGCAAAGGGGCCTCTCTGAAATGAATGGAAAAAAAGGCCTTCCCTAAGCCTACCTCACTCCCCTTCTCTTCTGCCCCTCATTCCTTATCACAGTGTACTTTACAAGTTTCCTTTGGAGAGTAAAACATTCACAGTACAATGATGAAAGGCCTGAAGCAGATTTTTCATATTCTGTGAGCTGAACTTGAATGTTTGGGAACTTGTATGGCACAAAAATAATATTTAGGTCTTTCCTCCATGTTTTTGCATCTGGAAAAGGGAAGACCTCTCTCCAAGTGTTGAGTGACATCTTAGAAGCATATTTCTTTCCAGTAAAAGTGGAAAATATCAACTAGAGCTTCAAAGAAAAGGAAATGTCATGTAATGCATTTTCTCATCAAATTTAGAGTTATCTTTTTAGCAGACAGCTGTCTAATCTACTGGGAAACATTTTTCCATTGCAGAGTTTGCCTTAAACCTGACTTTATTCTTCTGCTGCCTCTCTAAAGTATTCATGTGATTTTTACAACTTATCTTCTTTTCTCATTCATTTCCTTTATACTTCTGGTTATCATTTGTTAGACAAATAGAAGCACACAATTTTACATCTGCAAATATTTAATGTAATGCAGATAAAACTTTCTTGTACCTAGTGTGAAGTCATTAATGACATTGATAAAGAAACTTTCCATGTCCAATACCAAGGGGAAACTAAATTGACTTGGTTTTATTGATATGAGAATATAAATGAGGAAAGTATAATTAACTTTTTTTCAAAATCTTATGAAATGGAGAAAAAAAACTAACAGTGATTTGTTCCCTCAACCTTTCTCTTGACATATTCTTTCTCAACTAAACCAATCTTATTATTCTCAGCTTCCTGAACCTTTTTTAAATTTTTGCTCTCTTCCTTTGCTTTTTTCACCTCAACTTCTCCTCTTCTCTAAATTATCCCCTACCCACCAACTCCCATCCACCTTTAGCACCTTTTCTCTAATTCAGTGTTTTCACATCACTTCACTCCTCCTCCTTCAAAACTGTATAGAAGTAAATTTTAATAATTCCTTTTGCTTATACCACATTTCTATCCAATTATATACTTCACCCCTCCACCCCTTGTAACAAAAAAAAAATCAGTTCTACAATTAAACAAAAATAACTGATCAATAGGACTGCTTCTAGTAATTCATACAACATTCTGACTCTCTAGTCCCCTGACCCTTTGCTGAGAGTAGCCCTCCCTTTAAATTTAAATTTAAAAACACAAAATCCAATGGGAGGAGAAAGATGTTAGGCTTCAGATTGAGGTTGGGCAGGGACTAAGCAAGGTCTTATAGGTCCTCAGAGGTTTTTGCTAGGTATGAAAAGGGTTAGTCAGTGCGTCCTGATCTTAGGGAGGATTGGGCTTGGATAATAATCCTACACTTTTAAAATTCCAGTAAAGTCCCAAAGGGTCAAGTGGAAAAGCTTTGCACATTGGGTTGAGAAGGAGCTATGTCTGGATGAGAATGTGGAAAAGCCACCTGGGAATTGAGAATGAGGCTGCCATAATCAGGAAGCCTCACCTGCACACCTGTTTTCCATGCCCAAATGTCCAGTGAACATTAGGCAATGTTGCCATTGCTGTGGAAAAAGCCAGCAAATTTACACCATATTTTGTCTGTATCAGAGCTGGAGGCAGTGAGTCAGTTTTATATTATAAGATCTCTCCTGGGCTGTATGATTTGAACACTAAGTCTGTTCATTATCAGATTATTTCTGGTTCTTGAAAACCACATGAAAAGTATAATAAAGTTTCTCAGGATCCTGATGTTTCTTAGGGACTACTTTGATTTTTTTCCTTCAAAATGTTTTTTTTAAAAAAACTATTTAACCTCAGTTAACTTTTTTTAATTGCAATCAATTACCCCCAACACAGATACGTTTCAATGAACATCTCAGTGTATGTTTTCTAAATGGTCTGTGCTTTGTTAAACAACCAAAACCCTTTAAATTATATATAAAGACAGTGTCTAGGGACTATGTCTGAAAATGTACCACCTTCAAGGAAGGTAAAAGCAGTTGACAATGTCCCTTTAAATGAAGCTAATTACACTGAATATTTTATAACATTTCCATGGAAAATATTACAGGACATCTCTAGAGGATTTCAGGGGAACTTTAATAGCAGTTTCCTGCTCCATCAGCATTTTACAGAATCCTACCAAAGTGGGGTTTGCTGCACTTGATTAGTCATGGGCTTTGGTTTCTATTGCCTAGTGTTTGCCGGGAGTCGCAAATGCACATTGGTGAAAACTCTCCTGCCTGGAAAGAAGAAATGAATGCTATCACCTAGCAGTTACCATAAAACCTAGTACAAAGTAATGAATTAAATAAACATCTGTGAAATGTCCCCAATCCCAATGATAAAACCTAGTAGCAGGTAGTTTATGCAATGGGTATTATTTTAGAGTTAAAAACGGAACGTTGAAAACATGACATATTTATGCCATATTCCTTAAATGGAAAATGGGTATTTCATAAAATAGCCTGGGACCTGCTACAATTTGTTTAATTCAAATATCAAAATAGAGTAGACAGCGTAAAATTGAAGTATCCATTAGTCAGCAAATATTTTTCAAGCACTAACTGTGTACAACACACCCTAACTAGGAAAAAGGGGACACAGAGGATTGAATAAAATATTGCCCTAAAGTAGTTTACAGTGTGGTTGAATGTAACTGGAATAGGATAATAGGAGGATATTTCATATTCAAGAGGGGAAAAATAGATAAAAGAACCATTAGCATAGCATAATAAATCAAGAAAATATACTCATGGGAGTAAATTCACAAACTGATGGATGAAAACCTGCTGAAGAATATTTGGGTATAGAGAGTAGAAGCATGCTATAGACCTCTTGATCAAAAGAAGAAAATACATTATGTATTTTCTTATCTAAGTTCTTATCTAAGTTTCTTATCTAAGTATATCTAAGTTCAATCATGAACCAAGTCATGAAATGATAATGATGAGGGACTTCAATTAGCCAGACATCTGTTAGAACAGACTTGGTCTAAAAAGCAGATTAGTCAATCAGTTCCTGGTGAGTGTATGGTAATTTCATCCTTCAAAAATTAGAGAAAGCTGTTTAACGAATAGGTGCTGCCCTTCTTTCTGAGAATCAGGCTAGATCTATCTCACCACCAGAGGACATCTTGAGGGTGTAAGGGAGTTTCTTGGGAAATTGTGACTAGTTCCTCATTTCCATTTAACCAATTAGTTTTTACAAAGAGATATTTACTTCAAATCCATAGCATGAATAAAAATACAAGCATTCCTCTATCCGCCAACACATCTAGGAGCATGTTTTCCCCTATACAACTGGTTTCTGGGGGAGTAAACTCAAAACTTACCTCAGTTCCTATATTTCCTTGGTCCCACTAGGTTCATGCCCAGATGTGGTGAGTACTAGCAAGTGAGGATTTCCAGTGGTCAGAGGTTAGAAGATCACTTCTAAAGATTGCTCTTCACTATCTTGGACATTAATGCTATGAGAGTTACAGGACCTGGCTTGGATTTTGACTTGCAATTTAATTCAACTTGCTGATCTTTGAAAGTCCTAAGGCCAATTACAGCAATTTATCACAAGGATAACACACTATGACCAGCTGAGATTTATACCAGTAATTCAAGGCTGGTTTAATATTAGAAAACTATCAGCATAATTGACCATACCAGTAAAAAAGAAAAACCAACAAAAACCATATGATTATCTCAATTGATGCAGAAAAAGCTTTAGACAAAATACAGCATCCATTCCTATTACAAACACTAGAGAGCATAGAAATAAATGGAATTTTCCTCAAAATTCTAAGTAGTATCTATTTAAAAGCATCAGCAAGCATTATATACAATGGGAATAAGCCAAAAGTATTCTCAATAAGACCAGAAGTGAACAAGGATGCCCATTATTACTATTATTATTCAATATTTTGCTAGAAATGACACTTTTAGCAATAAGGGGAGAAAAAGAAGTTGAAGGAATTAGAACAGGCAATTAGGAAACAAAACTCATTTTTTGCAGATGATATGATGGTATGGAGAGTCAACTGAAAAACTGTTTGAAACAATTAACAACTTTAGCAAAGTTGTAGGATATAAAATAAACTCACATAACTCATCAGAATTTTTGTATATTCCCAACAAAGCCCAGCAACAAGAGATAGAAAAAGAAATCCCATTCAAAATAACTGTAGATGAGGGTCAGAGTCAAGATGGTAGAATAGAAAAATGGACATGTAAAAGCTCTCCCCCATAGCCCATAAAATACCTGTTAAAAAATGACTCTGAACAAATTCTAGAGCAGCAGAAGCCACAACACAACAGAGTGAAAGAGATCTCCATCCTAAGGCAACCTGGAAGTCAGATAGGGAAGGTTTATCATATCAGGCAAGGAGCGCAGCCCAGCATGGGCCACATGGTGTAATAGTGACAGGATGGGAACAGACTTCGGGGGCAGAATCCCTAGCAGCAGCTGCAGTTCCCAGATTGCTATACCCACAAACACCAAAGACAGCTCCAAAAGTCAATGAGAAAGCTCTTTGACCCAGGAGAAGGGAACATGGTCTGGACCGCAGCAGCAGCCACAGCAGTGGCAGTGGCTGTTTTTGGAGCCCTCCGACTAAAGCCCTTGGGGGAATTGAGAGGTTGATCTTAATCTCAGCCCTGAGTGCTGGCCCTGAGGTGACAAGAAGCCCTGGCAAAGTGGAGACAGAGAGGGCTGTGGAGAAGGAATTCTACACACAGATTCTGGGCATTTTCTTCAATTTTTTCATCCTTTAGATTTTGTTTGACTGATTCTTGTTGCCTCAGCATCATTAGCTTCTACTTGTCTAATTGTAATTTTTAACAAATTGCTTTCTTCAGTTACCTTGTGTATCTCCTTATCTATTTTGCATATTTTACTTTTCTAGGAGTTATTTTCTCCAGTTTGGTTTTGTACTTCCTTATTCATGTGACCAATTTTAGTTTTTAAAGATTTGTTTACTTCAGTGAAATTTTTTTCTGTTTTGACCAATTTCTTTTTAAAGAATTGGTCAATTTTCCTTCTACCTCTCTCATTTGGCTTTTAAAATCCTCCCTGAGCTCTTCCAAGAATGCTTTTTGATCTTGAAACCAGTTCATATTCCCTTTTGAGGTTTCAGATGTGGGTATAATGTCAATGCTGTCCTCTTCTGAATTCATATTGTTCTTCCCTTTCCCTATGGTAAGATTCTATGGTCTTTGCCTTTCTAGTTTGCTTCTTGTTCATTGTGATTGCCTTTCTCCTGGCTTTTAAAGTGCATCTCTGCTTCTGGGATACTGGGGCTCTGTCCTACACTTCTTATACTTGTGGCTATGGGTCTGGTTACTGACTTTGTATGTTGTGGCCTCTGGTGCTGTCAGCTAGAAGCTATATAATGTTGCAGCTTACCTGGTGCTGAACAGGAACTAGCAGGTGTGTGCCAAGATTGAGGCCAGGTGAAGTCTCTCTGAGTTTCCTGTGGTTACACTGAACTAGCAGCCTGAGGTATGGGGGATAGATGGTTTGGATGCTGGAGGCCTCGATGCCCCTAGGGTTGTGCTATAGCACAGCTGCTGGTGGACAACAATCCATCCATGCTTGTTTCTGTCAATTCCCTTGGTTGTGAAAAGGTGTGCCTGGGGTCCTGGTGTTGGCACTTGCCAGCTCTACTCCCTGGGGCTCAAGATCTCCTGCTGGTCCTTGAGGTGGGACTTTCTGGGACACCTCTGGTTCTGCACTGGTCCCCTTCAGCCACAGTAAGAGGGACCCTTCTCATTGAACTTCCTAGCCTCTCAAGCTAGAAGACTGCTTGTTCCCTTCTGCTGGCTCCACCATTCCAGAATTTTTCCTGGCATAATAGTCTTTCAGTGTTTCAAGGTCAATAAGGGGGAATGAGAGCACTTACGGTTTACTCCACCATTTTGGCTCCCAGAAGTTAAAGTAGGTGACTTTCAAACATCTAGTCTGTGGGTTGATAACCCTAGGAGTAGCTGATACATCTGTCATGGGTCCTCTTATCCAGCTTTGCCAGAATCCTGTCCTGTGCTGAGAAGTATGGGAATCGTCATTGCACTAGTGATTCAGTCTACTAGGGCTGGCTCACACTCTGCTATACATGTACTCTGCACTCTCCCCACCTGAGGCCACATATCCTTCCCATTGATCTTCCTGATTCTCTTGGGTTGTAAATCTGCCACACTCTGTCTCCTAGTGGATTCTTTCACTCTCAAATTTGTTTTGATTCACTTTTTATAAGTATCTGAAGGAATTTGTGAGAGAGCTCAGGTGAGTCCCTGTTTTCACTCCACCATCTTGGCTCTGCCCTTCAGGAATCCATTTTGCATTTCATAATATTCTCTATCTCTTATTTTATCATAAATTCTTCCCTTCTCCATAGAACTGATAGGTAAACCTAGGGCAGCTAGGTGGTGCAGTAGATAGAGCACCAGTTCAGGAGTCAGGAAGACCTGAGTTCAAATGTCACGACAGATACTTGACATTCAATAGCTATGTGACCTTGGGCAAGTCACTTAACCCCAGTTGTCTCATCCTGGGTCATCTCCAGTCATCCTGATGAATATCTGGTCACTGGATTTAGATGAAAGAGAAGTGAGGCTGGTGACCTGCACAGTCCTCTCTCACTCAAAGCAAAGTCAAGCGCAGGTCATGTCATCATTTCTCTGATGCCATGGTCTTCTTCAGCAATGAAGGACGAACACACATGATAGGTAAACCATTACTTGCTTTCCTTATTTGCTTATGGTATCATCCCTTATGTATAAATGTAATCATTTCAATTTTATCTTGGTGTAAGATGTTGTTCTATGCCTGGTTTCTGCCCTACTTTTTTCTAGTTTTCCAGGCAGTTTTTTTCAAAGAGTGAGTTATTATCCTAGAAGCTAGATTCTTTGGGTTTAACAGACAGTATATTATTGTAGTCATTTACTACCTAATCTTGTGTACCTAACCAATTCCACTGATCTACCTGTCTATTTCTTACCCAGTACAAAACAGTTTTGATGATTGCCACTTTATAATATAGTTTTAGATATGGTATGTTTGGGTCACCTTCCTTTGCATTATTTTCATTAAATTTCTTGATATCCTTGAGATTTGGTTCTTCTAGATGAATTTTATTATTATTTTTTCTAGGTCTATAAAAATTTTTTCAGGTAACTTGATTGTTATGGCACTGAATAAGTAAATTAATTTAGGTAGAATCCTCATTTTTATTAAATTAGCTCAGCCTACCCATGAGCAATTGTGGGTTTTTTTTCCCATTTGTTTAAGATTGATTTTTTGGGGGATCTATTTCAGGAGGTGAAGATACTGTCCAGGCTCTTAATTTTCATCAGGGCTTTCAGAGAGACCAATATTTCTTACATTATCTTTCCTGGATCTATTTTTCAAGAAAAATTGCCCCAAGACCTTAGAACCAGAGGGTAAAATAATCATCAAAAGAATCCACTGATCACCACCTGAAGTAGATCCCAAATTGAAAACTCCAAGGAGTATTATAGCCGAGTTCCAGAATTATCAGGTCAAGGAAAAAATACTGCAAGCAGCTAGAAAGAAACAATTCAATTATCATGGAATTACAGTCAGGATCACACAGGACCTTGCAGTCTCTACATTAAAAGATCAGAGGGACTGGTATATGATATTCCATAAGGCCAAGTAGATTGAACTACAGTCAAGGATCAACTACACAGCAAAATTAAACATAATCTTTCAGGCAAGGTATTGGATATTGATGAAATAAAGCACTTCCTGACCTTCCTGATGAAAAGGTCAGAGATCAATGAAAAATTTGATTTTCAAATACAATATTCAATAGAGACATAAAAAAGATAAACGGGGGGGGGGAGTGGAAATCTTGTCATTTAATAAAGGCTAACTGTTTACATTCCTGTATGGGAAGATGATACTTGTTAACCTTGAGGATGGTATATTTATTCCAGTATTTAAAAAGGGTTTACATAGAGGGAGTGAGTGTAAATTAACAGATGCGATGATGAAACACCTAATTAAGGGGTGCAAAGGGATTGTAATGGGAGAAGAGGAAAGGAGAGGGCAGAAAAAGGTTAAATTACAGCATATGAAGAGGCACAAAAACATATTATAGAAGATGGATAGAATAGAGGGAGATGAGCATTGTTTGAACTTTACTGTGGTCAGATTTAGTTCAATATACTCTGTTAAGTATAGAAATATGGCTCATCCTACAGGCAGTAGGAGGGGAAAGGCGCAAGAAATGGGAGGGGGTGGTTAGAAGGGAGGGAAAAAGTAGTAAAGCAAAAGGGAAAGAAAAGGAAGGCGGTTGATAGAAGGGAGGGAAAATTGAGGGAAGTGGTGGTCAAAAGCAAACCTCTTGTTAGGAAAGGAAGGGAGAAGGAAGAAATAAAAGCATAAATGTGGGGAAATGGGATGGAGAGAAAGACAAAGATAGTAACAATAACTATGAATGTGAATGGGATGAACTCTGCCGTAAAACAGAGGCTGATAGCAGACTAGATTAAAAATCATAATCCTACAATATGTTGTTTACAAGAAACACATTTGAAACATAGAAATACACATAAGGTAAATGTAAAAGGCTGGAGTAGAATGTACTATACTTTAGCTGAAGTAAAAAAAACAGAGGTAGCAATCCTAATCTCAGACAAAGTAAAAGTAAAAATAGATCTAATCAAAAGAGATAAGGAAGGAAACTACATCCTGCTAAAAAAACACCATAGACAATGAAGCAATATCATTATTAAACATATATCCACCAAATGGTTTAGCATCCAAATTCTTAAAGGAGAAGTTAAGGGAATCACAGAAAGGAATAGATAGCAAAACTATACTAGCAGGGAACCTTAACCTTAACCTCCTTTTCTCTGGACTGGATAAATCTAACCTCAAAATAAATAAGAAGGAAGTTAAGGAGGTGAACAGAATTCTGAAAAAGGTAGATATGATAGAACTCTGCAGAAAACTGCATGGGTATAGGAAGGAATATACCTTTTTCTCAGTGGTAGATGGCACATACACAAAAACTGACCATATGCCAGGGCATAAAAACTTCACAATCCAGGGCAAAAAGGAAGAAATAGCCAACACATCTTTTTCAGATCACGATGTAATAAAAATTATATGTAATAAAGGGCCATGGAAAGAGACCAAAAATTAACTGTAAACTAAATAATTTAATCCTAAAGATTTACATGCCAATTCTATAAAATATTTAAAGAAAAATTAATTCCAATACCATATAGTATTTGAATTTGGGAAGACAGGTGAAGTAGTCCTACCAAATTCTTTTTTATGATACAGATTTGGTGCTGATACTTAAACCAGGAAAAGTCAAAAGAGAAAGAAAATTATAGACCAATTTGCCTAATAATAGAGATGCAAAAATTTTAAATAAAAAATTAGCAAAAAGATTACAGCAATATATCACAGGAAAAATTCATTATGATCAGGGAGGATGTATACCAGGAATTCAGGGCTGGTTCAATATTAGGACAACTATCAGCATTATTGATCATATCAGCAACAAAACTAACAGAAACCATATGATTACCTCAATAGAGTCAGAAAATGCTTTTGACAAAATACAACACCCATTCCTACTGAAAATCCTGGAGAGTTTAGGAATAAATAGAGTTTTCCTTAAAATGACAAGTAGCATCTACCTAAAGCCATCAGCAAGCATTATATGTAATGGGGTTAAGCTAGATGCATTTCCAATAAGACTGAGGGTGAAACAAGCATATCCATTATCACCATTGTTATTCAAAATGATGCTAGAAATGTTAGCTTTAGCAATAAGACAAGAAAAAGAAACTGACAGAATTAGAATAGGCAAAGAAGTAACTAAGTTATCACTCTGTAGATGATATGATCATATATGTAGGGAATCCTAGATTATCAAGTAAAAAACACTACTTGAGATAATAAACAACTTTAGCAAAGTTGCAGGATATAAAATAAACCCACATAAGTGATCAGCATTTCTATATATTACTAACAAAGCTCAACAGAAAGAGAAAGAGAAATTCTACTTAAAGTTACTGTAGACACTATAAAATATTTGGGAATCTACCTGCCAAAAAACCCAGCAACTATATGAACACAAAAATTGCAAAACACTTTTTGCACAAATAAAGTCATGTTTAAATTATTGGAAAAAATCTGTTGCTCATGGGTAAACTGAGCTAATACAATAAAACTGACAATTTTACCTAAATTAATTTACTTATTTGGAGCCATACCAATCAAACTACTATAAAACTATTTTATACACCTACAAACAGTAATATCAAAATTCATCTGGAAGAACATATGGTCCAGAATATCAAGGGAATTAATGAGAATAAATTCAAGGAAAGGTAGCCTAACATATCAGATCTTAAATTGTATTATAAAAGAGCTATCATCAAAATCATTGGCTAAGAATTATAGGGGATCAGCGGAATAGGTTAGGTACACAAGACACAGTATTCAATCAGTAAAGCAGTTTACAGTTGACTGAACCCAAGTACTCCAGCTTCTGGGAGAAGAACTCACTGTTTGACAAAAACTTCTGGGAAAACTGGAAAATAGTATGGTAGAAAGTGGGTATAGACCAACATCTGATACCATATAGTAGAAGAAAATCCAAATACATATAAGACCTAAGTATAAAGGCAAATCCTGTAAACAAATTAGAGGAGTAAGGAATAGTTTATCTGTCAGATTTTTGGAGAATGGAGGAATTTATGACTAAGCAAGAGATAGAGAACATTATGAAATGCAAAATGGATAATTTTGATTATATTAAATTGAAAAGCTTTTGCACAAGGAAAATGCAACCAAGATTAGGAAAGAAGCAGAAAGCTGGGAAGGGACTTTTACAACTAGTATCTCTGATAAACACTTCATGTCTAAAATATATAGAAAACTGAGTCAAATTTACAAGAATACAAGTCATTCTCCAATTGATAAATGGTCAAAGAATATTAAAGACAGTTTACAGAGGAAGAAATTAAAGCTGTCTATAGTCATATAAAAAAAAAACGCCCTGAATTACTATTGATTAGAGAGATGCAAATCAAAACAACTCTGAGGTACCAGATCACACTATTAGACTGGCTAACTTGACCAAATAGGAACATGATGTATATTGGAGAAGAAGTGGGAAAGTTGGAACACTCATTCATTGTTAGTGGATCTGTGAGTTGATCCAACTACTCAGGAGAGTAATTTGGTACTATGCCCAAAGGGCTATAAAAATGTATAAAAAAAATTTAAAAAACTATGGAGTCTGAACAAAGATCAAAGCATACTATTTTCACGGTGTTTTTGTTTCTTCTTTCTTGTGGTTCCTCCCATTGGTTCTAATTCTTCTTTACATCTTGACTAATGTGAAAATATATTTAACATGATTGTACACATAGAACTTATATCAGATTGCTTGCTGTCTTGGGGAGGGAGAAGAGAGAAAAATTTGGAACTCACAATTTTACAAAAATGAATGCTGAAAACTATCTTTGAAAACTAGAAAATAAAACAAAATACTATTAAGGAAAAGAGAAAATAAAAAGTCCCAAGGTCAAGGACTTCATGCTCTTAAACTAGAATAGGAAAGAATAAATTAAAGGAATACAGACAGATGCCCATTTCTTAGAGGCCATATAGTCTCAGAGGGGCCTATTATATGAAGGAAAGAGATGACCAAAATTAACTCAAGCCTTTTTAAAGACATAAAAGACAGCTGAAATTTGGAGGAAGGAAGGGGTGGAAAGACGAAGATAATTATTCATAATACAGACATGATAAAAAACCAAGAAAACAAAGCATGACTGCTCTGGGACCTTCCTCAAAATAGAGGTTTTAGGAAGAACTCACCAATAAGAGGAGGGACCTGATCTATCATGTATTCTAGGAGCTCTACACTCTGACATTTTCCAAAGAATATTCTGTTACTAAGTAATAAAGCCATTTGAAGATAGGAAAATTTTGCCATTTTTCTCAGCACTTTGCAAAATTTAAAAATATTGCTCTGAATTCAGTTGAATTCACCCTCTTATTTAAAGCCACCTTAATTAGGCCCTGGTCTTCCTCCTCTACTTTAGGCTCTCTCTGGAAAGGGTCCGACTAGGACTGGTTCCTATCTTCTTTCACAGTCCTGGTGTGGGACCAGAAATTGGATCTTGGCTGGGATACTCTTGCCTAACTGGCATTGCTTTCATCCTCAGTCCCTCACTTTAGATTTTGTCTCCTGGAGCAACCCTTGACCTCTCACTTAGCTATCTTCTGGTGGAACCCAATGCACTAGCCTTACCCAGTCTCCTTGTTCAGTCACATCTCATGAGGTCTCATCACTTGATATATCGGTAAGGCCTGACCATAGATGTCACTATCTTTCAGACCCATCCCTTGGGGTATTCCTAACTGCAATTTTCAGACTCAAGTTATCTTCTGCTGGAGTTCTAGACTAGATGGAAGGGCTCACTGACTCCTGTTAAATATTTGTTATGGCTGGTGTTCTTCGTCTTTACTGAAGTGTTTCTCAGGGGACCTAGATTTGACTGAAACCTTTCAAATCATCATCTTTGCCAGAAGTCCTTCGTAAGCTACATCCAAATAAAAAGGTTCACATGGGTGTCAGTGGTAGAAAGGGTTATTGGGGGAAAGAAAGAACAAAAGGAAATGTTCTTTATTCTTGATAGCCATTACTGTTTTTGACTTTTGCAAAAGCAAACGTAACTCTTCTGCTTCAAAAGATTTCATAAGTGTAATAAAAATCCACAAAGTAGAAACAGTTCCTCACTCTTTTGACTGCAAAAATCAAGTTACTTTTCTTTTTCATCCTTTGAATTAAAGAGTATAGATTATAATCTAGAAACTTGACCGAAATCGCAATATGTACCATAAGATGCAGTTATCTGTGGTTTTGTCATTTCCTCCCGATCTTCTGATGTGCCTGCAGATCAGTAAAACTCCGGGAAAGAAGTATGCATATTAAGGTGCTTCATTGTTCTTAGACACATTGAGTTCAGATGTAAATTAAATAAATGACATGTTTATTCTGCATTCAGCTTTTTTATTTCTTTCTCATTTTTTACATAAATTGAGAGTATAGTCCACTAAAACTCTCAGATTTTTTTCACAGAACCTTTTACTGTCAACCCTCCCCTGTCTTGTATTTTAAAAGTTGCCTTTATAAACAAAGTATAGAACTTTTTATTTATTTCTATCTAATATCTTCCCTTTTTTGGAGGCAATTGAGGTTAATTGATTGCCCAGGGTCACACAGTTAGTAAGTTTCTGAGATCATATTTGAATTCAGGTCCTCCTCACTCCAAGGCCAATGCTCTATCCATTGTGCTACCTAACTCTCCTAATTCCTTCCCGAAAGAAGCATCACAATGTAGTGGATAGACAATTGTCCTCAACAACAGAAGACCTATGTTCAAGTCCTGCCTCTGACATGTACTGACTATGATCATGCAAGTCACTTACCCTCTCAGTATTCTAGGCAACTTTCTAAAACTGTAAGTTACACAGAAAGTGGTGACATGCATTGATAGAGGGAGCTTCTTCACCTGAGAGTTCCTAATGCCAATGAAAACCTTAATTTCTTATTCAATTTAATCATAATTCTAGCCTATCTAAGTCTTTTTTGGATTTGGATTCTATCACACCAATTTATGCTATCATATGTACTATTTCATTAAAGTTTTGTTTTTGTTGTTGTTGTTGTCAAAATGTTAAATGGTGTAAGAACAAGGACAGGTCCCTGTAGACCTCCACTAGGGACCATCTTCCAAGTTGACATAGACCCATAGACTCAGACATAGACCCAGTCTTTGATTCCAATTATCCAACCAAGCGAAAATCCACCTAACTACTATCTGTTTTGATAAATTTAAGTGTGCTATGTTCCCTAAAATCTACACAATCCCCCTTCATGAATTGACTTATTTACCTGTTGAGAGAGACACAGAAACAGGCAGTCAGAGGTAGAGAAGGGAAGGAGGGGTGAAGGGAGGAAAGGAGGAAGGAAGGAAGAGAGGAAAGAAGAAAAGGAGACAGAGAAAAAGAGAAAGGATGAAAAAGAGAGGAGAGGAGAGGAGAGGGGAGGGGAGGGGAGGGAGGAGGGGAAGGGAGGGGAGGAGATTAATCTGGAACAACCTATTCTTGATGAAACTACAGTGTGTTTTAGTGATCACTACTTCTCTTTCTAAGTACTCACAAATCACTTTTTTTAAACAGGAAAGATTTTTGCCTAGAATTTTGCCAAGGAAGAAGTCAAGGTCACTGACCTAACCTCTATACTTATTTTTTTTAAATTAGGAGAACATTTTTCTTTCTCCAGTCCTGCAGCTCCTTTCCCATTCTTCAAGATATTTCAAAGACCAGTAGTAGCAACTCAGCAATCAAATTTACTAATACTTGTAGTACCCTAGGATGTAATTCATCCAGGTTTGATGGCTGGAATTCATTAATAGTAGCCAGGTATGCTTTCATCATTTCCTGACATTATCATTTTCAGCATCCTGTTAGCCATTTTGGTTCTCTCTTTCCCAGAACTGAGATCCTGTTTGGCACATAAAAAAAATTAGGAAAATAAAGAGTTGAATATTTCAATCTTCTCATGTAAATCTCTTATTATTATTCCATGTTAGGTCAGTAATGATCCTCTTGTCCCCAGTACGGCTAAATAAATAATAGATAGTTGGATAGTAGATTAATGGTTGAGTGAATGAATAGATAAATAAATGAAAAACTGACTAATTTTTTTAAAACTTTTTGCATTCTTAGAAATTATCATCTCACTCAGATCACTGTAAGCTTTGTTACTCCTGATTCTATTTTTTTTAAATAACCAGGCCATGTTTTTAGATCTATCATCCTCAAACTGCCTTAGCTTCTATCTCATTCTCATCTTTTTTTTTAAAATTCAAGTTGGTTAGTAAGTTCCCTGGACAGCCACATTGTTCATTCCTTTAGACACCTTCTTTTCCTCTTCAAAACTGTTTCTCTTGGTGTCTTCAGAATATTTATTATTCTTGAACTCTACCCATCTCTACTGGGCCAACTTCTCCCTTAAAATATCATTATATCCTTTCTATTCTTTTTCTAAACCCTTTGAAATCTTCTCTCCTAAAATCTAACATTCAAGTAAATCTTTGCTCAGATTTTTATTGTTTCTCTATTATAAACACTGTAATAAACTGTCATTCAAAACTAGTTAGTAAACCTTTTCTCTTTGTTGGTCACAATCAGGTATGAAAGAATAACTTTCTCCATCACATTTTCCACCACTTAAAGGTTGAAATGCTCACCAATTCAAATTCCAGAATTTCTCAGCTTCTTTCTTATTTTTGTAGAAAGATCAGTCCACCAGATGTCCATATAGTGGACACTCATCATGACAATACCTTGTCTCTGTGCCAGATTTGTGATCTCTTCCCTGAGCTCCTCCTATAACTCTGCCTACCAGCCAAGTAATAGCTCCATTTGTACTATCACTTTTGTGTTTCTCTTTTTCTGATCTTCAACCAAATATTTTTTTCCATTCTGTTTCCTCTATTAGTTTCCTGAATTTCCTCATATGCATACAGTTTCTTAATATATAATGTTGCTCTGCTGGCCCTGTAATTTATTCTTGTTCTTTGGGATAAGGTATTCAATTAAATTCAACAAACATTTATTAAGTATGTACTACGTGTAAGGTACTAGGAATACAAATACAAAAAACCAATAACTCATTTCCTTTAGGAACTTAGATTTCACTGAGAGATGTAACTCCAGTACAAATAAATATATTCAAAGCTAAATTGAGAAGAAAAAAAAAAAAACTAAAGCACTCAAAATTAGAGTAGGGAATCAAGAAAAGTGGCACCTGAGTTGGTCTTAGAAGGATTTTAAAAGGTGGAAGTGGGAAGGAAATGTATTTTAGTCATGAGAGATTTCTCTTATGAATTCTTTTATGAACGCATAAAAGCAAAGGATATAGAATTGTGTCTGAGGCAAAAGCAGGTCACTCCCATTTGACTGAATATAGAGAAAGAGATATTGGAATTATTGAAATGTTGGAATTCATGAAAAGGAATGGTGTGAAATAAGGATGGAAAGACAGGTTCAGAATAGACTGTAAAGGGCTATAATACCCCAATATGCTTATATTTTATCCTAGAAGCAATGTGGAGCTGCTAAGATCTTTGAGCAGTGAAGCAACATAGTCAATCTATCTTAACAAGATTTTTTTTGCATGATAGATTAGAAGAGAACACTGGAGCAAGGAGATTAATTGGAAGACTATAACAATAGTTGAGCCAAGTAATGATGAGAAGTTGAACTAGACTGGTGGCTGTGAGAATGGAGAGAAGGGATTTACATGTCTAATTTAAGAGATTTACATGTCTAATAGAAAACATTTGACAGTTCTTTGAATTTGAGCAGTAGAAATGGTGAGAGAATAGTTAAAGATGGATCCAAGGTTATCCAAGGTGCAATTGGGTAATTGATAATCTGGTAGTGACCTTTTAGAAGTAGGGACATCTAGAGTAGGATAAATTTTGCGCAAGTGAGCAAAATACTGAATTCTATTTGGGACATATTGAATTTGATACACCTACAGAATACCTAGGTATACTCTTCCAAAACCAAATATGTTGCTTTACATTGAATCCTTATTTCTCTTTATTATTTACCTAGTCTTTGTGCATAAATTCTGAACCCATGAGTTTTATTGCTAATTTTATTTTTAGATATTGCCTCTCATAAATTCTTAGTTCTCACTTCTTTTCTGTTTATGCTTTACTTGCTCCTGTCTATGGTATCAAAATTGGCAAGTATATGTGGCCAGTTTCTCCAGCCTCCTTTATTTTCAGTTTAAAATTCTCTTGATTATATTCACCAGACTCCAGACAAATGTAACTTGGCTGGCCCTTGTTAGGTGTACTTCTTCCTTAGTTAAGACCTATATTCCTCTGCTCAAAACTTCCTGTTTATTATGTAAGATTCAAACTCCTTAGGTTGGCATTTGAGGTTCTCCAAAATTTGGTACTACTCTCCATCTCTCCAACCTTATCTCATATTATTTCTCTCCATTTACTCTATCCTCCATCCATTCTGGTCTAACTTCTCCCCTAGATTATACTTCATTCTCAAACTTCCTTCACACACCATTCCATATTACTGGAAGATTTTTTACTCCTACTTTACTTGTCAAGTTTTATTACCACATCCTAAATCTCAAAATAAATGTTTTCCCTTCCTAGAAGCTCTCTTCAGATCCAAAAGAGGCCATCATGCCCCAGACCACCTCTCTTTCTCAGCAGCAATGGCCTTCTCCTCAAACGGGCAATGCTTCCAAGACTATAACCTCTTCCTCCTATTGGTGAGTTCTTCCATGAACCTTCATTTGAAGAAGCAATCATGCCAGACATCCTAATCTCTTAAACTCAACAAGCTCATAATGCCACAGACTACTTCTCTGCAGCTAACTTTCCTCTTTCCTCACCCACTCCTTATTTGGCTCCTGATTATGTGTTGCATTCCCCCTTTAGGCTCCTTGAGGGTAAGTCTTCCTTTTTGTATTCATTTTGTATTTCTATTGTCAGCACTCAGTTCATAATGTTATATGTATTTATCTATCATCTATCTATCATATTCTATTTTTTCCTAGCAACTCTTCCTCTTAGACATCACATAGTGCCAAGCCTAGAGGCCTGTATTGGGCTACCCGAGTCTTTCTTACCTGTCCCAGGTCTTCGGTTGGCCAAACCGGATAAACATATGAGAGAAAGGACGTTCCAGAGTCAAACAGGGGTTGAGCTTTATTTCAGGGTCCGGGTTACAAATGCAAGGGGGTCTTCCTTAGGAGGAAGAGGGGGAGATTTCCTAAGGAGGCTAAGCTTAAGGGATTGGAAGTAGAAGTACAAGCGGGGAGAGAGGGGGAGGGGAGAGAGGAAAGAAGAGAAACGGAGCCTTACTATCCTCTTTGGCTCCACACGTGCTAAGAGAGAGCTTTCTGGCTTCTTCAATCCTACTTAATCTTCAGCTACACAGTTTGCATCTCAATACCGTGCTGTTAGGTAACTAGGTGTGCTCCAATCCGGGATGACCTCGAGGGCAGGGAGACTCCACCCATCAGGTATCTCTGGGGGAGAGGCGGAAATACCCGAGCTAGCCGAGCTAGCTCAGTCTGACCTTCTCGAATCCCCGCTGTTCATGGAGGGCCTCGTAAGACTCTAAGATTTAGAAGTCCCACTTTTACCCGCCCGAGACCGTCCACACGGAATTGAGCTTCCAGTCCCAACATATCCCCTTCTTTGTTATGCGCGGAGCGCACCTGGCTCTAGAGCAAACAGTGGCTGGAGGCTGAGTGGATTAAGGAAGGCCTTTAGCCTATGAGTACCTTACAACAAGACTTCATTCACACAGAAATCTGCAGCTAGCACAACTGACAAAGGGAGGCATCAAATAAAACAAAGATGAAACTAAATGGCTGAGTTACAACAGGGGAAGTGCAATCAACTAATCCCAAAGCATATTTTAAGAGGAGCAGCTGGTGTAGGTGCCTTACACGTCACCACTCCCTTAATCTTGCAAATGGATCTATACGGCCAAGCCTGAATGGCCAAGCCTGTGGTATTCAGGTGAAAAGTTGGTCACCCCTTCCCCCCCTAATGTCCTGGGTTTGTGATATCAAAGTCCTCCTTCAGCCGCTGAAAAAGATGACTAGATGGAATGGGCAGCAATGTTGGGATGAGTGCTGCTTCCTCCTGGGCAGCAAGGTTAAAGCTGTTAGCAGCAGACTCAGGTGGTGCATGATCCTTCTCCGGGGTCTCCGGGCTCTCCGCCTCCTGCATCTCCGCCGTCTCTGACATCGGTTCCCACTTACGGATCCTTCTAATGGGAATCCACGCATCACCTTTTCCTGTGGAGACACAAACATACCCTCGACCCCCTATTAGTATCTTAAAATGTCTCATGGCTGGAGTAGTATGTGCGCTTCTTGAGACAACTGTATCAAGCTCTGATTGTATTAGGCCTCTTGATCTTAGCTCTGATTGTATTAGGCCTCTTGATCTTAGCTCTGATTGTATTAGGCGATCTCTATCTCCCCTTCTTTGTTTAGCGAGGTACGCCTTTAAGGTAAAATTGATAAGAATGCATAGTGGCTGTTTATTTTGGTATAGCTGCTGCCAGGTACTTACAAATGCTTGATTAACATCTGTAAGGAACCTGACCTTTACGGATTTTTTCTTTATAACAAACACAGGAGCATTCCAGGGTGCTAATTGCTCCTTGACCAGTATCTGTAGTGCCTGGAGTTTTTCTGGAGTCAGGGGCCACTGCTCCACCCAAATCGGGGTGTCTGACTTCCAATTCAAGGGTGGGGACTCCAGTGCAACTGCAATGGCCCTTACTAAAAATTTGATAACCTCATCCCGAGGTGGCTAATAGCCATTCCGGCAATCAAAACATAATCGGAGGCTGAGTACTGTAATTGATTTCCTGTAGCCTCAAACTGCCCTGTTCCTGTAAATTGCTGATAAGCCTGGGGGGCCTGAGCCCCTAGCCCACCGGTAGTGCTCTTTACCCTCTGAGAAAATTCTGATACCCAAATCACATTCTGCCCAGGGGTAAGGCAGGCTCTAGCTACGCTCTTCCAGTCATTAGGAGTCAGAACGAACTGACCACTGAGAGTTTCAAGCATGGCTATGACAAAGGGTGAGTTAGGGCCGTGCTTGGTACAAGCCTCTTTAAGAGTCGCCACTCTCTTCCACTCTATAGGTATGTGGCTCCTCCGAACCCCACCGGGGACACTGGGGTCCGCTGTTTCTAACACAGGAAATGTCCCTACATCTTCTCCATTCTCTATAGCCTTTCTTATTCCTTTTTCCAAACTGGACTGTGGCCCTGAACTGTCTGACCAATGGAGCAGGTTATAAGGAGGCGCGGAGGGAAGGCACGGCGTATTCTCCCCTGCCTCGCCTTTTCCATCTGCTAGATGGAGCTCCGGGTCTATTTTTTCTTTACGCTCCTTAACTTTCCGCTTAACTTTCTGCTTGCCTGGGTCCTCCCCTCCCCTCTCTCCGCTTCCACTCTCTTTCCAATCCCACCCTGGCCTCTCCGGCCCTTCCTTACAAAATTCTCGGAGGTCGTTTAACTCTATTGTGACCCCCGCCTCCCTGCCTTCCCTGTGAAGTTTCTCAGCCCAGACCTCCTGTTCCTCTGGCTTTATTACTGGCAATTGATTCCTCATCCCTGCCCTTTTCCCAGGGGTTTGGGAAGCTTCTCTCCACTTTCTCTCCTTCCGAATCTAGGATTCGGGACACGCTTCTTTCACAGCCCCTTCCGGGTGTACCCCAAAAGCACCCAGGATTATCTACGCTCCCAATCCCTGTTGGGGCACCAACTGCCAAGCCTAGAGGCCTGTATTGGGCTACCCGAGTCTTTCTTACCTGTCCCAGGTCTTCGGTTGGCCAAACCGGATAAACGTATGAGAGAAAGGACGTTCCAGAGTCAAACAGGGGTTGAGCTTTATTTCAGGGTCCGGGTTACAAATGCAGGGGGGTCTTCCTTAGGAGGAAGAGGGGGAGATTTCCTAAGGAGGCTAAGCTTAAGGGATTGGAAGTAGAAGTACAAGTGGGGAGAGAGGGGGAGGGGAGAGAGGAAAGAAGAGAAACGGAGCCTTACTATCCTCTTTGGCTCCACACGTGCTAAGAGAGAGCTTTCTGGCTTCTTCAATCCTACTTAATCTTCAGCTACACAGTTTGCATCTCAATACCGTGCTGTTAGGTAACTAGGTGTGCTCCAATCCGGGACGACCTCGAGGGCAGGGAGACTCCACCCATCAGGTATCTCCGGGGGAGAGGCGGAAATACCCGAGCTAGCCGAGCTAGCTCAGTCTGACCTTCTCGAATCCCCGCTGTTCATGGAGGGCCTCGTAAGACTCTAAGATTTAGAAGTCCCACTTTTACCCGCCCGAGACCGTCCACACGGAATTGAGCTTCCAGTCCCAACAACATAGCACTTAGCTATACAATTCATTTTTGTAGAATGTGCTGGCAAATATTTAACTAGTTCCCCAAAAGCACATGGCACACTTTTAAGCTGTGGTTTGTAGCATTTGCCCAATGAAGATTTAGCAATTGACTCTCATAAGCCAGACTCCAGCACACCACTGAAATCCTTAATGAAATATGTATGTTACAGTTTTCTGGGTCGATAGTTTGCTCCACAGATAGATTGCAAGCAGGTAAGGATTATGTCTAAGCATTTGATACAGTGCTCTGTATATAAAAAGATAACTTTCCCAAGGTTTCAAACATGATGGTAAGTTAGGTAAGTTAATGTTAAGTGAGGGCAAAAGCATAAGGTCTTCTCACTTCCAGATCATTATTCTTTCTAATTTGCCTCTCACTCAAAGGAATTAACAGTATTGTCAATCACAAGGCAGATTTCATGAACTGTTCAGGCACCCACCCATATGACAGTCCAGTTAGCCAGAGGTTTAATAACAAGAAACTCGCTTGAGTTTCCTGATCTAACACATCTCCAATGAAGTACTAACAAGTAAGTATTGATCATTAGTAAAGAACTTGACACCTGAGAGGAGCTCTCAAAAGCAGAATTATTGCTGATCTTTAGAATGATAGAGCAGACATTCTATGAAATATTGTAGAAGGGAAAAAGAAAAGAGGGAGTGGAAAGTCTCTCAGGTTCACTGAATGTGCTAACGAAAAAAATTTCAAGCTGTTTCTCTATGACCTTAAAACACCAGTTAAAAGGGGAGGGAAAATCATTAATTTAACTGGCTATTATATCTACTTGAACTAGACAATTCATTTTACTTTTCCAGTGAAGTTATAGATAGCTATTTTGATCTCATGGAAATGCTACTTTCATGAAGGAATGAGATGTGAAACATGGGGAAGACCATGATAACTGTTTGAAGACAGAGTGATACAAGCTCAATATTGTGGAGGGAAGAAGGACAATTATTCTTATCCTTACAAAGTAATATATTTTCTATTTAGCTCTGGTCTTTTCATCAAGATTGCTTGAAACTCCATTCTTCCCCTGAAGTATTATACTCAGTTTTGCTGGGTAGGTGATTTTTGGTTTTAATCCTAGCTCATTTGACCTCCAGAATATCATATTCCATACCCTCTGATCCCTTAAGGTAGAAGCTGATAGTTCTTGTGTTTTCCTGATTATGTTTCCACGATACACAAATTGTTTCTTTCTGGCTGCTTGCAATATACTCTCCTTGACTTGGGAACTCTGAAACTTGGCTACAATATTTCTAGGAGTATTCCTTTTTTAATCTCTTTCAAGATGGAATCGTTGTATTCTTTCAATTTCTATTCTACCCTCTGGTTCTAGAATATCAGGGCAGTTTTCCTTGATAATTTCTGGAAAGATTATATTTAGGCTCTTTTTTTTTATCATGACTTTCAGGTAGTCCAAAAATTTTTAAATTATCTCTCCTGGATCTATTTTCCAGATCAGTGATTTGTCCAATAAAATATGCAGAATTTGTTTTAGAATTACTGAAATACAACCTTTGGTTAACTTGATTTTAAAAAAAGAAAGAAAGAAAAAATCAAATGACCAGCATCAAAAATGAAAAGGGTGAATTCATCACCAATGAAGAGGAGATTAAAGCAATAATTAGGAGCTAGTTTGCCCAACTATATGCCAATAAATCTGACAATCTTAGTGAAGTAGATAAATATTTATAAAAATATTAGTTGCCCAGATTAAATACTTAACCCCATTTCAGCAAAAGAAAGTTAAAGAGCCATCAACAAACTCCCTAAAATAAATCTCTACAACCAGATGGATTTACAAGTGAATTCTATCAAACATTTAAAGAACAATTAATTTCAATATTATATAAACTATTGGGAAAATAGGCAAAAGAGTAGTTGTACCAAATTCTTTTTATGATAGAGATATTGTGCTGATACCTAAATAGGGAAGAGTCAAAAAAAGAGAAAGAAAACTATAGACCAATTTCCCTAATGAATATAAATGCAAATTTTTAAAAAAAAATATTACCAAAAAGATGACAGCAACTTATCTCAAGAATAATACACTATGACCAGGATTGATTTATACCAGGAATGTAGGGCTAGTTCAAGATTAGGAAAACTAACACCATAATTGACCATATCAACAACAAAACTAACAAATCATATGTTTATCTCAATTGATACAGAAAAAGCTGTTGACAAAATACAGCACTAGCTCCTATTAAAAACATTACAGAGCATAGGAAATAAGTGGAGTGCTCTTTAAAATGATAGGTAGCATCTATCTAAAACTATCAGCAAGCATTATATGTAATGGGGATGAGCTAGAAGTATTTTCAATAAGATGGGGGGGTAAAACAAAAACATCTATTATCACCAGTGTTATTCATTATTATACTAGAAATATTAGCTTTTGCAATAAAAGAAGAAAAAGAAAACAAAAGAATTAGAATAGACAGTGAAGAAACATAGTTATCACCCATTGAATATGATATAATTATATACTTAGAGAATTCTAGAGAATCGTGTAAAAAATACTTCAAAAAATAAACATATTTACTGAAGTGGCATGATATAAAATAAACCCACATAAATTATCAGCATTTCTATATATTACTAACAAAGCCCAACAGGAAGAGATAGAAAGAAAAATTCCATTTAAATTTACTGGAGACATTATAAAATATTTGGCAGTTTATATGCCATAGGAAACCCAAGAATGGTAGACAATATAAAATATTGGTAGCTATCTGTCAAGTAAACCCAGGAACTATATGAACACAATTACAAATTACTTTTCACACAAATAAAGCCAGATCTAAACAGTTGGGAAAATATTAATTGCTTATGGGTAGGCCATGCTAATACAATAAAAATGACAAGTGTACCTAAAGTAATGTACTTATGTAGTGACATACCAATCAAACTACCAAAAAACTATTTTATAGAGCTAGAAAAAACAAGAGTGAAATTCACATGAAAGAACAAAAAGTCCAGAATGGAATACTATTGTGCTCTAAGAAATGATGAGCAGTCAGACTTCAGAAAAATCTGGGAAGACTTACGTGAACTGAGACTGAGTGACATGGGCAGAACCAAGAGAACATTTTACAGGGTAACAGCTACATGTGCAATGATTGACTTTGACTTAGCTCTTCTCAGCAATGCAAGGATCTAAGACATCTCCAAAAGACTCACAATGAAAAATGCTATCCACCTACAGAGAAAGAACATTGGAGTCTGAATGCAGATGGAAGCACACTATTTGCTCTCTTTTTCTTTTGCACTTTCTTTTATTTCTTCTTTCTTGTGGTTCCTCACATTTATTCTAATTCTTCTTTACATCATAACTAATGTGAAAATATGTTTAATATGCATGTGTAAGTGGAACCCATATCAAAATGCATGCTGTCTTGGGGAGGAGGGAGGGAAAGGAAGGGGAGAAAATTTAAAATTCAAAATCTTACAGAAGTGAATGCTGAAAACTAAAAATTAATTAATTATTCAGAAAAGAAAGATAGAAATGAGAAATACAAGTGCAGCATATGTAGGCTCTGCATTTGCTCTTGCAGTCCCATTCACACTGGTGGGTTGGGTCCCCAGAGGATACTTACTGCTTTTCCTAAGTGTTCTAATAATAGTCGTGTGGGATTGAGGTTATCCTCCAAAGTTACATGGATCAAAACCCCAAACAGTGTGCTTGTTTTTATTATTTCAATTTAGATTAGTCAGCCAGACTTAAGTAGCTTTTAATTATGAATATTTGCAAAACTGTCATAGGAAGAACATTTGCTGTAAAAGATACCCCACAAAAGTCTGACACTCACACTACATGTATAGTCCAGGAGATAGTGGTTTCAATCTTAATACCAAAGGGATAACTTTCAAGTCCTGGTTGCTGAAAGTTCTTTTGCCCCTTGCATAGGGCACTCATGAAGTCCCCTTTAGGAATAATGTAGTTTCTTTACTGGGTTTCTTGCTGACTCTTAAAGTTGACTTTACTCAACATGTCTATTTTGTCCTTGCCTCCTAATGCAGGGATCAAAACCACATCAGTTGTTCCAGAGACACCAATGAACATGTGCAAATTACCAGGTCATCTGAAGTTCATGAGATTTGTACAGCCAAAGATGGGAGAAGAAGACTGATACTGAGGTCAAGGCCAAGGTTGAGATTAGGACTCATATCTTCTCCAGCACACTAAGCAATTCTTTATCAGGGGCTGACTGGAAGATTTGTAGCACTTAAACTTCTAAGCACTCAAAGCTGAGGATTCCAAAGTGATTTTCTATTTTGTAGCCAACCCACAGAGAGTAAAAAAATTTCCTCAACCAATTTGAACAAACTTCCTGTTAAAAATCAATATAGTTCATCCACTGGCTTTCAAAGACATCTTAAATTGATCAAGATCTCAATCTGTACTTTTTCCAAAGCTTATGATTGATTCAATAGAGAAGTGTTCTCATCTTGTTAAGACATCAGAGCATGGCATTTTAACATCTATGAGTGGGTTGATTGCTTGACTCAGTTAGCTCCCACCCTTACACTACCATAGAGAACATGAAGCTTTCAGAAAAGGCATGGAAAATCTGCCACGGGTCAATCTTATTAGTACTAGTTAGAAACTCTGTTTCGGGCCAGGCCTGACTCACATAGGATGTTGGTTCAGGCTTTGGATTAGAATGAATCAAGACACCAAGGAACCATCTAGGAAGTTTACTTAACAGTAGCTTTTGTTGTTCTTATTGAGTCATTTCAATTGTGTCCAACTCTTTGTGACTCCATTTGGGTTTTGGTTTTTATTTTTGTTTCGTTTTTTTTGTTTTTGGCAAAGACACTGAGGTGGTTTGCCATTTCCTCCTCCAGCTCCTTTTATAGATGAGGAAACTGAGGCAAACAGGATTATGTGACTTCCCCAGGGCTACACTGCTGCTAAGTATCTGAGGCCAGATCTGACCTCATGAAGATTAACATGGAAGATTATCATGAAAAGGGTATTCAACAAGGATATAGCAACTTATTCAGCTAGACACATCCCCCTATCATCTAGATATGGAAACACATCTAATAAGAAAAATATGTTGAAGTCACAGGTATTGGATGAACTAGAATGCTCTTGTACAGGAAGTATGTTTGGATTGGTTGATGAAACATGGTTACTTTCAGTGGGCTGTCTACAAAAAAGCAGAGCAGTTTGAAATCCACAGATTCCGGTGTCTATCCACTTAAGCACTGGAGACTAAATAAAGCATTGAACTAAATCCAACCCCTAGGTACAGGTCCTATAGAAAGTACTATTTTAGCAATTTGGGCTTAACGTTGATTAAGTTGTGCTCTGCTCTGAGTGACTGTTGTCAGTGACCAGTTTTCTACCTTGTTATCCTGTGATCATCATCTTACCATGATCCCAAATTCATAGGAATTGGGAAAAGGGGGGGATTTCTCACCTGCTTCCTTTTGCCTCATTTCCTTTAGTATGACCAGTTAGGGGTGAGGAACCTGTGGCCTCAAGTCTATATGTGGCCTTCTAGGACCTCAAGTACAGAGTTTTCACTGAATCCAAACTTCACAGAACAGTTTAGATTCAATCAAAGGGCCACACTTGAGAATCTAGATGACCACATGTGGCCTTAAGGTCACAGATTCCCCACCCCTGCACCTAGATCTTTTTTTCATTTTTTGGTTTTCCTATCTGGTACATCAGTACCTCTACGGACTATATCTGCTCCTGAACCTTAGTCTGCCTCACTTAAATCCAATTCATGCACAAGTCAAGGAGCAACTCCATAATGGCATTGGTTCCTTTCAAAAACAAGGACAAACAACAACAATTGATGTTCCCCTTGAAACTAACAAGTCTTTTCTAGCTATCTGTAGCTTAGCCTATCAGGTAACCTTTGAATTAAATTCAGCAGGGGGCAGCTGCGTGGTGCAGTGGATAGAGCACCAGTGTCGGGGTCAGGAGGACCTGAGTTCAAATCTCATCTCAGACACTTGACATTTACTAGCTGTGTGACTTTGGGCAAGTCACTTAACCCCAACTGCCTCATCCTGGGTCATCTCCAGTCATCCTGATGAATATCTGGTCACTGGATTCAGATGGCTTTGGAGAAGTGACCTGCACAGCCCTCCCTCACTCAAAACAAAGTCAAGGGGAAGTCATGCCATTATTTCTCTGATGGCATGGTCTTCTTCATCAAAGAAGGATGAACACACACACACAGGAATTAGATTCAGTGCAAACATTTTTAAGTTGCTATAAGATATAAGATGTACTGGTTGCTAGGAATGCAGTATATTTATTATTATATATTAATTATGCAATTTTGACATTAATGTGATCCATCATAGTATTCATTCATTCATTTATGCATTCATTCATTCATTCACTTCTTTAATTATTTTTGTCCAGATATCACTTTTGTATGGAATTTCTAATGAGGAAATTCATTCTACCAATGTATATCATCACTTTCTCTGCAACTGTTTTTGCAGCTTGTGTCCAAGGGCACTGAGAGATTAAATGAATTACACAGGGTCAGTCAACCAGTTTCTGCCAAGGGCAGAATTTGAACCTAGGTCAACATGACTCCAAGTATATTCCTCTCTCTCCATTAATGTCCTACCTCTCAGGTCCTCAGGATAAACTAACATAAATGAAATGGTCCCTATCATCAAGAAATTTACATTCTATTTATGTTGATAAATAAATATAAAGTAATTTTGGGAGGGAGGCAATTTTGATCCTTGTGTTTACTTGGAGAGACACCACTGATATTGGATTATTCAATTTGCTATGTTTTGCTAAAGGTAACTTGCAAACTACTTATATTAGTATATCAGTTGGGGTCTTCTTTTAAAACTCACATAGCCATATGTCAATCCTCCTAAATTATCACCCCCAATCTCTCTCAAAGTTCAGATCCCAGACTTCACATACCACAGAGGTTTTCTTTGGAATAACTGTCCCAGCCTTCTTCAATTTGGCACATTCCGCTTCCTGTTTACCTATCCAGAATCATTCTAGGCTCATCACATAGAGTTGGGACAATAAACTGACAGAGAAGTGCCAAATTTTTTTTTCTCTGAAACTGAAACATGATATGGAAACAGAAGCACAGTTCTCACGCAGAAAGCCACTTGAACACTGAATGAGGAAAAGCCAGAGTTAAAAGGTAACTTCTAGGGAGTGGAGCCAAGATGGAGGAGTAACAACACAGACTTTCTAGAGTGCTCCCCCCAAACCCAGACAAATACCTGTAAAAAATAACTCTCAATAAATTCTGACACTGCAAAATTCACAGAATGACAGAGTGAAGCAAATTTCCAGCCCAAGAGAGTCTAAATTGTTGCCAGAAAATGGCATGCCATGATGGGAGCAGAGGGCAGTCCTGTGGTCCAATCCAGCACAAAGGGTACCTGAACAGGCCTTGGGGGGGACTGAATCTCTCACATCTGTGGTGGTTTCCAGGCTACATGATCTCCAAATGCTGAAGACAAATTGGAAGGTCAGTAAAGAGAGAGTGTGAGAAAGTAGAGTGGTCTCGCCTGACCCTAGCCTCATGGCTGGGGAGGGGATGGAGGAACCCAAGCAGCCACAGCAGCAGCAAGGGCAGCTGCAGTCACTGTTTTTGAAGCTCTAGGTCCACGGATTGGGGGGGCTGACAGTACACACCCCATCCCCACTGGAAGCAGAGAACACCTTGACAAAAAGCCCAAAAGTCAAATAAATGGTGGAGGAAATGATCAAAAACTGGAAAAAAGTCAGACTATAGAATCTTGCTTTGGTGACAAAATCAAATAAGCAAACAGAAGACAACAAAGTCAAAGCTTCTTCATCTAAAATCTCCAAGAAAAATATTCAGGCCATGGAAGAACTCAAAAAGGATTTTGCAAATCAAGTAAGAGAGGTGGAGGAAAGGCTGGGAAGAGAAATGAGAGCAATGCAAGAAAATCATAAAAAGCGAGTCAACAGCTTCCTAAAGGAGACCCAAAAAATACTGAAGAAATTAATACCTACATGGAAAGATAATATTTATAACTCTTGAGACTTCTCTCAGTACTAGGGTAGTTAGACATATAGACAGAAGGCACAGGGTGAGTTGAACAGGAAGGGATGATATCTAATAAAATAAAATTAAAGGGTAAGAGAGGAATATATTGGGAGGAGAAAGAGAGAAATATAATGGGGCAAATTATCTCTCATATAAAAGAGGCAAGAAAAAGCTTTTTCAATGGAGGGGAAGAGAGGGGAGTTGAAAGAGAAAAAGTGAACCTTACTCTCATAACATTTGACTTGAGGAGAGAATAACATGCACATTCAATTTGCTATGAAACATCTGTCTTACTCTATAAGAAATAGGGGAGAAAGGGAGAAGTGGGATATGTGAGAATGATAGAAGGGAGGGCAAATGGGAAGATGGGGTAATTAAAAGTAAACAATTTTGAGGAGGAATAGGGTCAAGAGAGAATAGAATAAATGGGGGGTAGGATATAATGGAGGGAAATACAGTTAGTCTTTCACAACATGACTTTTATAGAAGTCTTTAACATAACTATACATGTATAACATATATAGATTTCCTTGCCTTCTCTATGGGAATGGGTGGGAAGGAAGGGAGAGAAGTGGGAACTCCAAGTTTTAAAAACAAATGTTAAAAGTTGTTTTTGCATGGAACTGGGAAATAAGGTACACAGGTAATAGGGTATAGAAATCTATCTTGCCCAACAAGAAAATAGAGGAGATGGGGAAAAGGGAAAGGAGGGGTATGATAAAAGGGAAGGCAGATTGGGGAAATGGTAATCAGAATGCATGCTGTCTTGGGGGGTGGGGGTGGAGGAGAGATGGGGAGAAAATTTGAGACTCAAAATCTTGTGGAAATGAATATTGAAAACTAAAAATAAATTAATTAATTTTTTAAAAAATAACTTCTAGAAGGCATTCTGGACACAATCACTTTATTCTGGCTTAGAGTGAGTAGAAAGAAAAGAAGGAAAATATTTGAAAAAGAAACTGGTCACACATCTGGGTATTAGTTTATTTTGTCACTGGTCCCTTTTGAATACATTCAAAGATTCCTCTAGAAAAGCCATTTTATGAAACTACAGTGAAGGTTCCATGAATACACAGAAGAGACCTAGATAAAGGCAGAACCAGAAATCAAATCAGATCATGTACATCCAAATTTCATGTATGCATTAACAATCACTCTTTGGGGGATCATGATAACATACCAAAGAGTTCATGATAAAATTTCTTTTATTGTTCTTTAAGCAATAAATAACTAACCAGTGTTCTTGCAAAGATATTTTTCTTTGTGACAAGTATGTTCATATTTGAAGTATTATAGATTTTTTATGACAGTGATTTAAAAGCATCATGATCACATATACAATAATTTTGGTGTTCTAGTGTTAATGCACTGATTACATCAAACTCTGAATCTAGCTAAGCATAATGTGTTCTTGCAGTTTCTCAACCTGTCATCAAATTGTTTCCAAACGATTGCAACATTTGAATGCAAAGACATTCCCAGTGGATGGTCAGACCATCCACCTACCTTCATCTACATTCTGTACTCTGCATCAGAGTAGTTTCCTCTTCCTTTCTTTTGCTTTCTAATCATACCGCATCAGCTATATATAATCACATGATCAAGACACTGCAAACATTTGCATTCTTATAACACAAATGTCAAGACTGTTTGAAAACCATGATCACTGGGCATGCTTATTAATTACAAACCATCTTGAAGTCATTGAAAACATTTTTCAGACTTAAGATATATAAATATTTGGACATTTCCTACATAAGTTTATATAGACACATATATATACACATACACATACATGTATGTATGTAAGTATGGGAGGGTGTTCTTGTGTATATAAGGACTGGACTCCATTGATTATCCCATCTTAAAAGTAATTGTTTGTTTGAATAAAGATACTTCTTGATTTTAACAATTCATTAGAACTAAGGGTAAAATGAACCTTGGATGTTACCTCCTTAAATCAATCAAACTATTGAATGAGAAACTTGATAATTAAGCAAATATGAAAACTGATGGGGGAGATAGTATGTGATTTACTCAACCCCACCTCACTGCAGCCTCACTCCAGTCCTGGAATTCACAAATGAGAAGTACCCTCCAGCCCTTGAAGCCTCTCTTTGATTAGATAGCTCCTCCAAGAGCCTCCTTTTGAGAAGGGTGCCCAGGCCAGCTTTTCAACTTCCAAAAATGTGTTATCTTCACCCATTAGAACAGAAGTTTCTAGTCGTCAAGGGTAATCTTTATTCTACTTATATATGTATTTGAACCATGGTCTAAGTACACTTAACACTGTTCTTGGCACGTAATAAGCAATTATTAAATGCTAGTTCATTGACTGACTGACTGACTGACAAGGATCATCTATAAATTATGAAGAGAGTTGAGAAAGAATTCATTCCAGAAACTGGAGCAAATACAGCTTTCTAGCACATCTGTTAAAGAAGCACCTAGGGTGGAGGGGTACAGGAGAAAGGGAGGCCTCTGCTTCAGCCTTGGCCATGTCTACTCTTTACCTCACTTTGTCCAGAGGAGGACTTTGGAAGGGTGAACTTCCTATCTTCCCCATGATGTTCTGGCCGCATCCCCAGATCAGCTAACAGCAGTGTTTGCATTGGGGAGCCATGGACAGATGGACATAGATTCACTACATTATGGGGAGGTTCTTGAGCACCTCACAAATGGCAGAGAGAAAGCTGTGAATTACCCTTTGGTCACATGTCTTGAGTTCACGTTCTGGACTCTATAGGTACCATAGTTGCAGGAGAGTATGTCACAGAATTGTCGAGAGAGGATTTTGTTTTGAACTAATGGTGTATTTGTACCACATTAGTAAATTGCCCTTTCAAAAAAACTAAATTATTCTCAAATGCTGGGAGTAAACAAGATGGCAAGAAATAGAATTGGTAGTGCTATAGAATTATCCTCCCCTAATGCTTTTCTGTTAGGCTTTAGATCCTTAAGGGGAAGATGTAGCCTTCCTCAGGGATGGAAGAGAGGGAATTAGACTAAGGATACACATATCTTACATATACTTGGATATGGATATGTACATTACACATACTTGTGCATGTATACACACATATGTCTACATACATGTGTGTCTATATCTATATATGTACCAATATGTGTATTAATATGTGTATATTTTGTATATATTCATTCATTTTACTTATATCTCTAGCATCTAACAGTGTTTCTGAATAAAATTAGAATTTACTAAATGCTTCCTGATTGATTAATTATTGGATTAATTAATTTTATTGAGGGTTTTTTCTTATTATCTTTGATGTTTCCACATTTTTCTTACATTCCCAACCATTAACTCTTTGTCTCCTTTTGTTAGCCCCAAAGAAGACCTGAGGCTGGTCTGTAGAACTGCCTCAACTTCTCCTTAATAAAAAACAGGGTTTCTTGACCTGGGTATTTACCCTAAGTAACTTCCAGTTATAGGACTTGTTTCTAGTGTTCATGGAGGACTAGCACCTCTGATGTGAGGACTTACTGAGATCTTCACAGGGCTACTTTTTCTCCTTCACCCAACTTTTGCCTGTGGCTCCAAGAAGCTGAAGTATGAACAGAGGCCACACCCTGGTAAATTGCCTTAACAGACAGGCTATACCAGGTTGAAGGTCAGTGACAGGCCTCAAAACCACCAGGGAGTTAGGGGGATGTCTAGCATGTGAAGACTTTCCCCAGTGGAATACACAGATAAGAATAATTTGTTCCAACATCCACGAAGGCAGCTTGATCAGGCATCAAAGATGCCAAAGTTATCCACTGCATCCCAGGTCACCTCCCGTCATATTGACTTGTGTCCTGCCACTGGACTTTGATGACTTAGGAAGAAAGTATAAGGCGAACAGCTTCATGCAACTTCATGCAACTCATCCTCACCTAAATACAGCTGACATGCAAGTCCAGACATCACCATCTGGTGATCCTCTTTGAAAACAAAAGATGAACAACAGTTAAGGAGGACAAGGCCCATTTTCAGCACCACCAAACCCATTCACCACAATTCTACCTCATGTTCTCCTTTTCTTCATGTAGATAAGCTGAGTGAAGGGTCTTCTACTTCTTACAATGTAGGACAAAGTTGGGGAAGGAGAAGGAAATGTTGGAATTAAATCACTGAAACTACCATGGTCTCTACCCTGGATAACCTTTGGGGTATGGAACTGAGCCAGTGGTATTCATAGACACCTTTCCCTTAAAGTATAAGTAGATATCTCCATCAGCATATTTTCATTCCATTCCAATTTCTCCTCTGCTCTCCTCCTTTGTTTCACAAATATATCAGAATCTGCTGCTTCTTGAATTGTATGGGGGGAGGAGTAATTCCGAGTTTCTATTGCTACAGAGGTGGTAATATCCCTACCCTAAGACCATCCCCCTTCCCTGCAAGCTAACTTATGATCTAGCATTCTCCACTAAGCTATGGAGGCTGGAAGAGGTGTAAACAGTGCTAAATGTTGTATGTTAAAATCCTCCATGGTTAATTTATAACATCTCTTAACTTGCCAGGGACTGTGCTGTCTTCTCTGAAGGATTTAGCTCTAATTATTTTTCTGATTGTTCATCATTCCTTGGTTGGGGATTGAAAAGTTGAAGGGATTTTCACATTTGACAAATTCTGTCTTGGTGGTTACTGTGAAATGAAATCCTTTTCAAAAGACTCAGACCCTATGCAAACTGAGTGTGAACACTTGATAAGTTAACATCTCATCCAAGCATGTCCTTACGTAACAAAATTTGGGAAATTCAGGCCCCCTTAGCTAGACCTAATAGTAGGGAAAGACACATGCTCTTCAGATAGTCCATCCTTCAGAAACCAGATGTGGACCAGGACCCCTTCTCCATCTCTTCTCTTATTCGCTTCTTTGTGGTCCTAAAGACCAGTAGAATAAGATGACTTTTTTCTAGATGCTCTGAAATTTTAAAAGTATTTCAATTAACTGAATCTAGAAAAGAAACCTTTTCTTCTGGGGCAATTTGTTCCCACCCAAGAAATCCAGCACCTCCAGGATTGAGTTTTTTTTAAGAAATTAGGGGATTTCATGTAAAACACACGCACTGAGCTTCTTCAAGATGGGATCCCTATATAACCCAAAATAGTAGAGCCACTATACTGCATCTGTTTAGTGAAAGCTGTTTTTTGTTGCCTGTTCTGGTTAACTTTTTTTCTTTTTTTGCCAAGAAAATTTACTCCTTTTTTTCATTATTTTCCTTGTGTCAAGTGGAACCTTTCCATCCAAATTTCACTGCTCAGCCCCATATGTCTTTTTTTTTCTTTTCCCCCCTTTTTTTAGTTACCACATAACAAAAATGTTTCTCTTATATTAATTTTGTTACTCAGGCAAAGTAAACTATCACTCCTCGGTATGTCATATAAAAGCCAGAAGAGTAGTGACTCACTCCTGCAGAGCTTTATTTAAACCATTTGTCCTGTGGTCAGAGTAGATTAAAGACAGATCAGGTTGCCTTCAGAGCAATGCTGGGACAGTGAGAGTGAGAGATGTTGGCACTTGGTTGTTAAACCACATGCAGCTCGCGTGACTGCAGTTTCCCTTAGTCCCCTTCCCCCCACCCTCTCTCTCACAAGACTACAACACCTGCATCCAGCCAGACTCAGGTTTATTGACCCACTGAACTTCCAGGAGGGCTCTTGGAAGGGGATGACATTTTAATTTGGTGACCAAAAATGAGAATGGCTAATAAAAGGGGAGCTTAGTTTCCCTTGCGGGCCTCTGGGGAATGCAGAGGGGAAGAGGGGAAAGCTGATGGAAAAAGAAAAAAGAAATTGAAAAGAAATAAAGCAATTGAAAGCATTGTGAGAAGTTTCCATTGTCCTTTTCCAGATAGAGTCTGGAATTGTAAATGCTTGCAAATTGAGCTGATCATGGTTAATCTATTTGGTACTCACCAGCAGGGGTCAGAAAAATATGACATGTAAATGGCATTTAAGCTAAGAAAGCTCTGAAATGATGAGAGTTGGTAGGGTCCAGACAACAGAAGGAATCACACTACTTGAGAGTGAGAAAAGAATCAGAATATTGGAGGTGGAGGTTATTAAAGGGGTTATCTAAGTCAGTCACCTAAATCAGTCAGGTACAAGTAAGAGAAGAAAAGGGAGAAGAAAGAGATGGAAGACTTACATTCATATGAATGTACATAAAGTGCTCATCCTTCTAACTATGTTGAGGTAATGGTGCTGTTGCTGCTGCAAGTATTTTCTATCAATATTCATTGATTAAATTTAACAGGATCATAAGATTTAGAGCTGGAAAGAACCTTAGGAAACATATTGCCTAAATCTTTCATTTGTCAGGTGAGGAAACTGAGGTCCGTAAAGTCTAAGTGACTTGGAGTCAGTCGCATAGATGACCAACCTGAATTTCACGTGTAGGGATCTTCCCATTTATATATATGTTAACACTTCTATTCCCAGTATTTTTGTTTCGTTTTCGTGATTCTTAGGGGTTGTTAAAAAGTTATTAAATAATTCTATGTTGTATGTTAGATCTTACTTTTTTTTAATTTTCAAAGTGAGTTAACTAAGGTACAGATATTCCATTTTGACACCCTAATTTTTTCAAAGGCATCTTGTCATAGTAAATGGAGAATCAGTATTAAAGTCAAAATTAAGTATCTACTATGTACCAGGCACTGTGCTAAGTACTAGGAACTCAAAGTCAAAAACACTTTCTGGTCTCAAGGAGCTTATTGACTAATGGTGAAGATAACATGCAAACAAATACAGTATGTACAGAATAAATTGGAGCTAATTCTAGAAGGAAGCATTAAGCTTCCTTAAGCATGTTAATTAGCATTAAGAGAGACTAGGAAAGGCTTCTTATAAAAAAGATGAGATCTGAGTTGAGATTTGAAGGAAACTAGTAAAAGCAGGAAGCAGAGATGAGGAGGAAAAGCATTTCAGACATGGGAATAGCCAGAGAAAATGCAAAGAGGGAATGTCTTGTGAGAAAAGTAACGAGGCCCATGTTACTGGATCATTGTGTTTGGAAGGCAGTAAGATGTAAGAGTATTGGAAAAGTAGAAAAGGACAAGGTTATAAAAGACTTTAAGGAACAGATGATTTTATATTTGATCCTAGAAATAATAGAGAGCTATTGGAGTTTTTAATTGAACCATGGTAACACAGTCCTATACTTTAGAGGAATCATTTTGACAGCTGAGTGCTGAATGGAGTGAGACATTTGTGGCAGAGTAGCCAACTATCAGGTGATTCCAATACTCCAAGCATTTTGTCACCAAGGCTTATACCAGCATGGTGGCAATGTCAGATGAAACAAGGGGGCATATACAAGAAAAGTTGTGAAGGAATCAACAACACTTGACAACTTATTTGAATCAAGAAGACCTGAGTTCATGTGCTTCTTCTGCCACGTACTAGCTGTATGATCCAAAATAAATCAATTAATTTCTACGTTTCCCACACAAATCTTAAAGTTTTAAACTACAGATGAGTTTCCAATCTACATGAACAGAGAGATCATTCACAATGAATTTTCACTGCTAATAATATTACCAGTACACACACACACACACACACACACACACACACACACACACATACACACACACACATACACAGATCAAAAATAGCCATCTTAGAGTTGGCTTAGAAGCCATATAGTGTAACCTCCAACATCACCCAAGAACCTTCTCTCCACTATCTCAGTTGTATATCACCTCTTGAACATTTGGCTCTTGAACAAACGGTTGGTTCTCTTGTTCTGACTATTAGGACATTTTTCCTTTAAACTGAACCAAACTTTACATCCTTGTAACTTCCTCTCATTGATCTTAGTTCCGTCCTTCAAAGCAACCTGATAAGCTATCAAAAATATCAAAAAAGAATCATTTTTTCCTAAGCTTTCCCTTTCTGAACCCAAACATAGCTGACTCAATTAACTACTCCTCATAAAACATGGTTTCCAGACCCTTTCTTTATTAGTCTGTGGCTGGTTCTTCTCTGGACACTCTCTAACGTATCCTGAAATGAACGTTTCAGATCTGTTATGATTAGTACACAAAACTGTGGGATTATTAGCTCCATTGATCTGAATGCTATACCATCAATTCAACCTTAATAAATTGGTGATTTGTTGGTTTTTTATCAGCCAAGTAGAATATTTGGTGTATATTAAACTTGCAGTCAACTAAAATCCCCAGGTTTCTTTCATATGACCTATTGCCAAGCAAGGTAGATTCCTAACCTAAATTTGTGAAATTAATTTATTGTGTTTAAATGTAGGACTTAATGGAAAATACTCATACAGAATAATGCTTATCTACATCAGGTTAATCATGATGTATAGAAAGTACTGATGAGATGATATATGAAAATTTCTTCTGTAAACTGAGTACTTTGGAAATAGTATTGGCCGTGAAGACACAAGACCTGGCTCTACCGCTTACTGCCTTGTGGTCTTGTGAATTGGACTAATTGATCTTCAACTCTATATTTATTACTTTATATTTAAGAGATATGTGTGGATATGTGTGCTTGGTGCCCATGTAGATTCTGTATATGTCCACATGGTTTTGTACAAATTTGGCTTTTCAGGGAGGCATAAATAGAGATCTCTGGAATCTTCCCCACCTAGACTTTTATTCCAGCTACTAGAAGAGTAAGCGATTGAGGTTAACTTTTCTGACTTCCTCAGAGATGGGATACCAGACTAAAATTATTTCTATCCCATAAATATTACTAGTTTATGGGGAAATAATATCTAGGTTCAAACTGTGTTTCTGAGTCATTATCTTTTAATTGGGTAGGATGGCCCCAAGCCATGCCAAAAGCCTTGGCTCTCTTCCCATCAAATTCTAATTGCCTAAAGACTATCACAAATGTTTAATAGTTAATAAATCCATTTATCCAGCAGATAGCAAACAGAAATCAAGGAAGTTGTATCAATTAGGATACACCAGGCAATATCTAGACTGAATGAACTCCCCTATTACGAGACAATATACTTTTGCTTTACTAAGAAAATCCCAGATTTTACCCAAGGAGAAATTCTCTGAAATCACTAACACAGTGGAGTGTGTGTGTTCATCCTTAGTTGCCGAAGAAGACCATGCCTCAGAGAAATAATGACATGACTTGCACTTGACTTTTTTTATTTTGAGTAAGGGAGGGCTGTGCAGGTCACCAGCCTCACTTCTCCTCCAGAGCCATCTGAATCCAGTGACCAGATATTCATCAGGATGACTGGAGATGATCCAGGATGAGGCAATGGGGGTTAAGTGACTTGTCCAAGGTCACACAGCTAGTGAGTGTCAAGTGTCTGAGGTGAGATTTGAACTCAGGTCCTCCTGACTCCTGTACTGGTGCTCCAACCACTCTACCACCTAGCAGGCCCCACTAACACAGTATGAATTTGAAGATGACATGGCTTTTTTTCCCAAGGTTCTATGCTGCTTTTTTAATAAGAAAACTATCCAGAATGACCCTGGCAGCTAGGTGATGTGCTGAAATCAGGAAAACCTGAAATCAAATTCAGCCTCAGACACTCGCTAGCTATGTGACATGAGTCACTCAATCTCTGTGTGCCTCAGTTTCTTCAACTGCAAAGTAAGGATAACAGCATGTACCTCACAATGGTCATTGTGAGACTCAAATGAGATAATATTTGTAAGATTCTTATCACAGCACCTAGTACAAAGGAAGTACTGTGTAAATACTTATTCTCTTATCATCACCTTCATTATGTCCTCTGCTTTGGGAGAGATGATGCTGGGGAAGCTGAGGACTTTTTAGACATTACACTTTAACAGAATGAGACACAGCAGTGTTAGGAAACACACAATTCGGTTTGTTTGGTTGAGCTTTTCTGGGAGTGAATACTTAGGGGATAATTTTTAAACTAGATTATAAGTACTAGAATTTTCTGTTAGATTAAGAATACTCTACATAAAATCACTTATGTTAATTCCTCCAGGAATAAACCATGTGTAGGAAATTAGATACAAACTCAAGTCTTCTTGTTTGCTTTTGTTGGGCGTTTGGGCTGTAGTTTTAGAGGTGAAACAAGGAGGGAGAAATGAAGGCAGTATAAGGCACCAGCAATCTTAGAAACCATTTTAATTGAGCTTTAATAGTTTAATAGTTAACAGAAAAACTTTGGAAACTCCCTGTACCATGGTTTAGAGAAAGATATCTAGTCTCTCCCCTCTTAAAAACTTGTAGTTTTTTCCTTCACTTACCTAGCCCACGGGTCATTCACATGAATGAACTCACATGAACTACTCAGTTCAATGTGTGGTATTTTGAAAGATTGGTATACCTCAGCTGGCTCAAGTCCTCATCATAGATCAGCTGGGAATCTCAAAAATCATCTGAATTTAGTTTCAGCCTTACTACAAGATCAGATCCAGGGCATGTATTCACTTAAATGGGATTAAAACAATTAACAAAGGACTAAACAAACAATCCCACACATTCCTGAGGGATTACAATATAAACTCCTCTATTACACCCTAATCCCTGGGTTTGAGCAAAACAGTCTTTTCCTGAGACTGCTCTGATGTTGGGGGAGGACAGGGAAAAGTCTCTGGCATGGCTGGATCCAGGCTCTTCTCATGCAATGCTTGGTGTCCCCCAATACTGACACTCTTCTGCAGTCTAGATGCTTTTATTCCTTGATCCATGGGGACCCAGAAACATACAAATGCTTCAGAAAGCACTATTAAAGTCTCTCTAAACTGGGTTACCCAGACCTTCTCCAACTCAGAAATCTCATACAGATCTTAGTCTATTCCTCTACTATCTGCATTTCAGGCCTTCAGTCTCACGGGAAATAGAATCCTAGAAAACTTTTTCCAGTCATTAGCCAAGTGTAGCAGGCATAATAGGAAAGGTGGTCTTCTATTGCAAACCTCAGTCATTCTTCCAAGTACAGCATAAAATCCAATCAACTTAGTATGGAATTTAAAGTTCTCCATCTTCTTAGAATGTCTGCATGGTGCAGGGATACAGCACCAAGTCTGAAGTTAGAAAAACCTGTGTTCAAATGTGGTCCCAGATACCTAATAGCTGTGTGACTATGAGCAAGTCACTTTACTCAGTTGCCTCATCTGTAAAATAGAGGGTACTAATAGCATCTAACTCCTAGGGTTGTTGTGAGGATCAGATGAGATAATAATTATATAATGCTCAGTGTAATGCCTGGCTGATAGCTATACAAATGCTGATCACTATTATTCACACATTTATAGGAAACAATCCTTCTCATGCATTACTGTGCTTTAAAGGTTCAGCTCAGTCACTTCTGCTCTGATGCCTCTGATCCACCTTGTAGAAAGTGTACTCTTTTTCCCTTCAAAGTGGCCTAAAGTAGAGGTGTCAAACCCAGCTCACAACATTCTCAAGTATGGCTCAAGCCAGATTAAATTGCAATTATTGTCCAGTTGTCTCTGACATATAGTGACTCCATTTGGGATTTTCTTAGCAAAGATACTGGAGTGGTTTGCCATTTCCTTCTCCAGATCATTTTACAAAAGAGAAAACTGAGGCAGACAGGGTTAAGTTAAGCCCAGTGTCACACAGCTAATAAGTGTCTGAGGCCAGATTTAAAGTCACAAAGATGTGTCTTCCTGACTCTAGGCCCAACACTTGATCCACTGTGCCGCCTAGCTACCCTAAATTATAATAAGAAAATATTTAACAAAATAAACAAAATACAGATTGTTTTCTAAGTCAATCTGCATCCTGCAGAGATCATTAATTTCAGGTTAGTGGCCCTTATTTCAGTGAGTTTAATTCCACTGTCCAAGAGTACTTATCTATTCATCTATATATGCATCCTTCTCCTTAAACACCTCTCTCTCCCAGCTTCTAAAAGGTAAGAAGAGTGTCATTTGTCATCTTTGCAATGACAGAGACCTGACAATACTTTGCATAGGATAAGCACTTAATGCTTATTGAAGGACATCTAATAATTATCTTGATTATGTAGACTCACTAGATAATCTTAGGAGCCTCCAGACTTAAAGACTAGCAGGAGAAAAACAGTTTGTCTGTCCCCAGTTGTATGACTTTGGGGGAGGCAAAACAGGAATACTAAATCCAAAGTTGTAGCTCTCTCCTTTATCATCCTCTACCCCTGCTCGCACATCCTGACTATATACTGAGGCCCAATCCCATTTCTTCTAAGTACCAGAGGCATTAAGGTTTCAAAGGGAGTGGAATTAAATAGGGAACATGACTGTTTTTCAATACTAACAAAATCTAGGAAGAGGAATAGAATGATAGAGAAATGAAAACAGAAATTCCCCTATGTCTTTATCCGTCATGATAATGCCTATGGAAAATTTTTTGCAAACCATGCAAGGCAGACTTCTCATCTTACAGGTAAAGCAGACTAATTCAATCAAGATTGAAAACAGCACCTGGGCCTCACTCTCTTTCCACATGCAGTGTACAGATCTAGTGACACCAAGTCAGAGGTTCTGAAGCCTTAAATAAGTAGTTTCTACATTTTATACAAGAGTTTTTAAAGAACTATTAAAAAACTATTATTGACTCATAAAACAATCTACTTATATAAATTTCTGTTATCAAATTATAAATTTGTTATATTTAATGACAACAGAAACAAAATGATAAACACAGTAAATTTATGTAACAGAGATATTGATATCATAATACCATGCAAAATGTTCACATTTTAACTTAAAAATAATAACCACAATGAAATTATGTAATAGGTAGTCATGGTTGTCAGTGAAAGGTTTCTTAAAATTAAGTCACTGATAATATTGTTATTCATAGTTTTTATATTTTAATAGTATATTTCACTTTTAGATCACTTACATGTTCCCTGCTTACTCCCCTCACTTCCTACCAGAGATTCATTTCTTGGCTTAAAATAAAGAATTTAAGAAGAACAAGAAAAAAGTTCAGGTATAGACATGTATTGCTATATGCAGGAAAAGAAGTGGTATGGATGTTTTAGTCACTTTCATCACATATTTCCAAATTGTTTCCCAGAATAGTTGGATCAATTCGCAACTCCACCAATAATGCATTGGAATGCCCAACTTTCCACAACCCCTCCTACATCAACTATTCTCTTCTTTTGTCATTCTTGCCAATTTGCTGGTTGTGAGGCAAAATTTCAAGGTTGTTTGGATTTTCATTTCTCTTGATTTTAGTGATTTGGAGCATTCTTTCGTATGTTGTTAATAGTTTGCAAATATTCTTTGGAGAACTGTTTGTTCTTCTCCTTTGAACATTTAAATCATGTTAAGTTTTAACTTTGGTGCTTTATCTTTATCTTCCGCCAGATTTTCCTCCACTTCAGTAGTTTGGCATTACAAATCTCTTTCACTTCTTTGGAGAAAATCTACCCCATAGTCTTTTTTGTTTGTTTCTAATCTGCTAATTGATTTTTTATTAGTGTATTGAGAACTATAACTTCTGACATATATTTACTCCAAATTTCTTTTCTTATGCATTTCATTTTTCTTTTGAACTACTCGGGAATTTCATGCTCTCTTGGGGATTTCACACAATTTTGTGTTTCATCAAGCATTGTTTCATTTTCCTTAACCTTGTAATATTTGTTAAGGGAACTCTGTAATCTCTTTAGGGTTTAGCTTTCAGACTTCTTTCTACTTTTAAGAACTTCTGTTAATTTATTTGCTTATGCTCTGAGTTTTTATTAAGTTTTCTTTCTTCTCTAAATACTGATGACTCTACCATCACTCATCTTCTGATCCCACCCTTTGATAATGGGTAGATTCCTCTGCCCTGCCCCATGGCTGGGCACCAAACTATTTTAGCTTCTAGCCTCCTCCTAGTTGCAAGATTTAGATTTAATTCACTGGGTCTCTGCCTTAAGTAGGGGGAGTCAGGGGAGTGGTTGGAGAGGAAAAAGAACAGAACTGGCCCCAACTGGGTTACAGTCCCATTTCCTTCAGGTCTGCTGCAATCATGTGACTCCTTGTTCATTTCCTCCTTACAATCTCATCCATTCCTTCTGTGGCTGGACTGAATAATTTTCAATAGGGTTGGGAGAGGATAGAGAAAGTATTACCAACAATCCCTACATTACCACAAACTCTTTATTTTCTTTTGGGAATGACAATTCATGTATGTCATGATCCTTTCCCAAGTGATAATGACAATGTCAAATAACACCCATTCCTAGATTCACATGTTACAATTCAGATTTTACCTACCTTGAGCATGCCACTTAAAAAGATTGCTCCATTGCATTCCTTATCATTTGGAATAAATTCATCACGACATTTAGTTTTTTAAATTTTTTTAACATAACCTTAACGATCGACAAATACAAATATTTCAATATACAAAGAAGAAAGAGGATTATGTATGAATCTGTAATTGTCACATTCAGTTTGCTTTTCTAAGATATCTACATAGAGAGGCAGAGCCAAGATGACAGAGTAGAAGGACGGACCTGCTCTAGCTCTCCCCCCTATAGCCCACAAAATACCTGTAAAAAATTATTCTAAACAAATTCTAGAGCAGCAGAAGCCACAAAATGACAGAGTGAAAAAGAGTTCCAGCCCAACATAGCTTGGAAGGCCAAGAAGAAAGGTCTATAGCATCATGCTCAGAGTGGGGCACACAGTTCAGCCTTGGCAGTGATGCACAGCACAGACAGGAATGGAGCAGGCTTCGGGGTGCAGAATCACAGGCAGCAGCTATGGTTCCCAGACTTCTCAATCCACAAAGACTAAAGACAGCTCCAAAGTTCAGTGAGAAAGTGCTTCCACCTGAGTGAGAAGGAAATGTGGCCTGGCCACAGCCCTAGGGAGGTGGCAGTTGCTTCAGTAGCAGCATTCATTCTAGGAACTCTCTGCCTAAAGACCCTGAGGGAATCAAGCACCTAATCTGGGTTTCAGTCCTGAGTAGTGGTCCTGGGGTGAGGAGGAGCACTTGGTGGGGTGGAGCTGGTGGAGGCACTGGAGAGGGAATTTTACTAGCAAATCCTGGGCAGAAAAGAGTGCTTGTAGTAGCTCCCAGACCAAAGCCCAGGCCAGAAGAAGAGTAAACTCCTCTCCCTTGACTGTGCCATCTTGGAGGAACTGAGAACTTACAGGTCCCCAGAGTATTCCCTCCACTTGACAAAGGACACAAAAGTCAAGTAACTAGTTGGAAAAATGCCCAAAAGGGGGAAAAAATAAGACTATAGAAGGTTACTTTCTTGGTGAACAGGTATTTTCTTCAATCCTTTCAAATGAGGAAGAACAAAGTACACCATCAGAGGAAGACACAAAAGTCAAGGCTTCTGCATCCAAAATCTTCAAAATAAATATTCAATGGTATCAGGCCATGGAAGAGCTCAAAAAGGATTTTGAAAATCAAGTAAGAGAGGTGGAGGAAAAATTGGGAAGAAAAATATGGGCATTGAAAGAAAATCATGAAAAACAAGTCAACTGCTTGCTAAAGGAGATCCAAAAAAATCTGAAGAAAATAACACCTTTAAAAGTAGACTAATCCAAATGACAAAAGAGGTCCAAAAATTCAATGAGGAGAAGAATGCTTTAAAAAGCAGAATTAGCAATTTGGAAAGGGAGATTTAAAAGCTCACTGAAGAAAATACTTCTTTAAAAATTAGAATGGAGCAGATGGAAGCTAATGACTATAGGAGAAATCAAGAGATCACAAATCACAGCCAAAAGAATGAAAAATAGAAGACAATGTGAAATACCTCATTGGAAAAATAACTCACCTGGAAAGTAGATCCAGGGGAGACAATTTAAAAATTATGGGATTACCTGAAAGCCATGATCAAAAAAAGATCCTAGACACCATCTTGCAAGAAATTATCAAGGAAAACTGCCCTGACATTCTAGAACCAGAGGGTAAAAGAAATATTGAAAGAATCTACTGATCATCTCATAAAAGAAATCTCAAAAGGAAAACTCCTAGGAATATTGCAGCCAAATTTCAGAGTTCCCATGTCAAGGAGAAAATATTTCAAGCAGCCAAAAAGAAACAATTCAGATATTGTGGAAATACAATCAAGATAGCACAAGATCTAGCAGCTTCTACATTAAGGGACTGAAGGGTTTGAAATATGATATTCTAGAAGTCAAAGGAACTGGAATTAAAACCAAGAATCACCTACCCAGCAAAACTAAGTACAATACTTCAGGGGAAAAAATGGCTATTCAATGAAATAGAGGACTTTCAAGCATTCTTGATGAAAAAATCAGAGCTGAATTCAAAATTTGACTTTCAAACACAAGAATCAAGAGAAGTATGAAAAGGTAAACAGGAAAGAGAAATCATAAGGAATTTAGTAAAGTTGAACTGTTTATATTCCTACTTGGAAAGGTAATAATTGTAACTCTTGAAACTTCTCAATATCTGGGTAGTTGGAAGGATTACATACATACATATAGATATATAGACAAAGGGCACAGAGCGAGTTGAATAGGAAAGAATAATGTCTAAAAAATAAAATTAAGGGGTGAGAGAGGAATAAATTGGGAGGAGAAAGGGAGAAATGGAATGGGGCAAATTATCTTTCAGAAAAGAGGCAAAAAAAAACTTTTTCAATGGAGGAGAAAAGCAGGGAAGTAAGAGGGAAAAAATGAACATTACTCTCACCACATTTGGCTTAAGGGGGAAATGACATGCACACTCAACTTGATATGAAAATCTATCTTACCCTACAGGAAAGTAGTGGAGAAAGGGATAAGTGGGGAGTGGGAGGGGGATGATTGAAGGGAGAGCAAATGGAAGGAGGGAGTAATTAGAAGAAAACACTTTTGGGGAGGGACAAGTTCAAAAGAGAGAATAGAATAAATGAGGGGCAGGACAGGATGAAGGGAAATATAGTTAGTCTTTCACAATGACTATCATGGAAGTCTTTTGCATAACTACACATATGTAGCCTATATTGAAATGCTTGCCTTCTCAGTGGGGATGGGTGGGGAGAGAGAAAGGGAGACAAGTTGGAATCAAAGTTTTAGGAATGAATGTTGAGAATTGGTTTTGTATGCAACTGGAAAATAAGAAATACAGGTAATGTGCGATAGAAATCTCTCTTGCCCCACAAGAAAAGAGAGAAAATGGGGATAAGGGATGGGAGGGGTGTGATAGAAGGGAGGGCAGATTGGGGGAAGGGGTAATCAGAATGCACAGTGTCTAGGGGTGGGGAGGGGAGAGATGGGGAGAAAAATTGTAACTCAAAATCTTGTGGAAATGAATGTTGGAAAGTGAAAAATTAATTAAATAATAAGTAAATAAAGACAGATGATAGACAGACACTAAATTTAAAAAGGCAGTAATAAAATTCTTCCATTTGTTTCACTTTCTGTACTTTTTGTTCTTCTTTGCATTTGAAAAAATGTTTTATTTTCTGATACTCTTTTTTTGGCAATCTAGCACTATCCACTAACTTACCACTTCTTCAAATACATGTAGTAAGTAGGAGAAACACACTATACTATATGCCAAGATCAATGCATGGATAAAATTAGACATGGTTGTTACCTCAGGAGTTTACAAGTTAGTCAGAAATATTTAACCAGTGAAGACTGAATCAGATTAAACATCATTTCTTTCCACTCTTCAGAGGAATATGTAATTATATAAGTGAGTATTTGTCAAGAGAAACAAAGGTCTCAATATTAGTTATACAAACAGATGAATGGTAGGAAACCTAAAAGTGCAATTCGAGTTTGAGAAACTATAAGAGTCTTCATGAAGTGTAATATGATGACAATAAAAACAACAACAACACTTTCTGGACACTGAGATGATTTTTTTAAAAGATTTACAAAATAATTAAACAAATCAGTCAATGCTAAAAGCAATAGGCTTTTTTTAATATGCTTAAGAGAAGACACCCAGAAGAACACTGAGGGTGATGCAAAAGCCACAAAGAAAGAATGTCAGGGAAGCATCCATCCTCTTGACAAAATAAAGAAGTAAGTAGCTCTAAACCTGGAATGGCCAAAACCTTCTAAACAAAAAAGGTAAGGCAGGTAAGGGATTCAACCAAATGAGCAGGTATGTTGCTAAATGCCTTGGGCCAGATGAAGCCAGAGAGGAAATCCACATTGATCTAGTAAGAGGACTTGGAACACCACATTCCTGTCATTTCGATAGGAATTCATTGTGCCTTTAATCTTCTTACCTTGGAGACTCATTCTGCCCCAGTCACTTCTTCCTCTCATTGTTCAGTTTGTTCCAGAATCTCTTTTCAGGAAGTTCCTAGGCCACCTATGTCTTCTCTAAGCTCAACTCCTGTCCTTTGTTCCCCCATGCAACTGTCTTCCTACCATCCTCTCACCTTCCTTTTATGTGCAGTCTTCCTCCATTCTACTATAAACTCCTTGACAGAGGAGATTGTCTTTCTTTATGTTTCTATTTTTTTCTGGTACTTATCAAAGTGTGTAGAAACATAATAAATGCTTCTTAACCTGACTTAGAATTCTTGGATCACTAACATTCCATGCATCAAAGAATCTCAGGGAGTCTTGAGAGAGTTGAGTGTTTTATAGGGAGGTACAGCTTCCTGACCAGGTATGTCTGATTGGTTTTCCTGCCTCTGATATCATCAACAAGGAAGCTCCAATTATCTAGAAAGCTGAAAGTTTCTAGTTTGAAAGGTTCTAGATTTCAGATTGTGGGGGAATTCCAGAAAAGCCAAGAGGAGGAGTTTGGCTACAGCAAAGACCACCTGTTAAAGAATGAGTAAGCTGGAAAACTCAGGGTTTTTCTATAATAACAACAATGGCATTTTATCATTTACAAAATACTTTTACCTATTTATAGGAGCAAGGATCTAAAGTTGGAAGAGACCTCAGACATCATTTAGTCCAACTCCTTTGTTTTGCAGATGAGGAAACTGGGACCCAGAGAGGTTAACTGAATTGGCTAATTCAGAGGCTAAACTGAATTGGTGGACTCCAAAGCCAATATTCTTCCCAATACATTGAGTTTACTAATTTGATGGTATAGGTATTTGCTATCCCCATTTTATAGATGAGAAAACTTAAATTTAGCAATGTAAACTGGGTTATCCAAGAAGGTTGTAAGCAAATAAGGTAATCCTTGTCCACTAATCACAAATTAAGAGATTATGTTAGAATCAAAAGTCAAAATATTCTGAAGTCTTTAGAATAAATCCAACAAGTAGAGAAAAAAGGAATTAGTCAACAAAGTCAAGCAGAGTAACAGACTGACTCTGTGGAGATCAGCGTGTCTTGGAGTTTCCAATTTGTTTGCCTCAGGATTTTCTTGTCGGGATTTTTCACCCAAAGCTGATTTTAAACATGACTACCAACACTGTCTGGCACCACTGTCAAAAACTCAGAGCCAGAGCCCCTTCACCATTCATATACTATACGTTCATTGCAGAGGCTTTCTCCTGGCCAGGCATTAAAGCCTGTATGAAAGTGTTGAAATGTTTGAACTTAGTCAGGTACATGAAAGTTCCTGGCTAACTCCCATGTATTATCTTTGAGCTTCTATTTCCTTCTCAGTCAGCCAAAGTAGAGATTGAACTTGACTACAATTCCATTAGGAATTCAGTATCTCCCTGACCAATTGCCAGTACCAGAGGGTGGCTGTGGTTCAACAACACTGTGGTACTGACTCTTTCTGAGCCTTTCAGAGTTGGAATTAAAGCAGCACAGTTGTTGTTCAGTCATTTCAGTCATGTCTGACTCTTCATGACCCCATTTGGGATTTTCTTGGCAAAAAATAATGGAGTGGTTTATCAATTCCTTCTCCAGCTCATTTTACAGATGTGGAACTGAGGCAAATAGCGTGAAGTGTTTTGCCCAGAGTCACACAGTTAATAAGTGTCTGAGGCCAGATTTCAACTCACAAAGCAGAATCTTCTGGATTCCAGGCCCAGAACTCTATCCACTGCACCACCTAACTGCCCCAGTGTTTATGCATGTATGTATGCATACATGTATGTATGCACACATGCATATACATGTGTATGTATACATACTTATTCCATATATGCACATGTATATGTACATATGTATTATATATACAAGCACATGAATATATGTATACATACATATATATATTTATGACTGTAGAAATTTTCAGATTTCCTTATGGCTGTCTGTTAACCATTTATAGATTTCGCAGCATCTAAGGTGGACTTTGAGGGCACTTAGCAGCTTCTAACTTCTCCAGGTACTCTGATAATTCTCTAATGCTTGGTGTGTATGTGGGATAAGGGAGTATATAGTGGCAATGAGGCTGGAAATCACAACTCCAAACAGAATATGTATTCTTGATGGATTCATATGCAGAATTATTCAAACAAAATTTGGCCAGGTGTGACAAAAGACAATTATTCAGCTATTAGGATGCATAGCATGTATGTATCTAGAATTTTATTTGCTTTCTCAATCATTCATCATATGGGGAGGGGGGAAGAGAATGTATTGTGATAAACAAGGTCATAAATAGCATAGTTCAAAATTAGGAAACAAACTATGTCTATAATCTGAAATGATTATGATAGAATAGTCTCTGAAGGCAGATCTCCCAAAGGAACTGCATCATTTCTTCTAAAGTAAGAATTTTGAATTTGAGCAAAAGATGGAGAATGATATATTTAGTGTGGGAAAATAGCCAAGGGACTCTCTACTGTTTAACATCTTTATCAGAAACTTGGACAGAATATTTATCAGATTTTGAGACAACATGAAATTGGAGGCAGAGCTAATATGTTGGATGATAGAACAAGGATCCAGAAAGATCTGAACGGGCGAGGAGGTGAGCCAGGTCTAATAAGAAGAAAGTGAGTAGAGACAAAAAGTAAAGCCTAAACTTGGACAGGAAAATGAACTTCAACCTCATGATTACAAGAAGGAGAGACATTGTTAGACATCAACTGATGTAAAAAAGACGTAGGATTTTTGGAGAAGTACAAGGACAACATGAGTCAACACATCAACATGGCAACCATAAGAGCTAATGAATTTTTAGACTATGTGTCTCTCTTAGTTATAACATCTCAGAATGAAGGAATCTCAACTCTTCCCTTCTCAGTACATATCTTGAGTATGATTTTCAGTTCTGGTTGTCATTTTTGGAAAGAAAATTCTATATTTAAAGAGAATATCAAGAGAAAAATCACCAAGATGGTGAAAGAACTGGAGACTAAGAGTGACAGATGCAGAAATGTTTAAAAAGAGAAAATCTAAAGAGAAATATAATAGTTTTCTTCAAGTGGCTAAGTATCTTGATACAGAAGCAAGATTAGGTCTAGAATCATAATTAGAACTAAAAGGGATTTAACAATGTGTTTGGTTAGAAGTTGGGAATGATGGCGAGTAACAATCCCCTCCTTGCCTGCTGTGACTAAGACGTGTTCTTTTTTTTTCAACCCATCTGCAAGGTCAGAAAGAATGCACCAGACATCCCTAAAGGATGGCTCAGTGGTGCACAAATACTGAACCAGGCTCCCTGGTATCCACTCACATCCCCCAAGAATAGCAGAATTCCTTGAATCAATAATAGAACAATGGTCAGCAGAACTGGAGATCTAAATTTAACTCATTACAGACCAGCTGAATTTCTGCACTAAGTTCAGAGACAAAGAATCACAGCTTAGGCAATTACAAAATAAAATCAATTAACTCTAAGTAGAATCAATCAAATGATGCTGAATCAATTTAATCTTCTCAGTGATTTTCCCTTTTACTAGAGACCAGCAAGATAAAATTGAATAGAATAGCTTAGAGGAGATTGCTGCACAAAGCGGGATGAGATTTACCAATGACTCTTCTTCTTCACATTGCTAAATGGTGTTACCTATTAGAAACTTAGTCTTAATTTTGAGATTCGCTGAATGTATAGATTTTTTACAGAGAAAAAAAAAGTACAAGAAGTACAAGTAGAGGAAAAAGATTGGTAGTTAAATATAATTAGATCATTATTTCTGTTTTATTTCCTTCTGATTGCATTGCATTGAATGACAGGAGTGTGCTAATTGGTTGTTCTGGGTAACTGAGCAAGTAGCCTCATTTTATCAAGAGAAAAAATGCAAAACTTCCTCTCCTAAGTAAATTAAGCCTCATTTAGGCAGACAAGTACAATAAACAGGAAAAGCAAAACAAACAATTTACCACAGCAATTAGTGACAAAAAGCCAAGAAAGCTTTTTTTTTTTTAAAGAAAAATAAAAGAACTAAGGACTATACTTTCTTTATGTAAGTATGGAGGGAATGGGCAATTTTCTGCTAGTACCAAAAATCTATGTATGCACCAGTGGGCCTCATCCTGGAAGAGAAAATAAAAGAGCTGGAAGAAGGCTTCTAAGTTTCTAGGGAGAAGGAAAGAAAAAGATGTGAACATTTAGAAGGAAATCCTAAGATGAGATCAGAATCTCTCAAGAATGAAATTCTAAAATTCTTATAACACAAGCAAATATTATTGAACTAATGGGAAAAAGAAGGCACTTTCTAAAGATACCAGTGATGTTGCACAGGGACTTATATTTTGAAAAGAAATGTAGAATATAGAAGTAAAGATGAGTAACTAAAGATCAGTGTAAAACAGTAGCATGATCTTTGGGGGAGGGGCAAATCAGGGTTAAGTAACTTGTCCATGGTCATACACAGCTAGTAAGTGTCTGAGGTAGGATTTAAACTCAGGTCCTTCTGACACCAGGGGCAGTGTTTTATTCACCTACCTAGCTGCCCCCTGAGTAGCATGGTCTTGTAAGAATGGTGACAGGAAGCTAAATCCAGAATGAACTAAATTTGGTGATAAATACTAAGAACAATTTTTTAAAAGCCTTTCCCAAAAACAAAGTAAAATAAAACAAGGGCTGAGGAAAGAGGAAGCTCAGAGAAGGAAGAGGACCATTGTTCTTTAGAGTTTAGATAACATAATGCCTGACAATTAAATGGTCAAAACTCTTACTTTACTCCTATTTTCTCCTCTGAATTAGAAGAAAGGACAAAAATGAAAATAATGCTTTGTTAAGTTACAACAGTTCCCTTTCAGCCTATTCAGATGAGTAATTAAGGTTGGAAATGGAAAATGGGTAAAGGAAAAGTTATTGAGCATGATTATCACCATTTCCTACAGAAGTTTAGACAATATAAATCAATTGCCACAACCAAAATGCCAAAAGCCTAGGATATAGGTCAGCCAACAAACACTCAATTTGCTCGATGAGTGGGAAGACATGACAGTCAAAACAACAATAATTTAGAATGTAAACTTATTTGCAAAACATTATATCAGATGATGATGATGAAAGATTATGAGTAACATTTCCTCACAAAACAAAAGAATAGAGGAATGGAAGATGAGGATATAGAAAGCTTAATGAGACAATCAATTAATCCACATCCTACCAAGAAGATTTATAGATCAATCTTGCAAGAGGACAATGGAGGGGTAGAAAGACGCACATACACATAGCTCCGAGCCCACAAACCACAGAGCGGCTAGAGGGGACCAAGCCAGGGCGAATTCTGCACCCAGAGACCACGGAGTATTGGAGCGAGGGAGATTTCTGCTCCGGAGAGACCTGCAAACCTCTCGCGGGGGGTCCTTCGCGCCGTGGACTGAGCGCCGGGACGGGGAGCAGAGTGCAGCCCCGCCGCGGCCACGACACCGAGGGGAAGAGATCCTAGAGGGCTACGGGGACGGGATCTCCAGCGGCCACGCAGGTCCCCCCACCCACAGAGGGACCTGCAAACCTCTCGCAAAAGGTCCGTCGCGCTGCAGACGTGGAGACCAGCCCGGACCTGTGGCGGCAGCGGCGGCCACAGCTCCGAGAGGCACGGATCTGGGAGGGCTCCAGAGACGGGATCTTCAGCAGCGGCACAAGCCCCCCCACCAACAGGTGACTGATGGGGGTAGGTGAGAGAGTCTCTTTGGCGGGTTGAGAGGGGAGTGGGGTGCTCCCATGGCTCGGGTCCCCCTAGGAGATGGAAGCTGAGAGGCGGCTGCAGACAGGGGCTCCCCAAACGGTGGGGAGCCTGGATCCATTGTGGAAGGTCTATGCATAAACCCCCTGAGGGAACAGAGCCAGAGAGGCGGCCCTGCCCCTGACCTCAGCACCTGAACTTAATTTAACACTGAATAGCAGCCCTGCCCCAGCCAAAAACTCTAAGGCAGGAAACAGCATTTGAATCTCAGTCCCCAAACGCTGGCTGGGAGGACCAGGAGGCGAGGTGGGTGTAAGGAGAACATTCAGAGGTCAGGCCACTGGTTGGAGAAAATGCCAAGAAAAGGGAAAAGAAATAAAACTATTGAAGGGTACTTTATGGGAGAAAAATCACTTCCTCCCTTCCTTTCTGATGGGGAGGAACAATGCTTGCCATCAGGCAAAGACACAGAAATCGAGGATTCTGTGCCCCAGCCCACCCAATGGGCTCGGGCCATGGAAGAGCTCAAGAGGAATTTTGAAAATCAAGTTAGAGAGGTGGAGGAAAGACTGGGAAGGGAAATGAGAGGGATGAGGGAGAAGCATGAAAAGCAGATCAGCTCCCTGCTAAAGGAGAACCAAAAAAATCTTGAAGAAATTGGCACCTTGAGAACTAACCTAACTCAGCTGGCAAGGGAGGTGCAAGGGGCCAATGAGGAGAAGAATGCTTTCAAAAGCAGAATTAACCAAATGGAAAAGGAGATTCAAAAGCTCACTGAAGAAAATAGATCTTTCAAATCTGGAATGGTACGGAGGGACGCTAAGGACTTTATGAGAAGACAGATATCTCAGAACATACCGCGCAGATTCGAAAAATGGAAGATAATGTGAAATATCTTATTGGAAAAACAACTGACCTGGAAAATAGAATCAGGAGAGACAATGTAAAAATTCTGGGACTACCTGAAAACCATGATCAAAAGAAGAGCCTAGACATCATCTTCCATGAAATTATCAAGGAAAACTGCCCTGAGATTCTAGAACCAGAAGGCAAAATAAATATTCAAGGAATCCGCAGAACACCGCATGAAAGAGATCCAAAAAGAGAAACTCCTAGGAGCATTGTGGCCAAATTCCAGAATTCCCAGGTGAAAGAGAAAATATTGCAAGCAGCTAGAAAGAAACAATTCAAGTATTGTGGAAATACAATCAGGATAGCACAAGATCTGGCACCCTCTACATTGAGGGATAGAAGGGAATGGAATAGGATATTCCAGAAGTCAAAGGAACTAGGACTGAAGCCAAGAATCACCTACCCAGCAAAACTGAGTATAATACTTCAGGAGAAAAAATGGTCTTTCAATGAAATAGAGGACTTTCAAATTTTCCTGATGAAAAGACCAGAGCTGGAAAGAAAATTTGACTTTCTAACACAAAAATGAAGAAGAACCATGAAAAGGTGAACAGCAAAGAGAAATCATAAGGGACTTACTAAAGTTGAACTGTTTACATTCCTACATGGAAAGGCAATATTTGTAACTCTTGAAACATTTCAGTATCTGGGTACTGGGTGGGAGTACACACACACACACATGCACACACGCACACATACATAGAGACAGAGTGCACAGAGTGAATTGAAGAGGATGGGATCATATCTTAAAAAAAAAATGAAATCAAACAGTGAGAGAGAAATATTGGGAGGAGAAAGGGAGAAGTTATATGGGGCAAATTATCTCTCATAAAAGAGGCAAGCAAAAGACTTATTAGTGGTAAGATAAAGAGGGGAGGCAAGAGAAAAACATGAGGTCTACTCTCATCACATTCCACTAAAGGAAAGAATATAATGCACACTCATTTTGATAGGAAAACCTACCTCATAATACAGGAGAGTGGGGGACAGGGGCACAAGCAGGGTGGGGGGGAAGATGGAGGGGAGGGCATGGGGAGGAAAATGCAATACGAGGTCGACACTCATGGGGAGGGAAAGGACCATAAGAAAATAGAAGTAAAGGGGGACAGGATAGGATGGAGGGAAATATAGTTAGTCCTATATAACACAACTAGTATGGAAATCATTTGCAAAACTAAACAGATATGGCCTATATTGAATTGCCTGTCTTCCAAGGGGAAGGGGTGGAGAGGGAGGGAGCTAAAGAAGTTGGAACTCAGAGTGTTAGGACCAAATGTAATGTCCTTACCACTGGGTAACAAGAAATACAGGTTAAGGGGTCAAGAAAGCTATCTGGCCCTACAGGACAAAAGAGAAGACGGAGACAAGGGCAGGGAGGGAGGAGAGAGGAGAGAGCAGATAGGTCACAGGGGCAATCAGAAAGCTCAGGTTTGGGGGGGGAAGGGATAAAAGGGGAGAAAATTTGTAACCCAAAATTGTGTGAAAATAAATGTTAAAAGTTAAATTAAAAAAAAAAAGAGGACAATGGAGGAAGGAAGGAAGAGGAGAACAAGGGAGGGAGGAAGAAGGAAGGAAGGAAGGGGGGAGAAGATATGGAGGAAATCTGTCACCATTTTATAGCCATCTGTTTTAATTATCAATAGCAATGAATTAAGCACATTTGGATTCTACCATTTCCCCAATGGTTTTGATGATTTTGGAAATGATACTTAAAATGAAATCAGAAAAGGCATATTAACCACATCAAGTATACACAGAAGAAATCCAAACTGAAGAGTAAAACAATTTCAAGGCTATTAAAGAATTAATTCTCAAACTATCTGGAAAAAAAAGATATCAGTGAATTTGAAAAAGATTTTAAATAGTTTTATTTTGAAAAATAGGTGACCAATGAAAAAGCCATTATCTACTGATCCATGTACCTCTTTTCTCATCTCTATAAAACCTCTCAGAATTATATATATATTTGATATAGATATAAAAAGTGAACACTCAGTATTTCACTATTTTTCTGCAACAGATAACATCTCCAAAGACATAATTAGCTTAAAGTATGCATATATATGTAGTCTGTGTATATATGCATATATCACATATGTCAACATAATATCACAAGCACTACATATGTGTATATATATTTATATATTTGTGTACATGTGTATATCTTAATTTGGGGCAGAGTTTAATAGCTCTGGGATGCCAGCAATACTTGAAAAGAAAACACTTCTTTGGATATTACAAACTAGACCTTTTAGAGTTGCATATCCGTCCCCATGTTCCATTGACTGATGAAAGATGAAGGGGTCAAATTAGGCTAAGAACAGAGCCCATCCAAGTTATCGTTGACCATTTCTATACTGCTCTCTAGTCATACAACATGAAAATTGACTTGCATGCTTACTATAGGTGATGATGCCAGGTATAAAATATCAAATTTATCCCTAACAGCTACTGCTTCTACCAGATGTTAGTTGTGTTCTGCTTCTGATATCTAATGAAAGAAAGTAACACAAAAATGAGGCATGTAGATCAGCCTGTTAGGAAAAACAAATAGCGGCTACAGGTGACCCAGTTGACAGAGTACTGGACATGAAGTCAGGAAGACCTGAATTCAAATCATACCTAGATAATCCTGGGCAAGTCAATTAAACTCTATCTGCCCCAGTCTCCTTATCTGTAATGTAAAGCACTTACCTCCCAGGGTTGTTATAAAGATTAAATGAGATAATATATATAAAGGACTTTGTAAAACTTAAAGAACTATAAAATTCTAATTATTATTAGTATCATTATCATTATTACATTGGAAGCTTCTGCTATGTGGGAGTAGTGTGAATCCAGGTGCACTATCAGAAGTAATCCTAAAATACTTCTATGATGGGAGAGCACCAGAAGCTCTTGGGAAAGTTGAGGAGTGTTAAACCTGCAATAGTTGTCTAAACCCAAGCAAGATCTTTGACCCTGATTAGTGCCTCTGAGCATTAACACCAATTTGGGTCTTCTTTTTCTGACTTCATCCTCATCTTCCCCCACCCCCTACCTTGTGTACCACAAGGACTCCCTTCATCCACACTCAATTGACAACTTTCCAGTTGGCATAAGTACAGATAGCATTACACTACCCTGATTCACTGGGCTTGTTTGTTGGGACCCACCAAGAAAAATACTTATATCATTCTGGTATACCACTATAATACCAATAAAATCATCTGAAATTTGTATGTTTTACAAACATTGTCTTTGGAGGCTCACACTAACTTGGCAAGTTAAATACTAAAGGCATTATTTACTCCCTTTCATGGATAAAAAAAGTGATGATGAAAGAGGTCAAATCAAAGATTATTTATTAAACACCTACTACACGTAGATAGGCAGGTATTTGGCAAAGCAAATAGAGTCCTGGGCCTAGACTCATCTTATTGAATTCAAATCTGACCTCAGACACTTACTAGCTATGTGACCCTGGGCATGTCACTTAACCCTATTTGCCTTGGTTCTTCATCAGCAAAAAAATGAGCTAGAGAAGGAAATGGCAAACCACTCCAGCATCTTTGTCAGGAAAAGCCCAAATGGAGTCAGAGTCAGACACGATTAAAAAATGACTGAACAATGACAATAAGAGCATGTGACAAGAACAGTTCCAGGTGCTGAAAATATAAGAACAAAAATGAAACAATCCTTGCCCTTGAGGACCTTGAATTTCACTAGAGTAAACAACATGGACCCTTATTAGGGCAGTAAGGAGAATGAGGTCCTGAGTGTGAGCTGACTATGATGGGATGAAAAACGAAGGGGTAAGAAAGAGGGATGCACTGGGAGAAGTGGAAAGAGAGAAGAAGAATGAGGTAAATTTTCTCTCTTAAAGGAGGTACAAAAGAGCTTTTGCAACATAGGGGAAAATGAAGGTGGTGGGCAATGATTGAAACTGAACCTCATTAGAATTGCCTGAAAGAGGGAATAGCTTACTCACTCGGTAGAGAAGTTTGTTCTACCCTAAAGGGAATTATGAAGACAATAAGAGAGGGTGGGTCTAATAGAAGGAAGGGCAATTTAGGGTGGGCAGCAGTCAGAAGCAAACCTTTTTTTTTTTTCCCTAAGTTTATTAACTTCACTGTTTTCAGTTTTCAACATTCACTTCCATAAGTTTTAAATTTTCTCTTCCTCTCCATTTGGCATGAAATCTTGTATGGGCTCTACATATGCATTCCCATTGAACACATTTTTGCATTGGTCATGTTGCATAGAAGAACTGTAGCGAATGGGAGAACCCATGAGAAAAACAGAGCAAAATATAATTAAAAAGAAAATAGTTTACTTCAAAAGAAAAAAAGCATGGAAGCAGAATTTTGCATAGGAGGGAAAGTCTTAATAACCTGGAGTATCAGGAAGCCTTCATATACAAAATAGTACTTCAGCTGACCCTTAAAAAGAGCTAGAAAATTTAAGAGAAAAAGAGGAGGAACAAGAGAATACAGATATGGGAGGCAGCCAGTGCAAGGGTGAGAAATCAAATGCAGTGTGTGGGGTTCAACAAAGTAGGCAGTTTTGCTAGAACCCAGGGCAAATAACTTGAATTTGAATTCTATCTTTCTATGTTAAAAAAATTAAACTGGAGTATGGTAATTTCAATTCAATCGAGGAAATTTTAATTTTTTACACAAAGGAGGAGTTAGACCATAGACACATTAACCAGGTACTGTTGTTAATCTCTTCATATGAAATGCATAATCTTTTGAATGAAGGAAGGAATGAAAAAAGTATTTACATGCTTACTCTGTGCTAAGTAAGACCTGAGACACTAAGGGGGAAAAAAAAGGTCCTGAACTTAAGGATTTTACAGGCTGTATTGATGAAGATACGCATATTGGAGGGGGAAGTAGTGTCAGGTACAGGGAGGATAAAAGGTAATGGAGGTTCTAAGAGTCCATCAAGGAGACTGCCCCACAGGGCAGGAAGCATTGAAGAAAATGGTCTACTAGCCTTGAGACAGGGGAAATGAGCCTAAGAGTGAGAATGGAGTGGGAATTCTGGGTTTTGTATAATCGGTTAAGGATAGGAGTAGGGTAAAGGGATTAGTGTCAGGTCAAAAGGAGAAAAGAAGGGGATATTAGGTGGCAGAGAGGACTCTGGATCTGAAAAGTGGGAGGGCAGTCCTACTTGATGCAAACGTCAGCTGGCACCTACCAGGCTTCACCTACATGAGGAAAGAAGTGGTCTAAGGAATGGAAGGGGCAATTAAAAAAGGACAGTATAGTTAGCTGGAAGAGAGAGGTACAAAGTTAGGAGACTAATGAAGTTATACAATACTGAGACAAACAATGATTCACAGAAGTCAACTATGTTGGTTTTGGAAAATTCTAAGAAAGGTAAAATATTAATGGATAATTGATTACAAGTTAAGCAGGTTCTTTCTACTTTTTTTTGCCTGGAGGCAGGAAAGTTTCCCATGGCTCAGACCACCACAACTTGGCATACTTACTAGTTGGCACAAAATGGCATTGTGGGGAGGAGAAAAGAAGGGAAGAAAGGACTTATTTGGGGAATAAGTATTTATGTAACACCTATTATGCACTAGTCACAGTGCTAAGTGCACAATATTTATAAATATTGTCTTATGTAATCCTCAAAACAACCCTACAAGGTAAATACTACTATTATTCCCATTTTTACAGTTGAGGTAACTGAGGCAAATGAATTAAGTGGTTAAAATAATACTGAATAATAATAATACTGTATACCTACCTTACAGGTTTATTGTGAGGATCAAATGCAATAAAGCATTTATCTCTTAGGAAAACCTCAAATACTTCAAGTGTTGGCTATCATCACTTTTTTCCCTTTTAACAGAACCTCTTGAACTATGTCTGAAGGGAAGAGAGTACTAGGTATAGAGGCAGGGAGTACTAAGTTCAAATTCTCTCTCAGACACTTAGTAGCTGTGTGGCCACAGGCAAATCATTTAACCTCTGTCTGCCTCAGTCTCCTCATCTGTAAAATGAATTGGTTAGACTTGATAGTTTCTAAGGTCCCTTTCATCTTTTAGGTGCTATTTCTACCTCCTTTATACCCAATACTGTGAGGTGGTTTCACTGTCCTTCATATAAAAAACAATTTGCATATTTTTTGCAAATCTCTCTTATATGCAAATTTTTATTTCTTTTGGTTTCTCCTATTTTCATATCTCAATATACTTAGGATGAATTTGCTTGATTGGACATTGTGGTACAAAAGAGGAGAGATTTGTTCCTGAAAAGTGATGGTAAGTACTACCTGGAGAGAGCTGTTGTAGGAGAACAGACAGTCTAGTAGGAAAGTGCATAGATATGAGGCCTCCATTACCCCACAATTCCTTGGGCTACACACAACTTGTGGCTTGGAGCTGCAATAAATTGTACCCCAATTAAAAATACAAGAGCCACTTCAGTTTCAAGCTTATAGAAAATTTTTTGATAACGAGTTGACATGGACATAATAGGAAATCGCTCCCATTATCAATGGACTGAGACAGTAAGGTATTGTGGGTCAGCCAGTCAAATAGCATTTGTTAAGTGGCTGCTGTGTGTCAGGTAACTGTGAAATGAGAGTATTCTCTGAATTGTATAATAGGGAATGAGGGTTAGGGTTGCAGAAAACAACCCTATGTCAAAGTGTAAAAGTGAGTAGGGATAGGGGAGGGGGGCACCCAGTTTCCAGTTCAGTTTAGTTTTAACATATATGCATTCTGAGGGTGACGATAAAACCAGTCAAACCATAGATATCTTATTTTCCAGTTCAGTTTAGTTTTAACATATATGCATTCTGAGGGTGACGATAAAACCAGTCAAACCATAGATATCTTATCAGAATTGGTTTTGCCCTCTGCTCCTTCTTTCTACTTTTTTGAAGTGTTACTACTCAACCATCAATCATTATTTGTAATATTTTACAAGCAAATTTATATTTTTAACCTGGTATTGCCTTTAGCAACCATTTATCTCTCTATTTGGCAAATAAGTCAGATGTTTGCTGATAACTTGTCACAATTAATTTATGTTAGTTAACCCTTGAATAAAATTATCTCATTCTATATCATTTTTATTATTTCCCAATTCTTATTAAATTATTTCTTTAAGTAGCTAATGGCCTGGTTTATATCTGATTGATTTATTGATACATATTGTTACTGCTCATAGAATGTATGTTACTTGATCACAGGAGCTAATTAATTTTTGATTTGTGTCCCCAGTGCCTAGCACTTGCCTGTAATATAGTAACTGTTTAAAAAACTTAATGATTGATTGGTTAATTAATTGGTGGGAATCAAAGTCTGGACTCTCATTAGCATAGGGGTTGGAGGGGGACTGAATAGCATGATTAAAATTAGTAAGGAAAATTAGGTTTGGTAACCAAGCTAAAATTTGCTGGTTTAGGGATTTGTAATTCTGAATTCACATATACTCTGGTAAGGGAAATCACTTTGAGTTACTCAGCATGGAGCAGAGGTGGCACTTAAAACCAAGTCTCACTGTTCCTGACCAGTATTCTATGGCAACTGTGTCTAAGTGGACCATGAGGGAAATGAAATATAAGACATTAAAAAGAATGTGAAGGAAAAGTTTAGAGTGGACATAGAGCTATTACATGAAATTTTTGGCAACTTGGGGAGAGCTGTTACAAAATGCACCAAGGAAAAGTAGCATAAATATTCCCTCTAAAACCCATTTTAAGGGGAAGAAAAAGATCCCAAGATTCCTAGAGTAGTGAACAGGAGAGAACCAAAGGAATTCACCTGACTGTTAGTTGGAAGGAAACAGTCATGTGATTGCCTACTATTTTAACTAACTGTTCTTCCTATAGCAACTAGGAGCTAAACTCAGTTGTCTCCCTATGATTGAAGGAGTGTAAATTCAATAAGCATTCTCCAAATTTTGCTTCCATGGGGTAATGCTGTGGTTACTCTACCACTATTCATTCATTTCAAATTCCAGTCTTTTCTCCCCTTCACCTAGGATCCAATTCAGATTTCTGATATTTCATAATCTTCACTGAATGGTGTGAGCTAATGATTCAGATATAAAACTTCTTTATCTCACTAAAGATGAAGACAGACTAGCAGGGTCCTTCCTCACCGTGCTCTGGTAGTGGCCAAGAAAAGACAGCTGCTGATTTTTTTCAAAACAACCAAACCCCATTCCATTGAGGCTAACTCCTTTTGTCCCATGATTAATAAGAGCAAGCAATTTTCATATTCTATCAGGACGTTGGGCAGGGCATGATAGATCTGTTTGTAATTTTATAGCTCATAGCATGCTTGTCAGAGAGTTTCCATTGATTCAACTGATGTGGGTCTGGCCTTTTGAAGTATTAGCAGCTCTGTAAGCCAAAAGAGTCTCTCAGAGTTCAGTCCCTTCCCCCTTCCTCAAAGATTGGCAGCCCTCTATAATGCATCGGCTTCCATCACTCTCCCTTTTCTCCAAAGATGGGCATCTTATTACTGCCTGGAAAGCAGCACATGTAGTGGGGAGGGAGGCTGAGGAATTAGTCAATGGAACTGATGATTCCCAGAGCATTGCTTTCCCTTTAATCACCACAGTTTGGGGCTCAGAGGTCCTAGTTTTCAGGACATTGGTCTGTCTTGATCTCTCTGGGACAGATAACAGAGCAGCTGTGGGTAGGGTTTGATACCATGTTCACAGGACTGCAGTTTCTTCAGACTCCTATGTGAACATGCTACCTTCTGGGTGGCCTTCCCTGCTGAGCAGAGGAGTCTCATCTCCCAGAAAAATATCTACAGTAGGGCTTCCATCTCTGGCCTCTTGGAAGAATGAAACACAACCTGCAGAGCTGTCTTGATTATTTTTTACTAGTAGAGAAAAGGGCTCTCGAGAAGTAAGAATGAAAGATTCCTGAAGACAGAAACTATTTTCATTTTTGTCTTATATTCCTAGCATCTAATACAGTGCCTGACACAAAGTAAGCACTTTAAAATGCTTATTGAATTGAATTATATTATTTAATACAGTAATCCTGGGATGATTACCTATCAGATTCATCTCTTCAAAGAACATTTGCCAACTTCCTATTGGGTTCAAGGCACTATGCTAGGTTTTGGAAACATAAAAATAAAAAATTAAATACCATTTGCTCTCTCAGTTGAATAATTATATCTTTCTATCAATAGGGTAAATCCTGATATAAATTCTTCTTTTTCAGATTTCATGAATAAAAGTCAGATGCTGCAGCATGCCCAGCCATTTTTGTTTTATTTTAAAGATAAGGAAAGAGAGATAGAGAAGTTAAAGCATGTACCCAGGAAATACAGCAAGATGGTAGTAGAACTGGAAATAAAAGCCCAAAGTGACTTCCAGGGACTTCCACTAAACCAAATCCACAACCTCAAGTAGACAGATGGACATATCTAGCCATCATATAACGCTATGTGTTAATATTTATACAGTAATGAATTAGGGCTTGTAAGGGTTTTAATCTACTACTGTATCCATCACTGTGTCCAAGATACAGGTAGGTATGTGCTGGTAAATGTTTAAAAACTTTCCGCCCATGGGGGGCAGAATTACATAGCTGATATACTTTTAAGTTTAATCTGCATTGTTAACATTTTCTCCATCACTTTTTAAGATAAAGAAACAAATCCATACCTGACTTGCAGCATTTGCCAATGTTTGAAGTATAAATGCTCACACTGAAAATTTAACGCTTGATTATAGCAAGTCAGTTTAAATTGGCTCCAACTGGTTCCAACACACTCCTAGATACAAGCTCCCTCAAACACCCCTTTATAAATGACGTATGTATATATAAATATGAATGTAAATGTGTATTATAAATATGCATGCATGTATGTATGTGTATATGTATATATACCTATATATACCCACACATATATATGTATATGATTTTTCTGTTAGAAAATTCCCAGTGCAGCAAGACTATTTGGTTTAAGATAGCACTTTTATTTCTAGCCTAATATCTCTTCAAATAAATGTTCCATATTTGAGTCTGGTGTGCTTAAAAATTTTTCACCTCAAAAAGCAGAATCTTTGCCTAATTTATTGGGTTTAATCTGACCAATGTGTGATGTGAACAATATCACACAATTAACGTCTATAGGATGAATTTTGCTCCAGAATTTGGGAAACATTCTCCTTAGAAACTCTTGAGGGAGAACATAGACCCCAGTAGAACATAAATAGACTTCTCAGTGTCCACTGCTGTAATTCTTCCAGATAGCCCATCCATTGACCATGGTACTACCACCTTTGATCTTATAAGGGATTGGTCAGGGATTGGACCTATTATTTAAAATAATCTGGAGAAGGAAATGGCAAACTATTTCAGTATCTTTGCCAAGAAAATGAAAATGAGATCATGAAAAGTCAGACATGACTGAAAGATGACTGAACATTGAAGTAGGAAACACATGGGGCCAAGTCATAACTCCAGCATTACAGAACTTTAATATCCTTTCTCTCGATTTCCTGCTCTCCCTTAGCATAGTATCTCTACTGGGAATGCTCTCTGGTCCTGTTACTTTCCACAGCTTCATCCATAATTGCCAGGACTGCCTCTCTTCTAGACTAACAGAAGTCTTACTTCTCAAAATTGTCTCTTTCTGTGGCTCCCTTCTGAATGTAGTAATATTCTCCTGAACATAACTCCACTGAAGTTTCATGGCCAGTGAGGAGTGGGGGAGAATAAAGGTAGACAGTTAGAAGAGATCTGAGTTCTTCTTTCATAGCTGGCTCTCTTCTCTGCTGTCATTTAAATACTTAGAACAAACATTGAGTACTTAAAACAAATATTTAAGTAGACAGGCCAGGCACTGTGCTAAGTGCTTTAAATAGAAGAGAGGTCAAAACAGTCCCTGATTTAAGGAGCTCACACTTTAATGGGGAACATAATACACAAAAAATATATAATTATAGATTCATATAGATTTTGGAGGTAATCTGCCAGAAGTCACATCCTTCGGGACTATCCAGTGACTTGACTATCCTCTAGAAAGTAAGTCCTAAAAGCTACCAGTAGCATGACCAGTCCTTTGGTCAGCCAGTTGCTAGCCTTCTAATTATACCAAGATTTAATGAAGAATGTTTCCATATCTTTTAAAGGGTAATGGAGCACTTTTTTATACATTATTTAAGACTCCTTCATTTTCTCTGTTTCATGTTCTTTTGCCTCTCTTACTTCATGAACTAGGCTGAGGAAAAACAAATTAATTGAGGTATGCTTATCAATTCTTCCTTCTCTCCTCCCCTCACTCTCCACCGTTGCATTAAATTAAATAACATTTTTTCTAATGTGAAAAAAAAATGTAGCCTTGTGAAGTTATTTTGTAAGATGCCATTTCTATATATTGGTTCTCCTTAAAGCAGGACGTACTAGCAAATTTTTCTGCCCACCACTTGTTATAAAGAAATCAAAGAAAGATCCAAGAAGTATAGGAATGACAGAGGGAATGCTTGATTAGCCCTCTGTTTAGGGAATTCATCTCCCCTCAGTTCCTTGGGTGTAATGATAAGAAACTGCAATCTGGGCTTTGTTCTATTAATTCAAAGTCAATTCGTTTTCTGCCTCCTCTGAGAATCAATGCCTGGCTGCCTGCTTCAGATTTTTATGATGTGTACAATACTGGTGATCAACTAATCCAATAAATTGCTCAGTTCTTCCACTTCCTTAGACCAAATATGAGTGCTCTGTAAAGAATGCAAATTTGTTGGAGTCCAACTCTTCATCTACAAGTGAAATGGTTTTTACTAATTGTATACAAAAATATTGCCATGTGTGGGCTCCATAAATCTGTCTCGTTGTGTTACTTGTTACTTTTCCCACAGCTGCTTTGAACTTAGCAGAAAGCTGCCTAACCAAAAAAATAAGCTATTGTATATTGTAATTTCCTCTTTAGGGGGCATCTGGTATTACTGTCTTCATCAAGCTTTTGCAAACTTTCTTGAGGCATTTTTTAAAATGTAATTTGATTCCAAAAGTCACATTGTTTAAAAAAAAAAGCTGTCTGCACCTGACATGATTCAGGCATGAAACAAATATTTCTGTTCAAAGGTATGGGGCTTTGGGAGATATTGAACTTTGTGCTGTAGCTGGTTTGAGAGGAGCTAATAGTACACAAAGCAACAAAGTGTGGTCAGTTATTACTGATTACTAATATATTATTGATCTTTGGGAACCAAATTTTAGTGAAAAGCTGAATTACCAGAATGACACTGAGTCAAAATTTTCATGGTCTTCTTGCATTTTTTTTTATCTTAAATGTAGCTCTGGATTTCTTATATTGACTTGGAGTGCCCAATAGTGAGTTTTTGTGGTAGAACCAGGTCTATTGAATATAAGACTTTAAGTAGATTTTGATTCCATTTAATTCAATCAACAAACATTTATTAAATGCCTGCTATGGTCAACATCATGCCAAGCACTAAAGAATGGAAAATGACTGAACCTGTGATTTCCCCGGTATAAGGAAATTCCTTTGAGGAGGAAGCTCCCTCTACCAATACAAGTTGGCCCTATTTCTTATAATCTGTTTTAGAGTTGCCAGAGCACTGAGAAGTTAAATGACTTGCCCATGGTCATACAACCAGAATGTGTCAGAGGTAAAACTTAAACCCAGTTGTTCCTAGTTCCAAGGGGTTCTCTATGCACTATACGATGCTGCTTCTCAAGTACTAGAGAATACAAAGATGTAAAGAAATTAGTTCTTGCCCTCAAGAAGCTTATGTTTTTCTCAAGGGGGATAAAATCTTCAGATAGTCACTCGGGCAACAAGTATGTATTAAGTGCCTACTATTCATGTGCTGGACACTAAGCTAAGCTCTGGGGATGCCCAGAAAAGGCAAAAACCAGTCCCTGCTCAAGGAATTCACAGTCTACTGGGCAAAACAAATGCAAACTGTGTACAAAGAAGAGTATAAACAAACTATAGACAGGATAAATTGGAGATAATCAACAAAGGGGAAGGCTTCCTGTACAAGGTGAGTTTTTCAGCTAGAATTTGAGGGAAGCCAAGGAAACCTGGCAGCAGAAGTGAGGGAGAGAATTTCAGATATGCCATACAGTTAATAAAACGACCAAAGTCAGGAAACGTAGTGTCTTGTGTTAGGAATAGGAAGAAGGGCAGTGTCACTAGATTGCAGAGTCCATGCTAGGGAGTAAGGTATAAGAACACTGGAGGTGGGGAGACGGAAGCCTGGGCTGTAAAAGGTTTTAAAAACCAGAAGTTTTTAATGATTGATCTCAGAGTCAATAGGGAGTCATTATAATGGGCCAATGGAGATGTGATGAGGGCCTGAATTAGGTGTCTGTTTGTGTGGAAGAAAGAAGATGATTTACAAAAGCAGATTATCAAGATTTGATAGTTGATCAGATGTGTGAAATGAAAGAGAGCAAAGAGTTATGGATGACTTGGTTATAAACTTGGGTGACTCTGAGAGTAGTGGTTCCCTCATAGAAAGAGGGAGATTTGCGGAGGAGGATGTTTAAGGGAGAAAGTATTAAGTGCCATCATGACATGAGTGTGGAATTTTACATATACTACCAGGCACAGTCAATCTTCTTGTTAGTTTTGCCAGATTTGTGGCAAATCTCACAGATTATGTGAGATCTCTGGTTATTCATGGTCATATCTGTCCAGCATCTTTTATACCACTTCTCCCCTGCATGCAAGTTGCCCCTGGAAATACACTAGTTATATCAACCATGGCAAGAATATTGTGATCTAATTACAACATATGAAACATGGATTTTTTTCAAACTGGAGGAGAATTTGAGAAGAATATTGTTTCATGGATACAAAACTGAAAGTAAGCTCAGAAGCCATTGAATCCAACACTTTCTTTTTATAGATTAGAAATTTATGGCCCCTGCCAGTTATGTGACTTGCCAAGGTCATAGTACTCGTTAATGTCATAGATGGAATTTGAACACAAGTCCTTTGGGTTCAAACCCTGAAGTTATCAATTTGAATCTAATCTCAGATTCATCTTTAGCTGTATGACCATGGACAAGTCCCTTAATCTCTGTTTGCCTCAGTTTCCTCAACTTAAAAATGGGGCTAATAATAGCACCTATATCCCAGGGTTGTTGTAAGGATCTAATGAATTAATATTTGTGAAGCGCTTAGAATAGTATTTGGTACATAGTAGGCACTGTATTATATATAATATACAGCACATTCCCTCCCTGGCTCCATGATCACATCTAGTCCAACTTCAATTTTAAAAATGAGGAAACAGATCAAGAAGGATTAAGTGACTTAGTCAAGATGAAACATCTAATTAGTGTTACAGATAGGATTACAGATAGGATTTACTGGCTCAGTTCTCAGCCACTGTTTTCTGTCAAGCCAGTGGGGAGGAGGTGGTCGGTGGAGTTATGAGCCAACTTTTTTTCATGAAACCATCTTAGTACCACTTTACACCATAAGGCACAACATGGAAATAATCCATTCTGTTTCCTTACTTCTTCACTTTAAATAATCCACAAGCCAACCCATTTCCTTTTATCCTATATTAAATGTCACATTTAGTCTGATACTTCATCTCTCTATTGAGTGTTTACTTGGGAGAGAAAAACCATAATTACCCACCCTAGGAAGGAGCTCAGCTAAGGAAATCTGCCTGTGGCAAAATCACAGTTTGGGTTTCCATTATATCATGTCATGTTGACACACCAAACAGAAGGCCTCTGCTAAACAGATCAGTAATGCTAAGATGACTTTACTCAGTCCAGAAAAGAGTCCTCTTTTCTCCCCCTACCATTAGACGGTGTGTCAGTTAATTGGAGTCACCATTTGCATCACTAATCTCTACACAGACACAGGAGAAGCTCCTATCAATGGAGGCAGCTATAGAACCTAGCTGTTGTCACCATCCTTTCTGAAAACCTTATGCCTATGATTATACCACAAGAAAATATGAGAGCAGCAAAGCAGCAATTTAAGAATACTGAGAAAGTACCATTTTGAGTTGCAATTCAATTCCGTTATCAGGCACCCGCTACACGCAAGACTATTGTTGTTCAGTCATTTCAGTCGTGTCTAATTCTTCATAACCTCAGTTGAGGTTTTCTTGGCAAAGATACTAGAGTGGTTTGTCATTTTCTTCTCCACTTCATTTTACAGAAGAGGAAACTGAGGCAAACAGGGTTATATGACTTACCCAGGGTCACATAGCTGGTAAGTGTTTGAGGCTGGATTTGAACTCAAATCTTCCTGACTCCAGGCCCAGCACTCTATCCATTGCGCCACCTAGCTGCCCTAGGTGCAAAATACTGAAGATAAAAAAACAAATAATGATATACCAACAACTGAGAAGTAAGAAGTAACATATGCCCAGATCACTTGAAGGCATGTTGATTGACTCACTAACTGGCCTTAACAATAGCATTTCATCTGTCAAATAACCCCATCAGTTCCCTTTTCACCACAATATCTATCATTGATTGCCTATTTGTAGTTGTCTGAAAAACCTCTGATTTTCCAGGCCTGTACTTTCTTGCAAGTTTTCTCTGATCTAGCTAAAATCCCTTCCTCATGCTTGATACAGTTAGAGGTAACTTATTGCTCAGTGAATAGAGAGCACCGGATCCTGAGTCAGAAAGCCCCAAGTTCAAATCAGGCCTCAGATACTACCTACTTGCTGTGTAATCTTGTGCCAGCTACAACCTCTGCCTCAGTTTTCTGACCTGTAAAATGGGGATAATAATAACACCCTACCTCCCAGGATTGCTGTAAGGATAAAATGGCATTGCAAAGTACTTAGCACAGTGCCTGGAACATAGTAGATGCTATGTAAATGCTTATTGCCTCCCTCCTTTGTCCATTTTTCTCCCACTCCATGCATAGAATCTTGTTTTGTGGAAGCTTCTAGCTTCCTAGCTGACTGACTCTTACATGTCTGTGACATCAGAAAACCAATCAAACATGCCAGAGTGAGACCTTGCCCATTTCCATAATGACTTGATCTTCTTCCACTTAGCAGCTCTGTTACGTGTGACAATCCAGTTGCACAGTCACCAAATTTAGATACTAAGAGTGCAACAAAGCTGGCTGTGGAATTCAGACAGCCTCTTGTATAATAATTAGTCTTCTTCCTCCTCCTGCCATGATTTAAAGAACAGCTCACACAAGACCTGGCTACATCAACTCCATCCTGGGATTTGAATTGTATGAATTGTGTGTCTCTGATGACCCAGTTTAGTGGGGAAGAACCTGCAGCCTCATGTGGCCTCAAGGTCATGGGTTCCCCACCCCTAACCTAGTTACATGTTTAACTTTCAGGTGATTTATCAAGAATCAGAGACTTGAGGTATCACCAAAGTCAAAACCATATCACTTTGATTCTCTGGGAAGATGCCATCTACATGCACCTCAAAGGGTGGCAGGATTTTTCCCCTCCCTAAATTTATCTTTTCTCTAAGATGAGTCACATTTAAATTTAGGGCTTCCCCTGAGAAACAGCCCCTGAAGACATAAAAGAAGAAGGGTTCTGCCTTGTAGAAGTTGGCCTCCTTCTCAACTTAAATTCATTTTGTAAGACTCCTGGTGTTTACCCAACTCATACCATTTCAGCCCACCTTGAAAAAAACCAAACATACCAAGAAACCCCATTTATCTGTCAAAACTTGTGTTTCAAATGAAAAAAAAAGTACATTGTAGCACTTCTCAACTGGGTCAAAGAGGGTCAAATACTGAGGAAATTCCCAGCAGATCACTGACATAAGGTTTCATACTCAAATGGATATGGAATCTCTGACTGGGCTGCTCTGTCCAATAATGTAGATTATGAGCTATCTATGTTGGTCTATACTGTTCAACTCTTTGCACTTTATTTTTTAGGCAAGCTGTTGGCATCAATCCTAACTTCAAGGATGGGGAAGATACAAATGACTGACCTACTATCAGTAAATAAATAAATTTACTTCATTTCTAAGAATACAGTTATAAAACAATGGACAATGATTCATGCTGGTGGTTCTGGCTCTGTTTACAATTCTTTGTTCTATTTAGCTGAATTGAGCTGAGCACCAAGGCCTTTCCTTTTTCTCCACAATTACTAACTCAGGTGGTGACAAATGAGTCCCCACATAGAGCTGAGAATCTGCCAGGTAAGAGAAGTAAGAAGTTGACTCATATGGTACCCTGTCATCAGTGAAAAATATTCCTTTATACATGAAGTAAAGGAATCTTTGTATTCTAGCTATCTATGTGCAGAACTATTATCCACCAATGAACCCTAATTTACAGATGCTTTATAAACCTATCTGCTCCTAGGGACTTCTCCCTTGTAATCTTATGTACTCCTTCCCTTGTAATCTGCAAAGGTCTGGCCATAGCTAGCCTACCACATTATTACTACATTACTACCCACATTACTATCTAAATTCAGCACAGCTAGATCATCCAATGGGATGGAAGCCCGTGGGTACATTGTCTTGACATCTTTAGAATACTAATGGAGCAGTCTGACTATCCACCTTTTATCCCCTATCCTCATCATGTGGTCAGTCCTTTTTTCTTCTTATCATATGATATCATCTCAAGTATCATTCTTCTTCTTGAAGCTGCTCATTAATGATGGATTATAGCCTGCTTGCATTCCGTATGCATCTCTCCAATGCCTTCTGTGATATTTAATTCCACTGTTTTAGAGACTATGGTATTCCACATATAACTGTTGCACATTAGAACCATATTAAAAATATGAACTTTTGTGTTGGGATGAAGCTTTGGGTCATTTAAGGAACTTTGCCAGTTCTCAAAGGCAATTCTTCCCTCTCTCCTATTCATGTCCAACTCTAGTCCAACTTAGTGTCCATTTATACTGTCTTAGATACACCTACTGTTAGAAAAGTTCTCTAAGTTGTCCATCCAAATGCATGATATAATCTGGGCAATCTTTATCTATTTAATGTTTCCTGTGTGGATAATTAGGCCAAATTCTTTTAAGAGTTTGAGAAGTTCTCAACAAAGAGTTCACAACTTGAGAGGTTCTCAACTCTATTGCAAAGAGTTTTCATAAAACTCTACTTTTAAGGAATGTTTTTAATCAGATTACAATTGGAATGAGTTATTTCTCTACAGCCAAATATGTTATGTGTGCACATGTGCATGCTTGCACACAAAGAAAAACCTGACTAGCATCTACCCAGGTCAGCATCTGCAATATTGCTTTTTTTTCCAGCTGCAATACAATTTATTGAAAATAGTCATTAAAACCTTATATTTCAAACACATCCTACATCTTCTTTGAACCTATTGAGATAATCGCATGGAACCTCAATGTCAAGCTCAAGCCAGTAAATAGGGTGACACTCCAGGTGAGGACTTCATAGTCTCACCAAACCACAAAAACCTATGGTAACTTGCTGAGATAATCTTCTAGCCAGAGGTCTTTGGCTTGTCAGTAACCAGTATTCTTAAGTCCATAGCTATAAGTGTTGTCTTGAAATAATAAGAATTATTAATAATTATCAAGCAAATAACAGGGAGAAAATGAAAATCTTCATTCACTTCTTTGACAAAAGGAGATTCAGTCAGTTATTGCCTCAGTATTTTCTCACTATAATTATTTTTCAAAATTAATATGTCTCTACTGTGATCAATTTCTCATATTATTCACTCTAAGGAAAGAAAATTCTTTAACCAAAGCATCTATATTAATTAATCTAAAATTCAAGTGATTGCTTAATGTAAAAGGTAACTTCTGAGAGAGTTATAAAGAGAGAGATGAATCCATGAGAAGTGATGCCATTAATAAAGAGTATGTTGTTGTTGTTGCTCTTGTTGTGTTTGCCCTTCATTCTCGAAGAGGACCATGACATCAAGATGATCACATGACTTGCAGTTGACTTTGATTTGAGTGAGGGAAGGATGTGCAAGGTTATCAACCTCACTTTCTTCTCCTGAGTCATCTGGATCCAGTGACCTGATATTCATCAGGATGACTGGACATGGCCCAGGATGCAATGGGAGATCCTTTCAGGCTAAGGTCTTATAGCATTCTCACATTGAGTGAGATACACCCATTCGATGAATAGACTTCTTTAAGTTACTAAAGGAATGTCCCCTTTAATCGAAAAAAAATCAAAGTGGGAAGGGAAGATCCTTAGGGTTCCTGAGGAAAAGAAAAACAATTATCATTTAGCTATTGCATTCACTCTGTGCTAGGTGGGTAGGGACTTGTCCAAAAAAAGAGAGAAGGGAAAAGAAGGAGAAGGCTCAGGACAGAACCCTATTTTTCTGTTTCCTTCAAGTCACCTAGTATATATCCATGCATAAGGAAAAGGAAATGGATGATGAATCTGTACAGGTTTCTGCAAAAGAAATATTGGCATAATAGGTAAAAAAAAAAAGAAATATAGGAAATCAGTCTCATGAAAACTCAGGGAAGAGACTCTCTAGGAGGAGGATAATTACTGACAGCGTTGAACTCTGCTTAAAGGTGTAGATGAAGACTGAGAAAAGGATATAGGGCTTAGAAATTAAATCATCATTATTAACTTTGCAGAGAGAAAGTCAAATTAGAATGAATAAGGATGCATGCAAGTGGTAGTTGAGAAAATGGAAGCAAAACGTGTACATAATTTGTTGGGTTTGGGTTTGTTTTTTTGTTTTGTTTTTGTTCTCTCATAACTATGCCTCTAAAATTGTAGGGAACATAGAAGATAAAAGCCTGAAGCAATAATAAAAGTTCTGATGTTGAAAACTGAAAGACATCAGAAGTCTCATCAATGCTTCTGGTTACCATTTGCTATCTCCCACCTTTCACAGCCAAAGTCCTCTATTGCATTGGTGTACCACAATTTGTTCACCTCTCCTCCAAATAAAGAACACTCACTTTGTTTCCAGTTTTTGCTGCCACAAAAGTGGTGCTATACATATTTCTTCCACATATGAGATCTTTTGCTCTGCTTTTCATTTCCTTAGGGTATATACTAATTAGTGGCTGGCAGCTGTTGAACTTCATGCTTGAAGAGGACCAAAATGACATAACTATGTTGGTGTCAAGGTGTAGTGTATCCAGTTGTGGCTGATCAGACCTATATAAGTACAGAAGGTTCTTCCACAGGTCAAGCACAAATAGTCATATGAACATTTAGAGTGGAGATGTATCTAAATTTGCACATCTCACATTTCTTTTGAGCTACTGCAATTTTGCTTTGCTCATAGAGGTCAGCATTTTCTTTGATTCAAGCATGCCTAGCTGGTGGTCCTATGCCAGTGTCTCCCATGTCTCACAACTGATTCCAAAGTTCTTCAGAGAGATCCTGAGCGTGTTCTTGGATCACTTATTCAGACATCTGTGCAAGTGCTTACCTTGTGTGAGTTCTCTATAAAACAGTCTTTTAAGCAAGCATATATGTGGCATTTAAACAGTAAGGCCAGCCAATCAAAACTGTGCTCTTTGCAGTAGAGTTTGAATGCTTGGCAGTTCAGCTCAAGAAAGTGTCTGGTACCTCATCTTGCCAGGTGATCTTCAGAATCTTCTTAACACAATTCAAATTGAAGCAATTCCATTTCCCAGAATGCTGCTGGTAAATTATCCAGGTTTCACAGGGATACAGCAATGAGGTCAGCACAACAGCTTTGCAGAACTTCAGTTTGGTAGACAGCCTAATACCTCTTCTCTTCCACGTCTTCCTTTGGAATCTCCCAAATGCTGAGCTAGCTCTGGCAATGCATCTCAACTTCGTTATTGAAGTGCACATTCTGGGAAAGTATGCTGCCAAGGTGAATGAACTTATATACAGCATTCAAAAATCTCTCCAATTGTTGCAACCAATGGTTCCCTGTACGGATGGTGTGATGACGACTGGTAGGGAACCTCTGTTTTCTTGGTGTTCATTGTCAGACCAAAATTAGTGCAAACAGCAGAGAATCAGTCCACATTATGTTGCATTTCAGCCTCAGACACTGCATTGAGTGTAAAATCACCTGTGAACAAAAAGCTGCATACCAATTCTGAGTCAAAAGGTATGCATACTTTCATAAACTTTCTGGTATATTTCTAGGTGTTTTCCAAAACAGTTGGACTAAATTTCAACTCCATCAACAATGCATTAATGTTCCTATCTTCCAACCACCCCTAAAATATTTACCACTGTCATCAGTGGTCACTTTTGTTAAACTGATCAATGTAAGGCAAAATTTTAAAGTTATTCTAATTGGAATTTCTCTGTTACATGAATGCAATGGAATATTATTTAGGTGTAATAATTGATAAGAAGTATGGAGTCAGAGAAACTTAGGAAGATTCTATGAACTGATGCAGAGTGAAGGGAACAGCTTCAAAATTAACTCTCAAATAATCCTCACACTATTGTAAAGAAAAACAGCTTTGAAAGTTTCAGGATCTCTGATCAATGTAATGACCAGTCATGACTCCAAAAAACTGATAAAGAAGTTTGTCTTCCAACTCTTGATGAAGAGGTGAAGGACTATAATTACCAAATGAGACATGCATTTTCAGATGTAACTATTAAAACATAAATTTGCTTAAATGAACTAAAGTCATGCGGGAGTGTCTTTTTCGTACACAGGAGGGCTTTTATTTGGAAGGGAGAGGAGTTGTATGCAAAATTGAGGAGATGATGATAGTGATGCAACAAAAAAATTAAAAAAAAAAACCTGTCAATGTAGCATTAAAAATACATAAAAGAGAACAGAAGGAAGTTCAAAGGAAAATGCATACAAACAGAACAACGCTAACACTATCAAGTTAAATTTAACACATGCTTTTAAAAACAAGTTGTGTGCTACAGTCTCACAGTTTCATATCCAATCTCAATTTGGGGGTCTTCTTTGTATAAGGAAAGATTCCTATCTGTTGATAACATTCACATTTATGATATTTTAGAGTAATTTTTTTAATTAAAAGATTCCACGATGACTCCGGTTATAAATATGGATGAAGATGCTTGTGCCCTGAATAAAGCAGAAGAGAATGGAAGAAGAACAGATATTGGGGAAAAGTATCAAGTCACCTTGTCCAAGTAGGCTAAGAGACAATCAATCTGCTCAAAGTACACTCTGCCTCGTACACTTTGGAGGATGGACAGAAAGGATAAGATCCATATGAAGGAAAACATAAGATGACAGCTTTTGATGATTTTGTAGGGGACTTTTATTTGAAGTGATGGAGGAAGGTTGGTTCCAGGTTTGGGGAGAACAGTAATTTTATCTTTAACTATCATTTTAACCTGTGAAAGTCAAAATCAGTGCTTTCCTTTTACTATAAGACACTCTTTAAAAAGAAAAAAGAAAAGGTAAGGGAATTTAATACTTGTGGATAGGGCTTAGGAACGAATGAACCCTGCTTGAAGAGATGCCAGGCAAGCTAGTTTCCCATGCTCCCAGCTCTGAAATCCGTGAATAACCCCATCCTGAAGATCTTTAAAGCTTCATTCACCTGCTGTAAGCTGAGATATATGATATTTCAAATATTGTCAAACTGAGGCATAATTTCTTCAGTAGCCTTTCTTAACTGAACATTTTTTATGACAAAAAATGAAAAGCCTCACTCTTGGGGAAACTTTTCCCCTCCCTTTAGAGTCTGAGCTTCAAATACAACCTGTGAACTGCCACTATTTCATGACCTCATGGATACTGCTCTAGGGACACGGAGCCATGTTCACATAATTACTTGCTTTCATTTAGCACTGGCAACCAGATGAGTTCTATGGGCCAAATTCTGCCCTCAGCTATTCATTCATAAAGTAAAGCCAGTGGGTGTTACACACGACTAACCAAGGGGAAAAATTTGGCTGCACTGTTTCTGTCATGTGGCATCTAGGCAACAAGACCAGAAAAGAATGTGAAAAGCAACTGAAATAAGAGGCAGGACAATGTCAGGCAAGTTACCAAAAATTATCTTCTCATAACATTACAGATAATGGTTATAGGTAAGTTACAGGTAAGGTCCTTTAGGACCGAGACTGAACCCTGTAGTTACTCTATATTTCTCTTTCCTTTAATACATATAGTGGTTAACATAATCATTGATTTTATAAGAATAATATTAATAATAATAAATTGTTGTTCACAGACATAAAATTATACTCATGCCATGGAGCTCACCAAGTGGAAACTCTTGCTGCTTAGATAGAACTTTCCCTCATCATTAGTTAATGGTCTTGGAATATTTTCTGGTATACTGATGACCCTGACTATACAAATAATGTCAGAGGCAGACTTTGACTCAGTGGAGTCTTCCTAACTCTATCCACAGTATATATTAATTGAATGCATAAATAAAGTATATAATCTGCCATTTATCTGACACCTTAAAGTTTGAAAATAGCTTTACATAAACTGTCACATTTGAATCTCACATCAACCCTAAAAAGTTGATACTACAAGCAACATCTTCATTTTACAGATGAAGAAACTCAAGTTCAGAAAGTATAGTGACTTGTTCTTGGTCACACAGCTGTTCAGTCATTTTTCAGTCATGTCTGACTCTTCATGAATCCATTTGGGGTTTACTTCGAGAATTTGCTGGACTGGTAAAAATTTCATTCTCCCCCTCATTTTACAGATGAGGAATTGAGGCAAACAGGGTAAAGTGACTTGCCCAAGGTCACATGGCTAAGAAGTATCTGAGTCTGGATTTGAACTTAAGATGATGAGTCTTCTTGACTCCAGGTCCTGAATTCTATCCACTGCACCACTTAACTGCCCCTTAACTAAATGCCAAAGGTGGAATTTGAAGTCAAGAACTTTTTGTGTTGTCTTTCATTGCGGCAGAGGACAATTGGAACCAGACAGTTTTGCTTGGTGATCTGCACATTTTATAGAGGCAAGTACACAAATATTAAGAAAGAAGCAAGATTCAAATCCATAATCTATTGGGCTTTCTAAGTATTCCTCAGCCCCATATCTACAAGGGCTGAAGCCAGGCAAATGTGCTTTAGTAGATAGTGAGAAATGATAGAAATAAAGTCTACATAAGAAGCAATATCCTTTTCTATATTTGTGGATCTGACCAAGGCCTTTGACACTGTTAGTCATGACGGCTTTTGGAAAATTATGTCAAAATTTGGTTGCCCAGAGAAGTTCATCCATATTGTACGTCAATTTCACGATGGCATGTTTGCCTGGGTTCTGGATAATGGACAAAGCTCTTGTGCCTCCGCAGTCACCAATGGAGTGAAACAGGGCTGTGTGCTTGCTCCCATGCTTTTTAGCATGATGTTTTCAGCCATGTTGACAAAGGCTTTCAATGAGAATCAAGGTCAACCACCGCAAGGTAAGTTCTTCAATTTGAAAAAGTTACAAGCCAAGACCAAATTGGAGGGAGTGTTGGTGCATGATTTTCTGCTTGCAGATGATTGTGCACTCAATGCAGCCTCTGAAACTGAGAAGCAACAAAGTATGGATCAATTCTCTGCTGCCTGTGCTAATTTTGGCCTGATAATTAACACCAAAAAACACAGGCACTCCATCAGCCACCACCACACGATCCATATGTGGAACCATTGGTTACAACAAATGGAGAAGTTTGGAATGCTGTGGATAAGTTCACTTGCCTTGGTAGTGTACTTTCCAGGGATGTACACATTGACAATGAGGTTGATGCACGCATTGCCAGAGCTAGCTCAGAGTTTGGGAGGCTCTGAAGAAAGGTTTGGGAGAGAAAAGGTACTAGATTGACTACCAAACTGAAAGTCTAAAGAGCTGTTGTGCTGACCTCATTGTTATATGCTTGTGAAACATGGATAGTCTATCAGCGCCATGCCAGGAAACTGAATCCCTTCCACTTGAACTGTCTTAAGAATATTCTGAGGATCACCTGGCATGATAAGGTACCAGACACTGAAGTCCTTGCTTGAGCTGAACTGCCAAGCATTCAAACTGTGCTTCAGAGAGCGCAACTCTGATGGACTAGCCACATTGTTCATATGCAAAATGTATGCTTGCCAAAAACACTATTTTATGGAGAACTTGCATGGGACAGGCGATCACATGGTGGCCAGAAGAAACAATACAAGGATATTCTCAAGGTCTCTTTCAAGAACTTTGGATTTGACTGTGCAACATGGGAGACACTGGCACAGGACTGCTCAGCATGGTGTGCCCACATAAGAAAAGGTGCTTTGAGCATAGCAGAATTGAGACAGCACAAAGTAAACACAGGATGCGCAAATTTGGTATATCCACCTCAAATATTCAAACAGACTATCTGTGCCCAACCTGTGGTAGAGCATTCTGAGCTTGTATTGGTTAGATCAGCCACAGTTGGACACACTGAAATTTCACTTTACAATGGTGATGTCATTTTGGTCCTCTTCGAAGACAAAGGACAACAACCAACCATACTTTTCTAGATAGAAGTATTCTTGTCCCAAAATTCCAGAGTGCTCCCTCTTGAAGTGGCCAACTGAGGTGTGCACCCCACAGGAGGGGAGAGTGTGCTTGCACAAGAATTCCCACATTTTCAAGGGAGAAACAAGACTGCTACTGTCCCTGGCCCTAGCTTAGCCTCATCTCTTTCTGTCATGTCATTATACATTTAATTGTATGGGACATTGGATATCATCCACTCTAACTTTTTTATAGAGAAGGAAACTGAGGCCCAGAAAAGTGAAATGTCTTGCCAAAGATCACACTGGCAATGAGTAGGACACAATCCAGGGTCTCTAACTGTAAACCCAGTACGTCTTCGTTATTCTGGATATCTCAATTCTCACTTTTTACTACCTCTACAATCCAAAAAGAAAAGAAAGAAAAAACATCATGGTGCAGCAGTGGAGAGAAAGTTGAAGTCAGAATCTCAATTTGAATCAACTTTATCAATTGCTGCTTGTATGATATATATACCAGGCAAGTCACTTAACTTTTCAGAGTCTCAATTTTCTCATATGCAAAATGAGAGTTTTGAATAGGGGCAGGAGTGGAAGGGAGAACGGGTTTAAGACAGAGAGAAAGAGAAAAAGAAAGAGACAGACAGAGAGACAGAGAAACAGAGATAGGAAAAGAGGAACAAAGAGAGATGAGGAAGAGAGGAAAGGAAAGAGAAAGGGAGAGAAAGTAACAATGAGAAACAGAGATAGAGAGACAGAAAAACAACAAAGTTCAGAAGGAATCTCAGATAAGTAGGATAGTTTTGAAAACATGTTGAATTCATTTTATATGTGTGTTTTTTTTAAAGAAAGCTCTATATAATAGAGTTTTGCAGTTTCATGTGCAATCTTGTCCTTTAGTTTCACATCATATTTAGAAAGGCTTATTCTATTTAGTGTTTGTTAAGTTCAAAATAAAAAGAAAAAAAATGGTTGGGGAAACAGTGTTTGTTCACAATTAGTAAAACAGTAAATTGGTCCAGCTACTCTGTAAATCAATCTGGAATTATGCCCCCAAATTTAACGAACTGCATAACATCTATAGTAGCTATACCACTAATGGGCCTGTACTACAAAGGGATTAAAAATACAGGAAAAGGATCACTTTTATGGCATTTAATGTTTGTATTAGTTAAAAATGGGAAATTAAAGGGTTGTACTATTAGGAAATGGTTTTAAAAAAGATCATAGAACATGAAAGTATAATTTAGTTCCCAACTGCATTTTCATAAGACTCTCTACATTGGTGGAGAATGATTGCTCAGTGCTCCATGCTTGTATGAGGGGCAGACAGAGTTGTCAAGACTTTTGTCTTTTAGCTTCTGTCTTCAAAAGAAGATATAAGCAATTCCAGGATCTCTTCATGCAGAGGTCCTTGGAGAGAGAGAAAGCCTCCAGGAAGAAACCAGTATCTAGATGAGCTGATACCTCCAGCATGTTCCTTTTCTGAGCTTTCCACTCTAAAAACTTCAGGGAACTTCCCCTTGGGTAAAATTAAAAACTGTCTTTTACGTCTGAGCTGCTTGTCTCACATGTCTCACTGCTGATGGGAGACTCATCCAGTCTATGATTGTCTGATACATTATATATACATAATTTTTCTTTTTTCTATTTATTGTCTTAGATAGAGTATAAAGTACTCTTCCCTCATTAAGGCATAACAATCAGAAGAGTAGCTTGTACCTAAAAATGACTTCCCCCAAACTAACAATAATTAGGGGGAACAAAATCCCATCTCTGAGGAGAGCAAAACAAAGTCATCTCCCTGTCTGACAGGAATCAGAGTCTCCTTTGGAGAAGTGTAGGGGAATCATACCTCCCTCAAACTTGCATTTAGACAGACCCATGTGGACCTAACCTAACCCACATGGGCAATACACATACTTTATAAATACAATTGAATATCATTGTGCTAAAGAAAAAAAGAAATGACAATTTAGAAGAAATGGGGGAAGATTTCTATGAACTAAAGTAGATCAAAGTAACAAGAACTAGAACTATTTGTACAGTGGCAAACAAGATTAAAGAAAAAAAACTTTGAAAGACTTTAAAAATATGATCAACGAAATTTCAAACTATAAGTCCAGAGGACTGAAGATAAAAAATTTAACTCACTTCCTGTAAAAGAGAAATTAGAAATACTGAAGAAGACTTACATTTTCAGGCATCACCAATGCTACATCTTTTTCTGGATTCTATTTATGATGATGGAGGGAGAGAGATGTGTTTTTTGTCTGCTTGGGGATTTGAAAGAGAAATTATAAATACATACAGAACAAATTATTGAAATATACACATATGCATATATAAAAATAAAAAAGATTGCTTCCATCATAAAAGAATAAGGGGATTGGATTATGAAATTTCCAAGGCCTTTTTCAGCTCAAAATCTAAGATTCTATGAAAAAATATGAGTACGTTAATTAAGCATCTATTATTAATTACCTATTATATGCCAGGCACAGTGTTAAATGCTCAGGATATAAAGAAGGACAAAAGAGAATGCTAACTTTCAAGGATCTTTCAATCATATGGAGGAATCAACATGAAGACAACTATGTACAAACATGATAAATACAAGATAAGCTGGAGGTAAACAACAGAGGAAAGATATTCATATTCAGAGGGATGAGGAAACTCTTTCTATAGGGATTTTCGGTGGGACTTGAAGGAAGTCAGGGAAGACAGTAGGCAGAAATGAAAAAGGAGAGTATTCAAAACTGACTTTTAAAAATGAAAAGGACTTCAGAGATCCCTTTATCCAATCCCCTCATTTTACAGGTGAGGAAACTAAGGCTCAAGAATATTAAGTGACTTGCCAGGGATTATAAAAGTACTGCAGTAAATAATTAGAATTTGAATCCAAGTCCTCTGACTCCAAGTCCAGTAACTTTTCCATTATAGTCAGTTCTTTTGACTCCCAGGTAGTACTCATTCTTCTATACTACCCAGTCATTACACTGAGCAAAGGGGGCAGCTAGGTAGTGCAGTGGATAAAGCATCATTACAAGAGTCAGGAGGACCTGAGTTCAAATCTAACCTCAGACACGACACTCACCAGCTGTGTGACCTAGAGCAAATCACTTAACCCCAATTGCTTTATCCTGGGCCATCTCCAGTCATCCTGATGAATATCTGGTCACTGGATTCAGATGGTTCTGGAGGAAAAGTGAAGCTGGTGACCTGCACAGCCCTCCCTCACTCAAAACAAAGTTAAGTGCAAGCCATGCCATAATTTCTCTGATGGCATGGTCTTCTTCAGCAATGAAGGACGAACACACAATTTGAGCAAAACAGGGTGAGTGACAGATCATAGGTTGTTTGTCTATAAGCTATTAGCAGAAATCCTAGTCTTCTATGTCTATTTTGCTAGATTTTCTATAATAATCTAGTGTTATATTCCTATATTCTTTCCAAGGTTTTGCAGTTGGAAGGCCATTCCAATGTTCTCAGCTATAATCTTTGTCTTATCCCAAAAAAGCATATTTTCTGACAAACACTTCAGCTTGAGGAGTGATGCTGCTGTGAAAATATTAGAGGCATTGGTTATGTGGTGGAAAATGGGCACTAATGGAAGAATAGCTGTGACAAACTTCTCTTACGAACAGTATTTCTGTACCTTTGGCTTTCCTGTATGATTCCACGTCTGAAATAAATGCAAAACCAAAATGGCCAAGTTAAATATAAGAAAATCACCTCATTGAATTAGATTTGTTTAGGAAACAGACAAAATTTGAAAAACGCATAGTTTTCTTGTTGTTGTTTTGTTTCACTTATAATTAGTGATTGAAGAATCAAGAAGTTCTCGAATGGTACCAGACAATAATAGAAAAAAAGGACTCAGTGGAAATTGCATTGCTCTTTTGTTTTCACTCTGTCTTCCTGCATTTATTAACTCTTGATAACATTTCATAGCTTTTGGACTTCGGAGAAAGGGCATGTTCTGATTAAAAAATGACTGAAAACAACAATAATAAGAAAATGTGGTTCCAGAAGGCAAATCTAGGAATAATAAGTTGGATTTGCAGAAAACTTGTATCTGATTCAACCTAAAGAAAAGCTTCCTAACAGAGCTATCTAGAAGTAGAATAGACTACTTTGAAAGCTAGTGAGTTCTCTGTCACTAAAATACCCAAATTAACAGAACACTAAATAGTCAGTCAATAAGCATTTATTAAATATTTACTCTGTGCTAGGCACTGCGGTAGGCACTGAAAATACTAATACAAGCAGAAAGAAAAAGAATACCTGTTTTCAAGTAGTTTAAATTCTAACAGAGAAAGAGAACACATAAAAGAAAGCAAAAAAAAAAGAGTTAAAAGAGTGGGAAATGAAGGTACCTGACTTGGAAACATGGTCACAGGAAAAAGAATCCAAGAAGAGAATGATATATGCAGCCTGGACAGGAATCAACAAGTGACTAGCCTGTGCACCCTATTTAAAATGAAGAATCTGAGAAGAATCATTCAATTAGCAGGAGATCATAATAGGGATGAGGGGGAGGTGGTACTTCCCATGTGTAAATCCTAGGGCTGCAGAGAGTTTCCAAAAATTAAAGGTTTCTGGGATATGGTAGAGAAAGTCCCAGAATGCATCCTGGAGAGGATAGAGATCTTAATTCAAAATTAAAAAAAAAGAAATTGAACCAGTGGTAAAAGTATGATCAAAGAAAAAAAAATCTTGATTCAAACAGATTTATAAGAGAATTCTATCAAACTTTTAAAAAAATTAATACGTATGCAATAAAAATTATAGTCCTAATATCTAAATCAGGGAAGGATAAAGCAAAAAAAAAACTATAGACCAGTAACACTGATGAATATTGATTTAAAGTTTTAATAAAATTCTGTCAAATAGTCTTCAGCCATTCATCTAAGAAATTATTCATTATTATAACCACATTGGACATAAGAAAAACAACATAATCATGTTAAAAACAAAAAAATTCCAAAACTGCATAATTCAATAGATGTAGAAAAAAGCCTTTGATAAAGTTACAACTCGTTTATGCTAAAAATTCTACAAAGCAAAGTCCAGACCCTTTTTTAATCATAAAAAATAGCTATCTAAAACCTAAAGCGAGCATTATATACAATGAGGACATACTGGAAAGATTCCTAAGAAATATGAGAGAAAAAATGAAAAATCTTCCCATTATTTTTTGTCATAGTTCTAGAAATTGTGGCAGCAATAATAAGACAAGAGAAAGAAAGTAAAGCCTACAAGACTGATAAAGAAGAGATAAAACTCTCCATACTTCCTGATGACTTGATAGTTTGCTAAGTAAACCCTAGATAATCAACAAAAATTCTAAACAAGAAAATGGTTCCAACAAAGTTGCTGACTACAAAATAACCATGAAAGTCAATAGTATTTTTACATAATTATAACAAAATTCAAGAGACCATAGTAGAGAAAATACCATTCAAACAAGCTACAAAATGCATAAATATTGGGGGAAGGGGGAGGTCATTCTATCAAAGCACATACAAAAGTTGTATAGATTTAATTACAAAGTACTGCTTAAAAAATAACTGGAGGAATAATCAATGACCATGACTAGCCTATGACAATATAACAAAAATGACAATACTACCATGGTTAATGTATAATTTAAGTGCAATACCAATTTAACTATCAAATGGCTACTTGACAGAACTTGATAAAATAATAAGATTCAATTTGGAGAAACAAAAAATCAAGATTATCAAGAGAAATGATAACAAAGAAGGGCAAACTACAGTATAAAGCAGAAATCATAAAAACTACTTACCACTGGTTAAAAAAATAAGGTAGATTAATGGAACAGACAACACAAAGGGGAAGTTTAAAACTTCCATATTTCATTGATTATCCATCTGTTTGCTCAGTTTTGCTGATCCTAGGTTATAATCCAAGTTCCTTTGCCTTGTGGAATATCATATTCCAAGCCCTCTGATTGTTTATATAGAAGCTTCTAGTTCCTGTGTAATCCTGACTATGGATATTTAAATTGCTTATTTCTGGCTGCTTGCAGTATTTTCTCCTTGACCAGATAATTCTGGAATTTGACTATGATATTCCTTGGAGTTTTCATTTTGGGATCTCATTTAAGAGAAGATTGGTGGAATCATTCAATGACTGTTTTATCCTCTAGTTATAGGACCTCAGGACAGTTTTCCTTGATAATTTCTTGAAAGATGCTATCCACAGTCTTTTTTGATTATTACTTTCAGGTAGACCAAAATTCTTAAATTTTCTCTCCTGGATGTATTTTTTAAGATGGCTGTTTTTCCAATGAAATATTTTACATTTTCTTCTATTTTTTCCATTCTTTTGATTTTGTTTCATTGATTCTTGTTGTCTCATAGAGTCATTAGTTTATATTTGCCCAATTCTAATTTTTAATAAATTGTTTTCTTCAATTGGCTTTTGTACCTCTTTTCAATTTGGCCAGTTCTAATTTTTAAGGAGTTCTTCTCTTCAATGAGTTTTTGTACCCCCTTTTCCATTCAGTCAATTGTATTTTTAAGGAATTGTTTCTTCAGTCAATTTTTGTCCTTCCTTTTCCAAGCTGTAGGCTCTCTCTTGCATACTTCTCATTTCTGTTCCCAATTTTTCTTCTACTTCTCTTATTTTATTTTTAAAATCCTTCTTGAACTATTCCAAGAAGGTTTTTTGGGCTTGTGATCAATTTGCATTCCACTTTGAGGATTCAGATCAAAGTATATTGGCAATGTTATCCTCTTCTGAGTTTGTGCTTTGATCTTCCCTGTCACCATAATAATTCTCTGTGATCAATGTTCTTTTTCACTTTTTTCTCATTTTGTGTGCCTATTTCCTGGCTTTTAAAGTTGAGCTTGCTTGCTGGATCATAGGGTATACTGTTCCAAGCTTCTTGTGCTGGGGGACAAGGGGCTGGTCACTAGCTTTGTATGCTGGGGCCTCAGGTGCTAGCAGCTGGAGCTTTAGGGGTCTGATATGTTACCTGATGCTGAGCTGGGGTCCTAATGGTGTTGTCTTGGGTATGCTGCCAGATGGAGTTTTCTTTTGTTTCCTTGAGACCACACTGAAGCAAAGGGGGTCTGGCTGCTGGAGAACACCTGCTTAACTGTGGCTACACTGGCACATGTGGTGATTCTCTGAACTTGGGTCTGTAAGTTCTTCTGGCTCTGCTACAACTTGTATGGGGTCCTGGTGTTAAAGTTTGCCTGTTTAATCACCCTGGGGTTCAGGATAGCCTGCTGGTTTGCTGAGGTGGGACTTGTTGCTGGCTTGCTGGGATGCTTCCTGTACTGGAATGTACTTAGCCAAGTGAGATGAACCTTTCTTGATGATCCTCCAAGTTTCCCAGGCTAAGAGACTGCTCTACCCCATCTTTCCATTGGCTCTTCCAGGATTTTTCCTGAGATGTTATTTTCTGTTTTTTAAAGAGGTCAATAAGGGAGAATAATAGCTATTTTCTGCTTACTCTGCCATCTTGGCTCTGATCTCTCCAAGGAGTTTGACACCTCCTAAGTACACAAAGCTCAGAAACAAATGAACATTGTTCTACAATACATTGTACTACATTGTAGTATTCTCTAAACTCCAAAACCCCAGTTACTAGGGTGAGAACTCAATACTCAATAAAACTTGAGAAAAATGGATAGCATTCTAGCATATGTTAAATGATATCACATGCTAAATGATATCACAATATATACATATATATATAATCTCAATATAAATGGTTACATAATAAGCAAATTAGTAGATTAGGGGAGGAAAAAAACCTTGGAAAACTGGATAAAGAGAACAATTTGCATCAAATAAAATTAGGAAGTCACTATACAATAAAATCAATGAATATAATATTAGAAGGGATATAATAGGGGAAAATCCATGCAGCAAGCTTCACTAGTAAAGACTTGATATTCAAGATATTTTAAAAATTGATTTGAATATGTAAGAACAACTATAACCCTATAGAAAAAAATGTTCAAAGAATATAAACAGGAAGTTCTCAAAGGAAGAAATATAAAATAATAGCATCATTTTAAAATGGTAATAATCACAGAAACACAAATTAAAATAACTCTGAGTTTCCACCTCTCACTCATTAGATTAGTAATGATGACAAAAAAAATGGAAAATAAAAATTCTTGGAGGGACTGGATAAGAATAATAATGTCAGTGAGTCAATACACATATTTTAAAAGAGCCAGCCACTATGCTAAGTGCTGGAGATACAAAGAAAGTAAAAGAAAATCTTCCTCAAAGAACTCATAATATAATGGAGAAAGACAATCATAAAAAAGCAACTTACAAGATCATGAGTTTCTGAAGACTATAATGAAGTATAGTAGAGCAGGGAGACGGGAAACCATCTTACCACATGATCCTACTTGGAGTCATATGTCATAAAAAGGATCGCAAAAAGAGGGGAGAGATCTGTATGTACTGTTTTTTTTCATTATAGAGACTTTTGCTGTAAATAAGAACTGAAAACTAAGGGGGGTACCCTTCAGTTGGGAAGTAGCTGAACAAATATGGCATATGGATGTAAGAGAATATTATTATATCATAAGCCATGATGTATTCAGAGAAACCTAGGAAGACATAAACTGACACAAAATGAAATGAGCCAAACCAGGAGAAGAGAATGAATGATGGATTGGAATTTATACTTTTATGTCATTCTCCTCATTTTTTGTAATAGAAATTGTCCTAGAAAAAGTAACCCTGCTATTATTCCTTTATATTTAATTTCCCATGGACTACTATATATAAAATAACTGTTCTTTTTTACTTGAACAATTGTATTAGGATCCAAGTTCCTCTTTTATCTCACTTAAAATATCCTCGATACAATCCTAATATTCAATTAAATAATAAGCATAATATACATTTCATCCTTTTTCTGCATAACCTTGATCCCCTCTGTTAAATCATATTTTGAAAGTTTTAAAATTCATGTAACATGGAGATTGTGGTTATTTTGGTTTTAATTAAGTGTCATTCTTAATTTTTTTATGGATCAATATTATATTTGGACAATTTTTGACAACAGTTGGATCAGTAATAATGGCATGTTTCCAGTGCTAAAAGGTAGAGGGTAATAGAGAAGTAGAGTTCATCAGGAAAGTCCTATTCAATTGTCTCCCCCCAGCCCAGCTAATGAAATCACAGATAGTAATGAGTCAGATAATAAGGTGTTAGATCTTAAACAAAGTGTGGAAAAAGTTAATCAGTGAAGCTAAATGGAATTAGAAAGAATTGAATTACCCTTTTATGAAATGTGAAAAAGTCCTCAGTCAAACTTGATGGAATTAAGGGACAGCTATCCATTACAACCCAAGGATCAGTTACAATAATGACCCTTTAAAAAAAATTCACAGGCACACACACATATACTCTCCTTGTAATGTAACTCCTAATATCAGAGAACGAACCACCTCTTGAAAGATATATATACACACACAAACATACATGCACTCATATTTACCACTTCATTTCAACATAATTGGTTTCCTTTATAAGTCTATGTATTTTATGCTGTACATTCTGAGAAGGGGTCCAACAGGCTTCATCAGACTTCCAAAGGATTCCATGATATAAAAAGGTTAAGTACCTTTACCCCAAAGGGTGCCACATTAGTACAGAAATTTGTCATCTGTCAGTGAAAAATAATGACCTTGTTATGCATAATTCTAGCCAACAGGTCATGTCTTGCTCACTGTTTAGGAGTTAGATTTTTACAGCTTTACATCACTGTGAGTTAAACAATTTCTACCACTTACATATTTTGCATTGGATACTAATTCAAAGGTCCTTACAGGGTATGATGGTAAAGGAATTTGAAGATCTTTCCTGCCTCTTAATAGGCACATGTGACCTGCTCTGAGCTTTGGCCCATTCCACAGGCCCATGCCATGGGGGGAGGAACTTGCTGAATGAGTAGAGCAGGAAGGGTGGAGCAGGAAGAAAGATGAGGCAGAGCTGAGAGAGAGAGATGAGCCAGAGCTGAGGCAGAGCAGCTAGCATGAATGAGAGAGGGAGTGATTTTTGCCTAAGAGAGCTTGTTTGTGTAGAGGCCTGACAGAGTAAAGCCTTGGGGACAACAGTCCTCCCTGTATTGGAAATGTGTACAAACTTCCTTGTTATCATGGTGGAATTGGCTTTCTGGTATCTGAATAAATATTTTGGCTTTGTCTTTAAGGAAGAGAGTTTATATTTTGCGAATTTACCCTGAAAGTACATATGTATAACCATAGTGGCTGTTGTAGGTATTGCATTGGCACTACAAAGAGCTATACCTTCTATAATTTCTGGTGTCAATAACCTGGTCCTGAGTCGCCCCCAAAAGCCTTTCCATTTCAATAGCAAAACCAGAACTCAGTTATTCATTTGAGGCATCTTTTTCAGCATTTTCTTTCAGCATTTTCTTTCTTTTCAGCATTTTCTCAGCATTTTGTTGGCTGAGTTCACTCTGCTGTTACCCACGGAGGACCTTTTAACTCCATCTTGGCTCTTGTCTCATAGACTCTATCTGAGGGTAAATCACTTTTGGTTATATTTGATAAATTCAGTGACATACACATGTTATTATCCTTCACTACTTGTCCAGTGATCTCTATTTGTTTCTGATATATTTCTACAGAAATGTTTTTGTTTATCATGTTTCTAAAAATGTTATGTGTTCTAAGAATATCTCTGAATGTTGTTGCAAGCTACTGCAATGTTTAGGCAAAGGATCCAAATGGAATCAATTCTGTCTCTCATGTGTGGTATGCTATATTTCCTGACTGTTACCTTTTGGACTCCCGACTTTCTTCAAGATTCACCAGTTACCACTCCTGGCCACCAATCCCAGTCAATACTAACCTCCCTCCCTCGATTACTTTGTATCTGTATATCTCTACACAAGTTATTCTATTAGATGAGTTAAAGTTCCACGAGATTAGAGATGTTTTTGGTTTTGTCTTCTCTCAACACAGCACCTTGCACATTATGGTACTTAATGTTTGCTATCATTCAAATGAATTGAAACACCTATAAAAAACATCCCCCTTCCCTTGGGAGGGAGGAGAGGGGTGGAGGGGAAACAAAAACCCTGTTGTTTTGAAGATATTCTTTTCTTTATTAAGAAGAAAGTAATAAAAAAGTAATAAAAAGCAAACCAGGAGTTCTCATCTCCTATTTCTATAGTTAACATCCCATGTTTTAGGTGACTCACTTTTCTTCACTGAGGAGACTCTTTGGTTTAAAATAAAAACCATAATTACAAAGGAAAGGTGACTGAGGGCAGAGTGGGAGCAGAAGATTCAGGACAGACATTAACAAATGATTCCAGTATTCCCTCAGTGTCAAGAAAAGCAAAGACCAATGGCAGTTTGGGGACTCACTCAAAATTTCCGTTCACATCTCTTTGTATTGAGTCTGGAATCCTTGGAATAACCCTGTATCCACAGAAAGACTTGAAATGTGAAGGCACTTCCAGGCTCTCCTCGTGGTGGCCATATGAGGCATGGTTTCACACTAGCATTTGCTGACAGTAAAGGATAATGAAAAACATTCATTTATAATGATGTAGACCACATTCTAATTGCCATTTTATGTAACCACAATATATTTCATAAGATTTCAATTTAGCATAGCTAATTGTAGCATCATTTGGGGTGGTAAAAATCATCTTTAGCAGGGAGGAGCAGGGAAGGAGCAGGGAAGGAGCAAAGGTGCTTCTTTGCAGAGATCAAGAGACTGTGCAGAAGCCACTTCTAGGAGGGAAAAATGTTTCACAGCTTAAGGACATTAAAATGACAGTGGTTTGGGATAAAGACACTTGCAATATCACCACAAGAGAAAGCAAATATTCTTCAGTGGTTAGTTCATGAGAGATTTATATGCAAGTATTCTCAAATTTACAAATACCAATTTAGTACTCACCACCTCAGCCTACTCCACTCCCTTGCTGTATCCCCATCCCCAAACCACTCAGAGAGCTGTTGAGGAAAATGGAGATTCAAAAATCTTAGAAAAGCTGTGAAGGGTGGAGAAAATTTGATGAGAGCTGGCCTCAAGGAATGTTACCCAGGGAAGACTGGCAGTCTTGCATAAAGGCCTCCCTTCTGAAAAAATTATCTTCCCTGATACTGCCTAAATTATTCATTAACTTTGTTGCACTGTTCCCCTCAAACCACCACTAATTCCACAAATCAGAGATTTGTCTGGGATTAACAAACACTTGTTTTTTTGAAATGTAAATAATTTTGGAACGGTTAAAAAAATCTATATCAATCATTCATGCATTAGTTTAAATCAGAACAACCAAGACTATTTTCCTTATAAAAACCTAAATGCAATCAAATAGGAGTTTTGCTTGGAGGTAAGTGAGATAGATAATTTTATGGTACATAGCATTTTGAGGCAAAATAAAAGGCAAGCTTGAATGAAAGACTATAACAGGGGCTTAGAACAACATGAGAATGATAGGTGTTATACTGTGCAACTTACAAAGTCTCTGCCCTCAAGTAGCTTACGGTTTAGTCAGTAGTCATTAAAAATTTATTCAGTGACTACACTGTGCTAAGCAGGAGGAACACAAAGAAAGGGAAAAGACTGTCTCTGCTCCCACAGTCTAATGGGGAGATTACAGGCAAACTATGTACAAACAAGCTATATACAGATAAAATAGAAACAGAGCAGAGAGAAGCATTAGAATTAAGGGGATCAGAAAAGACTTCCTCTAGAAGGTGGGATTTTAACTGTGACTTGATTAGTATAAGAGGTCCTTAATTTGGGGGTCCACAGAACCCTTTGATAACTGTGTTTCAATATAATTGGTTTCCTTTGTAACTCTATGTATTTTACACATTTAGAAATATTATTCTGAGAAGAGTTCTCTATAGGCTTCACCAGGCTGTCAAAGGGTTCCATCAAAGACAGAGACAGAGACAGAGACAGAGAGAGAGATTGAAAAGTGGAGGTGGGTAAGGGGGAGAAAGACAGATTAAGAATCCCTGCTCTAGTAGCTCAAAAAATATGTTCTCAAAGAAATGATGAGCTATAATCCATAATGGAAATGAGGAGGCAACAGAAGTGATGGAATTATACTAAGAAAATTACTAAAATTATGCTAAGAAAATTACTAAGATGTTTATGTACTTTGAAAAAAAAAGTCCCACTGCTAGACATATACCTCAAGGATGTCAGTGATAATAAGGTCTTATGTGCCTCCCAAAAAGATGTACAGCAGCACTTCGTAGCAGCAAAGAACTGGAAACAATGTAGATGCTTCTCAATTGGAGAATAGCAAAACAGAATTTTGTAATCAATGCAGTGGAATATTACTGAGCTGTAATAAACAATAAAGACAAAGAATTAAGGAAGATTTACATGAGCTGATTCAAAATTAAGTAAGCAGAACCATTGACTGTAACAATGTAAACAAAAAAAAACTGCAAAGCCATAGAAATTGAATTTATGACTTCTTTGCAGAGGTAGGGGACTAATGGTTGTAGAAAACTGCATATAATGTACTTTTTAAAATTTTTGTTTAGTTTTGGTGAACTGTTTATTTTTCTCTTTTTTTTTCCTTTACCCCTCTGGGAGGAGAGAATGAAGTAAAGATATGTATTTGCAAATGTAGATAATGTAAAAAACAAAAGATGTCACTATTTATTTTTAAATGAACAACTAACATTTAGATACCAAGGAGAATCAAGATTAGACTTTTATTTTCTGTTCCTCGTTTAAACATTACTTGATTATTTTACATGATCGCAAATTAACTGGGTAAGTGCAAACCAATCCAATTTAGAGTTTGTTATTCAGTGTTTCAAGTCCTATCCAACTCTTCATGACCCCACTTGAGATTTTCTTGGTAAGGATACTGGAGTAGTTTGCCATTTCCTTCTCAACTCATTTTATGGATGAGGAACTGAGGCAAATAAGGTTAACAGGTTAAGTGACTTGCCCAAGGTCACACTGCTCATGCCTGAGGCCAGATTTGAACTCATGAAGATGAATCTTCCCGATTTCAGGTTCTGTACTCTATTCAAGGCATCACCTAGCTGCTCTTTATTTAGAGTAAGTAGGCCTTTATTCTAAAAAATTTTTTGCTGCAAGAGAACCCTTTTTGAGAAAGTATTTGGAATATGTTTGTTCAAATAATGTTCAACTTTCTCAAAAGATTATTATTTTAACAAAGAATCATGGAGCTCCTCTTTTTTCTGCAAACCCACCTTGTTCTTTCATTTTGAGGCCCTCTGGAGGCCAGAAGCATTTGGGTGCCTCCTTTTGGCAATGAAGTTGAATCTCAAGGTTTTTGAACTATTTCCTCCCGGAGTCTTATTTCCTTATCAACACTTGCAGTGAATGAGGGGGCTGATTTCCTTCAAGAGCTGTGATTGCATCTACTGAACTCTTAGAATAAGTTAAAGGGTGTCCAGTCCTCAGGGAAAAGTCTAAAGTAGGATGTAATGCAGACACAAAAATAGTATCTCATGCAAATGACAAAAACATTAAATAACACCCCCCCCCCCCAAAAAAAAGGATAGAGAGGAAGCTAAACAAAGGGAAGAGAGGTGGGGCTCAATTAAATGGCACTAGTGCTGTTTTAGGAAACCATAAAGCCTAGAGAGCCCTGGCCAAAGTAATGAAAGTGTAAAAATAAACGTTTATACGACAGTCATTTAAGACAAGATTTTTACCTTGTTTTCTAACTTGATAGCAAAACAGGAAGTTTTCAGCAGGATGCTCCAGTAGCCTCTGTTCAGGGTAACCACTTTAGTACAGTGCTTTCCTTTTCTCCCACGACACATTTAATGTTTCCTCTTTAGGTATGATTTCAGCTACAGACTTCCTGCAGGGAGTTAAAGCTTCTTAACTCTTTGCAGGAATGCTGCTTCCTCACACGTTTTCAACAAGTACAGGGGTATACCGGATAGAGTGCCTCAGTTCATTCAAGGGCAAAGGGGAGGATGTAATTGGTGAGTCCAGGGTAACCTCAAGACCATCCCCTGAAGAATAGGAAATTTAAAACAGTTCCTGATCTCAAGGAGACAGAAATGATTCATCAGAGTCAGATGTGAAAGAATGCTGTTCCTCAATTCCCCTTGTTGGCAACTAGAAAACTCAACAAGGGTCAAAATACTCTCATCACCCAAGGCTGTGGATGAAAAGGAAGTTTCAAGCTACAGAAACCACAAAACTAGTGGAAGTCTGCCATCTTGTGCTAACATCCTGGGAGACAATGAATTAACAGTGGCCAATTTGTTCTGAAGCCAAGTATATTGCGATATAGTGAAAAGAGAACTAGATTTGGAGACAGAAAACTTAGATTTGAATCCTAGATCTTACACCTACTAGCTTTGTGACTGCAGTAAAATCATTTCACCTTAGTTTCTACTGTCTAAAACATAGAAAAATACTTGCAATTAACCAAACTCATGATAATTATGAGTAATTTATAAACCTTAAATTTCTATAAGAATAACAGTAACTTATGTTACTGTTATCATTCTCATATCCTTCAATTATAAGTATTTGCCAATGAAATCAATTAGATGGAAATTATCAGGATAAAACATGGCCTGCGTGTCATTTAGGAATTCTATCCATGTCATAGCATATATACATATGTATTATTTTCGTTGTTCAATTGTTTCTGATTCTTTGTGACCTTATTTGGGATTTTCTTGGAAAACATACGGGAGTGGTTTGCCATTTTCAACTCATTTTACAGATGAGGAAACTGAGGTGAACAGGATTAAGTAATTTGCCCAGTGTCACATGGCTAGTATGTGAGGTCAGATTTGAACTCAAGTCTTCCCAACTCCAGGCACAGCACTCTATCCACTGTGCCACCTACTTGTTCATATGTATGTCTATGTCTATATACATATACATGTTTATGTGGTTATATGTTGGGGGATGCATCTCCACCCAGATGACTCTGGAGGAGAAAATGAGACTGGTGACTTTGTACAACCCTCCCTCACTTAAATCCAATTCACTTGACATCAGGGTCCTCAGAGAATGAAGAGCAAACAACAATGACAGATACATAGATGTATGTATATGCAGAAAGAAAAGTTTGTATTTTTGTTGGGCTTTTTTGAAAATTTCATTAGTGTATATACAGTTTCTTCAAAATCTCAGAGTCCATTGAAATATGAAAGTGTTATTTTTAACCCTCCTTCTGTCCTGAGACTTTAGAAGAAGTCAGTGTTTGAGTTTAACAACTAAAGGCAGTCTCCTGTATTCATAAATAAGAATCATGGAGTTACAGAGCATTAACTACAGAAGAGACTTCAAAGATCGCCTAATCTTGTTATCGCTCCTATAAAGTACTTGCACAATATCATGTATTCTACTTCTGTCTCAACCTCCTACTAAACTGTAAAGTCATCAAAGGGAGGAAACATGCCTTATTTTGTACCTCAATATCCATCATAGTGTTTTGCACATATAAGGTATTTAACAGTTATTTGTTGAATGAATTAGGTATTAGAACCACTTTATTTTAGAGATGAGAAGAAAAAAGCCTTGAGAACATAAAATTCTTCTTAAAACTTTTTCTGGTCCTAGTTTTATAGGATCATAGATTTGGGGGCTGGAGGGACCTTAAAGGATATAAAATCCATACCTCTCATAAAGCATCCAGGATCATATAACTAATAAAGAATAAACGGAGATCTGATCCTCAGTTTTCTTGACCTTAAGCCCAGTGTCCTATCCTATATACTGGTTTGTTTTTTTTTTCCTTTTGCAAGAAGAAGGAACAGAGATGTAATGCATAGAAAGACAGGAGTCAGTGTCATACAGTCATGTCTGACTCTTCATGTCCCTAACTGGGGTTTTCTTGGAAAAGATACTAGAGTGGTTTGCCATTTCCTTCTCCAACTCATTTGACAGATGAAGAAATTGAGGCAAATAGGGTTAAGTGATTCGCCCAGGGTGACCCAGCTAGTAAGTGTCTGAGGTGGTGCAATGGATAGTGTGACCACCCTAGAATCAGGAGGATCTGAGTTCAAATTTGGCTTCAGATACTTATTAGATGTGTGACCCTTGGCAAGTCACTTAACCCTGTTTGCTTTAAATTTTTTATCTGTAAAATGAGTTGAAGAAGGAAATGGCAAACCACTCCAGTATCTTTTCCAAGAAAACTCCAAAATGGATCACAAAGCAACAGACGAGACTGATCAACAAGCATAGGAGACCTCAGCCCTAATCATGGCTCTGACACTCCATATAACCAAGAGCATGTTACCCTCTCTGACCTACCCTCTCTTATGCATAAAGGACTCATTAATTCATTAGTCATTTAGTTAGTAAACAGTTACTATATGCCAGGAACTGTACTGTGTGTTGGAATAAAAATACTTGCATCCTACCTACCTAACAAGAGTTCTTGCCAGGCAAATATTTTGTAAACTTGAAGTGACTACAATAAAAGAATTATTTTATATGTTGAGAATATATAGCAATGAAACAGTATTGTGTCTATGGAGCTGAGAGAGAGTCAAAAGACCCAGGCTCCAGTGCTGCCTTTGATACATTCAGGTTATGGGAGCACAGGGAAGTCATTTAAATTCTACATGCCTCCAGGCAACTTAGATTGTAAATGACAGGTGAGTATGTACTCCTCATTAGCAGAAAGAGTTTTCATCACAGATTTACTCACAGGTGTAGTCCAGGAATTTAAAAAAAAAAAAATCTATCCATGACCTTGGTATATAGGCTCTAGACTTCAAAGGAAAAATCATCGAATCTAACCTAACCTTCGTTCTGCTCCATTCTACAAATGAGGAAATTGTATCCCAGATGGTAAAGCAACTTGCCTCAGATCAGGCAGGTGGAAATAGGATCAAAATTCAAACTCCGATCCTCTGCCTCAGAATCAAGGCACCTTTCACCACATGACCTTTCTCTTTGACTTTGACTTGGGACTTCTAACTGCAAGTCTTCAGTCAAATGAGATAATATTTGTAGAGGGCTTTAGCACAGTGCCTAGGACATAGTAAGAGCTACAAAAATGTTTATTCGTCTCCCTTTCCCTTTCCCTCCCCTTCCAAGTCATTTCACTGCCCTAATAGGATGACTTATTTCCATTGCTGATGTGTTCAATGTCTAGGTAAAAGATGTATCTACTTGAAAACAGTTTCAAAACTTTAAGTTAAATAAAATAAACATGGAGGTCACTGGGTTTCACTCACTAGCCTTATCCTCTTTACACAACCATATACAATTAATAGATTACTTTGTGTCTTTTATACTTGGATAGCTCTGTGCGTGTGTGTGCGCGCGCTCTGCCAAGGAAGATGTCAGCTTCTCAGATTAACAGAATAGCTGATGTGCTATAAATGGATGAATAAAGACTAAACTGTCTGACTGGAAAGGGATACTTTTAGGAAAAAAAAAATTAAAGCCATCAAAAGCTTTTCCTTCTTTAATCTTGTACAGGTTAGTGACTAAAGGAATTGACATAATTTCCCCTAAAATATTTTCAGACTTGAGGCATTTCCAATTTTATTCAGTGAAAACACATTCACAATGACTACCTACTGCATTGCCAGTCTGGTTAGTGTTTCAAGGTAAGAAGAAAAAAACTGTTTTGATGATGTCCACCGGAAATCTTGAAGCTTTGATTCATGCGTCGAACTATCCTGTTCCAATAAAGATTCTCATGAGACACTTGCAAGAATAGTTCGACACAAACTCTGGGAGTAATGCACTCACTCATGGAGTGAGGATGTTGTTTATAAGTTAGATCCTGTTTTCTTCCTGGATGAAGTGTTACTCCTACCAGGTGCTTTTCCCACAGTTATCTCTTCCTCGGAACTCAGCATGCTGGAAGCAGCTTCCTGCAGAGCCTCATGTGAAAACGGTGCAGCTCAAAAGTTAGAGGGAGCCTGTCAAAGGTTATCTCCCACCTGTGTTGCAGTTTCCATTTCTACTATGGGTCATCAGGGCCTGTTTAGGCGATTATAGGATGTGCTGTATGCAGCACATAGACAAAAGCAGAATTGTAGTAGTGGAAGAAGAGTTTACAAGAAGGAGGAAGGAGTGGGGAGAGAGAAACAGAAACACAGAGAAAAAGAGAAACAGAGAAAAAGAAAACTTGAGGTGTTGAATGGAGCTTTTAATCTAACTGTAATAAGCACATACCTGTTTTAGAGAATAATTCCTATAAAGAAAACAAATTGCTGATCAATCTCTAAATTGGTCAAGTCAATTAAAGTTCATAACAATTCATTTTCCTGCTTAGCAGCCCTATGCCTAGCACGTAGTAAGCATTTAATAAATGCTTGCTTCCTTCATGCCTCCAGACAAGATTGAACTTACAGCGTTTACAAGTTTTATTTAAAGGAAATATTTTTTTGGCCCTGAAGAAAAAATAAAAAATGCACCTTCCCCTACTTCTTTAAATAGGTAAGCGATTATAGGTGTTACTGTATATTGGATATAGTATATAGGACTATCATATACTGCATATACTGTTAAACTTGGTTGGTTTTGCTGAACTGCTTTTGGTTTTCCTCTGTATTTTTTACAAGCTGATAGCCTGATGGGAGGGGAATTATATTAGAAATAAAAATTATGTGAGAAACAATATTAATAAAATTTTAAGAAAAATTAAGAGGAATCTGACAATTCTTCCATATTATATATAGGTGGCAAAGCTCATAGAGTGCTAGACTTGGAGTCAGGAAGACCTAAGTTAAAATCCTGCCTCAACACTTATGAGCTGTATGACCCTAGAGAAATCACTTAATCACTCAGTTTCTCAGTTTCCTCATCTGTAAAATTAGGATAATGATTGCAGCTACTTTATAGGGTTATTGTAAAGGTCAAGTGAATTGAAATATAGAAAGTGCCTTGTCAAATATCAGCTATTATTATTATCATATATTCCCATTTTGTGTTTACTCATCCACCTCACAAGTATGAATAACAATAATAGCCACTCCTAATTTGGAAAAGGTTTAGTTGCTTCCTACATATGCACAGTATGAATTTTCCCTTTCCTATCAGCACCTCTTTAGCAACCTCATTCCTTTAGGACACCTTTATCAATTTAGCAGCACCCTGTTAAGGTGCAACCTGCCAACTGGTCCTACAGGTACTACAATCATATCAAAAAAAGGTTCTTGTCATCAAAGTTGTTGGCACTGTCACATAGTCCAACAAGAGAAACAGTTGAAATGACATAAAAGAATGCTTTGCCACTGCACACTAAGCACCATGGCACCTTTCCATCTGATTTTGGCTAAAACCTTCCATGTGTTATCTCCTTCATTGTAATATGAACTCCTTGAGAACAGAGAATGCCTCATTTTTCTCTTTGTATCCCTAGCTCTGAAAACAGTGCTTTGCAACATATTAAGCACTTCACAGGGGCAGCTAGGTGGCACATGGATAAAGTGCCAGGCCTGGAGTCAGGAAGACTCATTTTTGTGAGCTCAAATCTGGCATCAGACACTTACTAGCTATGTGACCCTGGGCAAGTCACCTAACCCTGTTTGCCTCAATTTCCTCATCTGTCAAATGAGCTGCAAAAGGAAATGTCAAACCACTCCAGTATCTTTGCCAAGAATACCCCACATGAGGTCACAAAGAGTCAGACATGACTGAAAAAAGGATCAACAACAAAGCACTTCACAAAGTCCTTATTCCTTCCTTCCTTCCTTCCCTTGTTGTTGTCATTTCAGTCACGTTCAACTCTCCATGACCCCACTTAGAGTTTTGTTGGCAAAGATACTGGAATGGTTAGCCATTTCCTTCTCCAGCTCATTTTGCAGAAGGAAAAAATGAGGCAAACAGGGTTATGTGACTTGCCCAGGGTCACGCAGCTAGTAAGTGTATGAGGCTGGATGTGAACACAAGTCTTCCTGACTCCAGACCCAATGCTCTATCCACTTACCTGCCCCTGAAGAAGGTGACACCTGGGCAGTCACACTGCAGTGTTGAAGTGATCTACGCATTATAGTGATGCAAAATTGTGTATATTGTCCAACAATAAGGTCTTCAGTGCACTTCCACCTTTCCCTGTTTTACTATCTTGAACTCTTGAATCTCATGTAATTGTTTTATATGTTAATCTGTTTTATAACCATCACTAGCAGCTATTTATGCTAACCTGGTGAGTGTTGTTCCCTGTTTAGGTAGTCAGAGATAATAACTGGACATCTTGTGGCTGCTACCTTGTTTTCTCTGGTGCTGATGCCTGGAACAAGGGAAAGCTTAGGATTGCTTCCTCCTCTCTATAAATCACTATGCAGGGATAGACTATTCTTTCAAGTATGGAGGTAAGTCTCACACAATGATTAGGAATGATAGAGGATTTGGCCTTGCATCATACATTTAGATTCTGAAGAGAACTCAGAGGTCATTTTCTCCAACCCCCTCATTTTATAAATAAGAAAACTGAGCTGAGCTGATATTTAAACCTAGGTCTTTTGACTCCAAATAAATCACTCTTTCCAATGTATCATGTTGTTCCTTTTCCAATATGGTTGACCCATCCTACTTTTCCCCTGTAATAGCCTGGAAAATATTGTATATAAGGTTCTAGTGATTCACATCATCAGTGACTGAGGCCTAGATACCTCCTTCTTCTCTCTACCATTTCATTAAATATTCCATGGCCCCTAACCCTGGAAGTCCATCCTCAAATTTCCACTGTCCCTCATCATACATATCTACTTGTTTAAGAAATTCCTGTTTCGGGGGAGAGGGAGAGGTGGAGCAAAGATGGTGAAGTAGAAAGATATACATACTATAGCTCTTCCACCACAGCCCATAAAATACCTGTAAAAATGACTCTCAACAAATTCTAGAGCAGCAGAAGCTACAGAATGGCAGAGTGAAAGAGATTTCCAGCCAAAGGTAACCTGGACGGCCAACAGGAAAGGTCTATCCCACAGGACACTGAGCAGAGCAGAGCCCAGCCCTGGCCAAGAGGCACCAGGAGAAACAGGACCAGAGCAGGCCTCCGGGGCAGAATCCCCAGCAGGGAGGGTCTCAGATCCCTCAAACCACAAGCACCAAAGAAGCTTCAAAGGTCAGTGAGAGAGCTTTAACAGATGGGTGAGAGGGGAGCACAGGCCCCAGGCAGTGGCAGCAGCAGCAGCAACAGGGCAGTAGCACTGTGTAGCACTGGCCCAGGCAGCAGTAGCCTCCATTGTGGGAGCACCTCAGCTTAAAGCCCCTGGGGGAATTGAGCAGCTGATCTAAACCTCAGCCCTGACCACAGTCCTGGGGTGAGGAGGAGCACTAGGACCCTGCTCTTGACAAAGGATTCAGAAGTCAAGCAACTGGCTGAGAAAATGCCCAAAAAAGGGGAAAAAAATAAGACCATAGAAGGTAAGTTCTTGGTGAACAGGTATTTCCTTCCATCCTTTCAGATGAGGAAGAACAATGCATACTGTCAGAGAAAGTCAAGGCTTCTGCACCCATTACCTCTAAAATGAATATGACTCAGGCCATGGAAGAGCTTGAAAATCTAAAGGAGACCCAAAAAAATTGCTGAAGAAAATAACACCTTTAAAAATAGGCTAGCTTAATTGGAAAAAGAAGTCCAAAAAGCCAATGAGGAGAAGAAGGCTCTAAAAAGCAGAATCAGCCAAATGGAAAAGGAGTTTCAAAAGCTCACTGAAGAAAATAGTTCTTTAAAAATAAGAGTGAAGCTGAGGGAAGCTAATAACTATATGGTAAACCAAGAAATTACGAAACAAAACCAAAAGAATGAAAAAATAGAAGACAATGTGAAATATGTCATTGGAAAAACAACTGACCTAGAAAATAGAACCAGGAGAGACAATTAAAAAATTTTGGGACTACCTGAAAGCCATGATCAAAAAAAGAGCCTAGACATTATCTTTCATGAAATTATTAAGGAAAACTGCCCTGATATTCTAAAACCAGAGGGTAAAATAAATATTGAAAGAATTCACCAATCACCTTCTGAAAGAGACCCGAAGAGAGAAACTCTTAGGAATATTGTGGCTAAATTTCAGAGTTCCCAGGTCAAGGAGAAAATATTGCAAGCAGCTAGAAAGAAAAAATTCAAGTATTGTAGAAATACAATAGGTATAACACAAGATCTGGCAGCTTCTACATTAAGGGATCAAAGGGCCTGAAATAGGGTATTCCAGAATTTAAAGGAACTCAGATTAAAACTAAGAATCACCTACCCAGTGAAACTGAGTATAATACTTCAAGGGAAAAAATGGTAATTCAATGCTATAGAGGACTTTCAAGCATTCTTGATGAAAAGACAAGAACTGAACAGAAAATTTGACTTTCAAACACAAGAATCAAGAGAAGCATGAAAAGGTAAACAGGAAACAAAAATCATAAAGGACTTTCTAAAGTTGAACTGTTTGCATTCCTACATGGAAAGATAATATTTGTAACTCTTGAGCCTTTTATCAGTATTTAGATAGGTGGAGGGATTATATACTCACACACACACACACACACACACACACACACACATATAGACAGAGAGTACAGTTTGAGTTGATTCAGAATGGATGATATCTATAAAAAAATAAAACTAAGGAGTGAGAGAGGAATATGTTGGGAGGAGAAATGGAGAAATGGAATGGGCAAATTATCACTCAGAGATAAGAAAAATCTTTTTCAATGGAGGAGATAAGGGAGGAGGTAAGAAGGGAAAAGTGAAGCTTACTCTCTTCACATATGGCTTAAGGAGGGAATAACATGCTCACTAAATTTGATATGAAAATCGATATTACACTACAGGAAAGTGGGGAAGAAGGGGACAACTGGGATGAGGGAGATGCTAGAAGGGAGGACAAATGGGGGAAGGGAGTAACTAGAAGCAAACACTTTTGGGAAGGGACAAGGTCAAATGAGAGAACAGAATAAAGGGGTACAGGATAGGATGGAAGGAAATATAGTTAGTCTTATACAATATGACTATTACGGAAGTCTTTTGCAAAACAACACATATATAGCCTGCATTGAGCTGCTCGCCTTCTCAGTGGGGATGGGTGGGGAGAGAGGAAGGTAGAGAAGTTGGAATTCAAAGTATTAAAAACAAATGTTGAGAGTTGTTATTGCATATAACTGGAAAATAAGAAATACAAATAATGGGTTACAGGAATCTATCTTGCCCTACAAGAAAAGTGAGAAGATAGAGATAAGGGAAGGGTGGGGTGTGATAGAAGGGAGGGCACATTGAGGGAAGGTGTAATCAGAATGCAAAGTGTTATGGGGTGGGGGGGAGGAGAGAGATGGGGAGAAAAATAGGAACTCAAAATTTTGTGGAAATGAGTGTTGTAATCTAAAAATAAATAAATGTTAAAAAATAAAAATAACAATAAAAAAAAGCATCATAAGCAAAAAAAAGAAAAATCCTGTTTCTACCTCCACAACATCTTTCACATCCATTTCCTTCTTTCCATTCCCATGGCCACCACCCTCATCCAGACATTCATCACTTCTTCCCTGAACTGTTGCAATAAACAACCCTCTATTCCCTGCCCCAAGTCTCTCCCCCATCTAATCCATCAAAGGCCACCCAGCTGTCAGTGATTTTCATAACCAAATAATTCCTTCTTTCATTAAGTTCCAGCTTTCTAATTAACTTCCAGTGATTCCCTACTATCTCCAGGATCAAATACAAAACTGCTCCCCTTAGCTTTTAAAGCCCTTCACAATCTGGTTCCAACCTCCCTTTCCAGACTCATTATATACTGCATCTCTTCACACATTCTATGATACAAAAAACTGGCCTTCTTGTTGTTCCTTACATGTAACATGGATCTCCAATCTCCGTGTATTTGTATAAGCAGCCACCTACCCCCAAACTCCCTCCTCATCTTTCCATAAATCTTTCCTGATCTATCCCCATCTGTTCCTCCTCACTCCCAAAATTACCTTAAATTTATTTTGCATGCATTTTGTAAAATTTATTTACATACAAGTTGTCATAAAACATAATTTCCTTGTAGGCTGAAACTTCAATACTTTGTCTCTGACATCTAGCTCACTCATTGATTGACTTTAGGCTTAGGGACTTCCTGTTTGTGAGTTTGAGGCACCTAGGTGCCTCAGAGGATAGAGCATTGGGTTGGAAACCATGAAGACTCAGCTTCCTGGATTCAAAGCTGGCCTTAGACACTTAGTAGCTGTGTGACCATAGGCAAGTCACTTAACCCTGTTTACTTCAGTTCCTCATCTATAAAATGAGCTGCAGGAGGAAATGGCAAACCACTCTAGTATCTTTGCCAAGACAACCCCAGATGAGGTCATTGAGAGTCAGACATGACTGAAATAACTGAAAACATCCAAAAAATGAGTTTAAAATGCACCATGATAAAGAGAAATTATGAATTACTGGCCTGTCTGGTTCTTTGTGAAAGCTTTATAGTTTCTCAGGAAACTGGGACAGGTGCATATAGAAAATGCTGACCATTTGAGGAAATTCTTCTAAAAGTCTGTTAGAAGCCTTGATGTCTGCCAATAGACAAGCATCATAACTAGAGAAGACACTTTCTTAAAGAAACAAATAATTAAAGTTACATCCTCTGAATTACAGGTTGTCGATAAAAACATAGACATTACTTAAGGAGGAGGAAAATATTCCAAACTTTACACTTCCTCTAAGACAGTCTCAGGCATTTCCTCTTCACTACTCATGGCTTCCTTCCAGGCATGGAGAAATTCAAGCAACAGGTCCCAGAATTCCCAGAAAAATCCATTTCACACTTACTTCTTGGAATGTAGAGATACAAGAAACACAAAGGAAAATCACAAATGGTAATGGAACTGTGGAACTGAACTCTCTCAGTTTTCTCCCCCTTGTTAATGAACCCGGATAAAACTACTTCATCCAGAACATCAGATGAAATCACTTAGATAAGAGGATAAGAAGAGGGAGGGAAATAGCATTTCCTCTTAGAAAATTATACAATGGCCATTATAGGTTTTTTTCCATCTATGTCACCAGTCTTGTCATAAAACAATCTAAACTTAGAAGGGACTAGAGATCATGGAGTCTAACCTTTTCATTTTACTAGAAAAATTAAGGCCCCCATAAAGTGAAATTACTTTCCCACCCTATAAGTGGTTAGATCCAAAATCAAACTCATTTTCACTTTTCCTTACCTAGTATTTTTTTTTTCTGAAGGCAATCAGAGTCAAGTGACTTGTTCAGAAACCCACAGCTAGGAAGTATCTGAGGCCAAATTTGAACTCATGTCCTCATGACCCCAGGGCCAGTTACTTTATCCACTGGGTCCCCTAGTTGCCCCTACACCAAGTATTACTTAGGTGATTAGTATCCCATATTCCAGCTTCTTATTTAAACAGCTAGCTAAGCTGATTGCGTCACCAACATCACAAGTTGAGAGAGGGTATGGTATATTGGAAAGAGTATTGGATTTGGGCAGGGAGGGGGTATCAACTAGGTGGCACAGTGAATAGAACACTGGGCCTGAAGTCAGGAGGACCTGAGTTGAAATCTAGCCTCAGACAGTGTGACGCTGTGCAAGTCTCTTAACCCTGATTGCCTCCAAAATTAAGCAAATAAATGTTTGCTAAATTTAATTTAATTTTTAAAAAACAGAGTATTGTATTTGGATGCAGAAGAGACCAGGGTTTGCATCCTGCATTTGGTACTTGATAGCAGTTTTAAAATCTCTTAGCCTCAGTTTCCCCAATTTCCTCATTATCTTACAGAATGTTGTGAGAATCAAAAGAAATGAGGTATGAAAAGTAGTCTGCAATCTTTAAAGCACTACATAAGTGTGAGTTGTTAATTTGATGTCTAAAACTGAATTTTCATTATCTAAAACAAGTTTTTTTCACTTTTGCTTTCTCACAATTTGGATACATGTATCCAGCTCTCATCTCTGAAGTAAACCTAAGGAATTTTAGATTGCATTTTGGCACCAAACTTGTACCTATCATGATGGGTCATCAAAAGTCTCATTAAGCTATTCAGTTCTATGCAAAAAAAAATGTAGAGTTTGGGAGTATGGTATTAATTGGTTTTTTGCTTCTATTTTAGATGTTTGGGAAACTGTTAAATCTCAAGTAAATGTAGTGTAACTGTAATAATAATTTTGCAAAAGAAATCTCTGTGGGGAATTTGGGCATTCAGAGGTATGAAAGGAAGCAGTTTAATGTCAGAAATCCAGGAGAAAAAAAGGTTCGAATGTAATGTTGCATTGATCACACTTGCTCAAGACATTCCCAAGAAATCTAGGCAGCTGGTAGCCTGAAGTGAGGAAGACCTGAGTTCACATCCAGCCTCAGATTCTTACTAGTTATGTAAGTTGAGCAATTCCTTTAACTTCTGTTTGACTCAGTTTCCAGAATAAAATCTAAAATAGGGGTAATAATAGTACCTACCTCCCAGAGTTGTTATGAGGATCAAATAACACATTTGTAAAAAAAGTTTAGCACAGTGCCTGGCACAGAAATGTCTCCAGCATCACTCTCCTCAATCCCCTAGGAGTTGTGATTGTTTTTTTAAAACCTGGGAAATAATGGAGGGGAAGGAGGATGAAACCTTCCCATCCTTTGAAGTTGCATAGAGTTAAGAAAGTATAAGAACCCCACAGAAACAGTAGAGTTGTGACTGTGAGAAAGATGTAGATGGGAAAGTGAAAAAGCACTGCCCCTGTGGAGGAAAACAGGAAGTTACCTGAGATTTTTTTTCATTTTCCTTCTCTCCTTCCTCTCTCTGTCAAAAGAGGAAAAGTGCACATAAATTCTAGTTTATTTTCCCTGCGAGGAGACCTCTTTGTACTTTAAATCTCTTTACCTTTCTGTGCGGAAACATCTTACTTTTGTCTCTTAAGGAAGCTAATGCAATAAAAACCATTAACCATCCATAGAAGCAAGCCATGTACATGAAGGAGTGCAGCAGAAATAGTGCATCTGGGAAACGAAAGGAAGATAAATTTAAAACTAGGGTACTTTGCAAGACAATGATGTCTGACTGGGGGCTCAAGACTGAAAAAAAGAATATTATTGATTCATCTTTTCAACTTCCCAGACCAAAAGGAAAATATTTTTACAGGAATTTTTCTAGTAACTGAGTTAGTAGCAATTAGCCACTAATTGAGAGACAAAAAGAGAGGGAGAAACTGAGGGAGGAAAGGAGATAGACAGACAGACAGACAGACAGAGACAGAGACAGAAAGACAGAGTCAGACAGAGAGAGAGAGAGAGAGAGAGAGAGAGAGAGAGAGAGAGAGAGAGAGAGAGAGAGAGAGAGAGAGATGAGCTATAGTGGAGGCCACCAGATCCCTGAAGGCATTTTGAAACAAAGGACTCACTTAGACTGATGCTGACAACTGTAATCACCTCTTAAGCATTAATAAAGTATCAAAAAGTCTATTATTTCCTAAACTTCCCCCATCTGTGTGGTTATCTGATAACAAGCACTTATATCCTATCTTCTTATTTCTTTTTATCTAAGTTGTTTCCTTTATCTTGGTTTTTCATTATATAAAAACCCATGGGTAGTCATGAAGGCTGGTACTGGAAGGAGCCAGGAAAAACGCAAAGAAAATTAATTAGAACAAAAAACTAAAACTGTCAAAATGTTATTCATTTTGTAACTGAGGGCTCTAAGCTGTTATGGTTTCATTAATAACTTTTCATCTAATGTAAAATAATAGTGAAAAGGACCATATGGAAGAGAGAGCAATTATATTGATCCTACACTATAATTATTATAACAGAGTGAGACTGATTGATTAAATCCCAGTCTTCAACGTAAGAGAAGAATGGTAAATGAAAGAGGAACATGGCCAAAAAGAAGGACACACACTGAAGGACCTCAGAATTATTAAACTCTCATCCTATGCCAAAAGGAAGGAGCAGGAAAGCATTAGAAAATAACAAAAAGGTAGAGTGAATGCAAAAATAGGGGAAAAAAGAAGTATAAAAAGAAGTACATCACTGAAGGAGGATCTGGAATAACGTACAGTTTTGCCAGTGAAATTTCTACCTATGGATATGGATATTCTTTAATTATCTGTATTACAAGATGTTTCAAATAATAGCATTTAGTGGTATTTCCAGTAGCATACCCATAAAATCCTATCCAATCTACTTATATAGCAGACTATCAAGTAATGTAAGAGTCATAAATGAGAAACATTGCTTTCTCCTAGATTATGAAAAACTATTAGTTGTGAAAGAAATAGGAACAGAAAAACATGGAATTAAGAGGATGAGTGATGACATAAACAATATTATTATTTATTGGTATTTGTTACAATATAAACTATATTAACTGACTGCCTCTGCCCAAGAAGGAATAAATTTAGGATAAATAAGTTCTCTTCAACAATTTCTTTAAATAATTATGACTTGCAAGGTTTGGACTTGTCAGTAGTCTATGAATTGAAATGTTAATTTTCTTTATATCAGTATATTAGTATTTCTCTAAACTCTTGATTTTTAGATAACCCTGGGAAAATTCCTGAGTAACCCAATGAAAAGATTCACAGAATTTCAAATAATAAGGGACCTAAATGGCCATCTAATCTACCCATGCCTGAACCCAAGGCAGGCCTTTGAATTTAGGATTATTAGAAGGGCAAAACAATTTTAGAAATAGAGTATTTAGAAATCATTAAGTTCAAACATCCCCAGATGATCAATCCTAATCAAACCCTAATCTCTTCAACTTTCGAGACATTTCTACTGAGGGGATTGGACTGAATTTGCTGATGTAGATCTTTTCTCAAAGTGGTAAGTAACACATCCTGAATCTTTCCTTATTTCTACAATAGTCACAACTTCAAAAGAAAAAGGATACTGTACTTTAAATTCTATTACTTCTGAAGAATGTAGAACAATAGTATCTTATAAAGTAACGTCTTACGACCTACATGTAATTGTTTAGTTAGTGAATGGAAAGGAGTTATAATTTTAGCTGTACTTATACATGCAAAGTAAAGTAAAGAACTAACAAAAAGATCCAGATTATTCAGGCAAAAACAAAGACATGTTGATTAAAAGATCTAAATAAAAGACACAAAATCATCTTGTGTTGCTTAAGCTATCGAGATAATTGGCTCAGTTCTACACATTACTTTGTGTGTGTGTGCAGACACAGCTACAGAATGCTTCAAAATTATTTATACTGATCAAACCGAATTAGCTTCCTGGTAAATTTACTTTCTTTGGAAACACACGAAACTATGCAAGTTACAACTGGGTTGCATTATTTAATTGGGAAGAATAGAAGCTTGGAAAAAGATGATGGATAGTGGTGGAAAAAAACAGTGGTAATAAAACTTAGAAAGGTCATAATAAACCATATGTTTTCACATTTTTTCTATTTCTACGTTAAAAGCTTTGAATATGTTAATGAATATAGCTAACAGTACACTTTTTTTTCCTGAAAGCATACTTTGTTGAATGATTAAAACAGGAGCCAGCCAACAAAAAGATCAAGCTAATGGAAATCATAATCTGTTTAAAAAAAAAAAAAAAGATGTAGATCAAGAGTTCTTAACCTTTTCTGTTTAGTGGACTCTTTTGGCAGACTAGTGAAAGCCTATGACCCCTTCACAGAATAATGTTTTAAATGCATAAAATAAAATACATAGAATTACCCAGGAAACCAATTAAATTGAAATAAAGCTATAAAAAATTATTTTTAAATTCATGAGCCTAAAGTTAAGCATCTGTGGCAGATAAAGTATATATTTCAAGAAATAACAATATATGACATTGATCTGAATGAGCATTGCTATTAAGTTATCAAAATTAAGGGCAAGTTTGATCCTTGACTTTTTGATGAGTAATCATCAATCTAAACTCAGTTTTTTGCCTTGAAAAATCAAGGTTATTGCTGGCAGCTGCCATTCAGACAGTTGGAAAAGATGTCTTTGATGCAAATACCATTGTCCAAAGTGACTTTAGTTCAGGAAACCTCAAATCCTTTGACTTGTAAAACCCCACTGTCAGAGGGAAAAAATCAGAACAGATCACCTGCACATTGTTACTCCTTATGGTCCAACCATGTTTAGTCTCATCAGACCAATAACAATGGTAGCAATAGCATGATGGAGTAACACAACCAGTTTGTTTTGTTTTGATTGATTTATACTCATTTATTCTATATATTATGTTACAGAGAAGGGCTTTGGAGTGGGGTGGGGGGCAAGGAGTAGAAGTTATGGGGAGTTGTAAGGAAGTAATGGTATGGAAAACAGAGAGAGAGAGAGAGAGAGAGAGAGAGAGAGAGAGAGAGAGAGAGAGAGAGAAGAAAAGGATGTCAATGAAACCTTTTTAAAATATTTAGAGGAGAGCAGAAGAAAGTTTGGAAGGTGACACAAACAAGACTGGGAGCATTGGAACTACCATATAAATTGAATATATTCTTTTATAAAAGCTTTAATTACAGTTTTTCAAAAATCAGTATTCATGGCTTCATATACATTTCTCTTTCTCTGCTCTTTTATGTACATGGAAACATTCTTTTTTGTTGATGCTTGTCAAATAAATAAGGAAAAAAAAAGAAAAATAATTTAAAAGAAGAAACTACTGCTGACTTCAAGCAACAGCCCTATAAACTGTCCGACTGAAGAGATCCAATACTGTCACGTGGAGCCACATTTTGTTAGTGTTTTCAGGGCAAAGTGCTTTGAAGCTTTTGACTTCTTCAATCAGACTTCTGCTGGGTCTTTCATGTGATCAGGAAGGAAGGAGCTGACAACTTTCTCAGCTTTATGGAAGATGAACTTTATTTCTAGCTCCCCAGTAAAGAAGTGGCAGAAAGAAAACAAAACCACTAATAGATGAAGGCTAAAAATATCACCCCCATCTCTTGCCTTCCCAGCCCAGTGAAGTCAATAAACAGAAAGCCTGGACTGCCAGAAGACAGTAACAAGGCAAGGATGTGCGTAGGGTTGGATCTGCGTCATCCCTAACAGGTGGTCCTGAGCAGAATCAAAATGACTGGACTGTAAGGAAAAGAGATCTGGAAGCAGGTGTGCCAGAGCCAAAGAGTTGGGAAGGGGAAGAAAAAAATCATAAACAAGTTTGGCCTTTGAGTCCAGACATTTTCCCAACAATCCTCCTCTGAGTGTACTCCAGGCATGACTGTTGACTCGTGACGCACTAATTTTTACTCAGATTTTTGTGGTTTTAGTGATGCTTCATCAGTTTCAAAGCAGGAGTAGATGCTTTTGAAGGAATGACTTTTTTTTGGCTTTAGTTGTCAAATGATTTCATAGTTCACAAATAACAAAAGTAGTTCTCAATTGGTGACTTTCTATGCCACAGGAACTAGATTTATCCTTTTTAAAATTTTATTGATGACTTAAATGAAGGCATACCTGGCATTGTTTATCAAACTGCAGATGACTTGGAGCTAGAAAAGATCATTAATGTGAAAGGTGAATAAATGAATGAATGAATGAAAAATATTCATTAAGCTCTTACTCAAGCACTGTGCTAAGCACTGATAATAGAAATATGAGTATGACAGTCTCTTCCTTTAAGGAAATGTCATTCTAATCAGGTAAGATAACATCTGTGGGTATTAGAAAAATTAAATTAGCAGACTGGAACCAAGAACTAAAGCTAGGATGATATTTCAAAAAAAAAAAAAAAAACCTATACTAACATCCTAATTCAAAGCCGTACTCTGGACCAGAGGTGATAGTTGCTTCTCAAAGGGTTCACCAGCAAGCTCAGGAATATTATCCCAAACTGGAAAAGCTCTAGCTGTGGGTCTGAACATGGCTATATACCTGTTGTTCTAGAATCAGCCTAGCTAAGTTTGGAGAGAGTCATTACTGTATTGACTAGAGGGTAATTAATTTTTTTAACCACAGAAATTTTTGAAGACTATCCTGAATCACAGTGTTTAGAGCATTGAATTTTAATTTTTTTCTGGATCCAAACAGGGACTTCATCAATGTATGGAACTCTTTGTATGGAAACTCCCTCTACTTATGCAGACGAGAAACTCAACTTTAACTCACAGTCTTGGAGATTTTCCTGAGGAACCTGAAAATTTAAGTGATTTCTCCATCAGGGCATACTTTGTGCATATAAGAGGCAAAACTTGAAATCAGATCTTCTTAGCTTTAAGGCTGCCCTATACATCTACTACACCATGCTAGCTCTCACTGAAGTATATTAAGTATGTTATAATAGGTAAGTACAAAGTTCTAAATTTTGAGTTTAAAAAATACGATAAAATAATATCATAAAAGGCATATATGCCTAAAATTTCACATGAAAATGAATAACAAGTTCAATAACATGACAACAGTGTGATATGATAGTAAAAAGTGTTAGTGCAAATTAGACTAAAAAAATCAGATTAAAGAGATCCCCAGCAGACATTGTCTGTGAGGTTAAAGTTCTTGAGGTGAAATTTCTGGAGGCCTAATCTGCTTCCTGAGGGAGGTGCCCCCAGGGTCTGCCCTTTGTTGATTCAGAGGAGTGAGCCTAAAAGCATGAGTAGACTTACATGAAATAATGAAGAGTGAAATGAGCAGAATAAGAAGAACATGCACATAGTAACAGTAATATTGTTTTAAGAACAACTTAGAGTGAATGTCATTTTGACTATTGAAAATTCCCAGATTAACTAGAAACGACATGAAAGAAGATGCTATCCGCATCCAGAGAAAGAACTGATAAATAGAAACATGTATAGAATGATTTTACACACAAATACACACATGTGCACATGTACATATGTATGTATGTGTGTATATACATGCACACACATTTGTATCTAATGGTAGCCATGGGGGAGGAGGGAGGGTAGAAAAGAAAAATAAATAAATTCACATGATAATTTTATTATATATTTAAAAGAAATAGTTGTACATAATAGGTTCACAGTTTCATGTGCAATCATCTTTTTTTATTATACCATGTTATGGAAATGCTTGTTTTATTCCATAAATTAAAAATAAAAGAATTTTTTAAAAGTTCATTAAGCAGCCACCAGTGATGGATTATTTCAAGCTGATGTATCCTTCACAATCTTCAAAACCATCAACCAGCTGTGAAGAATAGACTGTCATAGATAATGTTGAAGCTTCACTAATGTTAGAGTCTTCTGACAGAAACAGCCAAAATCCCAGCAATCTCTCCCTTGGTCAAGGTAGAGAGGTTTAGGAGTACAGTCCACAGTACAATGTTCTCACTCTGTTATCTGACCCAATAGAAGGTAAAATCCAGGTTAAAAAATGAATTGTATTTGCTGTACAGTACTTATGGTACTGTAGGTTTCATGTACTATAAAAAGTGAATGTCGTCTGAAATAATTTTTTAATTGAAATGTTAGCATAAAAGGTTACAGAATTCTAGGGAATTACTTGTGAGAAAAATGTTTTGCATATTACCAGTTTAATTTGGTATACTGCATTTTATGAATTATTTCATGGTTACTGCATTAAGAAAAGTACATATCATCAGAATTAATGTTTTGTGTATAGAAAAGCATATTTTCAGCAACCTCTAGTGAAGATTATAGTTTTTAGTGGTTGCAGGAACATAACACCCTATTTTCCATAAGTTCAATATACCATCATTAGCAGTTTTGATTTTTGCACTGTTTTCGAGGAATGTTACCTCCCATGAAAGTTGAGGATGATTCTACATATAATTTATATGTATATGTATATATCTATATCTATATTTATAGATACTTAGATATAGACAGATATATATATATACGTATATATATATATATATATATATATATATATATATATATATATATATATATATATATATATATATATATCAATGGAAACATCTATCATAGGTTTTTCTTATAGGTATTTGCTACAATATGCCCTAGACCGAGGTTCTTAACCTGGGCTACATGAACTTAAAAAAAATTTTGAAAACAATTTCCCTTGTAATTTTATGTATTTTGTTTTATACATTTTAAAATCAGTATTCTGAGAAGCTTCCTCAGATTGACAGAAGCATCCATAACACACAAAAGGTGAAGAACCCCAAGCCTAGAAAGTTAACATTATGATCATCCCTGTTATTACATAGTCATTAAGAAGTTAAGGATATTCCCCAGGAATCAGTGGTCCCCAGGAAACTAAATGCTTAATATAATACTGCATTAAACACTTCTGCTTTTGGTATTTAAAATGTCATAATTAAAAGAATGAGTGTAAGCTCATGGCCCAAAGGTAGAATATTTTGTTACTATGTATTGAGTTATAGTAATGGTGAGTCATCCTTTGTATACAAGGAAGCTATTACTAAGTCATCATCATGAGGACATGGAATCTGGAATTTTTTTCCCAGTAGAGGTGTGAATTCACACTGAGTCATACACATCCTCTTCCTCAAATCTATTTGTGATTAGTGGCACATGTTTATGAGACAGCTAGCCAATTACGTGTTCTATAGCCTTTGAGACCAAATATAAGCACCAAACTGTGGAACATCCACATAGGACAAGAGTCCCGTTTTAAAAGACCTAAAATGAGGCAGAGAAAGCCAGATTGAAGCAAGTTCAATGGTATACCAGGCCTGGAAGTTGTATATGGCAAAACCAGGAATTTAGAACAAAAGGCAGTCTTGTAGACAGGGACATGTAGTAATATTGAAAACCAGAGCTATGTAAAATGTCTCAAGAAACCAAATAAGGAGACTTAGCAGCATAAGGTCAGAGATCTGGAGACGGAAACTCAGCAGCAAAGGGTCAGGTCCCAGACAAGGAAGTTGGGCAACAGGTATGGGCACTAACAGCTTCAGTCACGCCATTTCATATCATGCCAACCCTTCATCTCACAATGCAAATATCTGTATGTCTCCTGCATAGGCAAGAATCAGTCTCTTACTGTTGGCTAGCACACTGAGGATAGAAGAAAAAAAGGGGGGGACCACCTAGCTGAAGTGGAGAATGAGGCATCTCCTAACAACATAATTTATATTCTTCTTTTATCTCCCATATTCCCTAGGCACAATTCTAAACACACAGCAGGCAAAAATATTGTTTGGATGGTTGCTAGATGGAATATTTTTATTTTATTTTGTTTTTTTCCTCGTGTGAAGCTGGGATAGAAGTTTCCAACTCACACTTCATTATCACTTTACTTTAAGTGAGATGACTGCATGACATAAGGGGCGGTAGATCATTTGTATACTTCTAATTTTTCCACCAGATAAAGTGGTTCCTGCTCAATAGTCCTGATCTCACCATCATGCTGCTAACTGCCTTGATTGATGTCAGCTTTCTTACCTTCCTTTCCTCCTCTAATTGGAGAGCCAGAAGGTGAGGTACCAAACTCCTCCCAATGCCTTCCTTTACAGAGGGCAGAAACTGACATTTTAGCTTGCCCCACTTTGCATCTGCTTCTCTTCCTGGCTTCCACCACACAGAACAAGATACCACAATGCTAGGTGCCTCCTGGAGTTCCAAATCCCACCCTCCCCCATCTTCCCTTCCTCTTTTTGAGTATTGTCTTTCTCCATTAGATTGTAAACTCCTTGAGGTCAGGGACTGTCGTTATTAATTGTGATAACTGGTGATAACCAGCACTGAGCACAGTGCCTGGCACATAGTTGGCATTTAATAAATATTTGTTTGATTAAAATGTTTATTGAATTTATTGGATGCATTTCCTTAGCCTGGGTAACTAGAAAAAGTGATATATCTGTGCTAGGAAGGAAACAAAAATTCATTCTCTCTTTTAGAGTTTTTTTCCCCATTTTATGATTCTGACTTGCATTTAAGAAACTAGCATGAGTATGAAACAATCCAGAAAACAGTTCAATTTCTTCAGAAATGATTTCTTTCCAGCTGACAAATACTTTTTTATCTTTCTTTGTATTAAGTAATCCATCATACATGACTAAGCTTTTTTGACACAAAGCCCCAAGTTATCTTTAGGGTTAGATTTAAATTTTAAATTAAATTGGTCTGTTCCAAACAAGAATCCTTCTGATGTCTGAAATAATCAGGTCACCCATGAGCCCATGTAAGCAGACTGTAACCCATGTATTCAAAAATATTCATAACCACACTTTCTAGTCTTTGCATAGAACAAGAAACAAAGTGAATGCCCATCAGTTGGGGAAGTGAAGGCAGCATATTCAAAGAAACCTGGCAAGATTTATATGAATTGATGCAGAATGTAGTGAGCTGAACCAGGAGAACAATTTACAAAATGACAAAAACATGATAAAGAAAGTTGTAAAGAAAAACGACTTTGAAAGACTTAGACTGTGAAAAACAGATCTTGGAAAGCAGGGACTGGGGCTTCGTAAATGCTTATTGATGGATTCATTGAAAGATTTAAGAACTCTGTGCAACACAATAATCTCTGGAAAACCACAAGATTCTGGAAGAGCAATTATGTGCCATGCTTTCCACTTTCTGATAGAAAAGTTACAAACTAGACAGTGCAGAATGTGACATATTTTTTAGATATGATGAATGTGTGGATTTGTCTTGCTTGATTGCATTGGTATTTTGCAAGGCAGTGCTTTGAGGAGTCAGGGGGAGATGGAGGATAAAGAGAAGAAGGAGGGGAAAAGCCTTTATATGGTGTCTGTTATGTGTCAGGGATTCTGCTAAGCATTTTTTACAAATACATCTCATTTGATCTTCACAACAACCCTGAGAGGTAGATGTTATTACTATCTCCATTTTACAATTGAGGAAATGTGAGGGAAACAGACATTAAATGACTTGCCCAGGATCACACAGCTAGTATGTGCCTATGGTAGAATTTGAACTCAGGTCTTCAAGACTCCAGGCCCAGGACTCTTTCCACTGTGTCACCAATTGACTCGCTGTTATAGTAGAGAAACAGATTAGCAATAGTGATGCCAAAAAAAAGACAAAAGAGCATCAATGAAACATATAAAGAAGCCAGCAAACAGACAGAAGATAGTTCAGAGGGGAACAGACAAATAGGACAGTTTTTTAACTGTGTTAATTTTATACCATTTTTTTAAAATAAGCTTTATTTAATAAAGGCATAGTTTCAGATTCAGTCTATGTCTGTTCTTTACATATGGAAATGTTCATGTCTGATTATTTTGCAGATCAGAACAACAAAAATTCAAATCCTGAACATAAAATTGACACATCACCTGAATATTATAGTTCATATCATTTTTTAAAAATTGGAAGAGAATCATACTAAATACCTCTTACCGCTATGTCCAGGGCTGGATATTTGATAAAACAGGAAGAGATGATCACAAAAGATAAAGTGGACAATTTGGTTGCATGAAATTAAAAACCTTTTACACAAATAAAATTAACACAACTAGAATAAGAATTAATTTGGGGGAAAAGTCTTTGCATTAAATCCCTTTGATTTCAAGAGTCTGATATCTAAGGTGTATAGAAAACTAAAATAAATATACATATATAACATCAAAAGTCACTTTCCAATGAATAGTCAACACATATGAACAGTTTGCAAAGGAGACCTGCAAACTATTAACAAACCATAAGATTGCTATGGTTGTGGAGTTGTCCAAATGGCTAAAAATAAGAGAAACGACGTCAAGACAACTCTGGGGTTTCACTTCAGCCCCAGTAAATTGCAAAGGTGAAAAAAGATGGCAATAGTCAATGGGCTGTGGAGCAATTGATATTAAAACACCACTGGTGGATCTGTGAATTGGTCTCACCATTCCAGAAAGCAATTGAGAATTATGCTAATGAGAATAGTAAAATGTCTCCTTGACTAAAAATATCCCTTGACTAAAAGATCTCATTGCTAGGTATATACCACAAGGAGTTAATAAATAAAGGTCCCATATACACCAGAATATTGACTTTTAAAAGTTCAGGATCACCCTGCCCCCTCCATCCAGAGAAATCACATGCTTTACAATCTTCAAATAGGAAGTGTGTCCTTTATCTCCCGCTCAAGCAGTATTGGAGCTGTTACCAGGTTTTCCAGTGAATTAGGATAGAAAGTACAAGATTGAAACTGCACAATTACAAATATGTGAATCCTTTCTTGAAATTCCCCTTTTGCACTGGATCTGTGCCAGGGCACCAAAACTCGTATGGGTGAAAGGTATTTGAGGATTGTTTTTTAGACTAGGATCCTGCATGACCTTGGACAAGTCACCTAATTTCACTGGGCCTCAATTTTCTCATCTCTAAAATAAGGGGGTTGACTAGATGGGCTCTGAGGTCCTTTCTAGTTCTAGAACTATGACTCACAAAAGACAAACTACTTAGCATTGCATGTTCCCCTAACTTGGACCAGTTTCACACTCTGACTTTATTCAATGAGAAGTTACAACATTTTATGTAACAGACTTGGTTCCAGTCATTTTCTGATTCTCATCATGGTATCAAAGTAACTAACTATATTTGTCCTGTTGGTTTACTCCCTTAGGCAATAAGCAGTCATCAATGAACTTGCATTTATTAAGCTACTACTGTTGGCAGCTAGGTGGTACAGTGGATAGAGCACCAGCCCTGGAGTCAGGAAGATACATCTTTGTGAATTCAAATCTAGCCTCAGACACTGACTAGCTGTGTGACTCTGGGCAAGTCGCTTAACCCTGTTTATCTCAGTTTCCTCATCTTTAAAATGAGCTGGAGAAGGAAAGGGCAAACCATTCCAGTATCTTTACCAAGAAAACTCCAAATAGGGTTGCAAAGTCAGACACAACTGAAAAACAAGTAAACATTTAAAACTGTGTCCTAGATGCTGGGGAATTAAATAGAAAGAATGAAAAAATGCATCCTCTTAAGGACCTTGGTTGTTTGTTGTCCTTTTCTTCTTGAAGCGGATCAAAATGACACCACTATGCTAGAGTTAAATTACAGTGTGTCCAACTGACTGATCAGACCAACACGAATTGAGAATTTTCTACCACATGTCAGGCACAAATAGTCCATGTGAACATTTTGGGTGGATTCTCTAAATGTGTACATCTTGAGTTTCTTTTGTGTTATTTCAATTCTGTTTTGCCCATAGAGCAAAGCACCTTCTCTGATGAGGAAATGACATGCTGAGCAGTTCCATTCCAAAGTTCTCAAAAGAGACCTTGAGAATGTCCTTGTACTGCTTCGTCTGACCACGATATGAATGTTTGCCCTGTGTGAATTCTCCATAAAATAGTCTTTTTGGCAAAAATATGTTTTGGATTCGAACAATGTGGCCAGCCCCTCAGAGCTGCACTCTCTGAAGTAGAACTTGAATGCTTGGCAGTTTAGTTCAAGAAAGAACCTCAGTGTCTGGCATCGTATCCTGCCAGGTAATCTTTAGAATCTTCCTAAGACAATTCAAATGGCAGCGCTTCAGTTTCCTGACATGGCTCTGGTATACTGTCCAGGTTTCATAGGCATACACCAATAAGGTCAACACAATGGCTCTGTAGACCTTCTATCTCTTCTCTGCCACACTTCCTTCAAAGCCTCCCAAACACTGAGCTAGCTCTGGCAATGCATGCATTGACCTCATTATAAATGTGTACATCTCCGGAAAGTACACTACCAAGATATGTGTACTTATCCACAACAAAACATAAATGCTCCATCAGCCACCACCACACCATCCCTACATGGAACCATCAGTTACAACAAATGGAGAAGTTCTGAATGGTGTGGATAAGAAGTTTACATTCTAACTGAAGAGATAGAGGCATATATAAATATATTCAGAATAAATATAAAGAGAATGAATACAAACCCATATAAAATAATTACACAATATTTTGAAGGATACTAGGGAATTAGGAAAGACTTCACGTAGAAAGCAATATAGTCAAATCTTGACTTAAAGTCACTTTGGCAGCAATGCAGAGGGAGAACTAGGGTGAGGAGAGAGATGATGTAGGGACCTCAGGCTGCTGCAATAACTAGGCAAGAAGAGATAATGGCCTGAACTAAGGTGCTGGCTACAGGAGTTAAAAGAAAGGGGCAGGGGCAGCTAGGTGGCTCAGAGAACAGAGCACCAGCCCTGGAGTCAAGAGGACCTAAGTTCAAATCTGGCCTCACACTCTTACTTGTGTGACCCTGGGCAAGTCATAACCCCAATTGCCTTGCAAAAGTAAAAGAAAAAAAGGGGTCAGCTGGGAGAAATGTTACAACTGGCTGGATATAAGTGGTAATAGTGAGTAAAGAGTCAAGGATAATACCAAAGTTAAGAATCTGGAAAATTAGAAGGAGGGTGGTCCTTTCATCAGAAATTGGGGAGCTTGGAAACAAGATGAGTTTGGGGGGAAAAGGAATTAATTCTCTTTGGGACAAGTTGAGGTTCAGGTTAATCCAGAATGTCCAGTTCGAAACTTTTTACCGTCTAATGAAGATCTCAATTATAATTCTGTAATGCAAAGTCTTCAAAATCCTTAGAACTGAGCATGAAGACATTAGCAAGACAGAGAAGAAAACATCAAAAATATCACCAAATCAAACGAGAAAAAGAAATTGAAGCTATGCATTTGTATTTTATGTACAATCCAAACAGATTATCATCAGCTATCAGTTATATCTGTAAACAGAACTACTGTTAAAATATAAATATGTAAGGTAATTTGTGATTTGGTGAATATAAAGAACTTCCATTGTGGGAATTCTGTCCACCAATACAAATTACAATCCATATATGACTTAGTAGAGAATTCCTAGGGTTGCACATGTCCAAGGTAAGATTTGAATCCAGGTCTTCATAATTCTAAGGCTATTATTCCATTCATTGTGCCCCTTGATCCCTGAAAACTGGATCACAATGTGCATATATATTGCATATGTATGCATACATACATATGTATGTGTATATGTATAAACATGCATATATTCTAGATTTATTTTTGCCATTTTAGACAAAGATGTGACATTTATAGCTACCTCAAAACTTGTGTAAAACGCGTGGACTTCTTCACACAGTACAGTGTTTAACATATTTAGCACAAAATGTGCTAAAATTATCACCAATGTCACTAATAGTAATCCTAACAGATTATATTGCAAAATATTATCCTTAAAAACTGGTGTATTAAATACAGCCACTGCAAAATCTCTTCTCCACCACTCCATCCCACATGTCTCCTCTCAGTCCCAGAAGGTACAACTGGGTCATGTGCTGGACACGCTGTGTATGTGCAAATTAGCATGTAAGGAATACACACTCTTCTTTAAAGAGACTACACAAAGGGGGTGGTAAGAAGGGCAGAGAGCTGGATGTTAGTCTTTACTTTCAAGCAGGAAATCCCCACCTGGAACTAAGCCAGTTTCCTCTTCTTTGAATGAAACAAAAGACGTGACCTTTCTATAATCAAATGAACGAACAATGCCTCTGGCACGACCAATTCTGAACAGATTGGAAGTGTTTCTGAGGTGTCTGGCAACAAGTGGATACCTGCAGAAGACATTAATTTAGTAGATTGATACCTGGTGCTCATAGGAAGGCCTACATTCACAAAGTTTCACATCATTCTAGATCTATAATTAAATTATCTATTCTTTCCCCTCACAAGAATTCATTCCTTAGGTGCTATTACAGTTTTATTTTAGTTGTGATGTGGTATTATTATAAAATATTTTGAGTTTTGTGGAGGAAAGGGATTTATGTGAGAATGAAAAAGACAGATTTTCATATTCAATCTGATAGAGTATCTATTACTTGAATCAGACAATATTTAACCGGTACCTAGAGCAATGAGATTATCTTAATTTTGTCATATCTGAGTTTCTTTTGTCCAAAACCCAGGAAAGGAATAAAACATCAAATGACAGCATTGTGCACAAATGCTGAAGTCTCTACTCTGTTTTGTAGGTATAACATTTCCCTAAGTATTCTTTTCCTCCCCCCATCATTGTATATCAATCAATAATCAACAAGAATTCATTCAGCGCCCACTATGTGCCATACACTCTACTAGATGCTGGAAATATAAAGACAAAGAATTTTAAAATCCCCTACTCATAAAATAATGTAACCTCAAGGGGAAGAATATTAATAATAATAGCTAATAATTACTACTAGTAGCTACCACTCATATGGAGATTTGTAAAACATATTACATAAGTTATCTCACTTGATCCTTGTAGCAACCTTGTGAGATGGATGATATTATATCCCCATTTTTTAAATGAGGAAGCTGAGGAACAGAGTGACACAGCTAGTAAGTTTCTCAGGCTTCAAACTCAAGTCTTCCTGACTCTCAGTCCAACACTCTGTCCACTGCACCACCTATATATGATATAAATATAAAGAGAATAAACAACAAAAACAAAATACAAACTTGTTAAATCCAAGGTAATTTGGGAATGACATTAGAAGTTGGAGGAATTAGTAAAGGCTTTATATAAAAGGTAACACTTTAGTTGGGTCTTGAAGGAAGAGAATGACCTTTTGAGTCAGAGGTGAAGAGGGAGTGAGTGCATTCCAAGAGTGGGGATTGGCCAATGCATAGGCTTTTATTCTAGAGAAACTAGGGAGCCACTGAAGTTGATTGAGTACAGTCAGATCTATACTTTAGGAAAACTTTGATAGCAGTGTGGAAGAAGGACTAGGGTAGAGAAAAACATGAACAGTTAGTTTAATTAAGAGATTGTTGCAATAGGCTAGACAAGAGACACTAAGGGCCTAAAATAAGGTGGTAACTGTGTGAGATGAGAGAAGAGGTCAGATGTAGGTGGAAATGGCAAGGTTTGGCAACTGGCTGAATATTCATGTTGGGAACCTTGAAGAGCAAAGGATAAGGTCAAAGTTATGAACCTGAGAGATTGCTCAAAGGATATTTTGTCTGCCTTTGACAGAAATAGGGAAGCTTGATTTGGAAGAAGGAGAGAAAATAAATTCTGTTTTGGAAATAATGAGTTTGATGTCTCCAGCCGTCCAGTTTAAAATGTCCTGTACGCAACAGGTGATACAAGACTGAAGCTCATGAAAGAGACTGAAGATATAAACATCTGTGAGTCATCTGCATAAAAATGATCAATTTAACCCTTAGGAACTAATGTGGTTACCAAAAGAGAGAGAGAAAAGAGAAAAGGGACTAGCACAGAATCTTGAGGAATATCCACAGTGAAAGAAGTGGGATAGAGATCATGAGCCAGCAAAAGAGAATAAATAGGGGCAGTCAAACAGATAAGAGGACCAGGAAAGAATTGTATTCCAAAAACCCAGAGAAGAGAGTGTATCCAGAATGAGAGGGTGGTGAGTAGTGACAAATGCAGCAGATAAGTCAGGAAGGATGAAAACTGAGAATAAGTCATCAAATATCATCAAGATAAATCATGTTAACTTTGGAGAGAGCAGTTTCAGCTGAGTGATTAGACTAGTATTCAGATTGCAAAAGGCTGTGTAATTAGTAAGAGGAGAAGAAAAAGAGGCAACGACTATAGACAGCTTTTTCTACGACTTTGAGAAAACAGTAAGAGATATAATATGACAGCTTGGAGGGAACAGTAGGGTCCAGTGAAGGGCATTTGGAGGCTTTGTTGTTATGAATGAAGGAGATATTTGAAGACAGTAGATAGGGGAAGATTGAGGATTCCAAAGACAGGAGATCATTGAAGTTGTAATCTGTTAGACATTACAGAAGAGGATGACAAACAAGTACACATGAAGCGGGGCTGTCTTTGACAAGGAGGACTGTCTATTTGTCAGACGCTGGGGGAAAGGAGGAAAAAAGTAGAGGGTGATGTCAAGGCATTTGAGATGCAGAGAATGGGAGAAGAGGGAGCTTATATCAAATGAAACTGTTTTGCTGTAGGTAGGTAGGCAGCGAGGGACAGAGACAGAGAGAGATCATGTAGGCCAAATTCTCATTTCATTGGGTTAAGTGGAGTTAGTGAACTTGTAGTTGAAATAGTTCATGATATGTCTGAATTTCTGAAACTAGCATAAAATATCAATCTGCTAAATGAGAAGACCATTTCAGATTACATTTTTCCCTAGTAATCTCCATGCTTATCTTTCTTACAAAAGGAAAAAAAAAGGTTAGACTTCCCCTCACCACTTCCTTCCAAATTAGTTTGAAAGGAGAAAGAAGGGTATCTGTTTCAAGTCATGTCAGGCAGTGTTATATAATACTCTTTCTACAAAAGTCCAAACTTTGAATATGCAACCATTACATAATTGTTTGTTGGATGCCTGTTCCACCAAATCTCCATTTCATGGTGTATAGGGCATGGATATTTTACCAAATATCATTTGCCCATGTGTTTCACAGAATTCTTTCACTATAGTTTATATGATCATAATTAATGGAAAACCTATGTCCCATAAATCACTATTTTAAGTGTATTTGTATACAATCCTGATCTAAATAGTGTAGCATAATTGTACCCTGGAGAATACATGCAACGAAGAAGTCATCTCACACTCTGAGAAAATATTTAGTTCTAGTCTGAGCTAAAGGTTGGGTGGAATTGGATTGGGGTGGGGGTGGGGGGGTCAAAATCCAATTTAATACACATTTGTTTTGGTGTCTAATATAAGCAGGGCAATGTATAAGGTGCTGGGATTACAAAGGTAAATGTAACACAGACCTTACTCTTAAGGAACTTCCAATCTAATAGTTTCGGTTCCTCATTCTCTATTTTTATTTCTTCACTTGCTTTTTCTTGTCTTTTTCTATTGCTAGCATTTCTAATACAATATTGAAAATAGTGGTGATAATAGATATCCTTGTTTCACTCATCATTTATTGGGTAAGTTTTTAGCTTATGCCCATTACAGGTAATAATGTAAATAGAGGTCCAAGCAAAGCAATGTGAGAAACTGAGGGAAATCAACTGTGATCTTCTAGTGTATTTGAGCATTGGGCAATGCCATTCTTTCTGGTCTTTTATCATTGTTATTTTAATCAAATCCAGAAATATGACTCATTTCCCACAGTAAGAGAATATATAACTTCTAGGGCCTCCTCCCCAACTTACACTCACAAGATGAGTCCTCCAGAGGGATGACTGCTTCTTAGTTCAAAAAGTACATTTTTATATCTGTACTCCTAAAACTATAGTCCACAAACCCCAACCAATGCACATACTTTCTAGAGTCTGTTGGAAGACAAGTAACCTGTCAAAGCAAAACTGTTTGTTCAAATGCAAAATATATGCTTGCAAAAAAGACTATTTTATGGAGAACTCATACAGGGCAAGTGTTCACATGGTGGTCAGAAGAAGTGATACAAGGACACTCTCAAGGTCTCTCTTGAGAACTTTAGAACTGATTGTGTGACATAGGAGACAATGGCACAGGACTGTTCAGCATGGCGTGCCCATGTCAGAGAAGGTGCTGTGCTCTCTGAGCAAAACAAAACTGAAACAGCTCAAAGGAAATGCAGGATGCACAAATTTAGAACATCCACCCCAAATCTTCACGCAGACTATTTGTACCTGACCTGTGGTAGAATATCCTGAGTTTATATTGGTCTGATGAGCCACAGTTGGACACATTGAAATGTACCTCTAGCATAGTGATGTCATTTTGGTCATCTTCAAGAATTAAGGACAACAACCAATCAACCCAGGTAGCATAATAAGAGCAGTAGTTATGAAACATTCCTCCCAGAAACCTGAGGCACATTCTCCTACAAATACACACAGCATCACTAAAGTACAGTCACTGATAGATTGTATGGCACACAAACAGTGAATACTTGTGGCCAGACCAACTCATAACTCTGATACTACAGGATCTTTATGACCTTTCTCTTCTCGTGGTATACTCACCTTGCTCTTCCATGGATGTAGCTGCTCTGTTGGGTGAGATGCTTAGTTGGGATCCACAGATCTGCTTCTCTCTGCAACTCAGCTCCCAACTTTAAGAGTTGATCCTACTTTGAAGTCATGATTGTTGCCAGGGGTCATGCCCCTGGAAACTACTACCTTCCTCAATTTTCTCTCAACTCTGTACTCTCCATTAAATGTGGACATTGCAAATGACATCATAGAGGAGGTTAGGGGTGACAGGAGAAACAGGAGAAGAGGGAAATCTCCTCCCCCTACTGTCCTCTACTAGAAGCACACTACTATTTCTTGCTTCACAATGATTGAATTCCCTGGACAGCTGGTAAACTGAGGTTGTTAAAGTGAAATTGGGCATTTTCAGTCTTTACCCAAACAATGACTAGCTGCCTTTCAAATCATATCAGGAAAAGCTACATTAGCACCTCATCTTCTTTGGTATATGCCCCTTTACTTTCTATTTGTTTTATTATCATGAAGGTAAGAGAAAACAATTTGCAATAATAATGATGATAATAACAAAGCATATTATAATGTAAGAATAACAGCTGATATACATATATACATATATGGCATAATATGGTATGCTCTGGCATGGCATGGTATGTCATGGCTTGGCACAGTATGGTATGGTACAGTATGGTATGGTATGGTACGGTGTGGTATGGTATGGTACGGTATGGTATGGCATGGTATGGTTGTTGTCCTTTATTCTTGAAGAGGACCAAAATGGCATCACTATGATAAAGTGAAGTTTCAATGTGTACAACTGTGGCCATTCAGACCAATATGAGCTTGGAATGTCTAAGAAGTATATATGTATATCTATGTAATATAAATAATATAATATATAAAATAAAACAAAATAATAAATAATATGAATAATCTTATTTTATTCTCATAGCAATGTGGTAGAGACTACGATTATCTCCACTTTATAGATGGGAAAACAGACTAAGAGAGGTTCAATTAAGTGTCTAAGGTAACACAGCTTCTAAGTGCCAATGGCTGGATTCAAGTTTAGCTCTTCCTTACTCCAGGAGCAGCCTATTGTCTACTATGTCTTCTCCTTGTACTTGCCACCATTGACAGTAAGGAAAAATTCAAAAGATTTCTTCTTTTCAAAAGAAATTAAACTCAGTTAAGTATACATTGGACACATTGTTCTGTGAGGAGAACAAAATAGTAATACGAATAGCAATCTTCTCCCAAAATGAGATATCTTCTTGCCATCACAGAATTGTAATTCAACTTCCAAAATACCTCAAAAGTGCTATTACATCCATTTTAATATTCTGCTCATTGATATACAGGATAAAATACATTTTTTAAAAGTAAACCAGTTAAAGGAGGTTTGAGTTGTTCATGGGAAACTGGTTCTAGAAGATCTTGGTATGGTTTCTCTTCATCTCAGCCCCAGGTTTTTTGCAATGAGCCTATTGTGTATCAGGATTTGTCATGAAATGTCCCTTTGTACCACCATCAAGCTGAATGCTATGATGCTTGGACCATGGATATGTTTCTGTGGAGAACTTTTATGCTTCTGTTTTATATGAAAACAAATGAGTTCCTAAGGACAATACCTTAGGGCAATTTTATTTTATCCTTGGTATCAGAGGGTTTTTTTAAGTGATTTGCTCTTACAGAAGACCTGTTCTTGAAATTCCATCACACAAAAGTACAAAAAATATCTATCTGAGCTCCATTTTCAGGGAACAATTGCAAACTGCCATTGGTATATTCCAGGAGAGAAGAACTTGCTGCCTCAAGGCCACATGCGGCCCTCTAGGTCCTCAAGTGCAGCCCTTTGACTGCATCCAAACTTATTCTGAAACTCATTAGATTCAGTCAAAGGGCTGCACTTGAGGACCTAGGGGGCCACACATGGCCTCAAAGCAGCAGGTTCCCCATCTCTGCTATATGCTTGGTATAATCAATATGTTTACCTGATACTTCAAAACATCTCTAATTTCATGTGGAAGCTGCTTCCAACAATGAAGATCACAACCCATCAATACCTCCTCAGGGGCTGCACCCAGTGTGTTAGGGACCTCCTTCTAGATCTCTTATCATTACATAGATAACTGACTAGCACTTAGTCTGTGCATTGGCTGACCCTTGTTCTTTCCACATAGCTGACCAACCTCCATCATTAAGTCAGACATCTCTCTGATGATATGTTACTTTGTGCTTCTTCTCCTACCATACAATTCTTCACTGGTAATATGTTGTAAGTTGTACCTTTCCAAGGCCCTTCCAAGTAATCTGCAATTTTAAGTCTTTGGAGAATTCATCTCATAGCCATAAAGCATATACAGGAACTTGAGATCATAGAAAGCACTGTATAGTTTCCCAAATAGAATTTAATCTATTCCCTTTTATACATATATATGTATACATATATACATTATATACATACACACATAAGTGTATATATATACCTATTGTGTGTATGTATATGTGTATGTATATATTGATGATAGAGATAGAAGTGATAGAATGATAGATATAGAGATAGAGATACCTGTTCAATAGGCTATCTATTTGACTGCACTTTCTTCCTCCATTGAATTTTTCTTGTATGAATACTTAGGCCAAATTCTTTTGACTCACTGTGGATCTTATATAAAAAGTTCTGAAATGTTCCAAGTATTGAAGCAATTAACACATAATCTGAAAAGTGTAGCATCTGAGGGAATTAATCATCCATCAGGAATCTTACTTCCATTTGGACTCTGTAGTGGACATTCTTCATGATAGTGATTATTGTTTATGAGCCATTAAAAAACATGGGATTTGGTAAAGCAAAATGATGCCTTAAAGGCTCTCCTCCAACAAGTTATCTGTCTCCCGTGCTCAGAACCTACTTTTAGAATAGAATCACTTGGGGAGGGTGTGGCTTTGAAATATAGGCTCTCCTCACACTACTTAAGAAAAATTAAATGGGTAAAGAAGAAATAGAAAAGGTCTCCTGATAAGTCTTATGCTTTGAACCAGTTCTCAGTGCCCCAGAGCAATATATCTCTAGGATTAAGGCTCCTATTCGCATATGGAACACAAGGTCAGTTGAGGTCTTCAGTTTAGGCTCTCAGAGCTTATCTCTTAGTAGTTACTCACGTCCATGTTTGACTCTCAAGTATCTTCTTTCACATAACTCTTTTTTTTCTCTCAACAGCATGAGTGAACTTGAAAATCAAGGTCATTCCTTCCCCCAAGTCCCTCTGTTCAAAAGGCAAGTCATGCATGCATATGTCAAAATATTACAAACTCCTCAAAAAATGTAACAAGAGTGATAATTTTGTTCAGCAAATCATCTGATTATTCATACTGAGTAAAACATAAAACAGAGATGTATGCTTGCAAACGTTATTATGATAATAGCACAATAACAATAATACTATCCATTTTTATATCATCTTACTGTTTTTCATCCGTTACCTCATTTGATTCTTACAATAACCCAGTCACGTTAAATATGGGAGATGATATTCTCATTTCACAGATAAATAAAGTGAAGCTTATAGTCTCAAATTTTGGGAAAGTGGCTTTCCTAAATTCATATATTTTTGTTGTTCAGTCATGTCCAACTGTTTGTGATCCCCTTTGGGGCTTTCTTGGCAAAGATATTGGGGTGGTTTACCATTTCCTTAAGGTCATACATAATTTGTGGCGAAGCCTAAACCAGAAACCAAGTTTTCAAATTCCTAGTCCAATGCTCTTTCCACTATGCTCTGATGAAGTGAGAAATGCACTACATATCACTGAATAATAGGGAACATGATTTTACTTTATTATAATAGAAATTGTTTTATATGAAAATATATTCTTTTTATACATATATGCTAAGGGTAAGGATTTTATACATGTATACAAAGGGTAGAGACTGCAGGGAGGTAAAACAGTGGACAAGGGCAGGTTCTCTGAATGAAAATAGAAAGAGAAGATCCTACCTTTTGTTGTTTTTTTGGTGGAGGGTGAAAAAACACTGTGCCTCATGGAGACAATCATAATCATAATCATTATCATCGTAATTAAATTTCTATAGTATCTACTAGATGTCAAACAGATTAGGCACTGTGCTGCACACTTTACAAATATTTCACTTGATCCTCACCTGAGACGTAACAACCCTGAGACCTAAGTGATATTGTAATCCTCATTTTACAATTGAGGAAACTGAGGCAACCAGAGGTTAAGTGACTTTCTCAGGGTCACACAGCTAGAAAATGTCTGAGGTCAAATTTGAAGTCAGGTCTATTTAACTCCAGGCCCAGAACTCTACCCACTATACCAAATGGCTGCCTCAAAATCAGAATGTCTCGGTCTATGAAAAATTCACTTCTTTTAACATCTTTCTCTCAAGAAATTCATGTTCCTCTGGTATTAAATCTAAATTTCAAACACCCTCTGACATTTCCACACATGACTGAGTCAACTGTTTAAAGAAAGAAATCTTGAGCATTTTTTGTGTAATGAACTCCTTAGGCAGTCTGTTGAAATCTATAGATCCCTTCTCAGAAGAATGTTTTTAAAAGTATAAAATAAAATCTATAGTATTATAAAGGAAATCAATATTATTGAAATCAAGTCATAAGTTCTCTCCCACCTAAGTTCATGATCATGAACTCCGGGTTAAGAACCTCTGGTCTAAAAGCTTATATTCATGATGAAAGTTAACAATTTGCAAGGTCAACCTGGAACTTGTGTGTGATTCACTTGCGTAGGACCCTGCTCCCATGGTGTGCTCCAGGCATTTGCCTTCTGAGAGCTTGGCAGGTTAGGGAATGGAAACAGACGCTTAATCACCATCAATCAACATCATTATCACTTGGGCTAGATATGTGTCTTCGCTGCTGATCCAACGCCAGAGTTGATTTCTCATCTGGAAGTAGAAATTATTTGTGAGGAGACTAACTGCAAAGTCAGCCTTACTACTGAGAAAACTAAATCTTGCTATCATTTTGCCCTCAGGGTTACTTTCTACTTATAGTTGTGTTGAAAACAATTGTGAAAAACGTGGCTGCGATATCTCCCTCACACGGTTGGTAAGGGAAGCTCTTGGAAACATGGTATATGTCTTCAAGTATTGGAAGGTCTGGAATGTGGAAGAGGGAAGAGAGTTATCCAAGGTTGCTCCAGAGGGCACAACTAGAACCAATAGATAGATGTTATTGGGAGGAAAAATTTCAGATGGACATAACTAAAAATTTCCTAAAACATAGAAATACCTAAAGTTAGAATTGTTTACCTTTGGATGTAGTGAGTTTCCTCTCCCTAGAAGTCCCTCTCCCTACAGGTCTTCAAGGATAAAAGAAAGGGTCATTTCTCAAGGACATCATTCCTCCTTCACTGAGGAAGGGCTTATACTTGATGACCTCTCCAGTACTTTCCAGTTCTGAGACTATGATTCTAGGTATTAATCATTTAAGCTACACATTTTTGGGGTACCTGACTCTTTACTCAGTCATTGGCATATAATGATACAGTTTTAATTATTTAATTTAAATTCCCAGTCTTTTTCAGGCAACTAAATTATTTTAATATAATTTCCTCATCTATTCTATCTTGATAGAAATAAACCATTGATTACCTTTGTTGTTTGTTTGTTTTTTTAATTTCACCAAATATAAATCTCTACTGACTCCGGGCAAGTGAGAAAAAAAGTCATTTACAGCTGAAGTCATGCTGTATTCAGGTTCCCTAGGAAGTCAAAGATTTGTTTTGCTTTGTTTTCCCTAGGCACACCCAGTTTTAAAAGATGTGCCAATGCCTGAGGTAGATCCAAACTACAGATATTTCCATTAGTTCTTTCATTTGCTGGTAGCATGCTGGCTGAACAAGTCTGAAGTTTTCCTTGTTCCCATGTGCAGAAATCAAATGTACTTTGTTGCCCTCTCATGGCCAGCTTAAATTTTGGCCTACTCTGTTTTATATGGCTGATGTGACCAGTGTAGGATAGTCTGGATTTTGAAATATTTAGCTTATGTTCCAAGTAAAAATTTTCACTTCAGAGAGATGGAACTAGGTGCCATACATATTCACCAAAAGAAGAATCAAGATATGAAACTCTGTAGAACACTTTGGAAATTTAAATTGGCTTTCAATGACATGGTGGTGATGGAAATCTCAACTGCTATAAAAAGGGATCTTTTAATGGAAACTTTTCTAAAGCAAAGTTATTATTTCCTCTCTTGGTTTTAAATTAGGGGTGGATTGCTCACCATCCTATTATCACATGGGGATCCTAGAAATGGAAAGAGGATAAGAAAATTGCTAAAGGATGTTGGCCAGAATCGCCAATGCCCTGCTTACATGTAAGGATTAGAATAAGTTACATTGTAATCACATGACCAGGAGAATAGCAGAGTAATTGTTTTGCTCAAACCTATCCAGACACAGAACTTCAGAAATACACATTGTACGACAGACATGGAGTAGATAAAACTCAGCTAGCAAGTATGTATTAATCAGCTTCTAGGCACCACAAATAAAAAGAATGAAACAATTCCTACTACTCCAGAAAGATAGGTTGGGGCCAGATTGTGAACACAAGCACTTTAGTTTTCATAGAACAAGAAAGAGAATAGTATAAAATTAAACTTCTACTATATATAGTTTGTCTTTTTAAGAAGGAAAGATGTATGCTTATACATTTAGAATAACAAAATCACTCCTTTTGTGTATCCTTCTATACCTCTTTTTGTTTTCTTCTAAGCATTTTAAAATGTTTTACTGATGATTCTTCAAAAATATCCATTATTACCTATGACATACTCCCTCTCCAAGTAGAAGTCCTCTCTTGTAATAAATGTGTATATTCAAGCAAAACAAATACTGATGTTTGGAAATTAATGTTCCAGTATGTAATTCCACTTCATGAGTTCATAATCTTCTTGTGTCATGTCCCCTTTTGGCAGTCTTGGGAAGTCTATGGACCCTTTCTCAGAATAATGATTTTTAAACACATAAAACAAAAATGCATAAGACTACAAAGCAAGCTGATTACATTGATATATAATTATTTTTTTATAAAACAATTTTAAGTTCACGGACTCCAGTTAAGAACCCTTGCACTACTTTATCACCTCTCTGCCAAGAGGTGAGAGATATGTTTCATCATCAGTCTTTTGAAGTCATGACTGTGCCCTTTTTTATTGATAATTCTAAACTCTTTCAAAGTTTTTCCCCTGATATCATTGTGGTTATTTCTCCTAGTTCCCACTTTACATAATTCCATACAAGTCTTCTTATATTTCTCTGCATCTGTAATATATTTATAGTGTAATAATTAGTCGATTACATTCACATACAATTTGTTCAACCATTCCTCATTGATGGGTACCCACCTTTTTCCAAGCTTAGTTATAACAAAAAGATAAGCTTTAAACATTCTCAAACATATATGGACTTTCCCATTGTTTTTGACCTCCTTGAAACATGTGTAATGTTGACATTGTTAGGTCAAAGGACATATTGGTTGGTTGATTGGTTGGTTGTTGTCCTTCGTTCTCAAAGTGGTCAAAAATGACATCATTATGTTAGAGTCAAGTTACAGTGTGCTTGACTGTGACTGATCTGGTCAATACAGTGGAATGCTCTACCACAAATCAGGCACAAATAGTCCATGTGAACATTTGGGGTGGATTCCCTAAATTTGCACACCTTGCTTTTCTTTTGAGGTACTACAATTCTGCTTTGCTCACAGAGGATAGCTCCTTCTCTGATGAGGATACACCCTTAGACAGTCCTATGCCAGTGTCTTCACACAATCAATTCCAAAGTTCTTAAGATAAACCTTGAGAGTGTCCTTCTATCATTTCTTCTGACCACCATGTGAGCACTTGGCTGTGTGAGTTTTCAATAAAATAGTCTTTCTGGAAAATGGACATTTGGCATTCAAACAATGAGGCCAGCCCATTGGACTTGTGCTCTCTGCAGTAGGTTTTGAATTCTCGGCAGTTTAGTTCAAGAAAGGACCTCAGTGTCTGGTATCTTATCCTACCAGATGATCTTCAGAATCTTCCTAAGATAATTCAAATGGAATCAATTTAGTTTCCTGGCATGGCACTGGTATACTGTACAGGTTTAAACCTTCGGTTTGGTAGGCAGTCTAATACCTCTTCTCTGCCACACTTTTCTTCAGAGCCTCCCAAACACTGAGCTAGTTCTGGCAAATTTTGTGTCAACTTCATTATCAACGTGTATATCCTTGGAAAGTATACTGCCAAGGTAAATGAACTTATCCACAGTGTTGAAAACTTCTCCATTTGCTGTAAACAATGGTTCTACACACAGATGGTGAGGTACTGGCTAATAGAGCCCTGTGTTTTCTTGGTGCTAATGTTTAGGTCAAAATTAGTACAAGCATCAGAGAATTGATCCATACTTTGTTGTTTCTCAACTTTAGAAGCTGCACTGAGTGCACAATCATTTGCAAACAAAAATCATCTACCAACACTCCTTCAACTTTGGTCTTGGATTGCAGTGTTTTCAAGTTGAAGAATTTACCATCAGTGTGGTTGCTGACCTTCATGCTGTGTTCATCTTCATTAAAGGCATTTGAAAACATGGCTGAAAACATCATGCTAAGAAGCATGGGAGCAAGCACACAACTTTATTCCACTCCATTGGTGACTGGGAAAGCATGAGAGTGTCATCCATTATCCAGAACCTGGGCAAGCATGCCATCATGAAACTGACATATAATACTGATGAACTTCCATAAGGCATACAAATTTTGACAAAATTATCCATAAGCTCTCATGACTCACAATATCAAAGGCCTTGGTCAGATCAACAAACATTGTGTACAGACCTCTGTTCTGCTCCTGGCATTTCTCCTGGAGTTGTCAGGCAGTAAACACTATATGAATTATTCCTTGGCCTTTTCTGAAGTCACACTAACTCTAAGGTAGATACCCATCTTCCAAGTGAAGGATAAACCTATTAAGGAGGACTCTGACAAAAATCTTGCCAGAAATGACTGAGAGACCTCCCATATGATTGTTCCAGAGCAATCTATTTCCTTTACCTTAATAGAGATAGACAATGGAGGCATCCTTGAACTCCTGGGAGATAAGATCTTCTTGCCATATAACCTGGAAAATTTCAGTCAGCTTTTGTATGACCATTAGTCATTGGCCCCTGTCCCTGTCTTATAAATCTCAGCTGGAATAGAAACAGTATCAGGTGCTTTGCCATGGGAGATCTTAAAGGCATTCAACATCTCTTCTTCCTTTGAAAGTTCATTTAGGGAGGGACTAACTTCAACTTGAGGTAAAAGATGAATGATTTCAGTACTGATCGATGACAGTCTATTAAGAACACTATGGAAGTTTTCAGTCCATCTCTCTAGGATCATGTCCTTATCATGAATCAGTGTGGTTCCATCAGCACTGAGTGGTTGGAATACACCACAAGTCTTTAGCCCATAAATAACCTTCAGAGCATCATAAAAGTGCTTTGGATTGTTACTATCAGCATAAAACTGGATTTCATCTGTCTTCTTACTGAATCTAGAATCATGCATCTCTCTAAGCTTCGCTTGTACTTTACTTTTGATTGAATTTAAAGCTGCCTTCTCAGAGATGGATGAACTAGCCTGTTGGTAAACCTTGTGGAGTTCTAAGTTTTCATTTAGCAGCTTCTGAATTTCCCCATCACTTTCATCAAGCCAGTTTTTGATGTTTATGAATCTTCTGACCCAGATGACCAAATGCAGTGCTATTCACTAAATCTCTGAAAACTGCCCACTCCTTTTCTGCTCCATTGTTGCCAACTGTGTGCTGGCTCAACTTTCCCTCCAAATTTACAACATGAGAAGAGCTCTAATCTGTTGATATTAATTCTTCTGGTAGTCATTTTGCCTTGAGGACACCATTTTTATTTAATGCAAATATTTAGCTTGGAGAGAATAATTCTATGATCAGTTCAGCACTCTGTACCACACATTGCTTTTGTCACTTTCACATCCTGTCTGTCTCTTCTCCCTATAATCACATAATCTCTTAAATACCAATATTTGCTGTGAGGGTACATCCATGAAGTTTTATTATGTTTAGGTAAATGGAAGACAGTGTTGGTGATGAGGTCATGAGATGCAGAAGTCTTCAGCAGTGACTATTGCTGTTGCTGTTTCCAACTCCAACCACATTATTATGAACTTGCCATTGTCTCCTTTTGGTAAGCATATCAGTTTGTTGAGTAGATTAGTTTTGACTGCAAAACCTACATCAGCTTCACAGTGCTCCCCCCTTCACTGCAGTAGCTCCAGAAAAACAGGTACCCAGCTTCAGCTTCAGTAAGCTGCGCTTCATTTGCCAGTCTGCTATTTGGATGCAATATCTACTGAGTTCTCTCACAACAAGAACTGTTCATCTTTTACATCTACTGGATTTTGTGTTGTCTCATCTACTGGATGTTGTGTTTTCATATGTTTATGAAGGATATTGTGTTGAGTGTGTACACATTCCATGTACCAATGATGAGTGGAATCATCTTTGCAGAAGTTTTTGTACATTTCTTTGTGTTCTGACTGCAGGTCGAAACCCCTGTCCACCACGGTAATCAGGCCAGGGTTGGTTATATAGACAATTATTAGGGCACCTTTTCTGTCCCCTTCCTCATACCAGGAGGTGAGCAGTGTGATCCTAAAAAGGCTGTTCAGACACGCAGGAGCCTGACAAATCCTACCACTGCTTCCAGGAAGAAGATGACTTTGTGACTTGAGCCATATGCAGGGTTGTGACTACAGCTCCCAGCGTATTCCCATCTGCTGCTTTATCATGTGCCTTTTGCCACAGGACTTTGGAATGTGTAAAAACAGTAAAAGGACATGGGTAATGTATTTTGATTCATGCATAAATTGCATTTAAATGAGGCAGAGTTGAACAAAGTTGTCAGCTTCACTCTTTCTTCCACAGTCTAGTCCAGTGGCAGTTATGGGTCAAGATGACTGATGATGGTTCAAGATGCAGTGGATGACATTGGTGTCTTCAATGTCTAACCAACCTCGATGTGTTCCACCAGCATCTGTTTCAGCTGCCTTCGTGGCCACTGGAACAAATTTTTCTCATCTCCCATTCCACCAAGGGAAGTCTTCACATGGTTGGAGTAGACACCTCCCTAACTCCCTAACACTGATGTATTTGACATTCCTAGGTTACCCTCAAACTGGTTTAGCCCCTCTGTCAAAATGGTTTACCAGGTTGTGGCCACTTTGCACAGTTTCTTGGAGCCACAGGTGAGAATTAGGTGAATCAGGTGGGCACCAAAGCAGCCCTAAAAAGGGTTTACAGCCTTCATATCAGAAGTACTAATCTTCCCTGAACACATCCTATGCCTCAAAGTGCATATACAGTGCCGTAAGATATATTTTTTAGTATTGCTTTCCAGATGATTAAAATAATTCACAACTCCGGTGGTGTACCTGTCTTACCACAATCCTGCCAAAAATTTCTATTTTCCCCTTTTAACGTCTTTGCTAATTTGATAGGTGTGATGTGGAACCTAGAAATTATTTTTATTTGTTTTTCTCTTTGTACTAGTAACTTGGAGTATTCTTTCATGTGGTGGCTGATAACTTGTTTTTCTTCAGTTAAGAATTATATATTCATGATCTTTGACCATTTATCTATTGGGTTACGGCTGTAGTTCAAAAACACAACAGTGGTCACTGTATTAGAAAAAAGCAGTTCACATCTCAATCCTGAAGAAGGGCAATGCCAAAGAATGTCCAAATTACTGAACAATTGTGTTCATTTCACATGCTAAGAGGTTATACTTAAGACTCTGCAAGTCAGGCATCAGCAATATGTGAACTGAGAATTACCAAAGGAGCAGACTGGTTTTCAGAGGCAGAGGAATTAGAGACCAAATTGTCAACATTCACTGCATTATGGAGAAAGCAAGGGAGTTCTAGAAAAGCATCTGCTTCTGCTTCACCAACCAGGGGTGGGAAATCTTTGGCCTCGAGGCCACATGTGGCCATCTAGATCCTTGGGTGCAACCCTTTGACTAAGTCCAGGTTTCACAGAACAATTCTTTTTATTAAGGGGTTTTGTTCTGTGAAGTTTGGATTCAGTGAAAGGGCCAGACTTGAAAATGTAGAGGGCCACATATGACTCAAAATGTGGCAAGTTCTCAAAGATTTGGAAATACCATATCCTCTTATTTGTTTCCTTAGAAACCTGTATGTGGGGAAAGAAGAAACAATTTGAACCAAACATGAAACAACTGATGGTTATAAGATTAGGAAGGGAATATGACAAGGCTGTATTTTGACGTCTTATTTATTTAGCTTATATGTAGCATAAAATGCCAAGCTGGATGAATCAAAACCTGGAATTAAGGTTGCTGGGAGAAATATCAACAATCTCAGATATGCAAATGACCACTCTGATGGCAGAAAGTAAAAAGAAACTAAGAAACTTCTTGAGAAGGGTAAAAGAGGAATATGTAAAAGCTGGCTTGAAGCTTTATATATATATATATATAAAAAACTCTAAGTTCTTGACAATAGGTTCCATCACTTCCTGTCAAACAGAAAGAAAAGAAATGGAAGTAGTTTCAGGTTTTATATCCTCGTGCTCAAAGATCACTACAGACAGTGACTGAAACCATGAAATTAAAAGATGCTTATTCCTTTGAAGGAAAGCTATGGCAAATCCAAACAGCATACTAAGAAGTAAAGCTATCTTCTCACCAACATTGTCAAAACTATGGTTTTTCTAGTAGCAATGTGAGAGTTGAACTATAAAGAAAGTTGAGCACCATGGAACTGATGCCTTCAAATTGTAGTGCTTGAGAAGACTTTCGAGAGTTCCTTGGACAGCAAAGAGATAAAACCAGCTAATTCAAGCTATTCACTAGAAGGTCAACTGCTGAAGCTGAAGTTTAAATACTTTGGCCACATAATGAGAAGATGGAACTCATTGGAAAAGACCCTGGTATTGGAAAACATTGAAGGAAAAAGGGATGACAGAGGATAGAATGAGTAGACAGTATCATGGAAACAATGAACATGAACCTGAAAAGATTTTGAGAGATAGTGGAGATAGGAGGGCTTGCTGTGTTATGTGTGATCCATGGGATCACAAAGACTCAGACATGACTGCACAACCACAAAGTATAATTCCTCCATTGATTATCAGTTGATACCAATTCGATAATTAAACAATTAGTTTTAGAAACAGACATTTAATGCATTGTTAGACTTTCAAGAATTTGTTAAAGAAACAACAACAACAACTGAGCTTGGGGCCAAGATAGTAGACTAGAAGCTGAGACTTGCTAGAGCTCTTCCTCCTAAGTCCAGCCAAATACCTGTGAAAAATGACTCTAAACAATTCTAGACCTGCAGAATGCATAGAATGATGGAGTGAAGCAAATCTCAGCCCAAATCATCCTGGAAGGTCAACACGAAGTGTCTATCAAGCCACACCGGGAACAGAGCCTGGACTGCATTAGCATAGAAAGGACCTGAGCAGGTTTCAGGGGAACTGAATCTCTGGCACCTGTGGTGGTTTCCCAACTTCACAACCCCAAAGCACTTGGATAAACTGGAAGGTCAGTGAAAAAAACCTGTCAGACCTGTGTGAGAGAGTAGAGTGGTCTGACCCCAGCACCAGGGTGACAGAGGGGGTGGAGTAGCCCTAGGTAGACACAGCAGGGGCAGGGGCAGGGGCAGAGGCAGTGGCTGTTTCTGGAGCTCTAGGCCCACAGGTTGTAGGGGAATCGAGCAGCTGACAGTACACCCCCCATCCATATTGGAAGCAAAGAACTACCTTGACAAAGAGCTTAAAATGGTTGGGGAAATGAGCAAAAATTGGAAAAAGAATCAGACTATAGGATCTTACTCTGGTGACAAGGAAGATCAAAATATACAAACAGAAGAAGACAACAAAGTCAAAACTCCTACATCAAAAGCCTACAAGAAAAATATGAATTGGTCTCAAGCTATGGAAGAGCTCAAAAAAGATTTTGAAATTCAAGTAAGAAAAGTGGAGGAAAAAATTGCGAAGAGAACTGAGAGTAATGCAAGAAAATCATATAAAACATATCAACTGCTTGCTAAAGGGGACCACAAAAATATTGAGGAAAATAACACCTTAAAAATAGACCAACCCAAATGGCAAAAGAGATCCAAAGAGCCAATGAGGAGAAGAATGCCTTAAAAAGCAAAACTGGCCAGGTGGAAAAGGAAGTCCAAAAGCTCACTGAAGAAAATACTTCCTTAAAGATTAAAATGAAGCAGATAGAAGGTAATGACTTTATGAAAAATCAAGAAATTATAAAACAAAGCCAAAGGGATGAAAAAATAGCAGGCAATGTGAAATATCTCATTGGAAAAATAACTGATTTAGAAAACAGATCCAGGAGAGAGAATTTTTAAAAATTGTTGGACTTGCTGAAAGCCATGATCAAAAAAAAAAGCCTAGAAATCATCTTTCAAGAAATTATCAAGGAAAGTTGTCCTAATATTCTAGAACCAAAGAGTAAAATAGATATTGAAAGAATCCACCAATCACCTCTTGAAAGAAATCTCAAAAGAAAAACTCCTAGGAATATTATAGCCAAATTCCAGAGCTCCCAGGTGAGGGAGAAAATATTGCAAACAGCCAGAAAGAAACAATTCATGTGTTGTGGAAACACAATCAAGATAACACAAAATCTAACAGCTGCTATATTAAGGGACTGGAGGATTTAGAATATGATATGCTGGAGGTCAAAGGAGCTAGGATTAAAACCAAGAATCACCTGGCAAGCAAGACTGAGTATAGTAATTCAGGGGGAAAAATGGTCAGTCAAAGGACTTTCAAGTATTCTTGATGAAAAGATCAGAGATGAATAGAAAATTTTACTTTCAAAAACAAGAATCAAGAGAAGCATGAAAAGGTAAACAGGTAAGAGAAATTCTAAGGGACTTGCTAAAGTTGAACTGTTTACATTTCTAATGGAAAGAAAATATTTGTAACTCTTGAGACCTTTCTCAGTATTAGAGTAGTGGGAGGGATTATATACATATAGACAGAGGGCACAGGGTGAGTTGAAAATGAAGGGATGATGCCTAAAAAATAAAATTAAGGGATGAGAGAGAAATATATTGGGAGGATAAAGGGAGAAATAAAATGGAACAAATTATCTCTCACATAAAAGAGGCAAGAAAAAACTTTTTCAATGGAGGGGAAGTGGGGGGAAGTGAGAGGGAAAGAGTGAACCTTACTCTTACTGGATTTGGCTTAAGGTGGGAATAACATGCACACTCAATTTGGTATGAAAATCTATTTACTTTATAGGAAAATAGGGGAGAAGGGGATAAGCAGGGAGTGGGGGATGATAGAAGGGAGGGCAAATGGGAGGAGGGGATAATTAGAAGTAAAAACTTTTGAGGAGGGACAGAGTCAAAAGAGAGAATAGAATAAATAGGGGACAGGATAGGATGGAGGGAAATGTAGTTTGTCATATCATGACTGCTATGGAAGTGTTTTGCATGACTACACATGTATAAACTATATTGAATTGTGCGCCTTCTCAGTAGGGATGGATGGGAGGGAAGAAGGAAGAGAAGTTGGAACTCAAAGTTTTAAAAACAAATATTAAAAATTGTTTTTACATGCAACTGGGAAATAATATATATAAGCAATGGAGCATAGAAATCTATCTTGACCTACAAGAAAATAGAAGGGAAGGGAATGAGAGAAGAGAGAGGTGTGATAGAAGGGAGGGCAGATTGGGGTAAAGGGTAATCAGAATGCAGAATTTCTTGGGGTGGGTGGAGGGGAGAAAATTTGGAACTCGAAATCTTGTGGAAGTGAATGTTGAAAACTAAAAATAAATAATTTTTTTACAAAAAGAATGCTTATGCACACTCCAATGTTTCTCCAAAGCACTTCCATTGTATGTCATCACAACTTTTCCAGCAACAATCTCCTAGCCTCTTCCATTTAGGAAAAGGCAATCAAAGGGACTCTGCACATGTGTCAGTCCCCTTTATAGTACTTTAAATAAAGAACATAATTTTAAAATTTTAAAACTGAGCTTAATAGAAGATTTAACAAAGAAAAGCCAAAAGAAACATAAGATACATACCAAAGATCAGTTATGAGGGACTCAATAAGGATAGATGATTTCCCTTTTATGTATGAAAAATGTAAAATGTATGTCTACAACTGTTATTAGTAATTGGGTAGTTCATAAGAAAGATTAGCATGATATGACTTCAAAAAGTGAAACCATTCTGGAACAGCTAAAAAGAGTAATTATCTTATACAAATGAGATGCAAGGAATTGCATAGATGGGGAAGGGGTGCTGTTAGTTCTGGAAACTTATTTCCATGGGAAATGGGTTTAAAAGGGGAACAACACATTTACATCTAGAAGAAAATCAATGTCTTTTAAATTTAGAAAGAAATAAAATACAACGGGGACAGGGAGTGGAAAGAGGATAAAGGAGCGATCTTCAGGTGGGAAGAGTGAGGGAATTGGTTAAAGAGGGATACAGAATGGTGTTTAGATGAATAGAAATGGGAGGATAAGGAAGAGATCCCTGGGAGAATACAAGAGGGAGTTTAGAGGGGAGGAGGAGGGAATAAGTCAAAATGGCATATAAAAGGATGTTTAGACTTATGGGAGTGGAAGGATAAGGGAGGGATTGTTCAGGGGTAGGTAAAGTAATAAGTAGGCAAGATGAGGAGTCAGGAGGGATAGAAAATAAGAGAGATGCACAAAGATTACAAAGATTAGGGGTAGAATCTGTTAGGGAAAGTATATATTTATATATGCATGTATGTGTATATATGTATACATGTGTGCATATATCAATACCTACATATAAATATACCCATGCTTAACTGTAGCCTCTAGGGGCTAGGGAAGAAGAAGCGGGGGGCAGGGAGAGATAACAAAATAAAAAGTGCACAGCAGAGAACAAAAGAAAACCTATAAGGAAGCAAAGCAGAGCAAAGCAAACATGGACAATTCTCAACAATGTGTAGTATTGAATACATAGGCTTTCTTGACATGTAAATTTCTTGGTATATATTTTGGATCCCCTCTTACATTGTGCTGTGTACATGACGTTTTTTTTTTCTTATTTTATATTTATTTTAATATATGTTTATAAAGTTTCTTTTTCTTTCTTTTTAAGTTTTATTTTTTATTTTATTTAAGTTTTAACAAAAAACGTTTTTAAGAGAAATATTTGCTAAGATGGTATCATAAGAACATTTGGCTATTCTTATGATGCCACCTTATTTCAAAACATCTCCCCAAATTGGGACCATACTCTCCTAATAGTATTCACAGTTCAAGGAAAAGTACCCTCAAGCTTAAAGAGCACATGTGGCAAGGAGACACAGGTCCTGGTTTCTGGAAGGTTTTTTTCTTCTTTTATGGAGTCCCTCAGATACGATGTAGATTTCTGGCTCTTTGTCGAGGTCTGTAGCCATCTTTCCTTTGTAGATCCAGTTTATCCTGTATTCCCAATGCACATACTTCCATCAGACAGTCACTGGAATCCCAGGGAAACTCCTAGATAGATAGTTCAAATCATTTGATAGACACTGCAAAGTTCATAAAAAGCTACTCTGATTTAAAGGATTTAGGAGACAAAGATCCTTCCCGTCTTTCCAATCCACCACAGAGTCCTTTCTAGCCAGAACTTTAGGCCCATAACCTGCATGGTCAGCTGCCAAATTGGTTTGTTATGGATGTAATCAAGAATATATACCCTGATAAAGTTATCAGGGTTAGAAGATTTTGTTAGTTGCTTTAAGTGGTATGGGGTGATTGTCACAACTGACTCCTCCTATAATAAAAATTGTTAAGAAAATAACCAAATCAGATACGTTTTACAACTATTTCTGGGGGTGGAGACAGAAATGATTAAGCAAGTAATAAATAGAGGAGAACAAAATGGATAAAATAGATTTTTTTATTATATGAAATTGAAAAGGTCTAGTACAAACAAAAGTTATTCAGCTAGGATAATAAGAGAAATTCTGGATTTGAAAAAAAAAAACACTATCCTTCAAATATCTTTGGCAAGAGCCTGATATCCAAGATATCCAGGAATATCTCAGTATCAAATTATATATGAGGAGCCATTGCCCAGCGTATACAAACAAAAGGCTTTAAAAAAAAAAGAATTGCAAACTGTAAATAACTATGTGAAGAATTACTCCAAATCACTAATAATAAAAGAAATACAAATCAAAAGAATGAGGTTTTTTAAATCAAAATCAATACACCAAACAATGAGAAAATTGATCAATGCGATAAAATATGGGAATAGCTAGTTGGACAAGTTGCAGAAAGGCAGATATGATAATACAATATTGGTGGAGCTGTGAATTGGTCTAACCATTCTGGAAAGCAACTTGGAATTATGTTTTAAAAAAGTGATTCAAATATCCATATCATTTAGGACCCTACTAGGATTATACCCTCCAGAAACTGTCATAAATTATATGCCAAAATGCTCATACCCACATTTTTATGGCAGCAAAATTTGGAAATAAAGTAGATGTCCATAGATTAGGAAATGGCTTAACAAAAGATTATATGAAATACTTCAATGGAATACTATTGCACCATAAGGAATACTGAGTATTAAGAATTAAAAGAAGTACAAAAAGACATGAGTCGACAAAGAGTAAAGCAAACCAAACTAGTAAAATTACGTATGTGATGACTACCACAATGTAAATTTTTAAAATTTTTTCTAAAAATGCAAGGAAACTGAATGCTGTGTAATTATAATGACCAAGTTTTCCCTCAGAGGACAGTTTAAGAAAATGTACCTTCCCTTCCTCTTTGTAATCATAAGGAACTACAGAGGTAAGGAATACTACATAAAGTCAGAGTATATGGTTTTTCTAAACTTTTTTTCTTTAAAAAAAATGTAAATGGCTGGATCATTAAGCCTTGGAAATGGAAGCGATGTATTCAGAAATTAATGGAATACAATGCCAAAAAGTTATAATAATTTTAAAGGAAAGTTTAATTTAATAAGACAAACGACTTGGGGAGGGAGAGGGAAGACATTTCTTTATCTAGCAATTTTGGTGTCAGTGACATAGAATATCTTTGAAAAGGTTATTGTACCCAAGACTGAAGCAAAATCACTTTGGCAACTGAACAGAGGATGAATTGTAGTAGAGAGAGACTTAAGACAGGAAGACCAATTAGAAAGCAAGTACGGTGGTGCAGGCAAGGGGTCATGAGGGCTTGAACCAGCATAGCGGCTGTGTGAGAAAAGGGGGAATCATGTGAGATTGAAATAATATATGGTAATGGGATATTAGCTAGTGTGGATAATCAAAACAAGTGAGGGTTGTTTTGTTTTGATTTTTTTTTTTAAGAATGAGGACACATGCATGTATTTGCAGGCAACAGAGAGGGCCTGAGATTGAAGATAAAGAGAATTAGGAAGACTGTGGGGATAATCTCCTTTAAAAAATGGGAACAGATAGGGTTAGAAGACAGGCAAGGAGTTATAGGAGCAAGCAGAAAGAGAGTCAGGAAGGTAGGGAGGGAGGAAGGTATGTAGAAAGACTGGTCTTGACAGGGAAAAAATCTCACTTCTTTTTATCCAAGTTAGGAGGAAAAAGTGTGGAAAAAATGTTGGGGTGCTGTGAGATGACAAGTAACAGGAAAGTGGGAGCTTTGAATGGCCTCAATTTTTTTTGAAGTATGAGACATGGTTCTCAGCAGAGGATACAAGCAAGGATGCTGTGGAAAGCTTGAAGAGAAACCAGAGATTTTAGAAAATCTCTGTGAGAGTGGCATAATGAATTGGTTAGGTAAGAGTAGAATGATTACCTTGTTGAAGTGAGGCCCAAATGGGATTAGATACCATAAATTTGTAGTGGACCCGGTCACTATAGTTTCATGATTTCTTTCAGCTCTGCTCAGCAGCATATAAATCCAAGTGAAGGAGTGGATGGTAAGAGTAATATGAGTTTGGGAAGTTTGGGAGTTTGGGAAGACATGATCAGTAGTACCAAAAAAGAAGAAGGAATTCCAGAAATGAAGATGGTACAAGTTGAATTTGGATACAGCTAGGTGGCACAGCAGATAGAGGATGAGGTTGGAGTTTAGGAAGACATGATCGGTAGTACCAAAAAAGAGGAAGGAATTCCAGGAGTAAGGATGTACAATTGGAATTTGGGTACAGCTAGGTGGCACAATGGATAGAGTGAAGAGCCTGAAGTCAGGAAGACACATGTTCTTGAGTTCAAATCAAATTACTGACTGTGTGACTCTGGGTAGTCACTTAACCCCATAGACCTCAGTGTCCACATCTGTAAAATGACCTGGAAAAGGATATGGAAAATCACTCCAGTATCTTTGCCAGGAAAACCCCAAAAGGGATCATGAAGAGTCAGACATGACTGGAAAATGACTGAACAACAAAAAGAAGTCAAATTGATTTAAAAAGGGGTTGAAAAAAGGAGAATGCAGCCAGTGCAAAAATGACACACTGTGAAAGTACTGAGGGGTGGAAGGAATAGAAGTCATGGTGAGGTCGGTGACCAGGGTCATAACGCATAAGGAAAGGGGGAATGACAAAATATATTTGCTCAGATAAAGAAATTTTGAAGTTCAGAAACAGAAGACATATCTCTTGTAGACTGTGTGTACATATATATGTATGTGCATATGCATATATGTACTATGTTGCATGCTATATACACAGGGAGAATACTATGCTGTGACGGTTAATCTATTTGACATTAGATGTCTAAAAGTATATAGTTCCTTGAAAAAAAACCTTTCTAACCACTAAAACCTGACATCTGTACCCTCTTCTATGCCTAATACTTACTAACACAAAGAAAGCAGATTGGAATTTAGTTAGGACAAGGTCAAGTATTCCTTATATGTTCTACACTGTTTCTAAGTCAGAGGCCAAGTCCAGATTCAACCAGAGTTCCAGTGCAACTTACCATTTAAAATAGTCTCTCTCTCTCTCTTTATTTTAAGCTAGAGTCCAAATGATGTTTTAGGAATCCATACTGTTCTCTCCTGCTAGGAAAATGGAAATTCATGTTACCAGCCCATGTGTATTGAACATCTTAAAATATTTCCATCTGCTTCTGAAGTTTCCATGAGAGGATGCCAAAAAGTCTTTTACAGATTAACAAGAAGGTAAATTGAGAGTTTTGATGGAGCTTTTCTCCAACCACATCTTTCCACCACCACCACTACCCTACCCCACTCCCTCCCATGCACACACCTAGTAAATGTTCAGTATCAGCTCTGAAACAGTTTTCTTTTGACATGCAAAAGATATTATCTGTAAATATTGTAGGCCTTACTCTTACTATGCCATCAAAAGGGGTAGGTTCTCTACTGTACTGTAAGCCTTGAATCCAGAGCTAACCAGTCAAGCACCTCTATGACATGATTTGAAAGATGCCAAATATACTGCTTATACCCCACCATAACCTTCAAATTTCCCCACTGGCCTACTGGGGTATCTAAAAATCCCTTGTTAGGTTGACTCCAGAAAGAACATTAAAATGCATACATTCTGTCCAAGCTTAGCAATGCTTAATAAGTACCTATTGAATGCAAACTGATTTATCAGGTTAACTCTACTTGACCTAGCTGAACCAGAACTTTAAGTAGTTTTATTCAGTGTGTATATATTTTGATAGGGCACAGGAAAGAAAAATCAGTTTAAAATATGGAACATTGCCTAGAGAGGGGAGGCCTGGTTGGAAACATTGGTGGAAAGCCCTGACTTTCCTGGAAAGCCCAGGTGGGCATAAAGCCACTCCTGGGAAGAGAAGATGATTGTAAAGAGAAAGCAGGCATTGAAGGGAGAGAAAGAAAAGAGACAGACACAAATTTTGTCTCTTTCACAGTTTGGGCTGACTCTGCTTAAGCAATAGTAAATTCATAACAATAATGTTTATGAACATTTGGGTAACATTTTGAGGTTTGGCTTAAATGCCTAGCATATAAATTTCTGAGCTATTGAAGTTATTCTATTTATTTGTGAGGCTTTGTATATGATATGAAAAGTTGAGAAAGGCAACATACTACCTATAACTATACATTATGACAGTTTCTCATTTATCTTCAAAAAAGAAACACCACACAACCTAGGAGAACAGAACCCAAACTCTACCTCCAAAAAAGCATAGAGATAATTTTATGAGTGACAAAAAGCAAGAGAAAAGCTGCCATTGTACTGTGGAGATAAGATTAAGGGGGTGGCAATATTGGGGAGTTTTTGTTTGCTTTTGTCTCCCATCATAACAGTAGAAATTACTCCCTTGGTTGGGTTGTTTTAACTACAGGACCAAGGGTCATCAAAGGCTCTCTTTCCAAATGTCTGAGTTATTGTGGTTTGGAAGAAGGATAGAGTATTAGTGGTTGTTATTTGTCCTTCATTCTCAAAGATGACCATGACATTAAGGAGGTGATGCTATGATGGACAAGTAAATTGGATTTAAGTGAGGCAGGGTTGTGCAAAGTCACCAATCTCACTTTCTCCCTTGGAGCCATCTAAGTCCAGTGGCAAGATATAGATCAGGATGACTGGAGATGGTCCTGGAAGCAGTGGGAGACCTTGATCTTTTTAAGCTAAGGTCTTTAAGAGGTTAATCTTATACCAAAGGACTCTTAATAGCTTTATAGGGATACTCCAGTTTCTATGGGGGGAGAGGGGCAGGGGAAGGGGTTGAAAGATAAAGTCACTGAAGGAAAGTACAGCTATACTCAGATGGAGCTGACTATATGCTCCCTTATTTAAGTTTCAATTGTGTTGCCTGAATAGGGAAAATTTATTGTGATCATGGATATTATGAGTCCCTGAGAGCCAGTTACCTGTGTGGGCACTCCTGGTTATTGTGGTTATGGCTAAATGAAAGTCTTTGAAAGTCCTTGAAGTTGCCTGAACTGTCATGTGCAGCTAATATTAAGCAACATGGATGGGTGAGAGATAGGGGAATAATGGATATTTTATGCCTAATAGTAAAGATCAAAGAGTCTGTAATACTTTATTATACAAATTCCCTTCATAATAGCTTCATGTGACTAGTAAAGAAGGTGGAACATACTTACAACTGGAAGTACATTATCAGCAGCTGAGGAGAGTGATTATAATGATTGCTGAGTCCATTCATAAATTTATCTGTTTGATGGAGCAAGCTGGGAAGGTCTCAGGTGAGTGGTATAGATTTTTAAGTTGTCTCCATGATGCCTCGTCCATTTCTATCACCGAGACCAGTCAGCAAAAGTTTGCTTTTACTTGGGAAAGAGTTCAGTATTCCTTCATTGATCTTCCTCATGGTCATTTAAACATTCTTTCATGTTGTTACATTTTGGTGACTATAGGACCCCCATTTTGTGAAAAAAAAATGCTTCAATCTGCATTCTGAGTCTATCACTTCCATCTCTGGAGATGGGTACCATTTTGCATCATGGGTCCTTTGGAATTATCTTGGATCATAGTCTTGATCAAAGTAGCTAAGTCACATAATATTGCATCACGGCGTACGATATTCTCCTAGTTCTGCTCACTTCACTTTCTATCAGTTTATACAACTTCTTAGGATTTCCCCCAAACCATCCTGCTCATCATTTCTTCTAGCACAATGCTATCCTATCGCAATATGAACTACAGCATTCAGGTGAAAATATAATACTTGAAAATCTACTTTGCATTTATGTAGTATTTTCATTCAATCCTTAAAGAAAATAGTACTGATGTGATTCAAGAAAAATGTCAGTATCAACCATAATAAATTACATCAAAAGAACTCCACCAATTTGTCTTCATTCCTCATAAAGTGAGGTAAAAGCTTGTCTACAGCTGTCTTATGGCATATGACCATAAGAGTCATTCATTTACATAGTGCATTGTGGTTTACCAAGTGCTTTCCTCATACCATCTCCATAAGGCAGGAAGGACAGTTATTATTATATCTCTATTTTATGCATGAAGAAATCAGAGCTTAGGGAGATTAAATGCCCAAAGTCACACAATTATTAAATGGCATAGGGAGAGGGCAAACCCTGGTCTTCTAACTTCAGGTTATTATTTTCGCTACACCACACTGCATTTCTAAAGACATAATGAGAAACAAAGCCTGTCCTATGGTTTCTTACCCATATATGTTAGATAATTCAATTCTATTCTGAAGACAGAGAATGAACTTATAGACTTAGCTACACTTTAAATAAAGACATGCACAAAAAAGTTTCAGGCAAGAGCACATATGTGGTTCAGCTCAACCTATCGTTACTTATTGGCAAAACCCAAAATATAAATTCAACTAACAATAGAATCAATAGCATTATCATAGAAATTCTAGGTGATTGACCTGGGAGATCATCCAGTTTTACATCCTCATTTTTTAAATAAAGAAATTAAGGTACAAAGCAAGGTAGCAATTTGCTTAAGATAATTTGGGTAGAGAGCCAAGATCCAAATCCAAGTCCTTTGCAAATCTCACTACTGTACCATATGAAGGGCAATGCTTTTCCCCACTATAAAAATCTTCCCAAGGACCTTCCTAATGACACATTACAAGTGCTGACTCTTTTCTGGGTGAGCCTTCCTCTGGACTGCCTCTGAAGCAAATTAGATTTACCAAGTGGAATCCATTTTTACCAAACAACTAGGAGGGCAAAATAAGCAATTAAATCTTTTGAGAATTACACCTACCACACCTTTTTTTCAGGAGCTAATAAACATCCAACCAACATCTATAACTTGGTGTTTTCATTGGCAATTTGGTACGTTGAGGAGTCAGCCTGGTTTCAGGGAAGCACAAGGTAAGATCACCAGAGACTGCAAACATACAAAAGATTCCAAAATTTAACTGGAAGACTCAGACTGCTGTCAAATAACAATGGTAATAATAGTTATCTTTATGTGGGACTTTAAGGCTTGCAAAGCTGTCTAGTCTAAATGATGTCTTGAGCATTCTTGACATTTTAAAGCTTACCCTAGAGAGAAATATCCTACTTTTTTGTGTACATTCTTACCATGTTAGATTGACTCTGGAAAATTTCTCTGGAAATAGTATAAAAGAAAATTCATAACTCCTTGGTATCTATATTTTCAAAGCCTTCAAAACCAAATAAGATATTTTCTGAACTCAAAAGCTTTGGGGGAAAGAGTGATAACTTTTATTTATATAGTACACAGATCTACAATAAAATCTTCACTTAAAACAACACTGTTTTCTGCACTGGCATTTTGCTTATTGCTTTTTCTCACTAGAGAAGTCAGCTTATATCAGAATATTTAGCCATTCTTTTTTCCAGGTCATAATTACCTAAGTTTTCGTTTCATCAACTACCTTGGCAATGTATCTGTGATTAAATATGATATTCCCCTGGATACAGATCACAGCTCACCCAAACCAGCTAAAACTGTGAAATTCTTGTCTGTGCCCTTCCACAGGTTTACCCCAAGGGACATACTTGATAAATGGGGGGCCTTCCTCACAGTCTCTCATAGTGAGGATACCCAACATAACATACCATTAATTATCAACAAGATATTTTTGCTTTAACTTGGAAAAGCAAGACTTGTTGAAATACAGCTGTGGTTTTTACATCCTATACTCAAGGGGTCCATGAAACATAAAAAGTTAAGAGCCACCTAATTCGCTTCCCAGGAGCACTGCATTGGCAAAGGACAAGTTGTCCCCTTGCTTAGCTGGTGCTTTGGTTGGCTCTTTATCAGACTATGCTTTTGCTGCTACCAGCTACCAGCTCCAGTTGTCTCTGCTATCAACTCTTGTTTCTGAGGGGAACCTCTCATGGCACTTCCGAACTTTTGAAACTCATGAGATTGTATCCAGGCCAATCCTGTCTCCAGATGCTCATTCAAAACAAATAATAAACAAAAATAAACCAGAGGTAAGAGAAACAAGAGCTGGTGTTCTTGGACCATGGAGGGCAGGTGACAGAATTTTGTTGCCCCTCTCTTACTTGGAGGTTCACAATAGTCTCCTCCACTCAAAAGCCATCGAAAGGAAACATTATCCTTTCCTATGTCGAATCAATTTTCACTTGGCCTCTCCTGTGTTGTCAGTCCTTCCATTTATGCAGTCAACCAACCAGAAGACTTTTTTTTAACATCACATAGTACTGTGCCTGAATCATCATACCTGAAACCAGCTTCCACGTCTTCCATATGGTGGGTTGGCACTGGACGGGAAACTCTGCAGGTAGTCATTGTTTATCTTTCATTTTCAAAGAGGATCATGCAGAACGAATATGATGCCATGACATGCAAGTAAATTGGATTTAAGTGAGGGAGGACTGTGCAAGGTCACCAGCCTCACTTTCTCCTCCAGAGGCACCTGGGTCCACTGGCAAAATATAGATCAAGACGACTGGAGATGGCCCTGGAAATACTGACTGCAACACTTATGAGGAAGGACAAGCTTAAATGATCTAATGACAACCCTTTTGGACTAGCCCTTCTATCGAATTTGTAATCATGCCTTTCTTTATATTGCTCTGATGAGTCACTTCACTTAGGATTCCATCACCTTTTGTAAAATAATAATTCCAAATAACCTTACGTCAAAAAACTTCTGACATGAATCATTAGCTAATTTGTTTATGAACACAAATTAATCACATGCAAAAATGCAAATGAATAAAACAAAAATTATTAGGCTTCCACAAATTAATGGAATGAATGGGATACACAGGCCAGTAATATAGTAGGCCAAGCAATGGGCCATATCCATTATATTTTACTCATTGATAGAATTTTTTTTACCATAAAGTCATGAACTCTTAGATTTGTAAGGGACTTCTGAAGTTTTTCTAGTCCAATATGTATCTAAATATTTCTGTCAATAAAAGGCCTACAATCTTTTGTCAAGCAAACACCTCCATGGTGGGAAAATTGAATTATACCTCCAAGTGTAGCTCATCCCACCTTTGGAAAGTTCTAATTATAAATTTGCCTGAATTTGCCTTTGCAATGTGTAGTCACTGTTCCTTGCTTTGTCCTGTGGAGCCAAGTCAAACAAATCTAAACTCTCTCTGCTACAGCCTAGCCCTTCAAATCCTTGAGAAGAAGTATTAAGGTCACCTATCCCCAAGTCTTCTCTTCTCCAGGGTAAACATTCTGAATTCCTTCAGCGGATTCTCTTTGAGGATAGGAGCACAGGATGTCACTTGACCTCAACTCTGGTGCCAAAGATGATGAGCCCAAAGGGGTAGCATGCCTTTGATAAGCAGTTTCACAGCTGTTGAAAAGGTCAAGTGGTTTAACAAATTCTCATTTTTAGTCTGGTGTCGCCAACACTTGCTTTAGGACTTTGTACATGGTAGGTGCTTAGAAAACTGTAAAATCAAACTGAATTCAGAGGTTCCAGTGCCTCTGCAAATTCACTATGTAGCCTGGTGCAAATCATTTTCTTTCTTTGGAATTCACCTACTCTTTCACAAAATGGGAAGACTGGATTAGATAATCTCTGAATTTAGCTACAACATGATGGCAGACTAGATATGAGATTGATAGAGAGCTGGGTCTCAAGTCAGAAAGACCAAAGTTCAAATCCAAACTCAGATACTTACTAGCAGTGTAACCCTGGGCAAATCATTTAACCTCTGTCTGCCTCAGTTTCCCCAACTCTATAATAGGGATGATAATAATAGCATCTAAGTCCTAGGGTTGTTGACAGGATCAAATGAGATAACATATGTAAAATGCCTCACATAGTACCTGGAGCCTAGTAGATCCTAAATAAGTGCTTATTTACTTCTTTCCTTCTATAAATCATATTATTATTATTTTTCAGGGATACACATTACTATTTGCACTAATCTACTTGTTCTTGGCAGACCACCTTTTATCCTATTAAGGGATTTTGCTGGGAGATAAAGTTCTGCCTGACTCAATAATTATCTTTTTTTAAAAAAAAATAAATAAGTGGTGACATGATTCCAGAGAAAAAGCCCCAACAGCCATTTGGTGCAAACATAGGGGTCCTCAGCAAACAAGATGATAGAGTGACTTTGAGATAAATTTAGACGATACAGAGTGGAAGTTGTGAATTGTTCAGAGACTTTATAAGGACCAGGATGGCCTGAACACTGGTGCCAAAAATGAACCAAAATGGGCAGCATGCTTTTGATAAGCAGTTTCGCAGCTGTTTAAAAGGTCAAGTGGTTTAACACATTCTCATCTAAGGACAACTCTACCTCCCAGTTTCCAGTGTGAGCTCATACTAAGGCACAGTGCTCTGAACTAGGCTAGCTATTCTTAGGTGAGACTATCTTTAGGCTATGGATCTGACCTTCTGCAGAAGTGCAGAATAGTCATTTAGTACAAAAACTTCTGGAGTCACCCAGGAATGCACAGCAAATTACAGTATCAGGCATTTTATTGCCTAAAGAGTCATACAAACACTATATAATAAAACACTGAGCTTTGGAAACTGCCTATTATCTAAATCACCATCTCCTAATTCTTCTTTTGTTTATTAACCTTTCTTGATCATGACTATTCATTAATGCTGCTTCCTCGAGGCACTTGGGAATTCATTTTTAATTTGTATGTTGTTTTATAAATGAAACTTATTTGGATGATTATATTCTGCTTATATCCCTAATTAGAATGCAAGATTCTTAAAACAAAGACCTTCACTTTCTCCAATCCAATAAGCATGCATTAAGCATCTACAATATGCAAGACATTGTCCTAGGCACTTAGGGATACAGAGGAAACAAAGACAAATTTTAAAACAGTCTCTATCCTAAAAGAGCTTTTCATTCTATTGAAGAGTTGATTAGTCAATCCATTTGCATTTTTAAGCACCTTTGATGTGCCAGGCACTGTTGCTGATTTCTGGGGATACAAAGAAAAGTGGGAAAAAAACAGTCTTTGAACTCCAGGAGTTGTTGCTCAGCTGTTTCAGTCATGTCTGACTCTTCATGACCCCATGTGGGGTTTTCTTGGCAAAGATACTGGAGTGCTTTGACATTTGCTTCCCTAGCTCATTTTACAAATAAGGAAACTGAGGCACATCAAGGGAAATGACTTGTCTAGAGTCACACAGCTAGTAAGCATCTGAGGCCAGATTTGAACTCTGGAAGATGTGTCTTCCTGACTTCAGGGTCTATGCCATCTAGCTGCCTTACCCTCTAGGACTGTATACTCTAATTCTAATAACATGCAAATAACTTGATACATATAAGATATATGCCAAGTAGATGAAGGTAGACATGGAGAGACACAATGAGTAAACAGATAATATATACACAATAATTTGCAAAACAGGAAAGCACTAATAAGTAAGGGCATCAGCAAAAGTTTTCTATAGGAAGTGGCACGTAAGTGCATGTAGGGTATTCTAAGAAGTTGCAATATAAAACAGAGTGCAGTTCAAGTATGAGAGACAAAATGGGCAAAGGCAAAGAGGGAGGAGATGGAATACTGAGCTCAGAATGAACAAGAAGCCCACTGTAGTAGAAACAGGGCATCCATATAAAGGCCTGAAAAGGCAGACTGTAGCCAGTGGACCACACAATATTAGAGCCAGAAGGGACCTTAGCTATGTAGTACCACCTCATTCCTTTTACAAATAAGGAAACTAAAGTCTAGAGGGGAAAAATGACCTGCCCAACAGATAGAGCCAGGTTTGGTACCCAGATTTCCTGAATATCCACACAACTGTTGTTTAGTAGTTTCAGTTCTGTCCAACTCTTCACGGGTTCCATTTGGGGTTTTCTTGGCAAAGATACTGGAGTGGTTTGCCATTTCCTTCTCTAGCTCATATAAAAATGAAGAAACTGAAGTAAACTGGGTTAAGTACTTGCCTAGGGTCACACAGCTAGTAAGTGTCTGAGGCTGGATTTGAACTCATGAAGATGAGTCTTCTTGACTCTAGGCCCCACATAATATCCTAGTCAATGTAGCCATGCATTATACTTTTGTATACTTTTTTGCATACACTATGCAGCCAATATTGCACTTATGTATACTTTTTTTTTTAACATCTCCACACTTAGTGCCTACCATGGGATAATGCCCTGGGCAAGGAGTGTGGTGGGGGAACCATCCAGGAAGTACTCAGGACATTCAGGCTGATGGCTGACTTATACACAACTTATATGAAGATAGATTAAGACAGTACTTGGCTTCTAGAATCCTACTTCCAAAGGCAGAAATTAACAAAACTATTGATTTATTTAATCACCTGTAAAGGAGAGAAGAAGAAACAAGCATTTATTAAGGACCTACTATGTGCCAGTCACTGTGCTGTCTTTTATAAATATTATTTCATTTGATCTTCCTGTAACCTACAATCACAAAGATTTCTACATTAAAGCAAGAATTCTTAACCTGGGGTCTGTGAATTTAAAATATATATATTTTTTGATAGTATGATTGGTTCCTTACATTCTTATATATTTTACTTTAGGTATCGAAAAATGTAATTCTGAGAATTTTAGAGGTTAAGATTCCCTAGCTTAAATGAAGTGAGATTGTACCAATAAACCAGAATTTTAATAAATGTCCCCACCCCAAGGTCAGTGCTTATATTGTGATTCTTCAGCCTAGTGATAGTCACTGACAAGGGCATCCTCTTTGGGATGCTAATAAAAGTAGAAAGGAGTAGGGCACTGTTAGAGGGCTGATGAGTTTAAGGCTAGAATTGATATAGAAGGAGAACAGGCCAGTATGTGCCAAATCTTATCAAAAATAGAATTTCAGAAAAAGCATTTTCCATTGTGTTAAAAATCCATTGTGTCCATGAATATTATTGTTGTGCTGGCTTGTTGTCCTTGTTTCATTAAAATCTAAGTTTCTAAATCACAGAATTTGAAAGTTTGAAGGGATCTCAATGGCTACCTAGCCCAGTCCATTCAATAATATAATCCTCACTATAACAAATGGTCAGCCAACTTCTACATGATGACTTCTAAGAAGGGGAAAAATCACCACCTGCCAACATTAGCCATTCGACCTCTAGACACATCTAATTGGTGGGAAGGTTTTTGTAATATCAAGCCTGAATTGACCAGTTTCCAACTTTTACTACTTGCTCCTGGTTTTCCTCCTCTCAGGCCAAAGAGAAGCACTCTAATCTCTACATGACAGCCCTTCAGATTTCTGACTGACATAACCTCCTGAGGCTACTCTCCCTCGTGCTCAATATTCACAGTTTCTTCATCCAATCTTTATATGACATAGACTCATCTCTTCATAATTCTGCCTATGGTTAGTGCTCCACTCGGAACATTCTGTAACTTTTCAATGTCCTCAAACCATAGCACCCAAAACTAAATGCAAAAATGATGAATCCTGACCAGAACTAAGTACAGTGGGTCTATATGTCAAATTATGTTCCTTAACCTAGCCCAAGATTGGATTAATTTTTTTGACTGCCATTCACATTGCTGACCCATATCGAGCTTGCAGTCTCCTAAAACTCCAAGATCTTTTATGGTTGATAACTATGCCTCCCTCATCTTTTCCTTGTGAAATTGATTTTTTGTATATATATATATACATATGCACATATGGCATATGTACATGGAGATATTTACATTCATTCCCAATTAATTTCATCTAATTAGACTCAGCTTAAGTCTCTAGCCTGTCAAGATTCCTTTTGGATTTTGACTCTCAGCTTTGTGTCACAATCAGATTTAATGAATGTGCCATCTGTTCCTTTATCCAAGTCATTGATAAAAATCTTAAATAGCAGAAAGCCAAACCCAGATCCCTGAAGCAGTAAATCTTCAGATGGTTCAGATTTCATTGTGCTCTGGCCATGAACCCTACAAATTGGAATGTAGGAGGCCCCAATAATTGGGAGACTGATCAAATTTTCTGCATTTCAGGGGAAGAAGTAATATTCAAAAAGGACTCTCCCAAGGCCACCAAGTTCCCAGCTTCATAACACATCCCTCACTACCCACAGCCCCTTTGCCATTCCAGAAATTGTACCCTCAGAGACTATTTATAGTTAAGTAAACTGACCTTTATCCAACAGCCAACTAGAGAGGCAAATTGTGCTAGGTCAAATTTGTTCAACAGCAAAAAATTTTAAATGAACAAATATCATTTAACTGAAACCAAAATACAATAATAATAATAAAGAGTTAGAGCTTTAAGGTTTGCTAGGCATTTTAACATATAGATTTCATTTGTATCATGCACTTTTGTCCTTTGGATTGGTAACCACAAATTACCATGATGAATTCTCTTAAGTATTTGCTTGCAGCCAGAGTCTTAATGACTAATCAAAATATCCCAGATTCACACAATCCTATTCTTCCAAAGAAATCAAAGATAGATGAGAAGAAAATGTGTTTTTACAATAAAATGTCTTCCAAGAAAAATAGTTCACATACTTTAAGACCACAAATACTCTTAGACTGATGCTATCCAGTGGCCAAGTGGTGGTGGACAAAGCTGTCCCTTTACAGTATTTAGGGCTACAGGGGAGCTCAGAAATCACTTAGCCTTCTGTGATCTTATGTCTATTTACCTTTCTAACCTTATTTAATGCTCCCCTTAACGTACTCTACATTCCAACTAAACTGTTCTATTTGTTGCTTCCCAGATTGAGCATTCCACTCTCATCTCTGCACAAGTTTCCTCTTCAGCTTTAATTCAGATGCCATCTTTTCCCCTTTTACATCCACTCAGGTGTTATTGTTCTTTCTCTTCTGAAATGACTTAGTATTTATTTATTCAAGTCTATGTTGTATTCGACCCCACTCCAGACTCCAAGAATGGAAGTTCCTTGAGAACAAAGACTGCTTCATTTCTATATTTGTATCCCCAGGGCCTACCACATAGTAGGTGTTTAATGTTTGCTGAATTGAATACTAGATTCAGTAGGATATTAAAAGAAACACCAATGTCTTAAGCTATTAAAGTTTTAAACTGCACTAAGACTTTTGGGACATTCTATATAAGAGAGAATCCCTCACAAGATAATTTCTCATTCTAAAGAGGGAAACAAAACAGAGACGCATAATCTCCAAAGCAAGTAACAGATCATGCATATAATCAATTACAGTTATACGATGAAGCCTTTACTCATACTGAGTAATTCTGAGAAATCACATTAAAGTAAAGAAAGATAAAGTGTAAGGATATTCCAAAGACTATTAGTTTCAGATGATTGTTTCCGCAAGTGCTGAGCTGACAACAATCCTTGGGCTCTTCTTTCTAAATACTAGGACAGGACACAATGTGGCCCTCTAGTTCCTCAAGTGTGGCCCTTTGATATATTTGTTCTTTGAAGTTTGGATTCAGTCAAAGGGCCTCACTTGAGGACTGGGAGGGCCACGTGTGGCCTTGAGGTCACAGATTCCTCATCCCTGTACTAGGAAGTTTGAAGCACATATCTCTGATCATTTCCAAGATAAACAATTAAGTCAACTTTATAAAAATAAAAGCCATTCCCCATAGCTAAATGGTCAAAAGATATGAACAGGTAGTCCTCAATGGAAGAATTCTAAGCTATGAATAACTACCAAGGAGAGAAACGCAAATTAAAGCAACTTGACTTCATATTAGGAAAAGTGACAAAAAAAAAGAAAAATGACAATTGTTAATGGGGTTGTGAGAAAATTGGTACACTGATGTTCTATTGATGGTGCTGTGAATTAATGCAGGCATTCTGGAAAGTAATTGAGATCTGTGCCCCCAAATTATTAAACTGTGCATACCCTCTGACCCAATAATATCAATCAATCAATAAACGTTTATTAAATGCCTTATATGTGCAAGGCATTGTTCTAAATGTATTAGGCCTGTACCCCAAGCAGTTCAGAGAAAGAGATTCTATAATCCTACACAAACATACAGTAGTTTTGAACCCATCAAAGAGAATGTTATCCACACCTGAAAGGGTAGCACCATCTTATTGGCAGAGCAGCATAATTAGAACTGCAATTTTTAGGTTCTACGAATGATTCCTAATGATACACATTTTAGACATCTGTGTGTGTGTGACTCTCTCCCCTTCTTCCCTCCCTTTCTCTTCACAGTAAAGCAAAGTAAGTCTCTATGAGTTCATCAGGACAAGGAATGCCCTATTCCTAAGCATCTGTCTATGGATTAGTAAACAAATCTTAGGGAGTTCCTTCAGTTACACAGAAGTAACCTGATTTGCCCAGTGGAGCAATAACCCGGACCATCAATGCTAGAGGATGGATTCATATCATTTTTATATCATACAGAATGATATAGTGGAAAAAGCTCTGACTCCAGAGTCAAACATTAAGGGTTTTAATCCCCTTTCTGATATCTACTATCTGTGTGACCCTGAGTAAGTTGCAACGTCTCTGAACCTCAGTTTCCTCATCTTTAAAATGAGGATAGATTTTGAATGCCCTCCCAGATATATACCTATACATATATATATACACATATATATATATATACACACACATACATACATACACATTCAAGATATATACATACATATGTGTATGTATGTAAGTATGTATACATATATACACAAGTATGTACAAATTAATGTTTTTCATTCAACAAGGGCCCATAATTTAAGAGAAATCTGTGTATGGGGCAAGAGGACAGCAATGAACTCAAAATAAATGTAATAGATGCTGATTGTCTGTTTTGTTCTTTTATGTTCCCTTAAAAATACTTTCATTTGACTACAAGAACACATTTATTCTCTTAGCCTACTAAGAGAGTGAACGGCAAAAAGAGTGAATGACTAGATAAAGAAAAGCTTGTTATTGGCAAATAAAGGCTAGGTCAACGTAGATTTAGTGGATCTGATAAAAGTTGCTCATGGCCATAAGATTTCTTAAAACTCTTTGAAGGTTTTTATAAACCATGGCTATTAGGGACAAAATTAATATTGATAAATATTTGGTCTTTCTTAATTCATTTAGATTCCAAATGATGGACTGAATTTTCCAGGATTAAGTAGCTACATGAACGACCAAGACTAAATCATTGGTCAAGAAATTGGTCAAGAAATTTTACAAGATGAATTCATTTGTGCTACTTTAAATTTTAGATGACTTAAAATGGAAATTAACCTTTCCATGAATTTTAGTAAAGTGATTTCTATTTTAATTTTTTTTAGATATGGAGGTAACACAATCATTAGAGTAGTAACCTTGCCTCTAACACTTTACTATTTATGTAGACCCCACCAAGTCATTTAATTTATATGGGTCTTGGGCATCTCCTAAGACTCTTTTATTAACACACACACACACACACCATACAACATAATACACAAATTATGATGTACATTAGTGAAAAGATTTCCACAATTTAGAACGTATTAATCTATGCGTTTTCTACACTAATCAGAGATTCCTTATGTATTTACATATTTCTGGGTTGCTTTATTTAGGGAAGCAGGAATAGTATAGATTCTTTGATTTTTTTTGGGGGGGAGACTATTAGATATCTTTATGTTAATAGATAAATAATATCAAAATATTCCCATTCATAACCTGATCTACTTTTTCTATTTCTGACTTGAAATCCCAGCAAAATCATTGGATGTAGGAGGGGCACCACAGCATTTAACCAATGATTTTGTTAGTATCAGAGAAGCCCTGGATGAAGAAAATCCTCCCAATGAAGAGCCCCTTGTATGCAACTTTGATTATTAAAGAGTTATCTAGAACCAGATTGTGAAAAGAAAAAATAACAAAAACAACAATAAAATGGGTGATAGAGAAAGCAGATGAAAGTTGAAAATGAAACACTCCACATATCAAATTTGGGGATCCCACTATTCCCTTTCTGTTCAGTTTTTAGACTTCAAAGAAAGAAAAACATGACTCTAAGGGGAGCACAGGGACCTGATCCTAGGTAAAACTGTAAGTAGGTGCTAGTGTCTGTGATACCACTTTCCAAAGGATGTCAATAATAATCTACAGCCATAGAACAGAAAGAAAATTGAGAGAAAGAGAGACAGAAAGAGAGGAAGAGAGAGAGAGAGAAAGAGAAAGAGAGAGAGAGAGAGGGTGTGTGTGTATGTCTACATCCTATGAGTAGGTAAAGGGAAAAAGTCAGGTTAATTTGTTTTAATTTCCCTGGCTCCAGTTGTGGCATACCACAGACTCAATATATCATACTTCACAGTGACATAATCTCCAAGGTCATTTTAAACTTAAAGGAAAATACGATAACTGCCATCTATCAGATGGTCCTCAAAATACTTGAAGAGGGATTAGATTTGTTGCATCCTCAGAGGAATGAACTAGATGCAATGGGTAAGACTAAGAGAAGTAAATTTAGACCCAATGTAAGGAAAGTTTTCCTAACAATCAGAGCCGTCCAATTTGGCTGCCTAAGGAAGTCTTCAAGCAAAGGCTAGAGGACCAATTGGTAAGGATGTGGTAAAAAAGGATTCCTACTCAGATGTTGATTGAACTAGATAGTTTCTTAGGCCCTTTCCTTTTCTGTAGCTCTATGAACCTCATGGGCAATCTACACGAAACCTGTTCTTCTCTAGTCTTGACTTGGATCACGACAAGTGGGTCTAGTGGGTCGAAGCCAGCTTAAATCAAAGAACTTGAGGGCGTAATATTAGTCTAATGTTCTGTTACCCTTTATCTTTCTCTCTCAGAATGTCTGGGTTGCACTGTTGACTGAATCTACAAGTAAAAATTGGTAATGTTACACATATACGTCCAGAGAAAACTCATTAGGAGCAGTTGGCCTAATCGTTCACATTGAGGAAAAGCCAAATAAAAGCAAAAGAAGGGAGGAAAAGGCTCAGGCTCAAACTCTTCAGTTAAGTCATCTGGATACCTCCTAGCCACAAGCCATCTGATCTTAATAAAGAAATCTTGGCCTTTCTCTCCTAATATCAGATGGAAGTCAGAACATCAGATCTAAAGTACATTACAGACAATGTCTTACTAAAGATTTCTCCAAGAGGTTCATTTGATGAGGAGCGGGATTCTTCAGATGGGAGTAGAGCAGATGCAGAAAATGGGAAGGTCAGTTCATATAAAGTTCATACCTGGTGAACATTTTTCAAAAGATCAGCAGCACTCAAGGTAGACAAGATTTCTGTGGCCTCCATATCAATTAATGCATACAGACTAACAGTACTTTTTAAAATAATATTTATTGGTTTAACATTTTCTTTATGAGATCAACACACCATCACTTTAAGGATACCTTGCTCTTGAATACTTAATGCAAAATTATTTGCAAAGCGTCACTATAAAAGTGACAGCAAGTACTTTACCAGAAAGAAGTGGCTGAGTGTTTTGGCTGAACTTTGTTTCTCCTTTCTTACTTCAAATTGTTGTTTGAACCAGTTCACAGAGTAACATGATAATGAAAAGAACAAACAGTGTGACTTTTAGTATACATAACATACACATTGAGAAACCAATTCAACTATTTGAGGTTTTTAAAAAGGCGCACTGTCCCATCCTCCTCAGCAGCAATATTGAACTACAAAATATCCTGAGAAAGATCAGAGTAAAGGCTTCTTCACTAATAGGAGTAGTTAAAGTGTCAATTAATCTATCCACACACACACACACACACACACACACACACACACACACACCTTTCTCTCCTTTTTTGAGGTGTTGAAGAGGTTAGCCAAGGAAACAGACATGTAACAATCACTTGGTTCAAAGCCCACATCCATTTCTTTAGCCAAGAAGAACAGCAATCCAGAAAAACACTCAATGATGACTTTTCTAATGTCATGGAAAATATGAATGTTTTCCATTAATACACGAGGCTTCATAGGAAAGAGGTGTAAGGAAATTGAATTAGCTTTCTACATGATATTCTATTGGGAAGGATAGGTGGCACTTTTATTCAAGTCTGTACATCTGTAAGGCAAAATTGACTATGCCTTTGGTAAATATTATTAGTGCTTGTATGGGAGGGATTGTTAAAAACAGATTGTCAAGGACCAGTGTGATTTAAAAAAAAAAGCCCATACGTAGTGAACTTCAATGGTAAGGTGAACACGTAAGGAATGGGAGCCAAGAATAAATAAATCCCTTAAATGCTAAAAAGAAATATGAAGGGTTCATTGAAGCCACTACTTCAAAAGCTTTTGATTTCATTAGTGAGGGAATTCCTGCCACTGACGCCAACCAATTGTAACCCATTTATCATTTATTGTCTGCTGGGAGTCTGTGGGGTCTCAGTGGGGTTAAGTGTCTTACCAATGGTCACATAGATAGGAAATGAAATAAGCAGAATTTGAATCCAGGCTTTTCTCCTTCAGCTCAGTACTCTAACCAGTACACCACACAACTTCTCTTAAAGATAAATTATTTTTCCATTCAATATTTTTTCTGAACATATTAAATGCAATGGGATTGGGGCTTTTCTCTGGTCCCCAAGTCCTGCATTTTGACATCATCCTTGTTTCAGAACAAAACAAAAAGATAATTTATAATGAGTAGTCTTTTAAAGCCCCACCACCTGGACAATAAAGAGTAGGCATAAGTTAACACAGAGATTAATCAAAATAAGCAAACAAGCATAGCAAAGGCAATTCAGATTGTTTTGCATCAGGGCTCAGTTAATTTTTTTTTTAAATATAATCGACTGGTATGTTTTACTAAACTTACTTGATACTCATTACTTCCTGTTCATTATTTATATATACAAACACAAACTTATGTGTATATACATATACATGCATGGTGCATTTATACACAGATGTGTATAAATATATATACACACATGAACACGTACATCTACTCATGTGCACAATCATGTGTGTGCAATATATACACATTATATATGCACATGTGTACATGTATTATGTGTGCATGCATTCTACACATATATAAATGAATGTATGTCCATACATATATAAACACATATAAGAAAAAGTAAGTGTGTATATAAACACAAAGTGTTCCAAAGTTTTAGAACACCCTGTATATACACATACGCATACATTTTTCATATGTGTGTGAATATATATATGTGTGCTAGTAAAGCTTAAATATATATGTAGATACATATATATGCATATATGTATACATATATATGTATACTTTTAAAGCTTAAAACTATACTAAGACTTTTGGAAAACCCTGGAAATATACACATAGACATACACATACATACACATGATAGCAAATATATTTCAAGGCAGGAAGAAACAAAGTTCAACACATATCCCATGGCTCCTCTCTCATGGCAACTGAAAAGCACAAAGTCTTAATTAAGTCCAGAGTTGAAATTCAACATTCACTTCAAATGCATTGAAATATCCTACCTACATCCTACCGAGACCCTTACTTAACAAAATTCTAATGAACTCTATATTCAGCGAGCCCAAATATGACATTTAAGCAGAAGACAGAACATGACGTGTGAGGAAGAAAACAACAGCCACACCATTTATCCCAAGTGGAAAGCACCATGAAGCATTTCCACCAGGAAAAGAGAGCACACATTACAAATGCCAGAAAGAAATTGAATAGGGGTAAGAATCCACAAAAAGGAGTTATTTAACCATTTCAAAGTCCTATCATTTCAGAAACGATAATTTGGTTTGCATTTGGACAGTAGAGAGTGCATGACTTTTCCCTCCTCATGAGAAAACATTTCAAGTACCATAGCTAATTGAGCAGGAGTTCCTGGTTAGCATATGAAATTATGACCATCCATGTCATGGATTTTTAAAGCAAACTGCCATAAAGTTCTCTTTGCATTAGATTTGGGTTTAAAAATCAAATTTAGGAGAAACACAGGGAAGCAATTAATTACATATATTAATTTTATCTTTACTCTAAAATCCCCAGTATTTGTTGAAAAACATTTGGAATTCACATCCATTGCTATAAAAAGCAACTCACAAAATGTTGAAGAAAAAAGAACTCTTATTTTTTCACTGATAAAACAAAAGGATTAGGCTAGATTAGCTTCTAAGATCCCTTTCCAATTTCATATTCTACAAATCTGAGGATTAGGAAATGTATTTAAATTATACGAGTCTTTTACTTAGAATATCAACTGCCCCCTTCAAAAAAAAAAATGTGATATTAAACAGCTTTAATTATCCACAGAGGAATGGGTAATCTTGGTAGATAAATCTGAGATTAAAAGACACTTATCAAAAACAGGTGAGTAGGGCTGATGGGTTATCCATACCACCTGGAACTCTAATTAAACCTCATGAAAACATCTGGACAGAGCTTAAATAAAAATACTAAAATTGTTCTACTTTAGTCATATGCGTTGTCTCTGGTTTCTGCAAAATGCCAACAGATAAATTCAGCATGGTGGTAAAAAAGACCTCTTTCAGAGAACTGACTATGTGGACTCTGTTTAGGCCAGCATTTCAAGTACCTGAAATGTTTTAGTTGGTGTTTCATTGCTTCCTTCCCTCTCTGTCCCCTTGATTACATAATACAGTTTTGTAGTTGACACCAGCTTTGTGAACACTCCTTTGCAACTTTTCCCCTTCCCTCTCCTATTCAAACACCAATGATTGTGTAGGTAGCTGGGGATTTCAAACATCATGTTTCCCTGTACATAAATGCTTTGGGGCTATTTCAGTTTCTCATCTAAGACATTCAATAGAAGCTACAATCTCTCTGCCTACAAAAGAATGTGCTGCCCCTCAAGTAATCAGTTCCTAAAAGGATAAAACAAGTCTATTTCCAAAACCAATTGTGAAAAATATATTCTTATAGATATTCCATTTCAACTATGAATGTATTTAAACACCTGTGTTTGACACGCTATACACATAATTTTTGGCATATATTTCTCCAAATTACTCATGCTTATAGAGTGGAAAATAAAACTTCTAATTTTTTAACCTGCAACCCCAACTATCTCCAACCCTCCTTAAATTAACGTAGTTATAGGAACTGTTAGACTTCTCAGGCTGGTAAGGGACTATATGTGGCTCAAAGTCTGACCTCCAAAAAAGACTACAGCTTACATAATGGTGAAAGAAGGAAGCAAGGAAGGAAGGAAGGAAGGAAGGAAGGAAGGAAGGAAGGAAGGAAGGAAGGAAGGAAGGAAGGAAGGCTGAGGGAGAGAAGAAGGGAGGGAAGGAAGAAGGGAGGGAGGAAGGGAGGGATACCAGAAACAAGAGAACAGCACATAAAATCAAATTGATGGCTATCTCTACTTTAGATCACATATTGTTCATATTAGGAATACAAAGCAAAAACGAAGTTTGGACCTTCCATGTTATTGTTCACTTAGGAAAATTTTGCAAGGGTGGCTTCACAAATAAATAAGGCAATGTAACAGACCACAAACTTCTTTTAGCAGCCTGCTTTTATGGAGCATTCCTACTTTAAATACTGCTGTTCAGTTCCACAGAACATCTCATGATTCAGCTTTAGATGTTCCTGCTTCCATTTATAAATTCTTAGAGTTCAAAACTGTGATTACCTCTAAGAACATCAATGTGAAGATGGAAGGAACCTTGAGAGGCATTCTAGGCCAACTCCCTCAGTTCATAGATAAGAAATTAAGTTCAAAGATAAGAAAATAAGGGATATCAAGTGATTCAAAGTCATACAACTAGTCAATACATATTTGTTAAGTGTTTACTATATGCCAGGCACTATGCCAAGTACTAAGAAATAAACACATAAGCACTAGAACCTAGGATAGTTACTCCCACAAATAGATACTTAAATTTTTCAAGTAATGATACGACTATCCTACTTTCCTCCTGGCCACAAGAGAAAATCATGAGAAATAGAAGGAGATTTAGGGGAAACAGAAGTGGGGGGGGGAATGCATCTTTATTTTCACTAATCTCAAATTGAAATTTAGCATTTTCTTCCATTGTGATTTCAAAAAACCATTATTCTAAGAAGGGACTCATAGATTCATGAGACTGTCAAAGGGGTAAATGATACCAGAAAAGGTTAAGAATCTCAGATTTAGGCACATAAAAAACTGTCAAGATCAGGGAGAACTCAAATCCCCTCTTTTTACTTTTGGAGTTTTAAAAGGATTGAATCTATTTATTTCCATTAAGGAGCCAAACCGTCCACAGTCACATGCCTGAATCTGAGGTTGGGAGCAAAAGTGTTTGTGGGGGGGTGGGGTGGGGGAGACACTGTCCGAGGCCTGTGATTTTACAAATGTAGAAATTCTTTCCAGTGTGGAAACTCCTTCCAACCACATAAACTGAATGCTGAATTGCAAGTTAGTTGTAATCTGTTACCTCAAAGAGTTGAGCAGGGAATATGATGTTAAAAGAATTGTTCATGGTATCACAACTAATATGTGTCCAAGGCTGGACTTGAACACAGTTTTTCATTCCTGCATACTACAGCATGCTATCTACCTAGCAGGCCATACCATCTTGTAAGGCAGAGAGGTGAGGACAGAATGATAATAAACGCAAAATGTGAGGGAAGATAGACAAGGCTGTTACTGACATGGTTCAAGTACACAAGAACCACAATTGCAGGACAAAGCAGACTTCTAACCTTGCCCTGAGACTCAGATTAGCTCCTATACTTTCTATGACTCTTCAGTCGAATTCACCTGACAGTACAGCCCATCCCTAAAAATAAAAGTGGAAGCATCAGGAGGAAGTAAGATAATTCCCTGGGAAAAGATTAAGTCAAATAAAATTATTCTTTAATGGCACTTGTTCAGTAAATAAAAATATAACCAAAATCTCAAGAATCCAACTGTAAAATCTCAAAAACAAAGAGCTAAACTATATAGTCTTCAAATACCAAGTGTGGAGGAACGTGAAGTTACTTATAATTACTAATTCTTACCAGTTGAGTGGTAAAAAAACAAAAAAAAATCCCTTAAAATTTTTATATTAATACACATTTTGTAATTTATCTTGAAAAGAGGGAGGAGAGAGAAGGAGGGGAAGGGAGAAGAAAAGGGAAAGGAGAGGAGGGGAGGAGAAAGAAGGGGAAAAGAAGTAGAGAGGGAAGGGGAGGGTGGTTTTGATTGCTTTGTAAAATAAATCCATGTCCACAAAGTCCATAACCTGGCTATCATGCTTCAATTTAGGCTTCTCTGTCTCTCCTGAGACAAAAAAAAAAGGCTCTTATTTCCGTGGGAATTCTTCCTGGAAAACAAAAAGAGGTGGGGGAGGGAGTTTGAAATTATGTCTCCTAGGGTAAGACCTGAAAAGTCAAACCCAGACCAAAGCGTAACTCCTAAGTATCACATCAGAAGCGCTGTCATTTGCACTTGTGTGCCTATAAACACTTCTCAAAAAAAGGTAGAAAAATGCATCTCTCTAGTTGGTAACATATTAGTTAGCATTTCTCCCACAAGAATAATTTCATCTTGATAGCTCTGGAATTTAAGATTTGTTTTCCTGGGGCACGAAAAGGGTTATTATTATTATTATTATTATTGTTTTTTGTTTAGTTTAGTTTTTTAGGTAAATCCCAAGTCAATTTACCAAAAGGTTCACCTAAGGAGAGACTGCCAAATGATACTTGTAAACATGCGATTTATATTTGTGCTTGATAATTAAGGGACAAACTTATCAAAAGATAATAAAGAGAATCTAATTGTCACAACATCTATCTTATTGCTCTAGGAAGTGGGGAAGGGGCATAAGCAAGAGCAATTCTAGCTAAAAGATGTTATTAAGGGGGTATGTATGTTAAGCAGACAAATAGAGCAGAAGTACCAAAAAGATAGGAGCAGATTATCTGAGCACCCTCCATAAAGAGGGGATATCCAGACAACCCTCCAATGCCACTTATCTTCTCCCACGGTGAAAGAATAAGGTCCAGTAGAGAAGAACCAACTTTCACAAAATTGCCTGATACTGTACTTCCCTAAGTACCTCCTCAAGTTGATGAGCCATAGGAGTCAGAAGATTTTTCCCATGACATCTATTTTCCATTTTTGAGGTTGTGGTAGCCTCCCGAATGCCCACAAGTTCACACAATAAGGGAACAGGGTCGAAATCACATACACACACACACAAGGGTAGATTGTCTAATTTTCCATGTGTCCTTGGCGTTGGCTACCTCCTACACTAGTTGTTTTTTGTAGAATTTTTTTAAGTGAAAGAAGCAGTGAACTTCTGACCAAAAAGAAAATATTGTATTTCTAAGGTAAAATAAGTTACTGCATAGAAAAGAAAGAAGGGAGCTGCCTGTGCAACTGAACCTGAGGTACATTTTTTCCCATTAAGGACTATTTATTCCTTGGCAACTTGGTTACTTATCTGAAGGAAATAAAAGGAAAATATGATGGAAATGAGAAATCCCCAACCCTGTCAAGTTTAATTCTTTCTAAGTTCGTGGAACTCATCTGCCTCAAGAACTAATGAATTAAATAATCATAAAAATTGTATCTTCTGATGTGAGAAACTACATAAATCATTATTATACCTGAGGATAGACTGCAATTATATAGATTCACTTTCTAATAAAGTATCTCACACTGCAAGTTAAATAGTATTCTGATTTGCCTTGGAGCCCCAAGGGTAAAATCTTTTCTATCCAATTTGGAATATATTCTTCCGCTAGGTTTGATTCTGGCATATTCCCATTTGAATATATAAAGGTGCAGAACTAGAAAAGAATTATAGAAAATAACATCTCCATTTGGAGATAGAAGAACTGAAGGTGACTTTAGTCTATCACCTTACTATCTGCTCATCATACAAAAAATGGAAGAATCACAACCATCAAAGCATTAGATAAGACCAATGAATTAGTACTACACAATTTTCATTCATCTCACTAACTTTGTCCCACTGGTTCTGTAGAGTTCTATGGATACCCTGATATGACTTCCAAAGTCCAATGAGAATTAAAAAGCTATGAGAATCTAACTCAGAGATTAGATCTTGGGTATGTTAGATGTCCAAATCAATGGATTATTGTCCCATGCATTTCTAAACCCAAGATAAAGGGTTTTATTATATCCTCTGAGTCCATTCTCTTAGCAAAACTAACGAGCCTCTTCTGTCAGAAAAGACATTTTTAGTGTTGTTTTAAAATATGAAAAAATATCATCCTCCTTTGCAGTTACGCTACAGTGACACTAAATCAAGTGCATTTGGAGAAACCAGAATCTCCTTTGCTGTGTGTACTCAGCTTCCTCTGATTCTGACCTGTGGGTTGTTTCATTTTCTAGACCACAACGTCTGGTAACACAATACTGACAAGTAGTAAAGGAGGTTGTGACCTCAATTAAAAAGATAAACGGCAAGAGTCAAGGAAAGAAAATAAAGAGTGAAGCAACATGGAGTTTCAAACCACAAAGAATTCAGTTTTTAGGGTTACTAACTGCAAACAACACAAACATTAGTATTCTACTGGAATAAAGCCGATGGTATTAATACCTTCCATTTATACCGATACTTAACAGTATCATATAAATCTATCCCAACAGTTGCCATGGCACCTAAATAAAGGTGTTCTGAGGTCAAAGGGATGTGGTGTCCAAGTGAGGCATGTATTCCAGGAGAAAAAACACAAAAACAATCTTTAACAAAACCATCAGATCCATATGTAGGGAAACCAAAGGCTGGTTTTAAATGTCATGTTTTTCAAAGCGAGAATTGATGCTGGAACTAGGTCTATAAACCGGCTGGCTGGCCTTCAGCTGCAGCTGAGGACAATCAATCAGAACAGTTCAAGCTCTGGGAGAAACAGAAAAAGAAAACACACACATACAAACATGCATTCACAAAGGCAGCAAGAAAAGGGGGGATAAAAATGGTCCTTTAGGGCCTTTAAAATTACATTTAAGAATGCAGAAAGGAGAGTTTTCATCTGTAACAAAACTTTCCTTGGTCTCCTCTGGGAAGTATAATTCAGTTGCTACATGGTATAAGATGTTAGATTTGGATTTGAGCCAAGAAATTGGGAGGTGCCTGACATATCTTTCCCCAAAGAAAATTGGTGCAGTGGTCTCTGTTGTTTAAAATATACTATTGTAATGAAGGCTAGCTGATAAGGACATCATCTAACCTCCTTCATAAACTAGACCGCCAGTACCCAAAGAAAAATAATTCCTACTCGGTGTCAAAGCCTACTGAATTCTCAGCAGCCAGAAACAGAAACCCAGTCTCAGATCTACACATGTGTAGTTAAATATGCATAGCATTGTCTGTGTGCTGAAAATTCCCCATAAAGTCTAGCCAGTTTAGTGAATCATTAGGAAGACAAAACCAGTTGCAGTGCCAGCTTATTTTGAAAGAGGACCATGCGTATCACAAATGTCAAGATATCTAACCTGAGATAAAAACAAGGCAAAGAATCCATTAGAATGAAAGATATGTGGGTTTCAAGAACTTTTCTTTGATCACTTTGAAATGGAAAAAGACAACCAAATTAGTATTCACTTAGACAGACATCTGTTTATTCTACTTAGCTCAAATCAAAACTAATGATTCTAATGGTTTTTGAATGGCCCAACGTAAGCTCTAAAAATTCAAGCAAAAATCTCTGTAAATGGGGAGACGTACAAATGTACTGACAAAATGTCTCTCTATGCGGGGTGTACATACATGTACCTTTTATGTATAAACATATATCGTATCAAAGAAGAACAAAGTGTTAGTTCATTTTGTAACCATTTACACTTCTAATTATTAAGGAACATTATTTAATTAAAGCGTCCTGCCTTGATCAGAGGTGTTAGTTTGAATGCCTGCTGTGAAATCAGGAAATAGTGAAAGACAGCCACATTTCCATTCTCTGATGGCTTAACCATGTAGTCACTCGAAATAAATTGTCTAAAGGCACATAAACATATATCAATGCGCAATCAATTCATAACAGGGATAAACACTAGAGTTGTGATTTCACTGGTAAAAAATAACAATTCTCAAGTATGACCCAGGACCTCTGGAGGAAACTGAGACCCTTTCAGAGGGTCAGGAAAGGCAAAACGATCTTCATAATAATACTAAGATGATTTAATTTGTAATATGGAAAATATCAACTGATATAACTCCTATAAACAGAAGTCTTTTGGGGAGTTCTCAATGTTCTTTAAGAGGGTAATGAGGCCCAAAAGTTTGAAAACCGCTAATACAGAGAAGTCTGGGATAAAGTAACTCCTCTACAAGGCCACTTGGCACCTGCTCAACAACTTGGAGTCTAAAAAGAATTGCCAAGAGAATAGGGAGTTTAAGTGATGCGCCCAAGGTTATATAGACATTGTGTGTCAGAAGATGGACTTCAGCTCAGGTTTTTTTGTCTCCAGGGCTAGCTGTCATCTACCCACCACTTCATGCTGTTTCTAATGAACTACAATTCATAAAATTGCTACTTTGCAAGATATCACCTGTGAAGTTTGAGCCCACTACTTATTATTAGCTTGTGTAACTTTGAACAAATCACTTACTCTGTCTGAACTATATCCTCATCTGTAAAATGAAGATGACATCATTAGTCCATCCCAGAAGCCATAATGAAATGTTTATAAAATAAAATGTTTATGAAAGCACTCTGAAAACTGTAATGTGCTACATAAATTTTGAGCATTGTGTTCAGTGCCTTGCACACAGTAGACACTCAATGTTTGTTGAATTGGAAAATGTAGAAATGACATGTGACCAAGTGCCACGAATCATTTTTAAGCACACATACTAGGAAATATACATCTGAATGAGTATTGTCTCTTTCAAAGTAGTCACCTTGGAAGATCAGCCACAATCCAATGATGCCGTTGCCCTTGTTCAAATCATTAAGTTCTTCTTTGAGAATGACCTTCAGAATCTACAATCCATTCTTTTGAAAAATCTCAATAGTGGCAAATCACTTTTCTTAGAGGATTAAGTTCATTTCTTAGAAAAGAAAGAAGTCAAAAGTTATTTGGAGCCAAGTTCTACAAAGTGAATGAGCAAATCAAATCTCACTGTTATTTGAAGAGGTAATTATAAAATACTGACTGAGATTGCTTTTCTGCTGTAGTTGTGAAGGCTTTTCTGCAAGAAAGTCCCAAAATATTTTGAACAGTAGTAGTATCATTGGAACAAGTGTATAACCTCCCAAAGTGAAAAGTTTGAAGAGAACCTCTCATTTGAATGTCAAATTCAAGAATCTTCATGTAAAGAGAAATCAGTCAGTTTATCATAAATAAGAGCATAAACCAAATGCAATATAACTACATCTCACTTTACCTAGACATGAGACACTAATAAGCTAACTTGGAGAAAACATAGTCCATTTTTTTCTGTATGCACATTTTCCTCTGATTTTTATAATATGTGGGCTGAGAATTGTGCAGGTATATATGTATCTGTATTTATATATTCACATATATGTAATTGGGGAGAGGGTGTTTATACATATACATGTGATTAAGTTTAAATTATCTTATGTCAAGACATTAAATATGATTATGTATGCATGTATATGTAGATAAGGTATACATATATACATCTTACAAGCAGTCCCCAAGTTGTTAGTAGTTTGTGATCCAAATTTCATATGGAAGTAACTCGTCGGAATTTGGAACACATTTCCCCAGGAAAACAATTTAATGCATAGGGGTTTAGTTTCCATGCCAGCCTACAAATGCCTATTTAATCAATAACATGATGGAGGCATAGTACTTTTAACTACACCTAACCACTGCTTATAACATTGTTTTTTCAGAATAAATGCATTTCATGTTCTAATTTAAGATGCTAGGAACATGGCTCCCCAATGGCAGCAGTATCCAAGACTTCCACGTTAGAGGAAGGATGGGGTAAATATATTGACTATTAGTCACTTCTTAATTCTGTGCATCTGAATTAGAAATGGCACTTTAAAGGCTAACAATATTTTTTTAAAAAAGAGTAGGGTAGATATCTTGAGAAAAGGGGGAATATGAAAGAAGAGCCAGGCCGCTTCTCAAGGAGAATAATGAAAACTAACTACGGAGAAAAAGTAGAGTTGCTCAACTCTTGTTTTGCTTCTGTTTTCTTTGCCAAAGAGAATGAACTTGACACTAGAAAGGACAGAACCACAAGGGATGATAGGAAATTGATACCCAAAATAAACGAGATGATGCCCGATGAAATACATCTTAGAGACTGTAAAATTTTTTATATGTACTTCTGGTCCTCTAGCACAGTGTCTCTCACACAGTTAATGCTTAATAAAAGATTCTATTGTTTGATTCATTCATTCATTCAACTAGCAGGTATAATTGTCAAACCACTGGCAGGGATCATTTAAAGGTCAGGAACCTAAAGGAGGCTAAAGGAGGAAGTGAATCTACAAATCATTGTCAGGTTATTAGACTTTCATTCCTGACAAGATGCTAGAAAGTATTAATAAAGTGATGCAAATCTTTAAAAGGAGGTAGGTGTAATGTTCTCATCAAGAACAAGTCATGAAAGATTAATCTCATTTCCTCTTTTAACAGGTTTACCATACTGGTAGATTCAGAGAATATAAGGTTTACCCAGATGTCTCCCCCATTAGATTATGAGCTCATTGAGAGGAAAGACTGTATTTTGTCCCTTTTTATATTCCTAGCACTTAGCACGGTGCCTGGCACATATTAGATTCTTAATAAATGGCTACGGATTGATTGATTGAAAGTATATGACAAAGTATCACATGCTCTTCTTATGACAAAAAACAGAGTGATATGATCTAGGGTTAGACTAGTTACATGGATTCCACACTGCTTAAATGGCTAGACTTGAGTCATTAATGGTTTGATTTCCATTTGGAAGAAGGTGTGAGTGAACTGTCCAAGATATCTATGCTACGTCCAAGGTATCTTAACATTTTTACCAATGATCTGACAAAGCATATCAAATTTATAGATGACATAAGAACTAAGAGAAATAGCCAATACATTGTAGAACAGAGTCAAGATTTTAAAAAGACTTGGACGAGTTAGGACATTAGTCCAAAATAAGTAATATGCAATTTAATAAAAATAAAGTCAACTTGAGTTCAGAAACATCAACATTACAAGTACAAGATGGGGAGACATGGTTAGATAACAGTTAGAAAAAGACTGACGGGGAGGTTTAGTTGGCTATAATTTTAAGATAGGAATTAAGAATATGATATAAAACATCATAATATGGTCAATGAAAGCTTAGACTATATTAAGAGAATCATGGTATCTATGGTAAGTGAGGTGACAGTATGGCCGTGGTCTGCCTTTGAAAGAACACATCTAGAGTGTGGTGCTCAGTTCTGAGTGCTATACTTTTAGGAAGGATATTAATAACCTAGAGAGTTTACAGAAGAAAACAATCAGGACAGTGAGGGGCCCCAAGATTGTGCCATATGAGCGTCAACCAAATGAACTAAGGATATACAGTGGGAGGAAAAAATACTTAGGGAAAAACAATAGCTGGCTTTAAGTATCTGAAGGGTCATCATGTAGAAGAGTGATTAGTCTTGTTCTGCCTGATCCCAAAAGGAAGACCTAGGAGCAATGGGCAGAAGTTACAAATAGGCAAATGTAGGATTAGCATAAGGCAAACCTTCCTTACAATTAGAGCTATCCAGAAACAGAATGGGCTACTTCATGAGGTAGTTAACTCTCCTTCACTGGATGTCTTCAGGCAAAGATGGTGCCACCACTTACCAAGTACAGTGTAGAGAAGATTCTAGGTCAGAAATGGAGTGGGCTCGAGGGCCTCTGAGATCCCTTCCCATTTAAGGATTCTGTGATTCAATATTAGTTGAAAGTACCTCTCATATGTCAATCATTCCCACATGTTCTAAATTCAGGGAGAAGGGAAGTTGCCTTCATAGAGGGGTAGAGCCTCCATGTATGGATTCCCCTATGGTCCATTTTTACGTATGGATTATTCATAAATCAAATGCTTACATATGGGACTCTACATGTATATGTGCTTATTTCACACAAACATGTATATATGTACACATGTATGTTGTACATGCATGTGGCCTTACACATACATGTGTGTGTATATTACACACTTATATAGTTATCATATGTGTATATATACACATATACAGGTATATGTAAAGCCAGAACTGTAGAGAAAAGGTCTGATTCAGGCCTTTTCTGGATAACCCTGGGTGGATTTTTTGTTGGTTTTGAAAAAAACCTTCACACTTTACCTAAAGATGCAAGCAAAACTCTTTCCAAGAAATGTCCTCTGCTTTTTTTTTCCCCACTAGTTCATATTTTCACAAGGTAGAAATAATACAAGTTATAATAAACAGACAAGCATTTTTTTCCAACCATATGCTTCAGTCTCCTCTCTTATAAGAAGACATTTGTCCCTGCTTGTGGAACCATTTAAGGCTATTCAAATCCACAAGGATTTATAGCTTTGTCTTAAACTAAGTAGAATAAAGAGACCTCAGTCTAAATGAAAACATGCAGAGCTGGGTGTATGGTGATATTTTGTCTTTTTCTCCCTACTTCTCAGGGTATCATAGAAATGATTTTCCAATTGGAGGACACAGAGGAGGGTAAAGAGAATATGTTTATATATCCATTGATCCAATGCTCCTTTTCCAGAAGTATATTCATGACAGTTTCAGTATAGATACAATTAGAGTAGTAGGAGACAAAGATCTTCTTTCACATGAAGCAGACACAAAAAAAGCATGGCACGTGCATGCACCCAACACTACTGCATTTCAAAGGCAACAGTGAAAGAGATCAAAGAAACAACGGCAATAAAAAAAAATTAGTTATACTTCCATTTCCAAATGTATAGCAAAACAAATCACTGCCTCTTAGTGCCTACGTGATGACCAGCATTGTGATCAACCCTTTTAATTAAAACCTCAGATGTCCTCTTACTTCAGGAGTATGCTTTGGGTGAAAATTATTTCCAAGACCTATAGGGATTTCCATGTTATAGCAGATCTGAAGTTTACCTGGAATCTTTGACATGCCTTGGTTTTATGACCACACAGAGTCCATCATCATCGAAGAGGCAGCCATAGGAAAGAATCAGACTTGTGGAATCAGACTGTGTACCCTCCTGAGAGTTCCAATGGAACTAGCTTCCTGCATCCAATGACTGTGTATTGTCAGTGGGAGGTTTCATCCTGTTTGCAGCCTGTGGAAACTTGGAGTCAACACAAGGGTACTAACTTCTCTCCCTGATTCTCCCCATCTTATCCAAGAAACCACAAACTGCCCCGAATTTCTTTCCTGATAAAACCCCTCCACTAAGAGGATAAACAATTAATGGTGAGACTCCTCCATTGAGCAGTGGGTTAAGAAGAATAGTAAATATTCCATTAGCCACAAACATAAAGAAATAATACTTGTGGCATACACTCTTCAGAACAGATAGAACCAGAAGAAGGCACCAGTTCCCTGATTGGTTGGATATATAACATTCCTCCCCCAATCCCCCAAGACACTTTTAAGTCATCATCCTTATTGAACATAGAATAATATAAATAGAAGATCCTTGGCAAAACTCACAGTCTACCAAAAACAAACACACACACACACACACATTATATATATATATGCCCTCCTTCTGTAGGGGGGTAGGTATATATCATAATCAAGTTAAGAGTGTCATAAATGCCATGAGAAGCAAGCTGTGTCTCCACTTTGAACCAGGATAAAGTGATTTTACTTCTTCAAACGTCAGACAAAGTAGTACTGGGATACTTTACCACATCACACAGAATAGTTAATGAATACCCAGTATTGGATAAGGTGTTTGGGAAGATGGCAGCAGCAGCAGCAGCAGTTGAAATAGGCTCTTGGGAAGAAAAGACTGTTATTGAAGTTCTTAAAGATGCATATTAAATTGTTCCTTTTTAGAGCCCCAAAGTTCTTTAACCCTTTCCCCTGCAAAGCCCTATAAATATTGATATCACAACCTCCTCTTTCACAAGGTCTTCCTCACATAAAACAGCATTTCAACATAAATATTAAAATAATAGGAGGAACAAAATATAAATCTACGTAGGACTTCATGACTACCATAGCACCTATTAACCCAGACAAATGTATTCTCCTTGGAGAGGAACAGGAAAAGGCTGAGAAGGTTAAGGAGTCTTGTGACATATCATTAAATATTTAATCACCTCTTCAAAGTTGTAAAGTCTGAGCCTTATTATATTTCATCTGACTAGACAGTTCATTCTATACACTATGGATTCCAAGACCCCTTTGGGAAAAAAATAAACAAACAAACAACCTTCTGAGAGGCAGGGTTAAAAAAATAAGCATCTCAATGCCAAGTTTCTATTGATGCTTTCCTGAAGAAGCTCCACCCCCTAAACCCACCAATCCACAGGAGGGCCAAGTGATTGAGTCCAATGGTTTTTAGTCTCCAAGAATCAGTTTTACGAAAGATGCTGCATCTGTTGCTTTGGATTCATGCAGAGTGAAAAACTGATGTTGCTGGGGAGAAAACAGAAATACGTATATATCATCAGTATTAACAGGTTAACAAAAATGTAGACTTGTAACCACATCCACAGAAAGAACTATGGAGCCTGAATGCAGATCAAAGTAATTTTAACTTTTTTGTTTTTCTTTCTCGTGGTTTTTCCTTTTTGTTGTGATTCTTCTTTCACAACATACTTAATATGGAAATACATTTAACATGATTGTACATGTATAACCTATGTCAGATTGCTTGCTTTCTTGGGGAGGTGAGAGGAGAAGGGAGAAAAATTTGGAACTTAAAATTTTACAAAAATGAATATGAAAACTATCTTTACATGTAATTGGGGGGGAATACTATTAAGGGAAAAAAAGTCAGAAATGTATACTTGGATAAGAAGCTGCTTATGTGAGTCCATTAGGGCCATATTAAGATTTCTGCCCTTACTACACAGTGCCCAACATATAGTAGGCATCAATAAGTAATAATAACTTATTAATAATAATAGCATATATATAGTGCTTTAAGATTTCCAATGCATTTTATAAATATTTTACTTTCTATTCACAACAATCCTGGGAGTTAGGTGCTATTATTACCCCCCTTTTACAAATAAAGAAACTGAGGCAGGCAGAGGTTAAGTGACATACCCAGGATAATACAGTTAGTAATGGTCTAAGGCTGGTTTTGAACTCAGATATGAAAATCAAATGACAATATATTTCTAAAACACTTAGCACAGTGCCTGGCACATATACTAGTAAGTACTTAATACATATTTCCTTCTTTCCTTCCTTTCACTTTAGACCTCTTCAGAAAAAAGGTAAGCGGGTAGAAAACTGAATCAATAAATTATTAAATTTGTAAGGCTGCTCTTAATACTTGACAATGAGGCGATCTAGGCTGCCTTGAAACTGGCAAACCTTTGGATTTACAGTAATGTTAAAGTACTAGTCAAATCCCATCAACAGTCATTATTTGTACTCATGCCTGAGAAGGATTGCTCTTTCCTTCCAGGAAGAAATGTATTTTGCCTGTATTCTGGGTGTCATTAGGATTAAAACGACTTTAAAGGTTAGAGACTGAAAAGGAAAAAAAATAAAGATTCAGACATTTCATATCTCAAATGAACAGAACTTAGAAAAACATCTCCCCAACAATAATACATAAGAAACTTTGTCACAGTTCTGAAGAAAAGTTAAGGATGTTTTCATGTACATGAATGCTACAATTCTTGGATCCCTCCATTACGTTCCTGGTAAATGCACAGTTTTTAAAATGTGAATATCGCATCCCTGTGTAACAGAAACATGTTCCTATCCCAGTCCAAATGAAATGATTCTTTAACAGAATCCATTATTCTTCAGGTGTATCAAAAACACTTCTGATCTCTAGCCTGAGTGTCTCCTGGTATTATTTTAAATAACAATTTAAGAAGCTAAAAATGTTATCCTTTTGCTTCATGGCATAGCTGAGTCATTTCATGTTTCCCTTATTTTTGAGATTTCAATTTTCAGCTTTCACATAGCCTGGTGGGAGGTTTTTTCCCATTATATTTATTTTAAACCTGACAGCAAAGGGTAGAGTGAGTCACCTTGTGGAGAACCCAAAGCCTGCCTAGGGAAGTTTTTAGAAATAGCACAAAGATCAGGTGAAGGGAAAACAAAACAAAAAATCAGCCTCAGAAAAGGCAGATGGTCCCTCAGTGGTCCCCCAACAACTTTGATTTCAAGTCACTCTTCCAAAATCAGTCTGGGTATTGTTAGTCTGCAAACCAAAGAGGAATGAGATTAGTCTGTGTTAACAGCTGGCTCTGAGCCTGGAAATCTTTCTAAGTCATCCACAGAGTCATTCTTCTGTGAAGCTGAGAAGGGGCAGGGTTGGTGGTTCTTGGGCTCTAAGCCACCTGATATCGGTCCCCAGGGATGACATACAGTGCCACTCTCTGGATTACAAAGTGCTCATATGTCAATTTGCACTGACCAAGTAATTTACAATCATTTTTATTATTTACTGGGTGACGGGGGTTCCCCACATTTCCTGGACACTTAAGAGATTTTCTCCAAGTACTTAAGATTGGGGGGGGAGGCAAATGAAAGTTGTTTCCTGAAGCAAATCTATACCTTCCAGCCCCCACCCTGTCTCTTTGTTCAGGAGGGCTGGGCATGAAATCCAACAAACTGCCTTGAAGTCATTCTTCCAAAATCAGTCTGGGTGTGTTTTCCTCTCTATCTTTTTTTTTTTAAATTCACAGGCTAGAAAAGTGTTGTAGGAACCACATATGGAGGGGGAAACCAAGGAAGTCAGAGTCATGGGCAGTCACTGTCAAAATAGAAAGTCTGACTCGCCCTCTCGTGTGGGATTTGAGGCTATAAAAGGTTGGGAAGGAACCCATTTCTCCTTCAAGCAATGGGTTAAGAATAACAGATAACAAAGCATTCTAAAAGTCACTAGCTCGTGGTCTGGAATTAAGACTTTGAGAGGTGGGGTGCTAAAAGCAAGATGAAGGAGATTGTCAGGATGTAACAGACCTAGCATAATGGTGTAAGAGCAAACCATTATGAATATGGGGCATTGTACTACAAAAAGATACCCAACATGTACTATATGCACAACCTACCTTCTTCCACCCACCAACACCAAAACCTTTGTGCATAACCTCTAAATTAAGATACCGTGACACAACTATGCATCTGCACCCAGTCTTGCCAATCACATGTTAAACACATACACATGCACACACACACACATCAGTGGTAGCCTGTTAGCACTAACCACTAGCACCTGTTGCGGTAGGTGCACCACTTATTTTGTGTGGGTTGAGCTGGTTTCTCTTTAATGGGGAAAGGAGGCCATTCTTAGGATTTGGTTGGCCCAGAGGACATAGGCTTGAATTATAGGTCTGTTTTCCCTACCCCTAGAAGCATAAAAGTCACAGTGTATGGGGAGTTGGCACTAGTGAGATCTTAAAGGAACTCCTACTGCCCTGTGCAGATGCCTTTATAACAGCATTAACGTGTTCTGTCTTTGCTTAGATGGCTGAAATGGGGAGTTCTTTAGTTTTGAGTACACAAGGATGAATTATCTCTGCAGCTAGTTCCCTGATAGGGGCCAGTGAGGGAAAGGGTGAATTTTTTTTAAAGAGATGGGTTTGAATTAGGGAAATACCTGAACAAGTTGTAATATATGAATGTAATGGAATACTATTGTGCTACAAGAAATGATGAGCAGGCCGACTTCAGAAAAACCTGGAAAGACTTACATGAACTGATGCTGAATGAAGTGAGCAGAGCCAGGAGAACATCCTTCCCAGTAACAGCCACAGTGTGTGAGGACTAACTTTGACAGACTTGGCTCTTCTCAGCAATGCAAGGATCTAAGACAACTCCAAAGACTCATGATGGAAAATGCTATCCACGTCCAGAGAAAGAACTATGGAGTCTGAATACAGATGGAAGCCTACTATCTGCTCTCTCTCTTTTTTTGTTTTGTTTTGTTTTTCTCCTTCTCATGATTCCTCCCATTGATTGTAATTCTTCTTTACAACATGACTAATGTGAAAATATGTTTAATAAGAAGGTATATGTAGACCCTATATCAGATTGTACATTGTTTTAAGGAGGATATAGGGGAGTAAGGTGGAGAAAACTCAAAAGCTTATGGAAGTGAATGTTGAAAACTAAAAATAATTAATTAATTAAAGAGAAAAAGAGAGAGATGGGTTTGGTAGATTGGATTTATGCTCCCTAACAAGGACACTCAATTCCCTCGGATCTAGCTGCTTCAGGTCCAATTAGAATCTAGATTTTGAGTAGTGCCCCACCTGAATGACATCATGCTTTATGGACCTTCCCTGACACCATTATACCAGGCCTAGGCAGATCAGCTGGTGAAGTTTGATCAGGAATAATGGTGCGGCTCTAAAAGACAAGTCGAGAGGAGCACACAAACCAGACCTCAAGGAGTAAGCACTGTGCCCACTGCCACATTAGGTAGATAGAAAATTATGATACTCTTTTCCTTGTGGACCTTAGAGTATGGCTTCTGAAACACAGGGATAGATAGACAAGAAGACAGATAATCGATCTGTAGAAGTGGGAGCTTGGAGTCAGGAAGAAATGAGCTCAAATCTGGCCACAGACACTTACTAGCTATGTGACCCTGGGCAAGTCACTTAACCTCTGTTTGCCTTAAGAAGGAAATGGCAAAGTACTCCAGTATCTTGACCAAGAAAATCCCCTGGATAGTGTTGGTGTGCTAAGATCCGTAGGGTCTCAAAGAGTCAAACAAGACTGAGCAACAACTTTTGCTTTTTAATGCTATAGAGGAGATGAAATTGTCTTTTTATACCTTTAGCAGGCAGAATTTGCCTAGGGAAAAGATCTTTTAGCTGAGTGATAACTTGAGTCCCCGGGGTAAAGATGAGGGAGACTCTCTGAAGGGCCCCAAGTTTAATACAATCCCCCTGTGTTGGAGTGTCCAGGAAAGAGGAAGTTTTGACTGGTGGGCCCAGGACCTTTGGTGGCAGAAGTTCCAGTATGAACTTAGCCCCTGGGAGAGATAGCATGTAAAAGGCTTAAAACTTTTTAAATACTCTGCCAATGTGCTTGTGATGGGGATGGATGATTATGTTAGAACTATGATCAATAGTTGCTCTGATATTCCTAATGTTGCTACTGGCCATAATGGTTATTCTTACATCAGTAGGCTTATGCTGAGCCATGCTTTATATTACCTTTATTGTATGAAGTTTACTTTTTAGAGGATTGTATTATTTTACATATTTTATTCTTTATATTAAGCTCTACCACCAGTGGTGTTTATGAAGTCTGAATTCTTTTAAGACTATTTTAGTGGTAGGTCGCCTAGGAAATTTGGGGAACCTTACCACAATGGGATGAGATATGATAAGAACAGAATCTATTTTGTATGAGATATACTGATTTTCCTTTAAAAGGGACATCTTTGGGACTTGGTTGGCCTGGGACTGAGGCTTGAATAATTGATTTGACTTCCCTGCCCCCTACAGTATAAAAGAGCTAGCTTATGGTGAGTTGGTGATTGAGAGGTTTTGGTTGAAAAGCCTACCATCCTGTGTGGATGTCTTTCTGACCTAGCACTGATTCTGGTGGTGAGTGCAGTGGCGGAAGGGAGTAGTATGTTATTTGAATGTGTATCCTTCTTAACCTTAATAATTGTACCCTTTTTATACTTTGTGATTAATAAATTATTTTATTGCATTTTATGATCTACAAGTATTTCAATGAATTCTAACCCCAGACCCAAATTATTTAATTGTCCTGAGTTAGACCTAGCCCAAAATACCCATCATTACTGACCATCATCTCCTGGAGGTAAATCCTACTACTGAATCATGTCAACTGATAATAGTTTGAAAGGGTAGATAACTGATCTTATGGGTCATAGGGAGCATGACCTGTTCATTAATTCCTGAGTTCAATCCAAGTAAAGAAGAAATTTGGAATCTTCTAGAAGTCAAAAACAAACCAATTCAACTATTTTGCTTGCATCAGATGGAAATGGCAAACTGTTAGTAGTGCTTTCTGTTCGTGCTCCATTTCATCTGGAAAGGGATTCTTCCTTCCCAGCCCATCTAGTCTTCTAACTTGAACAATAGTATCTCAGCATCTGTTTTCTCAATGCTAGAGTCAGGGAGTTCGGACTCAGATTTTCCATTAAAAACCTCAACTCCACAGGAAAGCAGGGAGCAGTTATGGTCTTAAAAGAGAAGTCCATTCCAGTACCGCAAAGTCTAAAGCCATAAGAAGAATAAGAAAAAAAATACCCACAAGACCTCACAACATTAATATGTCAGCCATAAAATACCACAGTGTTAAGATATTCTGGAAAGGTAGCTTAATAGAAATGAACACAGCTGCCAGTGGGTATTAAGCTGGAACCAAACATCTTTCCTCAAATGTGCTCCAGTGAACCTTTATGATAAGAGGCCACTTGGAAGGAAAATGCATTGCTCTTTAAATACACACAGACACATATGAATAAACAGGACCCTTCTGTCTGCAACTACTGTCAAAGCAAAATCATATTCAAATTGCATTTCAGAGTCCAAAATAACACCCAGGGCCTACTCCTAGAGTCAAAATTAATTTTTAATCAGTACTGAATCCTATTAAGGGTCTCACAACTATTTGGAATTTAAATACTTGTTGAATTAAAACTGCTGTTGAATACTTAAAATGGGATATGAAGGATAATAGGGCCTCCCAAGTCAGGTAATCCAACTGCTCATAAACAGAATAAGAAAAGAAGGCCACACAGGGAATAAATTTTTTTTCAACAAACACCCTGTCTCTTGGACCATATCACAAGCCCTCAGTCCCAATGTAAAACTGCTCTTAGAGTTCAGAAGCATTGGGAGCTACCTCATTAATGGGGATGGCAAAAAATCTGCACAGACTAAAACACTGAAGGAACAAGGGCCCAGACTACCTTCAGGGCCAGGAAAAAATGAATAGATGATGAAGGAACTCAAACAGAAAAGCTAAGGTCATTCAGGGCTAGAGTAAGACCATTTATCCCTTCTGAGGTCACAAAGCTACCGAGAATTATTCTTTCTTTTCTTTCGGGGTCATCCAACTGAAATAAATACAATTCAGTTGATACAGCACAGTTGGATCTTTGGCCAGAATTTAAATCTTAAGCTTAAACCAGAGAAACTGAAAGGTGTTTCATGATTTCTTGCCAGTCTCAAACATCTCCCTCATCAATTTTCTGGATCTAGAATGAGAAGATTAAGTTCAAATTCCAGTTGGCCCACTTCCTAGCTATGCAACCTTAGTCACACTGAGCTCTCTGGGACTCGGTTCCCTCATCTGTAAAATGGGGATAATGATACTTCATTATTTACCTTACAGGGCTGTTGCAAGGAAAGTGCTTTGTAAGATTTTGTCATTCACTATTTTAGTCATGGCCAATCAATCCATCATGATCCTATTTCGAGTTTTCCTGGCAAAGATACTGGAATGGTTTGCCATTTCCTTCTCCAGTTCATTTTACAGATGAGGAAACTCAGGAAAATAGGTTTAAGTGACTTGCCCAGGGTCACATGGTTATTAAGTGTCTGAGGCCAGAACTGAACTCAAGCCTTTCTGACTCCAGGCCTGGTGTTCTAACCACTGCACCAACTAGCTTCCCCACTTTGTAATAACTACTAAGTAAAAATAAACTCTCATCATTTTTATCTGCACCTTTTTTAATCACCAAAAAACTTTATTCTTCATTTGGTTAAAGAACTCCAGGAATAATATCTTTAGCACTCTCCATGTGGTGGTTTCAGTGTGGAGGAAAGGGGCAAAGATGAAAAATCTCATTTCTTACTTAATAATTGGGGTATTGGCAAACAATTGGGTCATTTTTTTCTCATCCTATCTAAATAGCAGAACCTAACAGACAAATTCCAAGAAAGTCACGCCTAAATTAGTGAACATTCTGAAATAGGAAATACGGTTTAAAGAAATGGATTTCTATTATCATGAAATGTATATAGCAACGAGAACTAATGACTGCCTAACATTGCAAATGAGTCATCCTGGTTTCTTTGTGGTTAAAATATGGTTATTTACGTACTCCTAAAATGCTATAAAAGTCTGTTTTCTTGGGTAAGCTAAGCATTTGTGATAAGATTTTATTTACATTATGAATTTGCTGAGGAAATCCTTTATTTTGTAGTTAGTGCAAAAGGTAAATCATGAATTCTTATTGAATAGGACTCTAATGAAGTTTCAACTAACTTGTTTTAAGCTAGCAACAAAACTGACTAATGCTGATATTTCATCCAAAACAATCAATCCATACCCATTCTTCCGAATCTCTTGTACCACTTTTTAAAAAACTGTTTTTTTAAGTCTAAAATTCATTTTTCAATAATAATGTAAGACCTTTAGTACCTTCTAAATCTGAGGGTATCAGAGATCTCAAAGCAATATAACTGTGTGCTATATAACTCTATTAGTTTCCCACAAAAGTAGCCAGGAACGGTAATTAAGGGATCTTTGCCAAGATTACCAAAGAGACAGTACTTAGACTAGAAATAAAACACAGTCCTCTGAACTCTTCATTAAAAAAATCAATCATTGGCATTCATGTCTTGGTGAATTCGCTATTTCAATAATATTGTTTGGTTATAATTTATATCCGAGTCATTTAACCTTCAATAGATGTTAGTTTGGATGTGTTTATACTACTAACAATACTCACCATAAGTTCTGCGTATGTTGGCCGTTCTTTGGAATTCTTCTTCAAGCTTAAAAAAGGGGAAGAATTAAACACATTAAAATCAAGAAACCATCTGCATTTTCACTAGACTAGGATTTCAGAACCTGCAGAAGACCAAACATAACCAACTTAAAAAACAATATTGAAAACATAGGTTTCCAATGTTGACTTGCCTCTTCCATTCCACTTCTAAATCAAGTTTTAAATCAACAGTGGACATGAGTTCATGGAAAGAAAATATATACACTTTCTTTGGAGATGCCATACCTATGACATAAAAGCTTGTCCTCCAAATTTACAGTCATTATAAATCAAAATACATCTACTTTCCTTTAGCGTCTACTTTCAATCCACCACCCACAACTTTCTGCAATCACTACAGTTTGGCAATGGGGGCTTACACCTACATTTGCTATGGAATAATTTTAAAACTCTGGGATCACTATATCTCAACTAGCCTGTTCACTATTGCTTCTACTTTCTCTTGGTTTCCTAGAAATGCTTCCTTTTTGCATGTCATTAATGTAGTTCATCTGAGTTATGAATAAATTTAACCCATAAAATTTCCAAGGCAATGGAAATAATGTATGGCAGATTAATTGCCAAGGTAAAAAGTATATTCAGTCAATAAAGAAGCAACTATTCCTAGTTGGACTGAATAGGAATGCACTAGTTTGTGACAAACACAGCCATGTCTATCCATTGCTCAGTCCATAATAGTGACTCCTGTGAAAAAGGGGGAAAGGGTAGTTAATGAAAGAGCTATAAATTCAATCAGTCCATATTGTGATATCAGAGATGAAAAAGCTAGTGTCCAGTGTCTGGATATAGTATCCAGAATTGGGGTAGTGATAGTTCTACTGTATTCTATCCTAATTAGACCATATCTAGGCCTTGTGTTCAGTTCAAGGTGCCATATTTGAGGAAGAACTTTGACAAGAAGGAACTGTACTGATAATGTATTTTTTGTTTTAGTATAATCAAGTGCCTCTGATTGAATAATGTAATTAAAAAGATGTTCCCCATCCATTGATGGGCCAAGGAAGAGTTGTAGGAAGGCCCACACCTTTTGTTAATGAGGCACTGGTTCTGAAGAGTTGTTAAGTCCTCTGGCTCTAAAAAAAATCTGAAAAGCTTCTGAGATGCAGTTTTACATTGGGATTTAGTTTTTGGAAGAAGTTTTGTGTGCCACATGAGACTTTAGGAAGCCTCTCGGCTTTGAAAACCAAAATGTTGGTGCTTCCCTCTTTGGTAACTATGTATATATATAATGGTCAGAGAGTTAGATTTGTCTGTTGATCTATGACGTATGTATGTATTGCTTATGTCAGACACTTGGAAGCATGTCTGTTGATTTTGATTTCTCTGTACTTTCCCTGAAGTATAGGGTGCTGACTTTTTCCCCTGAACTAATTGAATGATATATGTGCTTCATTAAGGAGATTGTTGACCCCTCAAAAGTTGATTTTCTTTTTTATGAATTCAGATCTAAGAACCTGTGATAGCAGACCCCTTGTGTTTGTCAGGGTGCTTACAGTTACAGGAACATGCCCAGAAGAGTGTGAATAGGATAGTAAAGGAACTGGAGACCATGACAAAGAAACATCTAAAAGAACTAAGAAGAAGAGATTTGGAGAGGGGGAGCGGAATTAATAGCCAACCTCAAGAATGTGAAGGGTTATCATATGGAAGAGAAATATGAATGAAATTAGATTTGTTCATAGGGCAGAACCAGGTACAACGAGTAGAAATTGTAAACAAAACAAAACAAATAAAAAACATAGCAAAGATTGATATAAGGGCACACTTCATAACAATTAGCACTACCCAAAAGTGAGATGTTGCCCTGAGAGGTTCCCTTTCACTACATGCATTCAAACAGTTACCAGTGACTGCTTGTTGAATATGATGTAGAAGACAATCTTGTTCAGGTAAGAATTGGACTAGAAGTCTCTGAGTTCCCTTCTAACTCAGATTCTGTTGCTTAAACTAAACATATTTTAGAAAAATTTGGTTTTAGGATTAAAAAGAACACAATACTAAGAGACAAAAGTTTTTGAAGGGACCCATATAGTCAGTTAGCAAGTCAGTCAGTCAGGAAACACTTATTAAGCACCTATTATGTACCAGGCACTGTGATAAACTCTGAGGAAACAAAGAAAAGAAAAAATGGAGCCTCTTTTATCAAGAAATTCACATTCACATTCTAGAATAAAGAATAAAAAAAGAAAACTTATTTGGATAGAAAAGTCTGAGTTACAGAGCAGAAAGGAAGTAACATAAACATATGCAGAGCAGTCAATAGTAGCACCTTTTTCCCTACCTCTCAAAATCACACGCTGAAAACTGCTTGTCTGGCTAAGGCCAGAGTAACCAGGATGGAACTGACTTTTAATTTTAACCAATACATGTTTTGACATGGTCAAGAGACCTAAAAATCTGGATATGACCTCTATGTACCACCTAAGTGGCCTGATCATGTTTGTCCTTCATTGCCGAAGAAGACCATGCCATCAGAGAAATGATGACATGACTTGCACTTGAAACACCAAAAGGAAAGAAGAGAAGCTAGGAAGAAACTCTGGTCATTTAAAAGACCTCTAAGAGGCTCAAAAAAACAAAGAGAATTCAAAACAGTGAATATCAATGGAAACTGTGAGATTAAATCTGGTCTGTGGGAGCCCCAATATTGAAGGCACAGATCACTGAATCTAGCGCAAGAAGAGATCTTGGAAATAATCTAGTCTACCTGGCCCCCTTCATATTTCAAAAGAAGAAACTTAGGTTCAGGAATGTAAAGTATCTTGCCCAAGGTCACACATGTAGCAATTCAAATATTTTCAAGTCAGTTTTATTGCTATCTGAGTAATTCCCCTCCTCCTCCTCTTTCTTCTCACCTTTGTCCTCCTCCTCCTCCATTATCACCACCACCCCCATCCCTACTTCAAGATGAATATAATTTCCTTCAAAGACCAGGTCTCTGTTGTCTACAAAGGTACAAGTGCAGGGAAATACTTTGATCCCAGAGTCACTGTTCTAATGTATGTATGTTATAGCTATGATCCAACCAGCTAATATTGTAGTAGCCTCAAGTTATCTGACTAATGTTCTATATAAACTTAAGCACCACAAAGTAGATTATTCACACTTGAGAGGCTGGGAGGAGGGAATCCAGGTCAATGCAGAAAAACACAATCACAAACATGAAGACTGCATTCAAACTTCAATTGTGTGTTTTATGAAGTTTCTATTTATATCAAACATTTCGAAAGCTTTCAAGCTAATATCAGTCCCTAGACTCTCCTGTGTGTGGAGTCTTCCTATTTAGGACAGGGCATTTTTCTCTTCTTGACTTTTCTGCATGGTAAATAGTCTAAAAAGTTATGACTCAAACAGGCAAACCACACTTCTCAAAAAGTGCCACAATATGGTATCTTTCCAACAAAGAAGTCTCTTTTGATTTTATGTGTTTTGTTACATTGTTACAATGCAAAAATAACCAACTGTCTTCTCTGGTTTAATTAGGAGAACTTAATGTTTTTCCTTCAATAGAGGAAATTTTTTTTTAATAAGTATCTACTCACTTCCTGAGTAGCTGGTTTATGGGAAATTTCCCATATGAAATTTAAACAGGTCTTGAAATTAATATGTTGTGGCAAGTATCCAATAAGTGACTCAAAGAGAAGTGCCATCGTGAACTACAACAGATATGTCATGTAAAAGGATGCTCAAAAAATTCAGGAAATAGAGGATGTTGGCCAACCGGATATTTTCTGTCTCCTAGCCCCTCATTAGCAAGTCAAGTTTTACTGAAAATGTTATATGGCCTTACTAATATGGAAAACACTAATACAACCAACCAACATTGTTTAGTGCATTAATATAGTCTATTCTTCATCTTCTAAATCTATAAGACTTCAAAATCTGGCCTAAGAATAGCAAAGTCCTCAAGATAAGGTTAGGGGATCAGAAGCAAACTTTCCATCTTTAATGGGAAGCACTTGAAATTCAATATAAAATAACAACTGTCAAGTTCAAAGCTACATCAATTTCTTGTTGGGATTGATTCAGACTTTTGATTTTTCAAGTGGCTTGCCATTTCCAAGCGTGCAATTAGTTAACTGCTCTAATTCCTCTTCCAAATGCCACAATACATGCTCCTGACCGTAGCTGACACTAGAAAACAGCTTCCTGCTGCCTTAAGAATTGCTAGTTTGGTGTTTGTGCTGACCAGAGGATTTCTGCCTATTTGAACTCACCCTGGCTGATTCCAAGGAGGACTATTTGGTGCATCCGCAGAATGAAAACATATTGCGCCTTTGTAACCATGCATTCGTCATAGGCAAAATAAATATGCCCTGTCTCTACTTGCTGCGTGCCAAGATGGAGAATACGATCGAGTTCATTTAGTACCATTCACCTACTGTTAGAAAGCATATGCACCTGTGGGGGCTTTCAATACACAAGCCTAAAATTTAGTACAGCAAGATGGGTAGGATCAAAGTCCATCTGATGTATCAGGTCTGTTCAGTAATTCTCTAATGTCCTAAGAGACTACAAGAAGCAGAAAAGTAGTCTGTCTGGCTTTTTTTTTCTTTTTAGCAGCCTTAGATTCTGATTTTCAGTAGCACTACCTCTGTGCAACAGACCCAGTGCTGCTGCTTTTGTTTTGTCATGTCTGACTCCTGGTGACCCCATTTGTCCAGAAGACATACTGGAGTAGTTTGCCATGTCCTTGTCTAGCTTATGTTACAGATGAGGAAACTGAGGCAAACAGGGTAAAGTGAATTGCCCAGAGTCATAAAGCTACTAAATGTCTGAGGTCAGATTTGAACTTGGGAAAATGAATCTTCCTGATTCTAGGCCTGATGCTTCATGCAAAAAAGGGGACCCCCTCCCCATACTGCCATTATTGAGAAATCTCATTTGTTTGTCTCTTGACAAAATCTTTGAGGTTTCTTTATTCCTTCATTAACCAACACAGCCCAGATGCAATCCCTGAAACCACCGTTTAAATAAAACTACCACCCCCAAGGAGTCTGTATTTTAAAAAATGATAGTCCTAAAAGAAAAAAAGAAAAAGCAAACAAAGTTATTCAGAAGTCAAGATTTTAAAACAAGTTTGGAAAAAGTAGGTTCAAATCTACATTTGTGAAAACATTATAAAAGTAATCATTAAAAGAAGCTCCAAAAATAAAATGCTGAATGATCCCTGCCCTTACCATCATCACCATCCATCTTAAAAACAAACAAGCATAAAATAACATTTAACTTATAAGCTCATATAAACTCATTAAGCTCATAAAAATGAGGTCTTAAAAGTGGATCACAACAGGTGGCATTTTGGGTCTCCAGCTCTGGCTTTGAAGCATAGCCTGGTGTTCCTTTAGCATTGTATTCCAAGTACTACTTCTTGTGTTCCAAAAAATATCCATCAATCTGCCAACCTAACAGTGATTGATACTGATCAGCCAAAAAAGAAGAACTACCAAGGACATGCATTGGATAGAAATGTAATGTGTGTAACAGCCCTAAAATGCCGGTAAAATACAAAAGCAAAATCTTTCTCACAAAATAAAGAGGAAACAAATGCTGTAATAGACCACCACATATGAAGACAAGAACCTCCTCCCACTGGCCATACTCACACTTAGGAGTTCTCCATGGCTAGGAATACAATATACAGGTATATCAATTTCATGAACTTTTCATGTTCCCAGTCTTTGTTCTCTTTTTGCTCAACCACAAATATCTGCAAGAATTTCTAAGAGATCTGCAAGGTGTTTATGGAATCACAGCCTGCTATCTTCTAGAATACACAGGAAGTAGACATTCTTGAGTTATCCTTAAAAATTCATATACTTATCACTGGATCTTCCATGCCAGTTCTACTCAAATACATCTTTCTATTCCAGAAAAAGAGCTAAACTCTTAATGAGAGAGTCATCAGAGACATTTCTTTTACCTCCTAAATACTGAAGATCATACAGCAATTACCATTTAAAAGCACCTTCCCCAGACTTCATTCCACACTACTACTCCTCTTCAAAATGGATTCATTTTGGAAAACACAAGTTATCAGAAGTCACAACCCTAGTCGCCACTTCCAAATAACACTAGTGCAACACTGGATCAATCTATCAGGGAAAGAAGTCTGAGTATCCACATCTTATGCGTATAGGTAAGCAGATGCTATAAAAAATGAAATTATTTCCATAAAAGACCAAGTCAATGAAAGATTTAAGAAACCATTATAATTTATTTTGAAACATGAAGACCCTTTAAGTTCCTGTCTGGAAAGAAAAGGAGGTAGGATGGTCAAAGGACAGGAGGTAAGGATAATAGATGAGAAGCCCAAGTGTTGTATAGGATCCATAATATATTTTAAAAGATCCAAAAGAAAGTCTCAAGAGAATTGGGTAATTTTCTATATTTGTATCAGAATTGCATAGAGTAAGAAGGAATGGACAGGTGGTGATCTAAATGAACTTTCACAGTACTCATACAGAAGAGATAAGGTGAACATATGGAAGAAGACTCACTTGTATGTGATCCAGAGACACAGTTCTACACAAGAATCATGTGTAGGAAGGGAAGGAAATTGAGTTGATGGCTTATAACGAAAATAAAAAGTTGAACAAACTCAGTATTCCAGGCATTGAGAGAATAAAAATTGCCTCTTAAAAAAAGCAAACAATAATCAGATTGATAAAAAATAAAGTTAATTATAAAAAAAGATTCTTTTCATTCATGCTAATATTAGCATTGTCTTTTTTCAGATCACTTGTGATCTCTACCATCAGATCTGCAATTTTATGACATTACACTTGAAGAAAGGTTAAAAAACATTTTGTGATTGAGTAAAAATGTATGCAAGGTTAGCAATCAGTTTTGCTCAGACCTAGGAAGTTTTAGAGGTCTGAAGACTAGGAGTCATTTCCAAGGAACACAAAAAATCCACTTTGGTGAAACAGACATGAAGTGTGAAGGAGTCAATTAATGTATGGAACAACAAACAATGACCAGAAAACGAATTTTCTGAAGAAGTCACTATCAACCCAAAGCGATTTTTCTTTAAACCATTCAGACAGTCATAAATTTAGGGTTGAGAAGGATCTTTCTGAGCACCTAGTCCTTAAGTATAAAGGATAGAAAACTGAGGTCCAAAGAGGCTGTTACGCGACTAAAGTCACAAAGGTAACAAACAATATAAGTAAGATTTGAACCCGTATCCTCTAAGTTCCAAAACTGGTGTCTTTCACACTACACCAAGATGAAGAGCCAAAATTAGGACAGGATAACAGGATCTTTCCTAAGGGTATCAAATTTGAGGACCCTGACAGCAGGGTAAAAACAAAAGAAGTTAGTAAGTACTTAGTAAGAATTATTGGTTGTCAAGTCAACCAACATGTATTAAGTACTTAGTATGCACTGAACATGGTGCTAAGCACTAGGGATATAAATAAAAAACAAACAAATAAACAGAAAGAAAGAGTCCCTATTCTCAAGGACCTCCTGGTCCAAAGGAGACAACATTCAAACAACTATGCACAAGCAAGGTATGTACAAGATAAATTGGGGAAAATCTCAAAGAGAACACACTAATATTACAGATGACTGGGAAAAGTTTCTCATAGAAGGTAGGACTTTAGACTGCTAGACAATAGGCTGAGGTAAACTCATACCCCATAGCAGCAATGAGCAATATACTGGGAATTCAGGAATCCTCCAAAATACCAACCTTTCCTTCAATTGAGGGTGCAACTGTCCTTGGTACAAAGTTTGCATAATTTAGTACAAGAATCCAAAATACTAACATATTCTCAATCCAGAAAGCTCAAAGTCATCTTATCCTGGAAGAAAAAAACAGAACACACAACCTACTACTTCAGATTAAGCAAATGGGAGAACATACTACATGTATACAAAGAAGGCCTAACCAAGGAAAGACTAGAAAGAATCATTTATTGTGAGAATAGATCTCAGTGACAGCAGTAGGTTCATCATTGTTTTATGTAGGCAAGGCTAGCTTTTTTTTAAGGAGGACAAGAGACTATCCTCAGGATTTGGTTGGCCTGGGATATTAGAACATGAAATATTGGTTTGGTTTCCTTTCTCCTGGAAGTATTAAAGGCTTAGCCTATGGCAAGTTGGTACTCAGGAAGCGTTAGCAAAACTCCTACAACCAGATGAACACCATTCTGATCTGTCACTGCAGAATGCCATGGCAAACATGGAGGCAGAAGAGAGTAGGGTCCTGTTAAACATTAGGAATTTGTCTTTCTTAGCCTTTGTTGCTGGTAATTTTTATTGGATTTTATGGTTAATTACATTCTAATCTTAAGATTGAATCATTGGGCTGGTCTATGCTAGGCCTAATGTAGAAAAGAGATTAGTCTAATGTCCTAATTTTACAGTCAAGGAAACCAAGATAAGGGGAGTTTAAATGGACACAGCTCAAGATTCTAGCTGTTCTTGACCCTCAGTCAAAAGATATTCATTAGCCTCACTTGCTAGCAGTATTATCAGGTATCCAATAGGGTCCTGAAAGTAAAATCATAGTCATAGAAGCCTCATTTTAGAGTCTAATTTCACCTTGTTATATTTCAAGAAAGCTATATTCAGCACATTTCTTTCAAAGACACAATGAATAGAATTCAGGAGGAGGTAGTCTTTCTAACAGTCTCCTTTAAACAATGTTTTGTGTTCTACTCCCTAACTTACTTCTGCAAATTATTCCCTGAAGTTCAGAAACAAGAGCATCACTCTAGGCATCTTCTATCACACATATTCAAGATTACTTATGCTAGGTTCCAATTCTCTTTTGCAAGATGAGAAGTAAAATCACTACATTACACATTGTAAATACCTTTTGTATACTTTTCCCACCAGTAACAATCCTAAGCAGCCAAGATATTGTTGAAATGATAGTTTGCCACAAGCCACATCAAAAACGATCCAACAAATGTTATATTGTTAGACTCCCAGTGACAATATACCTGGACCTTTCAGCAAGCTAGGACCAGATCCCATTCTTTACCTCAAAACAGCAAGAAATATAGGAGAAAAAGAAGAAAAAAAAATCCAAAAAGGGAAAAGGAAAGAAATACAAAGGAAAGGGAGAAAATTCACATAAAAATAAGTGAAGACATGAGCAAACAAAAAAGTGGAAAAGCCCCCAAAATTAACAACTATAATAGAGTGAAAGAAAGTAAAAGAAAATTCTCAAGCTAAAAAAGCAAACTGCTATGGTAAAAAAAAATAAATAAATAAAATCCCCAAAAGAGAATTAGTAAGTGCTAGAGTCTCCAGAGTTAAAAATAAAAGAACTACAGGAAATATTTGAATGTAAATTACACTAGCTATCAATTAGGGTGAATGCTAAATCCCATAAAGTGGTGGTGTTATTCAAACTTACATTGCAAATTTCCATTGAACTGGAATCAATTATCATATTCTACACAATTATAACTTCAAACAGTACTAATTTAAATATATATGACTACCTCATAGGCTTTATTATTTGGAATAATCAAGACCTAGTTGTAAAGATGAGAGTCAACTGCTAAGAAGAGATATATTTTAAAAAAATGAAATAAAGCATTGGGCTCTGAAAATGAAAATGGTAGAGAACACAAACATGTAATGAATAAAGATGGGGCAAAATCATAAGACAGCAACACTAGAGGAACTGGAATAAGATCTATGCAAATGTAAGAAACTGAACGTAAAGTCAGAGCTATGAAGTGCTGGCCTAACAGGAGAAGGAAGGTTCCTTTTAAAATGATAAAATAAAGAGTCCAAATACCATAATACCAGCAAATTTCACAAGAAAATTACCCAGAAATACTGGGAACAGAGGGGAAGTGTAGACCAAACAAAATAATTCATAGTCTGGAATCTGAGGAGAAACCCAAAATTACCTCACCCAGAAATGTAGTCACCAAGTTCCAGAACTCTCAGGGATAGAATCTTGAAAGCATCCAAGAAAAAGCAAATTCACATATCAAAAAGCACTAATTTAAATAACATAGTGTTATTCATCACTAAAGAAAAGGAAAAAAGCTATAGTGTATTTTACTGAAAAGTGAGAATTCTCCTTGCACTCCCAAAACAACATCACCAATAAAGCCAAGCATGCTATACTTCATGACAAAAGATGAATCTTCAACAGGATCAAAACTTTCTTGAAATGAGACTTGGACAGGACCTCTAGCATGCAAACCCAAGAAAGGAACAAGGGGAGATTATACAAGGTAGGTCCAAAGAGCATGAAATGAAGAGTTAATGTTTACATGTGTTAAGAACTTTTGTACCATATTGAAGTCCAATGTTGAGAGAGGGTTATTGAGGAAAAAAAGAATATAAGTTTGAGGAGTCATCATTTATAGGAATAAAACAGAAGTAAAATAAGGGAAGAATTAGGAAGGGAAAGACAGAAAATGAATTTATATAGATGAAAGTGGATTGAAAGGAGGAAAAGGTACCCCACATCTCTTAATCTGGACTGGGCAAGGGAAAAATAAACAGTATTACGTAAGTGGAAGTAAAATCTAGAGATCTGTACATGAGATGGGCAAGGAAATGGAGGTGACTATAGTTTAGGTAGATACTAGACTTGGTTATTGTGAGCAAATTAAGCTACATGGCATCTTAATCTTATAATGATTTTATTAAATTATAGTAACAGGAGTAGATGGAAGAAAAATAAACTTAACAATTAGAACCTTAAATATTAATGAATTAAACTCACCTATAAAATGGAATGGAGTTGCAGAATGGATGCAAAAAATTGCTTCATAAAGGAAACATATACAAAATATAGAGAAACATACAAACTTAAAGCTGGAAGTGGAGTAAGATTTATTGTGCTTCACCAGAATCCAAAATATCAGGAATGTTTCAGGTAAGACAACAGTATAAAATACACACTCTCAAAAGAAACAAATAGGGAAATTATTTATATTTGAAAGCTCCATATAAAGCTCCAACAAAAAAATAATATTTATATGCACCAAATAGTACCACATGTAACTACTTAAAGGAAAAATTAATTGGACCTAAAATGTAAAACAATAGTTGTTGGAGGCTTAATTCTTCCTCTTTTGAACTTGACAGATTTAATAGAAAGATAAAAGAGAGAATACAGATTTGAATAGAATGTTGCAAAAAAAAAAAAAAAACCCAGACCTGAAAGACATGACAATTATTGAATGGAAATCTGAGATAATATAATTATTTTCAGGATCTCAGTGTGTTTACATAAATTATCAAGTTCTATGGCATTAAGAACTCAAGAATAAATACAGACAGGCAAAAATATTTTTAATATTGCAGGTCACACTATAACAAAAATTATAGTTCATATAGAAAAAGTGCAGGCCCTTGCTGGAACTTAATTGTGTGTGTGTTCATCCTTCATTGCCAAAGAAGACCATGCCATCGGAGAAATAATGACATGACTTGCACCTGACTTTGTTTTGAGTGAGGGAGGGCTGTGCAGGTCACCAGCCTCACTTCTCCTCCCGAACCATCTGAATCCAGTGACCAGATATTCATTAGGATGACTGCAGATGACCCAGGATGAGGCAATTGGGGTTAAGTGACTTGCCCAAGGTCACACAGCTAGTGAGTGTCAAGTGTCTGAGGTGAGATTTGAACTCAGATCCTCCTGACTCCTGCACTGGTGCCCTTGAGACTAAATAATGATGTCCTAAATCATCAGTGTAGCAAAGAATAAATTATTGAAACAATAAATTATATAAAAGAGATTAATGATAATGAAGCAATACAGTAAAATATATTGCTTATAGGAACAAAAAAAGAAGTAGTAAATTGAATCTACAATTGAAAAAGCTAACTGTCAAATTAATAAGTCTAAAATAAGCACAAAGTAAATGTGAAAATCAAAGAAGAAATGAAATAGGAAAGAAACAGACAAGTGAATTGATAAACAAAGAGCTGTGTTTTTTTTTAAAGACCAGAAAACAAACAAATCAATTGTTTAAAAAGTAAAGAAAAGAAGCACAATTTTTTAAGGTCAAAAATGAAATGGAGAGGAAAACAAAATTTTCACAGCTGATATAGCCAATTTTATACAAAAAAAATTCTTAACCCTAAAAGGAAATGAATGAGCATTTATAAAAATACAAAATAGCCAAATTAATAAGGAAGGGAAATGGAGAATCTAAGTAAGCTATCATAGAAAGAAATAACGTGTAAGATGGAGGGAAATATAGTCTTTCACAACATGACTATTATGGAAGTCTTTAGCAAAACTATACATACATAGCCTATATTAAATTGCTTGCCTTCTCAGTGGGGATGGGTGGGGAGGAAGGGAGAGAGAGAAGCTGGAACTCAAAATTTTAAGAACGAATGTTGAGAATTGTTTTTGCATGCAACTGGGAAATAAGAAATATAGGTAATGGGGTACAGAAATCTATCTTGCCCTACAAGAAAAGAGAGAAGATGGGGACAAGGGAAGGGAGGAGCATGATAGAAGGGAGGACAGATTGGGGGAAGCGGTACTCAGAATGCATGGTGTTTTGGGGCTGGTGAAGGGAGAGATGAGGAGAAAAATTGGAACTCAAAATCTTGTGGAAAAGAATGTTGAAAACTAAAAATAAATAAACTTTAAAAAAAAAAGAAATATTATGTAATCCATAAATAAAATCCCATTGGAAAATCTCCTGGAGCAAGCATATGTGTAAGTGCAATGGTAATTTAAATGAGAAGATCTTTCCCACTCATTAATAGTCCCATGTTACCTGCCTGGGTCACATGGAAGCCTGGGTCACATGAGTCTGAGTCACATGGAGCCTATGGTGGGAGGAGTCTTCTGAAAGGGTTGGAACAGGAAGAGGCAGAGCTGAGACGAAACTGGTCAGAGTCTAGTCAGAACTAGGAAGGTTGGAGGCAAACAGGCTGCTGGCTAGTGTGAGTGAAATAGCTTGTTTGTGATTTTGTTTAAGAGTGCCTGCTTGTGATTTGTTTAATGGAGCTGGTTTTGTGGGAAGCCTAGCACGGGGAAGGCTTAGGGATGGTGTTGTTCTCTGCATTGTTACCGTGTACAGATTTTTGTTACTATGTTGGATTTGGCTTTCTGGTGTCTCAATACATGTTTTGGTTCTGTCTTCCATGTGGAGAGTCTGTTGTACTTCGTAATTCAGAATTGATCTGGGATATTCATGGCTGATGGGAATGCTGCATTGGTGCCATAGTAAGTGAATTCTTTCAAATATTTAAATTTAAGTAAATCTTAATCTACATAAACTCTTCTCAAAAATAAATTTAAAATGCACACAACTATGTGATTATGATTCTGATACTCAAACCAAAGAAGGATAATGTGGAAAAAAGAAATATAGACAAATATCATTAATGAATATTGATGTAAAAACTTAAAATGCTGACAAAGAATCTACACATCAAAAAATTTTTCATCATACTCAATTTAGATATATGTCAGGAATTCAATAATGGTTTAAAGTTAAGAAAATGTTTGTTTATCACAAGTAATCATGTTAATTTGTTAGTAACAAAATAATAAAAATTAAAATATAACATGGATGCAAAAAGTCTTTGAGAAAATATACCATTTACATTTTTAAATACCAAAAAAAAACAGATTAGGAATGAAAAATTCTTTCCTTAAAACAAGTAAAGATGTGTGTGTGTGTGTGTGTGTGTGTGTGTGCGTGTGTGTGTGTGTACCTATAACCAAAGGATAAAAAATAGGGGAAAAAAATTCTGGGGAAAAAAATCTTTGCAGCAGATTTCTTCTCATAAAGGTCTCATTTCCAAGATACATATAACAAAATGTTTCAAAATTATGGGAATAAAGATGTGTTCCAATTCATAAATGGTCAAAGGATTTAAATAGGCAATTCTCAAGGGAAGAAATCAAAGTTATATATAGACATATGGATTTTAAAATGATCAAATTCACTAATAATTGGACACATACAAATTAAAACCACTCTGAGATTCCAATGTGGACTCATCAGATTGGCTAAGTTGATAACCCTCCTCCTCCCAAAAGAGAAAATTACAAATTTTGGAAGAGTTATAAGAAAACAGGCATGCTGATATCCTATTGGTGGAATAACTGATATAATTATTCTGGAAAGCAATTTGGAGCTATGCTCCCAAAGTTACTAAACTGTGCATATGCTTAAACCCAGAAATAATACTACTAGGCCTATACTCCAAGAAGATTTAGGAAACAGGAAAAGAACCCATCTGTATAAAAATATTTATAGTAGCTCTCTTGATAAAGCAAGAAGGAGATGCCTATTAATCAGGAAATGGCTGAATAAATTATGGTATGTGACTGCAATAAAATGTTGTTGTGCTATAAGAAATGAAGAAAGAGAAGGTTTCAGAGAAACCTTGGAAGACTTTTATGATGCAGAATGAATTAAGTAAAATCAGGAGGATAATTTACACGGTAATAACATTGTAAAGGCAAACAAATCTGAAAGACTTAAGAACTCTAATCAATGCAATGATCAGTCAGAATTCCAGAGGACCAACAATGAAGAATTATACCCATATCCTGGCAGAGAGGTATTATAACAGAATGTAGAACATACATTTTTGGACATGGCTCAAATGGGACATTGTTTTGCTGATTAGGCTTATTTGTTAAACAGGCATTGATTTCTTGGGAGGCAAAAGGACATGAGATTAGGAGAGGGGAAAATATATATAATGCTCAGTAATTGAAAAAAATTAATTTAAAAAAACAAAAGCTAACATCATTTTTGATGCAGAAACAATGACAGCCTTGACAATAAGATAGGTGGTAAAGACATCCACTGACTCAACTATTATTTGACATAGTAGTAAAAATGGACAAGAAAATAGTTTAATGAAATAGGCATTCACAAAGTGGTAACAAAATCATACCTATTTTTGCGTAATATATAAGGATTTACTTTGAAAATCCCAGAGAAGCAAGGAAAAGAAGTGATATAGACAACTAAGAGTGATACAAAACAAATTCACCCAAGTCATCAACATTTCTCTTTATTCCCAACAAAAGCCAGGAAGAAAGGACATAAAGAAGTACCATTTAAAATAACAACAAAATGAATTAAATTGTACTTGGGATTTAAACTACCAAGACATACATAGATATTTTATACATTAAAAAAAACTTTGTTGTTAGTCATATCTGACTCCTCGTGACCCCATTTGGGGTTTTCTTGGCAAAGATACTGGAGTGTTTGACATTTCCTTCTTATGTATGAGGAAAATGAGGCAAATGGGATTAAGTGATTTGCCCAGGGTCACACAGTAAGTGTCTGAGGCCAGATATAAACTCAGGACTATGAGTCTTCTTGACTCCAGGCTACTATATCCACTGTGTCACCTAGCACACTCCATAAATGCAACTATAAAGAAATCATTATTTTCAAGGCTAGGTCACAGCAATTTCAAAAAGTGATAGTATTCAAATTAATCTATAAATTTAACACAATACAAATCAACTGCCAAGGGAATACTTTAAATAAATAGAAGAAATAAGTAAATCATATGAGGAAAGGGACAAAAAGGTCATTAGAGTCTTAGGAAGTTAGAGGGTTAGGACTTTGGAATTTTGGAATTACCTGACCTCTAGTTCTATTACAAAGCAGTAATCACTGATCTAGATCAGTGAAAGAGATAGATAAACAATACTTAAGAAGAAACAAATACGGAAGTCTAATGTTCAAGAAATCCATGAATGAAATCTATTAAGGAAGAGATTATTTCACAAAAAACTGCTGGATAAGGTGGATAACAGTTTGGTAGAAAGTGGATTTAGAACCAACTTATACCATACACCACAAAGAACTAAAAGATTTTTTTTAAAATCATATCATTAAAACATTAAAAACAACTGGCAGTTTGATAATCCAGGACCCTCCTTTCCCCATACCCAACTGCATGATGAGATGGCAGAAAGAGAAATTAGAAACACCTGTTTCTAACAAGGGACACTATGGACTAAAATTTTCTATCCCATCCAACCCTCATTTCCTCACTGCCAAGTTTTCATCAGGCAAAGGATACCCCGTGCTAGCTAGATGTTGACCTCTAGATCTCTACCTATGCTGAAGAGCCCTACTTTACTCTGACTTTTAATCCAATTATCTTCTTGGTAGGAGACTGACCATCTGGCCTGACATTATACCTCACAACCCTCTTGGGGTTTTCCTTTCCCTACCTATGGCCTTTTCATCTTCTTGAACACACCCTCTTACTATTGTCTCCCCCAGGTAGAATGTGATTTCCTGCAGGTCATAACTGTTTCAATTTCTATTTGTATCTACACAGTTGCACAGTGATTGGTACATAATATAAACTTAATACTTTTCCATTTCATTTCATTAGAGAAAAATAGGTTATACCTCACACAACTATGAATAGAGGAAGAATTTATAACAGACACGGAGTAGCACAGAATTTTTTTAAGAGGCATACTAGTTTACATGAAATTTAAAAACTTTTGAACTCCCAAAGTATTGGAGGCAAAACTTTACATTAAAATCTGACATCAAAAATCTAGAGAGAATTGGCCCAAATTCACAAGAATAAGACCCATTCACCAGTAATCAAGTAATTACACAACCTAATTTTCCTAAAACAGAATTGGAACTATCAACCATGTGAAAAATATTCAAAACCACTTGAGAGAATCTTATCACTTGTGAGTTATTACATCCTCAAAAATGAAAAATTCAATGTGAAGAGTGGTTGTAGGAAAACAGGTATACCAATTCACTGTTGGTAGAACTCAATATATGTCCAACCTTTCTGGAAAAAAAAGATCTGCAAAAATATAGGAAAAGCTAGTGTTCATAATTTTGATCTAGAAATTCCATTACTAGAGCACCCAAAAGGGGTGATGGACCCTTTGACACAGCCTCTTTTTTGAAATCCAAATGAACAAAAATAGTTTCATTATTTGCAACAGCAAAAGTGAAACAAACTCTGTACCCAATGGGAAAAAGCTGAACAAACTATGGCATACGAATATAATGGAATATCATTCAACTGTAAGGAATAATACATATGAAAAATTCAGAGAAATGTAGAAAGACATATGAAGTGATGCAGCACAAAGAAAGCATAGGCCAAAGGAAACATATATAATGACTATAAACATATACATTAAAAAAACACCAAAAGACAACAAAACTCAAGATAAAGATAATGGACAAGGTTATTAATTACTGGTATATTAATTATTAGCAAATTACTAAAGTTAAAGCACACATTCATCTTTTCTGTTAACAAACATCAAAATACCAAATAGAAAGTAACATGTACTATCAACTTCGATCACTCTATTAGGTGCTTAATTGTTTGGGGGAAATGTACTGGAGAGACAGGAAAAGGAGAGGGAAGATATAAAGGAGTATTTCTTGTTAGCTGGGATGTCTGCCATGACAACCTGAAAAACAGAGAGAACATACCCTGTGGGGTAGTGAGAGGGAAAACGGGGAAGAGAAGGAATCCATACCAGATATCTTATTCTCAGCAATCTGGCAAACCTAAGCAAATCAAAGTCAATGGAAGCTATGTTGATAGGAATCACTAGATTTCCTGAGATAAATGACATTTTGCTAGGAAAACTAGAAGTAAATAACACCACCAATGTATGTACCAAGCTTCTTCTTACTTTCTACTCCCATTTATAACCGCTTCCCTTCCCTGATCCCTGTCCATAGCACTAAAAAAAAGCACATATCACAAGTTTGTTTATATATATACACATTTTAGAAAATAGCCTAAATATTGACTTTCCTATAGAACTTCTAGATTTATGAATATCCTTCTAACCACTAAAATCACTACTCAAACTGAAAATAATCTGCTCCCTCTATCTATATCCCACTCCTTATATCCATAGGCATTAGTGGGGTGTGACTGAGATTCAATCCACCAATCAGAACCTAGAAGAACCATCCTCCTCCCTGGTGGCACCTGGGAAGAGACGTTTGCTTACCACTGCGAGGTAAAGTCAACAAACTCTGCTGAGAACTTGTCTGCTGGTAATTGAGGTGATGGTTCCTCCACCACCTGTTTGAGTTGCTGAAATGGTGTCCCCCAGGAATCATAGGGGAACCGAAGGATTGCCAGTTCAATCTAACAGGAGAAAGAGGAAAACAAGAAAAGTGTTGCTTTAGGATGTGAAACCAGTTGTTTTTCACTTTGAGGAACTGGAGGAAATTCCAGTGCTAAAGAAAAAAATGGAGTTCCCCTCATTCTCCCCTTCCCCCATGCTCTTCAATGACATTCATCTGAGTCTATCAAATAATGGCTCCTATTCTGGGGAGCAAAGTTCCTGCAATTTTATAGTTTTTTTTTAATTAACGATATTAAACACCACACTCGAAGGCTTCATAATTTATAACACCTAGAGTTTCAAACAACTATTACGTAAAGGAATGCTTCACTTACTCAATTCTTTATAAATATATCTGCTGCCATCTGCTGGCTCCTTGCAGATTAAGCCAAGACCAAATAACATTTTTGCTAGAATTGTGGCATGTGCTGCCTGCGTAACAAAAATGAAATAACTTACAGAACCAACTAAACTGTGACTCTCAATATGTTTTTAAGAGTAGTCATACAGATTATCTGGGGCTCTGCAAATACACTGCAGCAATAGGATTACGGAATATTACAAATTCTACAGGAATTATAGATTCTCAGTATTGGATCTATTAATCATCTGCTCCATTCTCCTGTCTTTCAGACTGGAGTCATCACAGGAATTCATAGGCTCATATGAGACCTAAAGATCATCTAAGAGACAAAAACCATTTGCCCAAGTTGACCTGAGAAAGTTAGTAGCAGAATTGGAATCCAAATCCAGGTCTTCATATGTCTGGTCTAGCTCTTGTGCCTCAAGATTAATTATTGTCTTTAAAACATCCCGAGAAATAATATTTTTATCCAGGCTCAGTGACAATGGCTTCACTAGTATATCCTCTACCTAATTTAGCTTGTCTATCTCTGCCTTTCCTCAGAGTGCAGACTGTCAGAGGAAGAAAGAAATGAGTAAACCCTCTAGTCTAATCCCTCAATTTATGGATAAGGAGAATGGATCCAAGTTATATCTAATTAATGGAAGAACAGGAATTAGAATGTAATGTCTCTTTCTTTTGGTCCAGTATTCTCTCTACTACACAAACATAGTTTATATTCAATATTCAATTCACCTACTCCCTCTCCTCGTGCCCTCTGTATCAGTCCTCATGAATCCCAGGTTAAAAGTGAAGTAGGTATCTTATGCCCTCAAATGTCAGAGGAATTTGACCAAAATTCAACTGTATTGTTCTCTAATTCTAAAGCTAACTCAAACCACCAACATCAGTCTGAGTCCCTGAACCTTCAGGTAGATGAATAAAGTCATACAGTACCATTGTGATGCCCAGGCTCCAAATGTCAGATTTCACATTGTATCCCTTCTGGTTTAGCTCTGGGTTTATTCTTTCAGGCTGGAAAGAAAAAATAAAAGTGGCAGAGTCACTGCTGCCAGGAGACCCTTCATACAAATGCTCCACTGGACCAGACAGTTCACTAGTCTCTATAAGTATCAGTATCTCAATGTGGGAGCTTTTGACAGCTGTGTTCAAATGATTTCAGTGCTTTGGGAGAAATGCTTATGGATGTACTTATTCAATAAGTTCAGAAGATGTCTTATTACAGAGATCAACCTAGAGTTATCCATTCCTAACATGAACCCCAAAAGGATAATATCATTCAACAGGTTCCACTGAAGTTGTGACCAACTATTTTTCAAGATACTGTACAAATTCATCTTTAAGGGAAGCAAATAAGTTATTTGAACTTAAGAAAGACCTAAGAACACTGATTATAGAAATTAAACCTCACAATCAGGAAGTTCTCTCATGTCTAATCCTTTTTCTCCCTGTGTTGTCATTTAAATTCATTCCTTCCTGTCCAGCACCTAGCATAGGAAACAGTTCCAAAAACTCATCTTGGAAGACTGTCAAGGCCTTGCTATTCTAAGCTAGTATTTAAAAAACATCATTGTTCTGTTCCTTTAGTATAACACTAAACACTGGATAACTTTTTTTGATAATATGATAAACTTAAACTTGATAACCTTTTATTTACTCTTAATATATTAATTAAAAATCATAGTAGAAGGTCAGAGGACCATGTGTGAGAAATGTTTCATATGATGTGGTTACTGTGCTGGTTTGCTTTAAATAATTGGGTTGTTTTTTTTTTTTGTTTTAAGAGAGGATTCCATAGGGAACAGTATTGGGAAGCGACTATAATGTAAAAAAAATGGTAAGTATAAAATAAAAATAAATTTTAAAGTATACAAAAAATAAAAGCCAGAAGAAGAGCTTTAGAAGAATATATTAGTTGGTGAATCACTGAACCTCAAGAAGTAGTGACTGGTGACAAAAAACAGTTCTCCCTCAATGATGAGACCCCATCCCACTTTCTAGGAGGATTTTGTAGCCTATCCTCTTTTGAAGTCCATTTTTTAGCTATGAGACTTACAGCCATGTAGGGTTTGCATCCTGCATCCATAGTTTTGGCTACAGAGTCCACAAGGTAACCACTAATACCAAAATCACACATCTTCACTTGGCCCAGTGTATTGATCAACACATTAGATGGCTTCACATCTGAAAGAAAAAATATGCCATGTGCCATGGTGCTACTAGCCCTGTTTCATCTCAATTACACTAAAGAAAACTAACAGAAAACAAAGTAACAGATATATACAAATGGTCACCCTATAGCACATGTTCTTTTCCCCAGTGAGATCACCTATCCTAACTGATACAGCACTTCTGCAACTTCCTTCTCTGAAATATCATACTCTATAATTTAAAATATATCTTTTTACCTTATCTGAATTCCCTTAGCACATATGTGCAATGTTGCCTTTTATTTCCTGTCTTCCTGTCCCTGATAAGATTATAAGCAACTTGGGCTCTTTATTTTCTATATAGTCTGTATCACTCAAGGCAAATAATAAGTACTTAGTAAACACTTGCAGAATTCACAAACTCATCATAATTAAAGATAAAAAGGATCATTTAGTGCAAAACCCCAGTTTTACAGAGGAGGAAAATAGGACCTAGAGAAACAAAGGAGCTGTCTAAAGTCACATGTTCCTGGGGTCCAATTGGAAAGAATTTAAGTGGGTGAATCCTTAAGATACTCAACGTATTTTAGGCTGCTACAACCAAATCTAATTAAGTGAAAATATTAAAGATTTATTAAAAAGCCTGAAAACTATAATTTAAAGATGGAACGGTGTTGAGCTCACACGTTGTAACAAATATATCACAAGCTCAGATTTTTCCTCACTATATGATCAGATTATCAAGTTGAAAGGGATTCAGAGTCCACACTTTGCATATGAGGAAACTGTGGTCCAGGTCTGTGTAATTTTACCCAGTCACACAGGGGAGAAATATCACAGGTGTGTTTGGAACTCAGGATTTTTTATTCTACAATCATTGCTCTTTCCGCCATACTGTGTTCCAATCTTTCTTGGAATTCACATTTGGATAGAAATGAACCATTATTTAATATTTTTACAATGAACCTTTGCTTTAATCAGGCTAGTGTCCTGCCTTGTTCACCTTAACTTCCATATCTTTATGCTAAACTCCCTGCCCACTATCTTTCCATATCTATGACTTTCTTTATGATTCAGTTTAAAACTCATGTCTTTCAAAAGGCCTTCCCTAACTAACTTTTCACCATCTTATATAGTCCATTTCTCTAATATCTATAGCACTTCTAATTTCTGTGATTCAATCTAATGTACATATTTTCTATTCATTTCTTGTATTTATGTCTTAGATCCCCACATAGTCTAAAAATTTTTTGAATGCAAAAACTACTTTTTCAATTAACACACAGAGGGCCTAGTATAGTACCCTTATCAGAGTAGTCTAATCCACCTATACTTACTGAATGAAAGATCTAGGACTCCTCAGACTTTAGGTTATGCCCAGAATCATTATGTTCCATGTCTTTCCTCTTGGAAGAACTATATGTACAACTGATGGATTTCTGTGCTGTCTTTAGACTTCCAAAAAAGAAATTCCCACTACCTGATAGGTAGTAGGATTCTCTGCATCAATTTATGCCCAAACTGCAGTTTAGGTTCATCCTTTATCATTCTATTTTTGGCCAAGACAAAGAACAGTTGTTTAAATAGGCTTCTAGGCAATCCCAAAGGGAAACTCCTTCATTCCTTTATGTGGCTTAATCCCTACCTCTGGCATGGACAATAACTCATGTGGACTGGCTAATCATCTGGGACAGAGTGTACAGCAAAAAGGACACACACTTACCTCGATGAATGACAGAAAGTTTACTGTGTAAATGTTCTAGGGCTTTTACAATCTGCAAAGGAGAAGCAACAGAAATTCATTACACAACTATTGGGGAGAAGTGGAACTTGAAAGAATTTACCACCTACCTACACATTCCCTTTTCTGACATGAGAATCCTAGAGGCATTTGCTCAAGTGGAGGACGCCCCAATAATAGTAACACTGTAATACAGTTAAGGTTACATGAACTGTGTTCCAAAACCTTTAGAGGTTCAAATCTATCATCACCATGACTATGAAGGAATCTCACTCATCAACTTTCTTCTCTCATCAGTCTTCCATAATCTAAGCACTGCTCTCTGACATTATCTCCAAATTAATTTATATGTACATTGCTTGTTGGTTGTTTGTATGTAGTCTCCCCCATCAGAATGGGAGCTCCACAAAAGCAGGAATGTTTCTCTCTTTCTTTATATCCCCATCACTAAGCACAGTGCCTGGCAAATAATTGCTTAAAATTCGCTGGTTAGCTTGACATGACTTGATTGACTTTCCTGAGTCTCCTACTTGTTACTGCTATGCACAACAATTATTTGGTATATATCTTGTGTACATTCTCTATTAATTAATCTATGTACATGTTGTTCCCCTAACTCCCCACTCTCTACCAACAGAATGAAAATTCCTTGAAGGCAGAGATTCTTTTGTATTTATCATTTCATATTCTAGTTGTCTAGAACAGCACCCTAGAAGACACTGAAATGTCTATGGAACTGAATTAAATCTCTTTCTACAATTCTTCTCTTTCTCTTGTCTAGATTTTGTCCTCCAGAGTTTTTGTCTTCTCTCCAGGGCTGCTGTTCTTCTCCTTTGTCCTCTCTTTTCCAATCCTCTCTGCCTCTATTTCCAGAGAAATGATGGAGGAGAAGTGAAAAAGGGAAGTGAAAGACAATATTACAGTGTCAAACATGTGGGCTTGCCAAATAAATGTGCTTCTAAGAGGTACTTTATTATGGGCAAAACTAACAAAGCCAGTGGTATAATTTTGTCTTCTGCACCATCTTCACCCAAAAGAGAGAGAGAAAAAAAAAAAAACAGACCAAAACTGAACTACCTTTCTACTCCTTCGTTTCAATGTCTTCCATTACAATAAATATTCTACTCACAGAAACTGCAATTTTCCCTAAGATATCCTCTGGGATCGTTAGACCCTTATCGATGACTTGTTTGTAGAACTTGTCCAGTGAGGTATCCATGAGTTCCATACAGATCCACACATCACCCTAGAAGATGAGGGGGGGAGGGAGGGGGGGGAAGGGAGGGAGGGGAGGGAGAGGGACAAGGAAAAAGGGGGAGGGAGAGGGAGAGGGAGAAGAAAAGGGAGAAGGAGAATGAAAGAGAAAGGGAGAGGGAGAATGAAAGGCAAACGGAGAGAAGAGATCAGGAACAACTCACATCCATCCAGGGATGAGCAGTAAACATGTTGTTACTTGATCCTTCCAGCTGATGGTGCTCTCTACCTCCTTTAATATTCCTAGAACATTTGGTATGTTCTTTGCTTTCATGAGTTCCTTTTGAATAAAATGTTGAATCCTCCCCATCCCCAGGAGAATATTTATTGAAGAGCCTAAAATCCTTTGGGGCAAGGATTATTTCATATCTGTTAGTCTGTCTATCTAATTCCTAGCATAGTAATATAAACATAGTAAGTGCTTGATTCAGGTTTGTTGAATTAAATTCTATTAGAGTCAATTTTAAGTACCATATCTTGGGATACCAGAGACTTGGAACAAAGTAGGATTATCTCCAAGACCTAAATCAAGAGTGGGGAATCTGTGGCCTCCAGGCCCCATGTGACCCTCTAGGTCCTCAAGTGCATCCCTTTGGACTGAATCCAAACTTCTTTATTTTGTGAAGTTTGGATTCAGTCAAAAGGCCACATTTGAGGACCAAGAGGGCCACATGAGGCTTCGGGGCCACATGAGGCTTCGAGGCCACAGGTTCCCCACCCCTGGAAACTAGCCACAAGCAAAGCTGGAAGTCACGGAATTTATAGATCACCTTTAGTGTAATGGTAGAATAGATCTTAATTATTTAAAGCGAAATGCAAGAGCTCATCCACCAGAATCAGCTACCTAAGCCTTTCATTCTTTTTCAAATAGACTTTTTATTGATACACTTAGTTTTTGTACAGTCTAGATTTCCCCCTGTAGTCTTTCCAGGTGTAAGTGTTCCCCACCACTATCCAAAATTTTGTTATCTATTTTGTATATATTTTCTATATATATCCTCTCAGAGAACCATTTCTCATAACAATTTTTTAAAGCAAAAAAAGATTCAATAAAACTGATCAATATCTTGAAAAAGTTTGACATTATATGCAATGTTTTAAACCCATGGATTCCTCCGCCACACCCCAACCTCTGCATATGAGTGGAAGGGTGGTATCTTTTCATATCTCTTTTTTCGGGTCAAGCTTATTTGCTGTCATTTTACAACATCCAGTTTCAATTTAAACTTTTAATTCTAATATCATCTTGGAGTTCAAGCCTGAGACATTCCCTCCAAGGCTGGCCTCTGTATCTGAGGATCAAAAATGTCCCCTCAATCAAAATAACTGATATTAAGAACTAAAGCATACATCATAACATAGATGACATTAATTCTGCCTTTCATGATTTAAAAAAAAAAACAGGGAGAAAGCAAAAACAAAAAAAAGGAGGGGGGGGAATTAAGTCTGTAAGTTTCAAACAGACTACTCATGCTGCCAATAAAACACTCACAACATAAGGGAGTCTTAAGTTTCATTTAGGCAGTCTGGCTAAATGAGACTCCACAGTGAAGCAATATAGCTAGAAAAGGCCAACCAAGATGAGAATGAGAAAGAGGGGCTTGTCATCAACTAAAAGAGCAATCATCCAGGCTAACTTTTGAGCTTGGCTACACAGTAATCACAAAACCCTTTAAGTCACTCAAAATGTATGTTTACTGAAAGGAATGATAACGGCCTTGAGTGTTCTTTACATATGGATAAACTTCTGACAAAGTGGTTATCTGGCCCTGTAAACCCCATCCTTTGAAAACTCCCAACAGGTGAACTACATACCTCCCGGAAGAGTGCACCATAAAAAGTCACTGTGAAAGGGCAATCCACTGTTCTCATGGAGATATCCAAGTCCATCAGTAGCCTCTTCTGTTCTTGACTATTCACAGTTGCTCGGATTCGCTAAATAAAAATGTATGGGGAAAACTCATGATTATTCTTCTTGGTGACAGTCAAAGCATGACACTTGAGTTTTCCCATTCTAAAATAACAGATGACTTCTAGATGGGCATTCTAAAAGACAAGGCAATTCAACGAGCTCCTCACTTCAAGTGAGATATGATGTCATTCATTTGACACACTCGAGTAACATGCAATGGAAAAACTAGCTGGTACTATCTTTTGAGGAATCAGTAATCTGTACTTTCATCTAATGGCTTTTTGAAAATTCTTCCAAAAATGGAAAATCTGGGGGTTGTGCCTCAAAACAGTTTAAGAATTTCTTAATGGTTCTTGCTTTCTAAGTCAAGGAATTACGAGGAAAAATTAAGCTTAAATTAAATTAGGATTCTAGGAAGTTGACAGGCCATATTTTTCTTTTCAGCTTATCCTTTAAAAAGAAAAACTCTGTATATGTAGTGAGTACAGTAGAAGATTCAGCCAGCACTCAAATTTTTATAGACATCAAAAACTACTAATTTCTGGGGATTTAAAGAGAAAATACAGACTATTCACCTTTCATAGAGTACATACAAGAGATCAAATGGGTAGAAGGAGTCAAAAATGAGTGAAGTTAATCTAACAACATTTAAGAAATGACAACAACCAGCATCGAAGCCCACATTTTTCTGAGACCTTAAAGGTCTCAGAATTTGTAGCAAAATGTAAAATAATGCAATATCACTAAATATCATTTCATATTCTCTTGAATATTTAGTCAAAATAATCACTGCACACTGAAGTCTTTGTTATCACGGAGCCCTCAGCCATTTTTCACAACTTGAGTAAAGACGAATGGACTGTCTGACGATAGACATCTTTATAGCAGGTCTGTACTAGATGCACTGTTCTCAAATTCTCTTGATTTCTTGTTATTGAAGATCACAGAGGTTTTTTTTTAAAAAAAACTTCATAATTGTTTGCATAAATTTTGCATAAATTCCACTCTAAAGGACAGTCCATCATGTCTATGGGTGTGAAACTTTTCTTCTTCTTGGTACTAAATTTTATAATATTAAGAACAACACAATTAAAGTTTATAAAGTGCTTTACATATATTTCAAATGAGGACTTTTTTAAAATGAGAAATGATTCAGACAACTGTGAGGTAGATACAATCATTATTCTCATTTTACAGATGAGGAAACTGAGGCTTAGACAAGTGAAATGACAAGTCACTGCGCTTCAGACTCTAGTGCTCTATCCACTACACCATACTATGTCTCATGTTAGAGTCAATGCTGTCACGTGATTGTTGTTTATTTTTTTCAAAGTCTCATGAAGTCCACTTCAAAGATGGTTGAAGACCCACTTCCTAAAAATTATATGCCAATCCTCCTAAGATGTCAAAGATTCTTTGGTTTAAACACTCTCAAGGCAGGATGATTCCTCTAAAATTGATGGATCTTAAGTTAAATGGAAAAATAAACACACATACACATATAAAACATCTCATTCTACCTTCACTGCCATGATCTGTCCACTAGGCATATGTCGCATTTTCTCCACCACCCCATATGCACCTCGTCCCAGTTCTGCTATAGGCTCCAAGTCATCAGCCTTCACTTCAAAATTCTAGAAGAAAGAAAAAATAAATTATAATAACTAAGACTCTACTCAACTTCTACAAGCAATGAAGAAAACACTTCTGGATAACAAGTTTTCTAGGATGGTAAAACAACAGTTGACATAGCTTCAAGCAAGAAGACCCAAATGAGATCTTAGTAACAGACCTGTCACAGTATCCACCATACTCTAGTAGAGACTTCAAATGATTGTATTTCACTTAGTTAATTCTAGAAAAAGGAGGGGAAGTAGAGGAAAGAGGGAGAACTCAGTCACATTGTGCTGACTAAGCTTGAAATTTATCACATATTGCCAACTAAAGTTTGTATTCATGCCTCAAGATACTCCTGCTCAAGGAAATTGGCTTTTTTCCCCCTCAAACACAGGACTATAATTTTCCAACAGGACTACAATTGCTATGTTCTGCCTCACCATGCATAACATAAGCATTTCTATACACACTTCTCTCCCCACACAAGCCTTTCAGGAACCACAACTTCTAGGGTTTTGTTGCTGTTGTTTAGGCCTTTCCAGTTCTATCCAATTCCTCGTGATTGTATTTGGAGTTATACTGGCAGAGATACTGGAGTGGTTTGCCTTTTCCTTCTCCAGCTCATTTGACAGATGAGGAAACTGAGGCAAACAGGGTTAAGTGACTTACCCTGAGTCACACAGCTTCTAAGTCTGAGGATAGATTTGAACTAAGGAAGATGAGTCTTCCTAACTCCAGGTCTGGCACTCTATCTATTGTACCACCTAGCTGCCACTCCAGTGTGTTACAGAGTCTTAAATTAAAAAATAATTCCAGTCAAACTGGCCTCCATACCCCAACATTCTACTACTTCTGTCTTTGTGTAAGTGGTACCCCACATCGGAGACAGAATTGTAGACCCTAGTTCCCTCCAAAGTATGGTTCAGGTGTCATCTCCTATATGATGAGGCACTTCATCCTCCTCCTCCTCCTCCTCCCCCCTCAGTTGTTAGCACTCTTTTCTTTATTTTGTACAGACGTTGTACTTACTTGTATGGATGCTGTATCACACACACACACACACCCCCGTAGAAGGTAAATTTCTTGATGGTATGTATTGTTTTGTTTCCATCCTTGGATTCTCAATACCTAGCATAGTGCCTTGTATATAGATAGTAATAAATATTTGTGGAATTGAAATTCTCAGTGGGAAAGTACACATGGGGAAAAGCCTAGTTCCAGGGATTACCTGGTCTATATGACTTACTCTCACCTTATCTCCAATTGAGATGCAAGCCTTGGAATCTAAATCCCGAGGAGGCCTATGAAAAAAGTACATAAAATAGTAAGTGTCTTTACAATATACATAATTCCTTAAAAGGAGAGACATGATATTATCAACATAAAAGAGGACAAACAGAATGGTAAGAATTTCAGTCCATTCCATATACAGAAAGTCAAAGGAACTGGAGATGTTTAGCTTGAAGAAGAAAAGATTTAAGGGGCACAGGATAATTGCTTCCAAATATTGAAAAACACCCTTGTTGAAAAGGAAATAGGCTTATTCCGTCTGACCCCAGAGAGAAAAACCAAAAGTGATGGCTGAAAATGGCAAATAGGTATAAGTTTTATGTAAAGAAGAAATTCCTAAAGCAGTATAGCTATGAAACAGTGTAATGGGCTACCTTCAAAAATAGCAGATAATTGGGCATCTTCAAGCAAAGGCTGGATAACCACTTGCCAGGTATGTGGCATAGTGCAAATTCTTCTTTCAAGTATTGATGGGAATACAGACCCGTTGAAGTCATCCTTTCCAACTCTGAAATTCTGTGATTATTCAAAATACTGGCTTCCAGATTCTTCCTGATATATACATTTGTGTTAATATTCTCTAAGAATAAGATGTATGCTTGTAGTAGTGAATAATCAGAACTGAAAGGTAGCCCCTGATCCTCTTCTCAAGGACATCAACAGGCTTAATCATTTAACTTTTCCAAGAAAATTGGGCTTCATTTAATCTAACTCTCACATTTTAAAGATGAGGAAACTAAGGTCCAGGAGTTAAATTGCTTTCCCAAGGTAATATAAATGGCCTATGGCAAAAGCTGGAATAGAATAATGGTTTCCTAATTTCCAGAACAGTACTTTTTCCAACTGTGTAGCTTGCTTCCTCATGTCAAATCAAAAGGTATTGAGGATTATAAAATTTGGAAGTGGAGATCATCTGGTCCAACCCCCTCAATCTGCAGATGAGAAAAGTGACCCTTGGAAATGTTAAGTGACTTGACAAGGTCACACGGGCAGAAAGCAACACAACCAGGATTTGAACCCAGGTTTTCTGACTTGAATTGTAGTGTTCCATTTATTAAGTGCCTATTATCCAAAAAGATCCTTAAGCTGAAAAACAACTTCTAATTTCTTAATTTTTCTCCATTGTGGAAAACAACCGCTACCTCCCTCCCCCTGCTTCAAGCCCCTTTCCACTAACGAAAAGGTACCTATCTTGGCCCTATCACAGTTAAAAAGAATTCTGTTTAATACGGTACCATTCACCTCATTGGAGACCTTGCAACTATTTACAAAAAGTAAGTATAAGAGGAGAGATATGGCATAGTGGATAAAGAACATATCTTTGGAGTCAGAGAGACCTGGGATCAAGTGGTGCCTCTGATACATTCATACGCTCTGGTCACATACTAGTGACCATGAACAAGTTACTTTTAGTATCTGAAATAACTTCATAATTTTCTAAATTATAAACTATTTGCAGATCTGCATCAATGAAGACGTTCTCCCTAGCAGATAGAAAGAAAACATACATAATCACAGATCAGTATGCATGTATTGTGACATAAAAGAATACTAGCCTCAAAGCCAGGAAGACCCAGAATCACATACCTCCTGTGACACATACAGGTTATGTGACCCTAGATAAAGTCACTTAACCCCTTAGTACCCCAGGCAACACTCTGGGACTATAAGTTGCAAGAAGTGGTGCCAACTTGTATGATAGAAGGAGTTTCCTCATTCGTGAGTTCCCTATACTAATAAAATCAGAAGTCCATCTCTGTCTCTATAAAGGCAAGTAATCATAATAAAAATAATAAATTGAAAAAAAGGCATTGTTGATAGGGAAAAACAATATAGAATGGCAACAACAGGTAAAAGACAATGATAAACCTGAACCTCCAGACTGTGATGGGCTTTAGAGTATGTGTATGGCATATCATTCTGGAACTTCTGAAAAGAAATTCCAAATCAGAACTTTATGCGCGCGCGCGCGCACACACACACACACACACACACACACACACACACACATGGAGGTTCTTGCCAAGGAGAGAGACTACATACCCTCCCATAGGCTATTCTGCAACATCCCGCTCAAAGATGATGGATTTTCCTTACCCTGTTTTGATCAGCTCCTAACCTTAATGACTATTTTTAAGAGAAAAAAAGGAAAGTTATTAAAACTTCATTAAATATTACTAAATAATAGGGATCTGAAAATAGAAGGAAATAAAAACTGAATGTGAGATAATGACTTTCTTTTAACCACAAAACCCAATGTTAATATTTCTATTTATAAAGAAAATGAAACTAATCTTTCCTACCCCCATAATTAGCTTTAAAATGTGTGTGCGCTTGCTATGCATGCATGCATGCCTAGGTTTGTAACAGAATTAGCAATGGCATTTACATATAATTTGAAATTTAGGGGAATTCTTTAAGAAGATTTTGCTGTGTAGCTTACATTTCTAAAACTCAATCACCCACTGTTCACCTTGAAAGTTTATTTTGCCATTAGCATTAACTATTAGGATAATTAAGAATAAGGACAAATATTTTTTGTCAACAAAAAATATGATCAGCAAAAAAAGCCATGATAATGATTTTCTCTTTCTAAAGGCACAAAGCATTTTCAAACAGCAGCAACACAGTCCTGGCAAGAGAATATATTGTCTGGGAATTAAAGAACTGTATGATCTTGGGAAGTTGCTTGATTTCTCTAGCCTTCGGTTCCATGTATAAAATAAAGTTGAACTAGACAATCTCTAATCTTCCTCATAGCTTCAAAATCCAATGAGTCTATGTGTCTACATTAACATTATGAAAACTTTACCTAATAAGAAATTGCTCTGTTATTTTATAGACGAGAGATATTAGGGCACAAAGAAATTGTGGTTTTATGTTGTAATTATTTACGTCCTTTAGTCTAATCATAGAGTTAGGGAGATAAGGGTTCAAGTCCTATATCTGACATCTACTAGCAACCAATAGATAAGGCAAGTAAACTCTCATTGACTCAAACAGCTTCATAAGACTTCAAATTAGAGATAAGTTGCTGATCTGCACTGGGAACTCAGATCCAAATTTTCCCTTCTTCCTACCCCCAAAAACTCTCCCCCTACTAGACAGTAAGTTGAAGTGTTGGATTAATTCATCTCTCAGTCTTCTCCAACACGTAGCATAGTATCGTTACATAGTTATGTGCTCAATTCAATATTTGTTACATTTATATAAATGAAACTTCCCTGAAGTTAAACAAATTGGAACATAATTGAGAATAAAATTTGGTTACCTGACTCCTAACCTAATTCTCTATACTTCTAATATTACTCAGCTCATTTATTTTGAGGACCTTGGTAGCCATCAAGCTGACCAAAAGCAGGAAGTGAAAGCCCCCTAACTAGCAGGTTATATTGTAACAGTGCCTTTCCTAGGATTGGTTATAATAGTTTGCCTTGGATACTTTCATACTACAAGAAATGGGAAAGGATGGACTTTATCTTGTCTAAAACTTGGATCTTCTTGAGGCAAAACCTCATACCTAACAAAAATGCTTCCTGAAATTATCTCCCTCATCTCTGGCTCCTGGTTTCTATAGCTTCTTTCAAGTCCCAGCTAAAATCTCACATTTTACTAGAAACCTTCCTTAATTCCTCTTACCCTTAGTTCCTTCCCTCTAAGCATATCTCCAATTTATCCCGTACATATCTTGTTTTGTGCATGGCTATTTACACATTGTCTTCTCCATAAAACCACAAGAGCCTTAAGAAGAGGTAATGTTTTTTTTTTCCCTTTCTTTGTAACCTCACCATTTAGTATAGCACTATACATACATAGTAGGCATTTAATATACGCTTGTTGATTTGACTTGAATTGCCCCCCAAAATATAAAATTCCCAAATATTCCAAGAGTACTCTATTCTCTCCTTTCCCCCATCATTCTCTCTCTAATATAATGCTTGTCTGTGCACATATATCTTTCCCATCCTATTCCCAATAAAATGAAAGTTTCTTGAGAGCAGTAATATTTTGGTTTTGGCTTTGTATTACTAGCACCTAGCACAGTATCTTGAACATAGTTAGGTAATTAATAAATGACTGCTGAACTGAATTAAGCACACATTCATTCTCATATTCAATAATCAGTTCCTTATTCTAAGACACAGATATGAGGAGTCCTGCATCTTCCTCAGTCATTAAGCAATTACTTTCTCTTCTGCCAAAGTCTTCCTATCTATCCATCCATCTATTATGCAAAGAATGGTCCATTCACACCATGTTAGGGGATGGCTTGGAAATTCAAGTCAGCAAACGCTGGTTGACATTCATGACTCTAGAGAATGTGGCCAAATACACAGCATTCTGAGGACAAAATTAAAAGAGGGAGGAGCAAGTGCCAGTATATTTGTTTTTCTGCGTGTGATGTTAAGACAGCAAGTAGAAAAGCCATGTGGGAATTAACCTGCCATCTTGCAAAATTGGCCAGAAGAGGGTGGGAGGGAAGATAAAAGTTCAAAATGGTAGAGGGTTAGGATAGGAATCTTAAGGAATTCAATAGAACTTCAAGGACTTTAAAATCAAATAAACCTATTGATGAATATATACAGTGAATCTCCCTACTATCCCTATACTCTAAAAGAAAAAAAACTTCCAGAGCAGCAGGAAACCTTTGTACTCTTATAATTACTTTTATAGTTGCATTAAAAATTTAACATTAAATATCAATACAAACCATAAAACTTACTCAGTTACTACTGATCTTTAAATTAATTAATTTCAATTATAAAGTCCCATAAAGCTGTCACTCCAAGTACCCATCAAAATTGTTGATTCATTCTTATTTACTTTTCCTCATCTATTTGCAGTTACCGTGCCATCCATTCTTCCAGCTGCTTTTTTCACCTTGAATTTTTGCATAAATGTCTTTCCAGATTTCCTTGCATTCTTCAGTCTTAATTGCATTATAGCATTTCATTGCATTAATGTACCACAATTTGTTTAACCATTCCTCTGTCATTGGACATGTAGGCAACTCTATTATTTTACTGATGAGGAAATTGTGACCCAGAATGGGAAACCAAGGCCACCCAGCTAATCAGTGACAAAGTCAGGACTTCAGCCAAATGTTCTTTATCCTGTAGCACACTGAAGTCTACCTAGATACATTAGTATTACAGGGCACATAAACAAGGGACTATAAAGGGACGTCCATGAGTAGGATATAAAGGAAAGATTAATAACCTCTTATTTACTGAAAGGTTCAGAGTACCCTTCCCCACCCTCCAAAGAAAAGGGAGGGGGTGGGGAGAGAATTTAATTCCATGGAGAAGTATAGGAAACTAGGCAGACAGACACTGTAGAAGGAGAGGAGACTCAGCCAAACGTATTGGCTGCATTCAGTGACATTCAGGCAGGGCTCAGTCCTTCAGCCAGAAAATTTTATAATTTTTATAGTGTGTTAAGGGTCGCATTATATCCTCACCACAATCCTGGGAAGGAGGTGCTTTTATTATGCCAATTTTACAGTTGAGGAAATTGAGGTGGGCATAGACTAAGTGACTTTCCAAGAGTCACGAGACTAGTAAATATCTGAGACTAAGGATATGAACTGAGGTCTTCCTGACTCCAGTTCCAATGATATCACCCCCCTTCTTCTAGGAAATTCCTCTCTCAATTCCTCCTCCAGTGCCTCATCATGGTATTGAGGGAACCTAGGTTCTCAAATGCTATTGTAAGCTCTGAGAGATCCTAGTGGCATGGTAATAGACTCTAAAGCCTGCTATCCAAGGACCAACCTAGCCAAGTTTAGACAGACTCGTCATCAGTTCTGCCTCCCACATGATGAATCTTTTGGTCACAGTAGCCTGTAAGCCCTAAAATATTACAGTGACTATATTTCTAACCTGCACTGGCAGAGGAAATGCCTTCAGTAATTGAATCACATGGATCTGAAATAATAAAATTACCAATTGAGCACCCCATACCCTCTCTAGAATGGATTTTTCTGAGGGAAACGCTTCCTAGTATCAGCAGGTCATCTACAAATGCACAAATTATCCTACAGTCTCTAGGAGCTAATGACCTGCAAGCAACAAGGTTCTAAAAACTTACGCTGAACTGGTCTGAGGTTGTTCAAAGGCTTCTTTTGGAATCTTCAGCCCAGGGTTCCGCTTCTTACCTATGGGTAAGAAACCAGGAAAAAAGTTAAGACAGAAAAATAATAGTAATGGGGCATAAGTAGGTATAGAGAATACAAGACAGCACCTATATGAAAACTAGTTAGACCTGCTAATCCCCATGGTTAGAAGGCCACCACCTTTCCTCAATTCAACCTACTGAATTTTTTCACATCTTTCAAAGACCAAATCAAATATCACCCCCTCCAGGAAGCCTTCCCTGATTTTCTCTCCCCCATAACCCACAGCTGACAACCATCTTTCCCTTTCCCATAGACCTGATGTGGTATATAATAGCTCATTATGTGTTCTTTCGTATTTTAGTTATAACATTTTCTATTCCTTCCCCAAACTACACTGTATTTCCCTATGAATGCAGGAAGCTTGTCTTATCTAGGCTAAAGACCTTCCCCAGTGCCTAGCACAGTGTTGTATACACAGCAGGCTCTTACTAAATGTTAGTCTAATTCAATTGGAGTTTTGTCCTCTTCTTATAGCTGCTGTAGACAGGGAGGGCAGGCATGTTAAAAAAAAAAAAACAAAACCCTGGATTTCCAGTGTTTGGAACATGGGATTCTGTATCAGAAAAAGTAGGTTCAAATCCTAGCTGTCCTACTTCCCATCTATGCGATGTTGGGCATTTTACTTTGCTTGCTTATCTGGCCTCAGTTCCCTTCTTCATAAAATGAGAAAGTTGGCCTAGATGCTTAGAGATACCTCTGTGATCTTTATGTTTGTGGGGAACTTTGAATGTGTCCCTTTATGACGTGGGCAAGTCATAAAAACAACTGAAAATTATATGGTACTTTAAAACTGAGAACATGTTTAGTAAACATTGTCTCTTTTAATCACCATGACAGTCCTACAAGATAGGTATTATTAGTATCATTATCCCTAATTTTACAGAAGAAGAAATGGACGCTGAAACAGCCTAAGTAATTTATAGAGTGTCAAACAGTTAAAGGCAGCTAGATGACACAGTAGCTGGAATGCCTGGCCTGGAGTCAGGAAGACTTGAGTTCAAATGTGACCTCTGACATTTATCAGCTGTGTGACCTTGGGCAAATTTGCCTCAGTTTCCTCAACAGTAAAATGAGCTGGAGAAGGAAATGACAAACCACTCCAGTATCCTGGCCAAGAAAACTCCAAATGCGGTCACAGAGTCAGACACAACTGAAACAACTGAAAGACTAAATACAGCTAATAAGCATTAGGGACAGGATGTGAATCTAGTAGGTCTTCCTGATTCCAAATCCAACACTTCATCAACTACAAAAAAGCTCTCTCCTTATCAGCTCCTTTGCCTATAAAACAAGGAGGTTACATTAGAGGATCTCTCTGCTTACTTCTAGCTCAAAATTCTATGATCCTGAGGTTACTTCTCCCATGCATCTTTCTGCACCCGAGTCGCACACCATATTCTGCATTACCTCTTGCTTGTTTCTCCTTCTACCCAAATGAGTCCCTTGGCCTCTACCTTTTGAGTGACAAGTGGCATAAAGAGCTAATATTTCAAAGGTCATAGACAGTGGCTAAGAAAGAAGAAAATAACATTCTGTTGTTGCCATTTTCAACCTCATACAAAGGAAGAGCAAGTCCACTGGAACATGTGGTGTAACAGATCAAGCCAACATGGCAGAGTAAAGAAAAGCAATACAGTGATCTTCTCTCTACAAATTCCCCCTAAAAGATTTAGAAAATGCATCAGACGAAATCCTGATAGGGAAAAAAAAATCATGAGTCCTTAGTCCAGCTCATATCAGCATAGAGAGACAGACATGGAGGTGAGTGGACACTGGGGACAAAGTTGGGCCAAGAGTATACTGTAACAGAGCATTCCAGCACCCAGACAGAGGCTGTATACTAGGGCAAGAGAAAGTCTCAGACCCATATGAGGCATTCCCAGACCCACACCAGGGCATTATGATGGGTGTGAAATGGCAGCTTTAGAGCCCACTGCCCTGTCCCAGGCTATAGATCTAAGATAGAGTGAGAAGAGGATAGTGGCATTCCCAAATAGAGAGTCCCTGGGCAATGCATAGAGAAAGAAGCAAGTTCAGAAACCAGCAGAGTAGCAGCAGTGGTGTGACTCAGACCACAAGTGCAAGGCCAGCCTGTGGAGGAATATATAGGATGAAAAGCCCTGACAAAAGGGGAGTCTACAATTCTGCCTTTTTGATGGAGTCCAGCAGCAATCTATTCTTATACAGACCCAAATCAGTGGAGAACTTACAGAGTTCAGACAAGAGGGGCAAAAATCAGACTTTGCCCTAGATCAGATCACTCTGGGATCACTGAAGATTTGCAGGTCTCCAATCTGTCCCTGAGATCCCACACAACACTCAGTACTCCCAAGAGAGTACCAACAGGACCAGCCCAAACCTTCCTTTCAGAAGTGCTACTGAGAGAAAAAAGGTCAAAAGAAGGAAGAAAATAACAGCACACACACACATACACACACACACACACACACACACACACACACACACACGGTTGGGTTTCATTTCACTCAGCAGTGTCAGACTCTTCATGACCCCATTTGGAGTTTCCTTGGCAGACACCAGTGGTTTGTCATTTACTTTTCCTCCTCATTTTACAGATTAGGAAATTGAGGCAAACAGGGTTAAATGATTTGCCCAGGGTCACACAGCTATTCAGTGTCTGAGATCAGATTTACACTCAGTACTCGGGAAGATGAGACTTCCTGACCCCAGGCTCAGCCCTTAATCCATTGTGCAACCTCACTGCCCAAAAGGAGGAATGAGTCCTGAGCAAAACCAATTCTAAGAATGTACAAAAACATTTATAGTTCTTTTTGAGTTGGCAAAGAATGAGAATTTGAGGAGTTGTTTATAAATTGGAGAATAGATAAACAACTTATGGTATATAAATATCATGGAATACTATTGTCCTAAACCATTATAAGCATAATGACCAACCAAGATTCCAGAGAACAAATGAAATACGTTATCCATCTCTTGATAGAGAGGCAAAAGACTCAGAATGGAAAATGAAATTAAAAAATTTTAGAACATGGCTGATGTGGAAATTTATTATCATTGACTATAAATATGTATGATCAACCAACTTACTATCTGTATGACCTTGGTCATCATTTAACCTCTCTGGCCCTAAGTTTCCTCATCTGTAAAATTGGACTAGATAAATCCTAAGATCCCTTCCAATTCAAAATCTACCATCTTATGATCCCTGTGACTTAAACAAAACACCCTTCCTGGACACCACTCCTCTATTATGTGTTGGCTTCCCTTATTAGAATAAGCTCCTTGAGAACAGGTAATCTCAAGCTCTTTGTATTTTTAGCTAGTGTGCCTGGCATATACTAAGTCATTAATAAATTCTTTTTCACTTATTCATTCATTAAAAAGAGGTGTTACCTATGAAAGGGACTCAAAACTGGGTCTTAGAAAGTTACGTTATTATTTTTATACCTTTTGTTTTAACAGCAAACTCATTTCTGAGTATAATAAATACAAGCCTATAACTGAACCCTCTCTAATTTAAAAAAAAAGGCAAATAGTTAAGAAAAAACAACCAACACAGTTACCACATCTAACAATCTATGTGAGATTCTTCCCTTATAGTCTCTTACTGGGGACTATAATGGTGCATTAGCTATTCTCTGGAATCATACTTGGTTTTCCATTACTCAGAGTCTGGCTTCCTTTTAATGATCTCTTCATTTCCATTGTTATGGTCATTGTGTACATTGTTCTTTGGATTCCGTTTATTTATTTAAAACTTGCCATGATTTTATTTTCAGTTCCCCTCTAACCATTTTTAAATCTCAGTTATACTGTCACATTCATATGCCAAAATTTCTTCAGCCATTCTCCAACTGAGATGTGTACCCACTTTATTTCTAGTTCTTTGTTACTACAAAGAGTGCTGCTCTGTATATTTTATATATGTGAGATTTTTGGTGGGGAGAAGCGGGGAATGTGTCATATACTATTTAAGAAAAGATATGCTACTCTGGGGTGAGGGAGTCTACTGAAGTCTTTTCTCTTTCCCCAATTTAATTTGTGAGCTATCTAAATTCCGGAGTAAAGAGAAAAAGCCACTTACTGGGCAAATGTGTTGATAAACTCTGTCTTACAGAACAATCAGTCCCTTTACTACATCAAATAAATGAAAATTCAGCACAAGGGAACATTCACCAAAGGGCAATCATTTGGCAGACAAACTGAAAGTTATGTACAACCAAAACATCAACAGATTATACAAATGGTAAGAATGACCGACCTCACAATCTTCTTCTTCTCACTTCCCAGCTACGATACCTGCATCCCCCTTTGCCTATTTCACATTCCTTCTTGTCAATCTGTAAACATTTATTAAGATCCTACTATATGTATACACCAGGCACTGTGCCAAGCAGTGGAGATTACAAGATAAAACGCAGTCTCTGTTCTCAAAGAGCTCAACAGTGTAACAGAGGAGATAATATTCAAACAACTATGGACAAACAAGCCAAGAGACAGGAGAATATGGTCATAATTCATCTATAGAGAGAAGGCAAAACGCTGTGTGGCATAATAGAGAGCTGATCTGAGACTCAGGAAGATTAAGCTCAAGTCTTATCTATGACATAATAACTGTGTAACCTCAATGACCTCAGGTTCCTTATCTGTCGAGTGGGGAGATCATCCTGTACTATTTACCTCACAGGACTCTTCCAAGGTACAAAATTGTGTAATATATGTAAAGAGCAATCTGCAAATGTTAAAATATTAAATAAATGTCATCATTAAAACACCTTGAAATTTCCTGATAGCTAAGATTTTGTAACATCTCAACTGTGGCAGCCAATGCAGACCAACCTAGGCTTATTTAAAAAGGAAAAAATGCAAACAAAGCCAGCAGAGCACTAATAACCAACCCCACATCATTCACTAATTAGCTAATTGTTCTATCCCCTAGCTTAAGAAACCTGAAATAGCAACAGCTTTAATGGGGTTTGAGAGCTGCCAAAGGACTGAGAGAAGGGAATCCAACAAAAATCATTCTTTTTTCACTCCAGAGATCACACTGTGCCTCAGAAGGTGGTAATGAACAATCAATTAACAAGTACGTACATATTGCATCCCTGTTATTCTCCAGGCATTGTACTAAGTGTTGGGCATGCAAATTCAGAGTCCCAGCTCTCAAGCAGTCTATGGTCTAGCCAGAGAAAAAAACATGTATGTATATAGGTAGATGCAAAATAAATACAGGATAATACTAGAGAGAAGATACCAGCAGCATAAGCAAGAAGCATCAGGAAAGGCTTCGGGTAGGAGAAGTTCTGGGACAATACCCACAGTTAGAGTATGTGATATGGATGATGATCCTGCATCACAGATGGAGCAGGAGCAGTCAGACGGGTAGAAAAACTCAAGCAAGAATAATGTCACACACACACACACACAAACACACACACATACACACACACAATCACGGAAGAAAGAGACTACAGGAAGAAAGAGATGGTCAACATACCACAGACTTCACAGAGATAGAGACAAATGAGTTTTGAGGAAAAAATCCATCATATTTGACAACTGGTAAATTTGAAGTTCAACAGTGTCAGTTGATTGAGGAGTTTGGAAGTCAGATTCCAAGGTCTGAGAAGTGAGCAGGAAGGAAGTAGAGGCACTGGGAGTAGATAGTTTTTTGTGGTGATGCTGTTGTTTTACAATCGGCTGTCAATGTGAGAAGAGATATAGGATGATAGCTTGACGTGGTGGTAGGGTCAAGTGATTTTTTTTTCCAAGAATGAGGGAGATGTGGACATATTTGTGGCTACGAGATAGCAGATAGAAACTGAAGATTTGATAAAGACAGGGGATCAATCTGTTAGAACAGATTCTACCTATTCAGCTCTTGCTTTCATACTTGGAAACCCCTATGTCAAGTTAAATGCTTGCTATAAACTAATCTCTGAGAATCTACTCCCACCTCTTCCATCCTCCTAGTATTTCTTGACATAACTGTTTTCTTCCTTACTTCCATCGCTGAAAGAAACACTTCTTATAAGGAAGAAAAATAATAAGTTGTCCAACTTCCAGCTAAGTTGATTTCAAAGCAATCTGTTCACTCCAGGATGACTGCCAACAACTGATTCCTAGCATTTAGTGTTGGATTTAAAGATACACGTGCATGTGCTTGTGTGCGCGCAGGCACACACACACACACACACACACACACACACAGAGCATAGTACATGGAAGAGAATAGTATCTATTAGGTGCCAAGTGACCAAAATGTGCCATTTCCTATCTTCTTTCTCTAACCCTTTTCATGCCGTGTAAGAAACAAAAGGTGAAAAATTCAGGAGCTAAGCTAGTATCACATGCCCTCTCTGTACAAATATGTTGTATCATGTGCCTTTCTACTTATGAAGATGATGGCAAGCCTCTTTAAAAGGATGAATTCTGGACTTTTCAGTAAGTCAACCCTATTTTCCGTTAAAAATTACACAATATGGCTATTTGTTAGGTTTCTCCACAGAGCCATAAATATAGCAGGGTGTAAATTCAAAATATGAAATAATTTTGGTCCTTCCATTTTGTTACATGTGCCATGGTCACACATCTGTGTTTCTATTGATTTGAGACTAATTCAGAACATCTGACCTTGACCAGATGAAACCAGGGTCCCCCATCTTTTCACTGTTGGTTCAGTGTTAGAATGATGCCATAGATATGTGATATGGGTGGTACTTTCTTTTATTGTGCCTTTAATTCTGTAGTTTTTAAAGAACAAATTATACTTAGGGAAGAAAACACTCAATTTTTTAAAAAGTGTACATCAAGGACAATTAAAGCTATTTCAATTTTTACTGGTGTGTGGAAGTCAAACATGTCAAGGATCATTCAAACTCAGAACAGGATTAGCTTCTCCGAGGCACAAAGTGAGATTAAAAAATGAAAAATATCACCAAGAATTTATATATTAGTATCAGTTTCCCTAAAATTAACTGGCAATCATATGGGACAAAAAAATTGCTGGGTTGGGCAGCAGTGAAAATGTACTCAGTATGGATGTTCAATAATATTCTCCTTCAAGTTATGCCCTAGGGTCTGAGAAGACAAGAAACCAGGAGCCATGAAGAGTGGTAACTAATGAGTCAGTAATGGAACTCAAAATTCCAAAGAAAAATCTATCAGATTATCTCTTGAATTTCTATACTTCTAGGGAACACTCTAGGGATCTAGAACATAAACTTGGGAACTCTTGTCCAGAAATCCCAAACTTTCCTAGGGACATTCCCCAGGGAAAAGAAACAAGATTTTAATCAAGAAAAAGGGGAATATTTAGATAAGGGTGCAAGATAGGTATCATCCAATGCTTTCTTATTAGATATTCATGTAGTTCCTAACTGTTCATACAAATCACAAAAGATGACAAGTAGTTCACAGCTCAAACGATGGATGCATTCTAAATACATAATAATGCTTCAGTAATCTAAAAATGCTAGGAGTTTTTTTTTTTACTTTAGATTATGAATTTTCAACTTCTAGGAATATGTGGAAACACCAAGACATAAAATATGAGCTGACATTTCCCTTCAACCTCCAATTTTGCCAAAATTCTTGTCATTTCTCCACACAAAACAAAAATGATAATGAATACAGTATAGATTGAGGCAAAGGAGTTGTCTAAGCTTTGGGATGATAGTTTCTCCTCTAGCCTTAAAATATTACAAAACAAGTAATTATTAACAAAATAATAGACTATTCCATGAGTTTTTGGAAGAAAAGGACTTGCTGAGCATAGCACCAAATTAGTATATTTTAGATTATGGCTTCCAACACTTTTTACATGGCACAGACCCTGTTGGCAATCAGGTGAAACCAATGACCCCAAATCAGACACTGTTTTTAAAATAATTGAAAGAAGTCTTACAATTCAATTAGAGGTCAATAAAAATTAAAATACATTTTCCCACCTAAGTTCATGTGTCACCTAAAATCTATGTATGAATCCTTTTTCTGTCCGTGCATCCCAAGTTAAGAACATCTGGTTATAATGAAGATGATGATGAGCCCAAAAGACTAGATGTGAATGCTTTTTGTTGCCTGTTGCATTTACTTGCAACAAATTTAATTCAACAACCATTTATAGAGAGGTAGCATAAGTTAGCATGTGAGTCTCGGATTCAATGTCTGCCGCTGATACCAATTAACCTAAATAATTCTGATACCTATTCTGGACAAAGCAGTAAAACTTTCAGTGTCCCTAAATAACTATCCAAAACTATAAGTTAAAGACGGGTTGCTGATCTACATTACTAGAGAGGAGTGTCATACTTTAGTTCCCTACATTTATGACATCCTAGGTAAAAAACAAAAAGGCATAAGGACTGGACCTGTGATTTTATCAGTATAGAGAACTCTTAGCTAAGCCATCTTCTTCTGCCAGTTAGGGCCAGGACCATCTCTGCAACTGGAGAATGAACCAGAGAGTAGTAGTTCCCATTTAGTGGTGCACCGAAGGGTTCTCAATAAAAAATTTTCTTATGGCACATAAAGCAGCAAATAATTGTAGAATATTATGAATAGTATGTTACATGATCCTCAGAGTTCACATTTGTTCTCTTGTTGAAAAGGGTTTGAGGAACAAAAAAAAAAAAAATGCTGAGAATCATTCACCTAGAGCCCTGGGAGGTTAAGTAACTTGCCCAGGTCATGTGGGCTTGTATATACCAGAGATACTTGCTTAAAGCAAAGTTTTCTTGGTTTCAAGGACATTACAGCCCAGTGAAGGGAAAAAAAAAAAACACTCATTAAATGCCTGCTGTATTCATGGCATTGTACTAGATGCTGGGGATACAAAGACAAAAACAAAACTGTCCCTATCCTTGTGGAGTTTGTATTTTATTAAGATAAAAACTTCAAAGAGGTACTTTCTTAAGTACCTAAAGTACCTCAGGGGTACTCTGGCTTCCCAAAAGGCATTTGATTTGTTTAGCTAGTGTAGAAACTAAAACTGAATTTTCTGTATTAGCCTGATTCATTTAATCCCCACCCCCTGCCCAATCCCCACCAATCTCTGCAGCCAAGACACTTATGATGTCTAAGAAGGACTCTCATGGATTTTTTTCCTAGATACTGAGACAGATCAGATAAAAGACCTGGCAATCTGGCACAAATGCTCCATTTTACAGATGAGGAAACTGAGACTCACAGAAGTTGAATGATTTGCATGAACTTCATAATGAACAAAAATCTTTTACAACAGACTCTAGAGAAATGGTTAAACTCTTTTGGTGGTCTTGGGATATTGCATGGAATAAATGAACTACTAGCTGAGGTTTAGATATATTTTACTACATAGATATTGTTGTCATAAAATTTTTTAAAATTAGATTCAACATATACTGGGAATTTCAGCAGTACAAACACTTAACTGGAACACCAAGCTTCCTTCTGGAGATTTAATGCCCAAATTATTATTTTGTTTTTTACTAAAACAAGAGTTTATTTGCAAGTACAGCCTGAAATTCACCCTGTGTCAAGTCAAGTTGAAAATAGAAATATTAACATTTTACATTTGCTCTCAGATTTCCAAAATTTGTTGAGGAGTTTTTCTCAAGGTTTAGTAATAGCATGCCTCTATGGTAGCTAAGGAAGTAGACAGAGATAGGGATTGTACCTGTGATTTCCCTGCTAGAAGGGAAATCTCCCTTCTAAGGGAGACTTCTTCTCTCCACCTTCTCTCCAATTTATAATCTGATAATTATCTGGGGCATGAGAGATGAAGTGATTTGCCTAGAATCATGTAGCCAGTATTTGTTAGAGGAAGCATTTGAACCCAGGACTTCCTATCTAAATACTATGCCATACTATATAAAGGAATAGAAATGCTACCAGAATTTCACAGACTGAGAAACTGAAGCACAGAGAATACAAACGCTTTGTCCTAGGTGATACATCAACTTGATGGTACAACCAAGAGGAGCAGTTAGGTGGTGCAGTGGATAGAGCACCAGTGCAGGAGTCAGGAGGACCTGAGATCAAATCTCACCTCAGACACTTGACACTCACTAGCTGTGTGACCTTGGGCAAGTCACTTAACCCCAATTGCCTCATCCTGCGTCATCGCCAGTCATTCTGATGAATATCTGGTCACTGGATTTAGATGGCTCTGGAGGAGAAGTGAGGCTGGTGACCTGCACAGCCCTCTCTCGCTCAAACAAAGCCAAGTGCAAGTCACGTCATTATTTCTCTGATGGCATGGTCTTCTTCAGCAACATACAACCAGGAATGGAAGGGAAAAGCATACTTCCCTTTTCCTGTCAGCATATTGACCAAAAGACATTAAATAGTTATGAGACCCTGTGCAAGTCACTTAACCGCTTTCTGCCTCAGCTTCCTCAACTATAAAATGGGGATAATAACAGCACCTACTTCCCAGGGTTGTTTTGAGGATCAAGTGTGCTATTTGTAAAGCACTTTGCACAATGCTTGGTATGCAGTAAGCATTTAATAAGTGCTTGTTTCTTTCCTTCCTTCCTTCTCCCCATTTCGAGTCTTCTCCACATTAAAACTTCCCAGCTTCTTTAACTAATGTTCATGTCACAACAAAAAAAAGAAAAGAAACAATGAAGTAGAGTGGGACTATCACTTCCTCTTTGATTCTTCAAATATGTCTCTCAATACAGCATTACCTTTTTTAGTTGTAACATGGCAATATTCATAGAATCATAGCCTTAGAACAGCAAAGGACTTTAGACTTTCTAGTTCAACAACTTCATTTTAGATGAGTAAAGTAAGGCCCAAGATCCCATATGTAATGTAAGAACTGAGATTTGAACTCACATCCTCTTACTGTAGAACATATCACATCATATTGAGTTTGCAGTCCACAAGAGTTCCTCTGATCTTTTTCAGGTAAATTACTATCTAGCTACATATTTTCTATCTTGTATTAGTAAAAGTGACTTTGTGAACCTAAAATAAATTTTTAAACCTAATTTACATTAACTCTATTAACTTGTTTATCTGATTTTGTCTCGTTGAGATCTTTTTAGATCATGGCATTATTATATAAAATTTTAGCTATGCCCTAGGACATACGTGATACAGTAAATACAGTGCCCAGCCTGGAGTCAGGAAGACCTGAGTTCAAATCTGGCTTCAAATCATATAAGCTGTGTGACCCTGGGCAAGTCACTTAACCCTGTTTGCCTCAGTTTCCTCATCTATAAAAGAAACTGGAGAAGGAAATGGCAAAACCACTCCAGTATCTTTGCCAAGAAAACCCTAAATGGGGTCACAAAGAGTTGGACATGACTGAAAATGGTTGAACAAACAATAATTCCACCACCAATTTTGTGTCATTTGAAAACCTGCAAAGCATACAATTTATGTTTCCAATTCTTAAACACCACAGAGTTAAAGACCAATCCCTGGGCCACTCTACCTCGATGCCTGCTCTTTGGATCTATTCATTCAAGTATTTTCAAGGAAGCAAGATTGTGCTGTGGAACATGGGTTTGATCTCCATGTCTACTCCTTGCTACCTGTGTGAACCTGCATAAGTGGCAACTTCTCTAGTTCTGGGTTTCCTCATCTATAAATCATGAGGGAATTGGATTGCTGGTTACTTCTAACTGTAAGGCTATGAACTATGATATCCAGAATTACTCTTTTTTCTAGCCCATAGCACTCTGTCTTGTCTGTAAGGAAAGAACGAAAGGATACTGGACTATGAGTCAGAAGATGTGAGCTGATATTCTCACCCTGTGTACCTCCCAGCTGATGATGCCAAGTCAGTTACATAATAGAGGCAAAAGAACTAAGCATTCACTCGCAATACCTCCTGTCATGCATGTGCTCTGGCTTTTTGCTACAACGGGACACTTCATCCCTTCCTCTATCAATTTTTTAAAATAATAAACATCAATGAACATGAACATTTCCACATAAGAAGAAGAACAGAAAAAAGATATCATGTGAAATTGTGAATCTCTTTTAGGTACAGAATTTCCTTTTTTTTAACGTATATACTAGATTTTACACTGTAGTTCCAACAGTTTCCAGCTTGTCTGTGCCTTCTTTTTTCACTTTTTTTTGCTCTCTTCTGTGTATCCTTTAATGTTTAATTGATAGTTCTTTTTGTTTTTTTAATCACTACCACATATCTAAAAATGATCCCCTACAACTTTCTTCCCCACAAAAGAAGCCTTCAAAGTGACACTTTGCAGCCTCTGTTCATCTTCAGCCTACTCTACATGCTAATACCTCAACATTCTAGTACCCCACACACCCTTCCCGCACATATATTTCTACTTTACTTGGAACAGGTAATTAAGGAGTTCTGTTTCCTAGAAAGAACAAGAATGCTACAGTAAATAATTATTACCAGTCACAAGGACTAAATAGGCTGGAAAAACCTATGGAGAGTGAGGTGACCTCTTCAACTATCCTCCTAAAATAGAAGGAAGAAATTTGTCCAGACAAAGCTTTCAGTGGTTTGGCTAGAGAATAAAGTCAAAACTCCATAGTATTCAAAGCCCTCTAAAGCTTGTCTCCCACCTATAATTCTTGTCCTATTTGATGTCACTCTCCTAAGCAAATCAACCACACTGGATTATTTCCCATTCTTCAGATATACTCTGTATTTTACCTCCTCCTCCTCCACCTCTTTGCTCATCCCATTCATCCTGCACAGAACGTTGTTCTCCATGATCCTTGCCTATCATAAACCTACATATCTATTAGGGTTTACTTTAATGGCCATGCCTCCATGTAGCCTTCTCTGCTTACCCCAGATAGAAGTCACCTCTCCCTACCTCCCTTCCTCTTGACATGATTTCTTCATTCTCATGACACTTTGCACACATTTCTTACCTAGCCTTAATCACTGAATGGACATTGCCTAAGAAAAACTGAGACCTGTAACAGACCTTAGATTAAAAAGCCCAAAGTCTTCCACTGCATCAGGGCCATCTCTAGTCATCCTGACCTATATCTTGCCACTGACCCAGATGGTTCTGGAGAAGAAAGTGAGGCTGGTGACTTGCCACAGTCCTGCCTCACTTAAATCCAATTCACCTGCAAATCATGACATTACTTCCTTGCTGTCACTGATTCTCTTCTAGGATGAATGACAAACAACAAACAATGTCTCCTTTAGTGAAAGAGAAAATATTGCAAGCAGCTAGAAAGAAACAATTCAAGTATTGTGGAAATACAATCAGGATAGCACAAGATCTGGCACCCTCTACATTGAGGGATAGAAGGGAATGGAATAGGATATTCCAGAAGTCAAAGGAACTAGGACTGAAACCAAGAATCACCTACCCAGCAAAACTGAGTATAATACTTCAGGAGAAAAAAATGGTCTTTCAATGAAATAGAAGACTTTCAAATTTTCCTGATGAAAAGACCAGAGCTGGAAAGAAAATTTGACTTTCTAACATAAGAATGAAGAGAACCATGAAAAGGTGAACAGCAAAGAGAAGTCATAAGGGACTTACTAAAGTTGAACTGTTTACATTCCTACATGGAAAGACAATATTTGTAACTCTTGAAACATTTCAGTATCTGGGTACTGGGTGGGAGTACACACACACACACATGCACACACGCACACATACATAGAGACAGAGTGCACAGAGTGAATTGAAGAGGATGGGATCATATCTTAAAAAAAAATGAAATCAAGCAGTGAGAGAGAAATATTGGGAGGGGAAAGGGAGAAGTTATATGGGATAAATTATCTCTCATAAAAGAGGCAAGCAAAAGACTTATTAGTGGTGGGATAAAGAGGGGAAGCAAGAGAAAAACATGAGGTCTACTCTCATCACATTCCACTAAAGGAAAGAATATAATGCACACTCATTTTGATAGGAAAACCTATCTCATAATACAGGAGAGTGGGGGACAGGGGCACAAGCAGGGTGGGGGGGAGAATGGAGGGGAGGGCATGGGGAGGAGAATGCAATACGAGGTCAACACTCATGGGGAGGGAAAGGACCATAAGAAAAAAGAAGTAAAGGGGGACAGGATAGGATGGAAGGAAATATAGTTAGTCCTATACAACACAACTAGTATGGAAATCATTTGCAAAACTAAACAGATATGGCCTATATTGAATTGCCTGTCTTCCAAGGGGAAGGGGTGGAGAGGGAGGGAGCTAAAGAAGTTGGAACTCAAAGTGTTAGGACCAAATGTAATGTTCTTACCACTGGGTAACAAGAAATACAGGTTAAGGGGTCAAGAAAGCTATCTGGCCCTACAGGACAAAAGAGAAGACGGAGACAAGGGCAGGGAGGGAGGATAGAGGAGAGAGCAGATAGGTCACAGGGGCAATTAGAAAGCTCGGGTTTGGGGGGGGGAGGGGATAAAAGGGGAGAAAATTTGTAACCCAAAATTGTGTGAAAATAAATGTTAAAAGTTAAATAAAAAAAAATGTCTCCTTTAAAAATCAGAGAGGTAAAAGGACTAAAGTACTCTACCCTGGGTTATCAGAAAAAAATGAAGTATTCTTTGAAAAAAATAGAGGAAGTAATTCAGAGGGAAGAAAGAATCCAAAGAAACATTAAAAAAAAAAAAAACCCACTTCAAGAAATTAAAAGATGAAAGAATGGGGGGGGAGGGGAAAGAGACAGAGAAATGTGAACTAGACAATAATTCAATTAGATGGGTATGAATCTGCTAGTCCAGATTCAAAGGGTAGTTGTTAATGAATGGTTCAATAACATCTTAGCCAAAAGTATTCAGTGGAATGGCCCAGAGATCTGTGCTTGGACCTGTGATGTTTAATATTTTGTCAATGACTTGAATATAGGCATTAGCTGCAAACTCAGCATTTGATAAAACTGGAAGTTATGGGGAAATGATCCAAAAAGATATTGATAGGCTGGAGCATTGGGCTGAATCTAACAAGATGAAATTAAATAGGGATAGTTGTACAGTCTTAACCATGGTTTCAAAAACTCAATTTCACAAGTATAGAATGAGGGAGGTAGTTGTCTGAAAAAGACCTAGGGGTTTCAGTGGACTTTAATCTTAAATTTAATCTCAAGATAAGTCAGAAATGGTGGGTATCCAAAAAGGTTGTGATCTTCAGTTGCATTAGGAGAAGCACAGATAGCTTCCAGAAATGGGGGGTAAATCATCCCTCTCTACTCTACCCAGCTTATTTGGAGTATTATGTTCAGTTCTGGGTACTCTGTTTAGGAAGGACATTGATAAACTGGAGAGTGTTCGCAGGACGGTAAGCAGTATAATTATGGACCTCGAGTCCGTGTTACAGGTCAACTGGCTGAAAGAACTGAGGATGTTTAGGCTGAAAAAGAGAAAAGTCAGGGGACACAATAATTGTACTCAAATACTGTGATGTAGAAGAGGGATTAGATGTGTTTGGTTTGGTTTAAGAGAACAGAACCAGAAGCAATGGGTGGAAGTGCCCCCCCCCCTCCGAAAATAGACTTGATGTTAGAAAAAATATCTTAACAATTAGAGTTGGTCAAAATTGGTAAGGGCTGTTTGGAAAGTAGTGAAGCCCTTTAAGCAGAGGCCAAACTATTGCTGAGTATAAGCAAGACTTCCCTTTCAGATATGGGTTGGAAAAGATATCCACTGCGATTCCTTCCAACTCTAAAATTCTGTGACTTAACAAAAAGAAAGAAGTAGGCTATATTCTAGCCTATCCTTATCTGACCATCCTATGTTCAGCAGTGGGCAAGATATCTCAAAAAGGGCATTGATGAGCTGAAGTCCCTCCATAAGTATATCTAGAATGATTAGGGCACTAGAAATGATGCCATACATGGATCAGTTGAAGTAATTGACAGTGTTTACCTATGAAAAGAGTCAACTTGGTAGGGAGATGGAAAGACCATCTTGTACAAGAGAGATTTGATTCATTTGACTGGACCCCAGAAAGAACTATCACTTAACTTCTCTGGGTCTTAGTTTTCTCATCTGTAAAACATGCACCTTGGCAGAGTGGACTAAGGAATCTTTAAGTTCTCTTTTAACTGAAATATTCTATAGTATTTTCTTTGGGCTATCTCCCATACCCAAAATCCTACCCACATTGGATCCTCAACTACCTCAAGTTCAAGGGACTTTGTGAGTCTGTACTCCTACAATTACAACTCATAAGTTTCCATCATCAGTGTAATAACTTTTTCTCTAGTCAAAGTCAATCAGATGACAGTTCAAGCCAAGTGCATTTTCTAAAATGCCACAGGAACCATTACTCCCATAATCCTATGACAAATATAGCATCAATGAAAAGAGTGGACATTCACTGTATCTAGTCTACCAGCCTCATTTTATAGAGGAAGAAAGGTCCAGTGACTTGACTTGTCCATTGTCATACTGCTAGAAAGTGTAATAAATAGGATCTGAATCTTAATCTTTCTGACTCTATGTGTAGCACTATGTCATACAGAGGGAATCTGTGTGGTCCAGGCAACTTACACCCTTAGAGCTGCAAAGTGCCTTTGATATCGCATCATGATGTCCTCATGAAATAATGCAGCATCTCTGCTATGAAATCCATTCCATTGGGCTCCCTACACATGCTCCTGAACTAGGCAAGTAGCTCCAGAACCTGAATAAGCTCTCTATAATCTCAAGCTTTGGGTTCAGCACCAATTCTGGCCTAAGAAACTTTCGAACTCTTTCAAAAAATACTAGGACCCATATTTTGGTGCCAATAGGTCAAGCAGCAAGCATTTATTAAGAACTTATCATGTACTTTAATAACCTTGAATATATAAAGACAATAATAAAACAGTACCTGCCCTGAAGAAGCTTACAATATAGTGGGGAGACACAGGATATGTGTAAAATATATACACATACTTAATACACATGGAAAATAGAAACAAGGTAATTTGGTTAGAGAAGGCATTAGAGAGGGGAAAGTAGGAGAGATGGCATGTCTTTCACATCTTTATGTCTGGAATGATTAAGCTGAGTCATGAAGGAAATCAGGGACTCTTAGTGGCTTTAGGAAGGAAATGCACTCCAGGAATGTCAATGCAAGGCACAGATGTGGGCAACAGTGTTGTTTATGAAGGAGGATGTTTAGGACGGACCACAGTGTACATGAAGGGGAGTAACGTATAATGAGACTAGAAAGGTAGATGGAACTTTAAATGCTAAACAGAGAGATTATATTTGCTACTTTAAATAATAAACATGTTTATTGAGCAGAGAAATGACATGGCCAGGTCTGAAATTTGGGAAAAACACTTTGGCAGTTTTGTAGAGAATCGATTAGGAGACTTATGGCAAAGGGGAGGCCATTAGGAGGCTACTGTAACACTCCAGGCAAGAGGAAATGAGGGCCTTATCCAGGGGAGGGACCATGGCATCCAAGAGAAAAAGACAAATGCAAGAGATGCTGTAGAGAAAAAAAAATGTCAAGATTTGGCCATCTATGAAAGGGCTTAGGAAGAGTGAGGAGGTAAGGATGACATCAAGGAAAGAAAACTAAGTAGTGAGAAAGATGGTAGTAACCTGGTCAGAAACAAGGAATTTAGGAAGAGGGCTGAGTTCGGGGGTGCAAGAAGTGGAAAGATGAGCTATCTTTTGAACAAATGAATTTTGAGGTGCTTATGGAACCAGCAGTATACTCAACTTTAGGCAGGACCCCCCTTCCAGGCACCAGATTTTCCATTTCTATCAAATACTTAACTCCACAGGGGCACTCTGGAACTGACCTCTAATAAGCTCAGCATCTCTTATGGCCATGTGCTTTTGCTAAAAGACAGTCCTGCTAATGGGGATGGAGAAAGAGAGAGAGAGATTATCTCTTCTCCCAACCTAGCTACACTCTTCCAGAGGTACAAAGCAAAACAAAGAGCTGAGTCCTTCCCCAGGAGCTGATTATCTTCTCACCATCTCTGCCAAAAGGCCAAGATTATTGTCTCAAAAAATCCAAAACTGAGGCTCCTATAGGACCTCTTTTATATGTAAATGGACTAACAAAAGTCTGAAAGGGGTACAATTTTTATAAGGTGCAAATAAGTCAAAATTTCACATCCTCTAAAAGATTTGACCCCTCAAAGACCGAAAGGACTTTACCCTAACATTTCTTTGTCTCTGTTACTTTTCCCCTTTGGTGGCTACTACTTAAATAGCCCTTTTCAAATGAATGGGCATTGCCTCACCCTACTTGAATACCTGCAAAGACCTTAGTCTAAAGGAGCCAAGGTCTCCCAGTGCATCCTGGGTCATCTCCAGTCATCCTGATGAATATCTGGTCACTGGATTCAGATGGCTCTGGAGGAGAAGTGAGGCTGGTGACCTGCATAGCCTTCCCTCATTCAAAACAAAGTCAAGAGCAAGTCATGTCTTCATTTCTCTGATGGCACCGTTTTCTTCAGCAATGAAGGACAAACACAACACTTATCTCCTATATCCTGTGGATTGGGAGGGATCCCAGTCAGGGATCTTTTAGTCAACCTCTCTGATACAATTCTGATAGTTCTGACAGGTTAAAGATGGAATTGAATTCAGATTTATCTGCTTGTGTATTATCCAGAGCAATTTAAAAACTACTCAATCCAGCCTAATCTGAGGAGTTGTAGTTGCAAAAGAGAGAAAGTTTAGAGATGTGACCTAAGGCCCAGGAGGTCCCCTCCCCCAAGGAATGGCAGCCCTGAGCTCAAATAGACTAAAATTAATCTTGACTGGTACTGACTACCTAGAAGAGGGTCAGGCTTTCTTTACTTTCTTACTCATGCCCCCATCTCAGAGTAAACCTCCAGGGAAACATCTAGGTATGGTTCATGTATAAGGTCTCCCCAAAATGCAGATAACAGTCCTAGAAAAGTACAATTTGAGTATCAAGTACAGGACAGCTCTTTATTTCTTCCATCACAGAAAATTCTTATGACTAAAAGAATTCAAAGGTACACTCTAAATAATACAGGAACATAAAATACTCAGTCCATTACCCTCCTTATACTACCTCCAAAAGATAAAGGGTTTTTGTAAGGCTGAACACACATTTCACATTCACTTTGAAGGACTTTCCCTAGCAGCTCACACAGTGCAGAGCTCCTAGACAGCTGGGGCATACTTTGATCTTTCCTTAGTCTTTCACTACAGGATAATGTTGGTGATGCCCATGCTCTGTGAGAATTTTCCTCCTTCTGGTTGGCCCAGATCTCAAATGTAGGAACTCTCAACCCATAAGTTAGCTGCCAAAGCTGGCAAAATCCATTTCTCAGGATCATTAATTCCTGGCTTGAGGTCAGGAAATAAAAAACATCGAGGCAGAAGAAATATGCCAGGAACTCAGGTTCACCTAGGCAATCACGTGTTCCCTTTTGCCATGTGCTTGCAGGAAGGAAAGAGAAATTATTTTATTCCCTTGTTGAGAATGGGAAAAGATATGCAACAAGAGAAGGGTCCAAAAGAGAAAGAGGACTGGAAGGTGAAGCCACATTCTTAATAGCCCAGCAAGGAGGGGGCTCCTTAAGCAAGATTCCATCCCCCTGACACTCAGCAGTCATTTATCTTCAATCCAAACCCCAAATCACAAGGACTCAACAGTGAACCAATCAGGAGTTACTGTCTCATTCCAGCAAAGTGTACCTTGTCAAATAGCCAGAAGGCATGTCTAGCTCCTGCAAAGGTACTGCTCTAATAACTCCTGCTATCCCCATAGTTTCAGTCCCCTAACACTCTGCTGCAAAGTATTTTTATATATCTATCAGGAAGAACTCAGTCCAAAGCAAATACTGTTCTATGTTTATGTGGGGGGATGGGGTTGAAAACAACTTGTACCCTTGAATATGGATCATAAGCTTCTGTCACAATATGATCATCTACTGACAGCAATAAAATCAGAGAATGCAGATTCTTAGGTCCCTCACCCTGTAATTTATTGTCTTAATATCTTCTGATCTGCTTCCTGTCTCAACCTACCAACAAGTATTCGTTAGTATAAATAAAGTATTTAAAGCTCTTTTCAAATCTTAAATGAAAGCTGTTATTCTTATCTTAGGCAACTGGCAGAGAGCAGGGGAGGCTGCTGGCTTGACACCCAAAAGATTCTAGTAGCCTTTCAGTATTAAAATCATCTAGGGGTTACTAAGGGCCAAAGGGATCAGACCATTTACATAATCTGATTTTAAAATCTTTGTTTCAGAATATATCCAAGTGACTCACTCCTCTGTTTCTGTTTTGGAAAATGAGCCGTATTCAGAAAGTCTGCCGCAAAATATGACAGCACTTAAAAAAAAAAAAACCTAGTATAAAGAACCATTTGGGGAAAAAAAGGTAGAAGAAAAAGGGAAAGAAGAAGCCTGTGAAATAGGATCAAATGGGATCTGAGAGAATCTAAAGAAATTTACACCTAAAAAGACTGAAAGTGAGGAAATTATCTTACGTAAGGAACTACTTATGTAGATTCAACTATGTAAACACACGTAAATTAAATAATGTTTGCCTCCCTTTCTTGGCTAAGGACAATGTAGAACTCTTGCTCTTTTTTTTCTGGTCATAATTTAATATAGAACTTGTGTGTTGATTGTTATTACTATTACTGAACAGAATATCTTTCTGTGACTTAAATGTGAAAAGATTCATTTGCTTATAATTGTTAAGTAGGCAATTTTGTACAAGACATGTTAGCTCTTCAATGCCACACTGTGGCATGGAAATGACCCTGGGTTCTCAGAGGCTATGCCAGTGGAGAATAAGCTCTGGCAGATTATACAATTTTGAAAAGGCTTCCAGGATGGGCCTTGGCAAGAAAGTCTGTTTTCCAAAGACCAGCCAAGGGAACTGGAGAGGAACATTGCAAGTACTATAGCCACCTGGTGATGATGATTATTTTCTTTTGGCCATGGCAACCCAAGCAGCAAAGATAAAATTTAAATGGTCCTCAGTCTTGGGCAGATTCCTTTGGTTGTTCCAGTGACCATGCACAGTGACCAAAAAAATTAAGCAAATGGTAAGAATCACACAGTTTTTAGATCATCAATAGTTTTAGATCATCAATAGTTTTTAGACCAATAATTTGACTATTTGTGCTGTTAACGAGAGATCCTTCTCCAATGACAGACAGCCACATTAATCTTAACTCTGTACTAAAAATGAAACCGAAAGAAAGAAGCTGGAGCTAAATTGAAGACTGGTTCACAGGTAACTCCTTGGAGAGGCAAAGTTATTGGAAAACATTTTATCATATGTTCAGGGACTACAAGAAACATTTTTAATGGGACATTTGTTCATCATATATCACAATAATGGTAAGTATTTGCAAAATGACTATCATGAAAATAATGGCAGCATTATGCATCAATATTGAGTATTGAGGATAAAATAGGCAAAAATTCTATAAAAAACTTGATATGACTCTCCAGACTAAATCAGCATACATTCTCATACTTTGTACTCTTCAGTACAAAGACAGAGAACAGTAAAGGTAAGGAGAAATACATGAGAAAATATGGTTGAGGGAAAAGATTGAGAAAGATCAAAGATTTGTAGATTACACAGAAGTCTCCAAAATTATGATCACTGTCTTCAGAAAAAGAATTGGTAGACACTGGATATGGCTAGCACCAAAGAATATGAAAAAGAACAAAATAGATCACATTTAATGGATAGGCCAAGTCTTGTTAATGACATGGGAGCTATCTCTGAGTACTCTATCTATATAAAATCATATCATCACAGTTAAGAGCAGAATTAGTTCTAATAATGAGCCAAAGCTATGGCATAACATTAATACAATATAACCCTGCTTTATTTTTAGAAGTAAACAAAAATCAAAAAATGATAAATGAATGATTATATTGGCACTAACTAGAATTTTTTTTATTAGAAGTTTAACCAGTGAAAATTAATTGCTACAAAAAAAGAGACAAAAGGAGCCCAGGAAGCACCACAGGCAGCAAACATATAATTTAGCAACTAGAAAGATGGCTGCCAAAAGCAACCCCTGGCTAGAATACAAATATCCTTTTAAAAATGTTCATTTCTGATCATTTTTGAAGTTCTTTATGCATCAATGACCTGGTTGTCATAATGAGTATGTAGATCCATTTGTTTATGTAATGAAGGATCATGGAAAAAGCAAAACAAAGCAATATGAATTAAGTGCTTACTATGTGGCAGGTATTTTGTTAAAGAGCTACAAATATAAGCAAAAAAAGACATTTCCTTACAGTACAGGACAGGACCAGGACATGGTATTGAAGTCTGTTAAGTCAGAAGCACAAGTGGGAGGAGAATGAAGGTTGGACAGCCTGGGCCCCTCCACAAAAATGGAAGATCTAAGAGGAACTCACCAAAGAGAGAATTATGAGCAGTGTCAGCTCATAAAGCCAAGACAAAGCTATTTTTAAAAAGCTTGGCAAGAAAGCCACCTAAGGAAAGCCATCCCAAGTATGACCCAAGGATTTTCAAAGATGAAAATGGAACAACTTACAAACAAAAGAAAAATGAAAAGATTTGCCAATATCATGATAATAAACAATTTTTTTCTCTATCATGGACAGTGGAATCATCACTTTTAACCCTTATCTTGCAATCTTGATGTACATATAGAATAAGAAGAAATAGCAAAAACAAAATGGGAAACAAAGATGGGAAAAGAGATTGAACCAAGTATATACATAGAAGGCATGGTACATATGAAACACCTAAAACACATTAGTGAAGTCAGCAAATATTTATTAAGCTCTATGTGCTAGACACTTGCTAAAGGTTAGCAACATTTGCAAATACAAGAAAAAAGAAAGAGAATCCTTTCCCCAAGGAACTTGTTTTCTTATGGGGAAATATAACGTAAATGGAAGGTTTCAGCCACAAGTTAAGATGAACAAGTTGGTGATATGGGAGGCTGAAAGGGTGAGAAGGAATGAAGGAATCCAACATGCGGGCATTATAGAGAAAGTCTAGAAAATCAGTACAAGAATGAAGACATGACTAGCCTAGATGTCCTCCTTAAAGTGGAGGTTTGGAGTGGAAACAATCAGAGGGAGAGGATGCAGGGGTGGAGGGTGTTTCTAATGTCTCAAAATAAGACAAGGAATAAAAGACACCATCAAGAAAATGTATGACAAGGAGGGGAAATGGGCTGGTCAAGTCTGTGTTAAGAAGGAGGGACAACAAGTGATAGGGAATCAACTTTTATATAGTACCTACTATGTGCCAGGCACTATTAAAAGCACTTTACAGATAATTATCTCATTTGATCCTCCCAACAACCCTGAGAAGTAAATACAGGTATTATCCCCATCTCATAGTTGAGAAAGCTAAAGCGAACAGAGGTGAAGTGATTTGCCCAGGGCCACACAGCTAGTAAATGGCTGAGGCTAGATTTGAACTCAGGTCTTCCTGTCTCCAGACCTAGTGCTATCTACTGTGCCACCTAGCTGCCAACCTTGGTGGACCACCAAAGTGCTCCACTAGTAAGTATCCTTACAATTTTAAGAGAAAGCCAAGAAGGCCTCCAGGGTGTTAGGAGAAGCTAAGGGAAGCCATGGACAAGAGGACAAGCTTACATGAATAAGTTGCAATGAAATCACATATCCATTTGAGCATATTGGTTTTGTGTCAAATGGAGTTTGTCCCTTTGGAAAAAATACTGATTGAAGGGTTTAATTAACGGTAACAACAGAAACTTAACCTTATATAATGCTTTAAGCATTTTCCTGACAATAGCTCTGTGAGGTAAGTAATACAAGTCTTACTATGCCTACTTTACAGATAAGAAACCTAACACTGAGAATTCAGGGACTTAGCATGCTGACACAGCTAGTCAGTCACGTGGACTGAAATCAGCATCTGAACTGAAATCTAGGTCTCCAGACTCCAAGAACAAAAATGCTTCTCACTAAAATAAGTCAAAGTATAATGATACAACCGCAAAATGGAATCTCCAGAACATAAAGAGGGCCTAAGAACTAATTCAAAGAATTCCAAACCAGAAAAGATTGACTGTTCTAGGAAGAGGTCAAAGGAGTGATTGGATGGTGAGGCAGTAGGGACAGTGGCGGTTATTTTACTTTTTTAGAGAAAGTCAAAGGTAAAAGGAAGGATGTTTGAGGGAGTAGCAGGGCAGGCAAACTTTTATTTTTCTAACATTAGGAGAACACATTTGCAGGCAGAAGGTAACAATATAATAGAGAAAGAGATTGAAGACTCAAGAGAAAAGTGAAAATTGAGAAAGCCAAGTTCCTCCACGGAGGTAGAAGGGAAAGGCTTTATGCATGCAAGTGGAGGTTTATAAGAATGAACACTTCTACCTCTGGACTGGGGAGGGAAGAAAGGATGAGTGAAAATTCAGAGGGGTTTTTTGTTTGTTTGTTTTGACATGTTTTGGGTTTTGTTTGTTTTTTTTAGGAAAGTTAAGCAGGGATGCGTTCATCTTTTTAGGAATGGAAATCATTAGGAAAGGAAAATGAGGAGCATACACGTCTGTCTGGAGTGGAGGGGAGGGGGTGCTTGAAAAAAATGGAGAAGGTTTGGAGTGGTGGCTATAATGAATATGAAAGGGAATGTGATTATTACCTATATTTTAATAATTTTGTTAATATAATACCAATAGTTTCAAGGTGTAGACTCAGTTACACTAAAGTATATTCTGCCACAAAGACCTTACTGTAGTATTCTTCATATGTGAAATGCCAAACACATTTTCAAACCAAACTTCAATTGCTATATTGTTATAATATTAATAATCACTAGTATTTATATAGTCCTTTAAGGTTTACAAAGCACCATCTTTTGTCCATCTTGTTCAGGTTCTTCAATAATTTGCCAAAGGGACTCAGCATATTAGAGGTCTTCCTGGCTTTCTCTTGACATTGTAAGGGTGGATAGAGCACTTTGGCTATCCTACCCTGTTATAATAATTAGCTCATTTTAAGCCCAGAGGCAATATAATGAACTTTCAAGTTCACATTATTCCCTCCCCAACTCCTTTTGAAAGTTGATAATAAATGAAAAGTTAGGAGTAGTAATCCCCAGAACTTCTAGTTAAGTAAATTCCTAACTTTTAGGTAAAGGCTTAGGTCTTAATTTAAATGTATAAGTATCTAGGTAATTCTAATGGTAAAGAGTTTGAGTAAAGAAGAGGGTAAGGGGTATAATTTAGAACTTCCCTCTGTCCACGTACAGGTGGCTATAACTGGTAGTTTAGACCCAAGTCTTCTGTCTAAGACACCTGTAAATCCTTCTCAGCCACAACTCATTCCTACTCTTTCTTTCTCCTTTCATCTGTTGTCCTTGTTCATCAATCTATCCAGTTCAGCTTTTGAAGTCCCTCACCATTCCTTCTCTGCTGCTAGATCCTTGAAGCTCTGGTTTCCAAACTGGTTGGTTATTTTTTTATAAAACTTAAACTGCAAAGCTAAGTCTCTCTAGCCAACATTAATAGGTTTCTCTTCATCCAATGGTTTAAGAGGACTTCTAAGTTAATCAAGTATAAAACCTTCAAAGACTTAGTTGATTCAAGAGAGGTGTTTAGACCTTGCTCACCTCTGATTAACTGATTCAATCAACTGAGTTTTCAATAATTATTTTCTCAATTTTCACTTTTCTCTTGCATCTTCAATCTTTTTTTCTCTACCGTATTCTTTCCTTCTGCCTGCAAATATGTTCTCCTAAAGTAAGAAAAATAAAAGTTTGTCTGCCCTGCTACTCCCTCAAACATCCTTCCTTTTACCTTCAGCTTTCTCAAAAATTTCAATAATTATGAGGTATGGAATATCCTTAGGACAGCCCTCTCCTCACGCCAGAGGACAGATCCCAGAATCCTTTTTCTGCTAGAACCCTCAGTCCCTCTACTCTCCTCTCAATGGTGAGAGGCAGGATTTCTCCAGTCCCTCAACTACATGGATGAACAAGGAGACAATAGCTCTAGTCCCTCCGATAAGATGAAGGACCGTCAGGCCTAATCATCTGCCCTGCTATTTCATTCTAGGCCTTACAATCTGCATGGCTTCTGACCTACTGATGCATCCTAAGGAGCCTTTGACCTTGCCATCTGTCCTAGTGTAGCACTTCTGATCTTATTACTCACTCTAAAGCTAAACTGTGTATTCTCCCTTCCAATTAGAATGTGAGCTCTCTTGAGAAGATGGACTGTTTTGCTTTTGCTTTGAATCTACAGCTCACGGTGTTTAACCTAGCACATAGTAAGGGGTTATTAAATGCTTTTTCATTCACTAATGTATTCATTCATTCTTAAGCACCTCCAAAATACTGTAAAAGCAAGGACTCCAACATACACAGGAGGGCCTGCTGTACAGGTTCTTAGATCTGCATTTCTAAAAGGAAAGCAACTTTTGAGGGGTCAACAATCACTTTAATCAAGCACATACATCATTCACTTAATTCGGGGGAAAAGTCAACACCCTGAACTTCAGAGAAAATACAAAGAAATAATAATCAACAGACAGGGCTTCCAACTGTCTGACATAAGCAATAAATATATCATAGATGAACAGACAGATCCAACTATCTGCCCATTACAAACATATATAGTTACCAGACTAGGGGAAGGGGGCTCCTCAGTGGCTGCCCTGAGTTTCCTCTGGTCAAACAAACACTTCCAAGGAGTAAACCCCAAAGTAATACTTCACTTCCGAGTCTTTATATACTTGGTAGAGTCAGAGGGCATCACAATCCTTGAGAACCTCATTAACAAAAGGTATGGACCTCCCTACAAATCTTCCCTCATCAAACTACCCTTAATGGGCAGGCCCATTAATGGGTAGAGAAGATCTTTAATCTCATTAAGAAGCAAAATTATTTAACAATATGCAAAAATGAATTATCAATACAAAAATTTAAAAGGACATTCAAAGAGACTATGGGACACCATGGCCACCCATGGACAACCTTCCTCATTTTCTGGTCATGATCCTTGCCCTTCACTCCTACCACTCCCTAGAATTCAGTTGGGAATTACAGAAAAGCATAGTAATCAGACAGCTCCTCACAGTTCAAATGTCACCAACACATCAGGCAGCTCCTGATGTCTATGACTATCCCATATAGTCCAAAGCTACTATCCTACAATAACAAGCTAGTTCCAGTACACTGGGGAGGGAGGTCAAGGCTGGGGAGAAATAGCATCCCATACCAAAATGACTACCAGAAATGAGGTTTTTCCTGCTCCTCTTTCTCAGCAGTCTCTCACACGTTCCAGTTACCAAGCTGGTGAATTCTGGGACACAATTTGCCTTTTGCTTTCAAGTCTGGGATCTCTATAGCAACCTAGGCAGCAAGGTAGCCAGGAAGGAGAATGGTTACAATATGTATTTGGGCTCTATCAGTGACTGATAAGATTCCAGTTTTTCCCAACCCAGTCCTCCCCCCTGACAATTTATATACACATACATATACACACTCAAAAATAATATGTGTGAGGGAGAAGGGAGGTGATGCTAACCTGAGTCCCTACTAACTTTTGCCTCAATTTGTATTTCTGATTTATTAACATATTCTATGGTTGGGCAGGCAACCCACAAATAACATACAGGTGACATACAGAAATTAATTATATAAGAATGATCATCCAAATGGAACACACCAATTTAGAATTTCTGTTCCTTCTCCCTTTCTCCTCTCCCTAGCCAACAAGGATGGTTTCCTTCTAGCCCTAAGCCTTATAAGCCTTGTTTTTCACCTCCCCTAAGTGCGAGGCAATTCTGCATCACCAAGGCATCTGGGGACAAGGAAAAAAAAAAAAAGATAGGGTGGTGGTAATAACCCTACTGTCCCCTATCCCTCTCCACTACTCTGCAGAGTTACAGTTCCAGTACAACCATACCCCTTCCCATCTCAAAACCTCCCCTAAATTTAATGAGCTCTACCTCATCCCCAAATACAAATTTATTCCCAGGATTTTCTGGATGTTCTGAAAGTATATGCTGATAAAACTTACTTGCACATTCAAAATTATCATCTATGTGTACTGTGTCCCTCTTTATAAGGGCTTGTAAAAAAACGGAGTGGGCTGGTTACATAGGAAAGGCCTCCTTACTATCCTTTCCAACCGTTGTTAGCAGAAAATAAATAAATAAACAAACTTGTTAAACCTCAAAGGGGTTGTATGCTTGATTCATAAGAAGGGGCTGTTTCCATTGCCTAAAGGTTAGAGAACAGAAATCCTGGTGGGAATCAGCCAGTTGTAGTAACTGGGTCCCTGGAAAAGGAGATGGCAGCAAAGCCTTAACCTGGGCCTGGGTAACTGGCGATTTGGACCCAAGGCACCAAAATTTAGAAGATACAATTTTTTAAAAATAAATGAATGACCCTAAAAGGTGATACTATTTTAAAATTAGTTACACTACACAGGTAGGTGGCCCAGTTGAGTCAGGAAAATCTGACTTTAAATCCTACCTCAGATGCTGACTAGCTGTGTGGTCCTGGGTAAGTCACTTAATTTCTCTGAGCCATCAGTAAAATGTACCTAATAATAGCCCCTCCATGGCAGACTTATTTTGAGAATCAAATGATGTACTACATTAAAAGCATTTTACAAACCTTACAAGAGATATCTAGATATATTGGTTATTATTATTACTATTAGGCAGCTAGATGGCACACTGGATAAAGTACCAGTTCTGGAGTCAGGAAGACTCATCATCATGAGTTCAAATCTGGTTGCAGACACTTAGTAACCCTGTGACCTTGGGCAAGTCATTTAACCCTGTTTGCCTCCATTTCCTCATCTGTACAACGAGCTGAAGAAGGAAAGGACAAACCACTCCAGTAACATTGGCAAGAAAATCCCAAATGGGGTCATGAAGAGTTGGACATTACTGGACAACAACAAATTATAATCTACATTTTGGTAGAACTTTTACTCCTTCAGAAATCTAAAGCCTAATTAGTAGGAATGAAACTGGATAGCTATCATATGGCAACAGTACCCCCTCAAAGCAACTGAAGCCTTCCATCCATCATTCCCAATCAGCACCCAAACCTATTCCTATCATGACCTCCCTAAAAGTAGCTTCAGAACCCCCAAGTCCTCCCCAGGCTAGCATCAGGGTAGCTTAGTGCTGTTTGTTCTAGGTTTTAGAGCTTCCAGGCATCCCATTCCCTAGAGACTTCAAAAGAAAATCTAAAAGGCCATTCAATAGACTGTGGAACACTCTGTCCACCTATGGTTTTTCAACCTACTTCATTTCCTAGCAATAGTCCCTGCACTTTTCTCCAATCACCCTCAAGTCAGAGGCTCTTCAGATCCCTAGAGTCTATTAAATATTAATATTACATGGATTTATTTTACTTCATTTATTCTAATTACATATAGCTCTGACTCATTCCCTCTATCTAAGAAGTTTATGGGGGGGGGGGGACAGGGAGAGGGAGGAATGACAAAGAAAACCAGAAAGAGAAAAGAACCTCTGCTTCCCCCATTAGAGCTGCAGCGTGGGGAAGACACAACATTGGCATCTTGTGACGGAGTTTTCAATATACAAACACTATACGTGGATGTATAGTAAAATCACAGATTCAGAGATGCAAATGACCCTTAGAAACCATCAAGCCCAAATCCCCCATCTTACAGAAGAAGCCCATAGGAGATGAAATGACCTGCCCAGGGACACACAGCCAGTACCCAACTGATGGAGGTTTTGAACTCCTTTTTTCCTGAATCTAAGCTCAGTGTTCAAGCCACAGGGCTAAGAAATAAAAAAAGGACTTAAAAAAAAAAAAGAGCTGTTTGATAGAATCTGTTCCCTATTTTGCTGCTAATCCACTGAACTTGGAACAAATAATCAGACATCACTGGTCTCATTTTCTTTATTGAGTGTGTGCTCGTCCTTCGTTGCCGAAGAAGACCATGCCATCAGAGAAATGATGACATGACTTGCACTTGACTTTGCTTTGAGTGAGGGAGGGCTGTGCAGCTCACCAGCCTCACTTCTCCTCCAGAACCATCTGAATCCAGTGACCAGATATTCATCAGGATGACTCGAGATGACCCAGGATGAGGCAATTGGGGTTAAGTGACTTGCCCAAGGTCACACAGCTAGTGAGTGTCAAATGTCTGAGGTGAGATTTGAACTCAAGTCCTCCTGACTCCTGCACTGGTGCTCTATCCTCTGCACCACCTACTGAAAGATCATGTTACAGGGCAAGAAAATATTTTTTAAAAGTTCCTGAGAAACAAAAGGCCAAAAATCTCAAAGGAACATAATGAAAAATGTGAGAAGTAAGAAGGTCTAACAGTATCAGAAGCAAAGTAGTAATTATCAAATTGTTATTGTTTGAGAGAGAGAGAGAGAGAGGGAGAGAGACAGAGATCAGCAAAACTGATTAAGTACATAGCATATCTCAACCAACAGATACACTAGATCTATGTGTGTGTGTGTGTGTGTGTGTGTGTGTATGGTGGAAAACTGGAAACTACAGGGGTACCATGGCATTGGGAAATGGCTGAAAAAAATACAGTATGTTTATATGATAGAATACTATTGCCATATAAGAAGCAAGTCAGGGAGACTTAGAGAGGAACTCAAAAAACATATCATCTACTGTGTTATAGAGTACTGAATGGAGTACTAGTCTGGGATTCAGAAGTGCCAGGTTCAAATCCTGCATCTTGTTCTTACCATGGAAAAGTCTCCCTTGATCTCTCAGTTTTCCCATCTGTAAAACAGGGATAATAATAGCACCTACTTCACAGGGTAGGTATAAGGATCAAATAAAACATTTTAATTATATAGCATTCAGTTGTGGAGGGGGGAAGGATGTTTCTTTTCATCAGCAATATTGTCATTGTTTACCGTTTTCTTGGTTCTGCTTACTTAGTTCTGCATTGGTCTGTATAAGTCTTAACACAATTCTTTATAATCTTCATGATAATATTTTATTGTAATACAATAATATTCAATTACCAGAAAGAGACATATAAAATCAACTATTATTATCATCATTACCCCTAATAGATTGTAAACTCCTTGAGAACAGATACTAATTTTTTCTGCTTTACCTTTTGTCTCACACAATGTTCATGCATTGTTAGCATGTAACCAGTTCTTGTTGGATTAGAACTCCAAAATTCAATTTAAAACTTCACTGACTGCAATTTTCTTTTCAAATTGCCTCACTGTAAGATTATTCCATATAGCGATGTGCTGGAGCCAGTTTGAACCTGCTCCAGGAGAGCCAACTGTTAAATTTTCAGTGTGAACATTTGCAACTGGAAATCAGAAAATGCTACAAATCAGGGCTTGATTTATTGTTTTATTGATTGCTTCTAAGGTTAAGAATGTGATGAAGGAAATGTTAATAATGCAGATTAAACTGTAAAGTATGCCCTACAGGCATTTTTCCAGAGATCTGGTTGTTAAACATTTACCAGCATGGTCTGGTTCCAAGTAGCTGGTAAGTAAAACTGACAGGTTTTGTTTTTTTTTAAAGCCAGCACGACAGTTTAATTGCCAAACATGGAGAGAGATGTACTAAAAGCCAAGTAGAAGTGCTATTAATATGTGATTAGTTCTTAGTCTTCACTGCCTTCCTGCTTGGTAGAAAAACTATTCAGAATTCCTATCCTGTTGACACAGGCTGGTAAAGCTGGCAACTTTTTCTTTAAGGATTGAAACTGGAAGTAAAACAGGAATGTCAGACTTTCAAGTGACCCTTGCTGGGTGTCAGTCAATCTCAGCACCTTCTTCTATAATTCCCTTAGGAAGACCGTGTTAATAGCTGGAAAAGGAATGGCAGCTCTGAAAATCCTCACAAACCCTTTTCCCAGAAAAGAACAGATACTGCTAGTAACCATAAAATCAGCCAGAAAAAAGAAAAAAAAAATAAAAAAGACAGACAAAGCTAGACTATTCAACCAGTCCCAGGGCTGATTTCTCCACTCCTTATGCTAACAGGGACAATTTTAAAAGAATATAGTCTTCTGTGAAAGGATTAAGAATGCATGTCCAAAAGGAGAAAGAGGAGATAGGGGGAGGAGAAGGAGGAAAAGGGGCAGGGTTGTGAAGCACCTTCTATCTCACTTTTCTTCTTGGTCTGCCCGAAATAGCAGATCATTGACTATGTCTCCTGGTGCATCCAAAGAGTCTGAGAACTATATGATATGAAGAAGAGTAGAAGAAATGTGGAATCTTTAGCCCAAGGAAATGAAGACTTCAAATATGTGAAGGGGTGGTATGTGGGAGAAGTATTTGAGAGCAGAACTAGGACTATGGGATTATATTTGCAGAAAGATAAATTCAGAATAAATTCAGTTTGGGCTTGGTAGAACTAGAAAAGAGAGTAGTTCTTAATGCTAGTGCCTTCCCTCTAAGACTGTCTCCAATTTATACCATCTATATCTTGTTTGTACATAATTATTTGGATATTATCTCCAAGATTATGAGCTTCTGGATGTGAGAAACTGTCTTTTGCCATGCCATTATTTTTATCCCCAGTATTTAACACAGTGCCTGGCACATTTGTTGTTCTGGCATTTCAAGTCGTGTCTGACTCTTCATGACCCCATTTGGGGTTTTCTTGGCAAAGATACTGGAGTGGTTTGACATTTCCTTCTTCAGCTCATTTTACAGCTGAGTAAATGGAGGCAAACAGGGTTACGTGACTTGCGCACAGTCACACAGCTAGTAAGTATCTGAAGCCAGATTTGAACTATAAAAAATGAGCCTTCAAGGTCAGACACTCTATCCACAGTGCCACCTACCTGCCTCCTCCTGACACATAATAGGCATTTAATATATGCTTGCTGACTGGCTTTCCAATTCAAAGCTTTCATGGAAAGGGGAATACCCTTGGTGAATTGCAGGTCACAGAGATTCAGTGGGAAAATAATGGTCATCAGCCCCTAGAAGAATGGAACGACTAGATTCGGATGACAATTGCTTTATATTTTTTATGTGATCATAAATAATCATTTTGCAAGCTACTAAATAGCTCAAGAACTCCAAGATAAAGGAGTTATATAATTGAATAAAATTAATCTTCACTTTCATTAGAGTACTTTTTCCTCCCTGCTTGTGGTTTTAAAGGTTTAATTCCACCTATTCAGGTAAAAACATCATCTCCCACATGCTGGACACTACATCTCTCAACGCAGAGTGCTATTATTACATTAGCTTTTTTAGCTGCTATCACATACGGTTGACTCATACATAGTCCAGCAAATGCAACAAAGTATGTTGATCATACACTGACAACTAACCACGAATCATCTGACACAGTGGGCCTCAGTTTTACCTGTTCCCAGAGTTCCATCAAATGTATAAAGGGCTCCATCCAGCCTGCCACAGAAGTCAAAATTTAAATGTTAGTCAATTGACCAAGCAAATAATACTTATGGAGAACCTACTCTATTCAATGCTCTTTTGGTTAACAAAAGTAGAGTAAGGCATAGCTGACATCCTTGAGAAACTTGAAGAAACTAGAATAAACTAGGGATGAGAATGGAGCATAATTATTGAACATTACGAGGTAGTAAGTAATTAAGGTCTAAATTGGGTGGTACAGATAGAACAGAAGTTCAGAGGAGATAAGAGACCAGTAAAATCTTGAGCAGTAAAAAAGGATTCCTAGAGGAAAAGAGATGACAAAAATTTTTTCAAAGTAAATATAGGGTGTCCCAAAAGTCTTAAAACCATTTTAAACAATTAAAGCTTAAAGCTTCACAAAAACTTTTGGGACAATCTATATATTAGATGAAGGTGTGGCACCCAAAATCTGTAAGAAATGGATATACATCTAACATGTTAATATAAATTTCCCCATAAGGCCAAGATTGAAAATGAACATATAATTTTTAAAGAAGAAAATATAAACTCTTAATAACCATGTAAAAATGCTTAAATGCCCTTGCAAATAGAAATGAAGATAACCTTATTAAGTAATATAGGAAAACTTGAGATTCAAATCCTGCCTTTGATACTTAGCAGCTCTGCGACCAGAGGAAAATTACTTAATCTCTCTGAGGGTCAGTTGTCTCATCTTCAAGGTCATTGTATGGTTCAATTAAGCTAATACATGTAAAGCTTTTCACAAACTTCAAAGCACTCTGTAAATGCCATTTTTTATTAAGATGATGATAATGATGACTAAGATATCATCAGAAATTCATTAGAGAATCAAAAATAGCAAAGAAAAATAATAAAATTCACATCAGAGTTTTGAAAGAAAATGGCCTTTTGGAGACTTTACTCATCTATAAAACTTAGAGGGTTGGAATAGACATAATCATATCTTACATTAATTTATATAGTACCTTATGATAACAAAGGGCTTTCACATATGTTGTGGTTCAGTCATTTCAGTTGCATTCAACTCTTTAGAACCCCATTTGGGGTTTTCTTGGCAAAGATATTGGAGTAATTTTCCATTTTCTTCTCTGGCTCATTTTACAGATGAGGAAACTGAGGCAAGCAGAGTTAAGTGAGTTACCCAGGCTCACACAGCTAGTAAGTGTCTGAGGCTAGATTTGGAATTCAGGCCCTTCTGACACTGGTGCAGGTACTCTATCTGCTGTGCCACCTAGTTGCCCCAGCTTTCACATAAATTATCTTATTTAATCAATACAATGATCCTGTGAGGGGTAAACAGATCTTCAGGTTACTTTCCATCTCTATAAAGTACAGGGACTAAATCCCTTCTTCCATGTCAACCAGTACCAGGAGATAAAATAGAACTATGTGTGTTAAAGTCAATTTTTGAAGAGTCCTGAATTCTGAACAAAGTTTTTTTGGATTCAAACCAATGGCTAAGTTATCAGCAAGGGGATGAACTGAAGGAAATGATGTTTTAGGATGAATGATTTAGTACTTTTGTGTCATTTACTTTTATAAACAGTAAAGTCCTAATGTCCACATACATATGCCCTTTCATGCTGCCTCACCCTCTAAACCATCTAACGGATCAATGAACTTTAGCCATCCAGGAAAAACTGAGAGAAATGAAGATTGAGGAACTGAAGAGGAAGAGTGAAAAACTGAAATGAGGAGACCATTAATTTAGAAATGATCTATTGCTTTAAGATGATAAAAAAACACAAAAATAATGTTGGAGGAGTTATAGACAGTCACACTAATAAATTAATGCTGGAGCTGAGAATTGATCTGACCATTCTGGAAAGCAATATACAATCAGGCTAGTTAAATGACAAAAATGTCATTTTGATCTAGGGAATACATACACACACATTAGATAGACAGACAGACAGAAATATAGATCAATAGATAGATAGAGATATTTCTTAGACCTCATTGGGTCTATGTATATCCCAAGGATATGTAAGATTAAAAAAGTCTCCATATACACAAAAAGCACCACTTCTTATAACAGCAAAGAAGCAGAAACAAAGTAAATGTCTCAAATGGGGAATAACTGAACACATTCAATTCATAAATTCAATGGAATCTTATTATACCATAAAAACCATTGAATATAAGGAATATAGTATTGAAGCACACTATAGACTTCCTTTTAAGTTCAATTGAAAATACGAAGAATTCATTTTTTTCTAGTAAAAAAATACTTTTCAGACTTGTTCTTGATACTCTACTTCAGACACTGAACTTTGAACTTTGTTAAGATTTTTGCTTTTACCATCTTCTGAAGCAAATGGATTATAACCAATTGTATCCCACAAGATACTGATCACAAAGAAAGACATTTTTTTTCCATTCTTGAAGAAAATGACTTGAAGAAATGAAACACTACCTTGTTAAGAGGATATTAAAAAATCTTGACTCCAAACTATATTTTAACGTGTGAATTATCCTCAAGTTCCCTATAAATATTACTTTGAATCATCCTGTGATGAAGACATGTCCCAGAGCATGGCAAGAAGAAAATTATGTCCATTTGGACATCTCTCTATCTCTAAGCTAAAAATGACTTGGATATTAGATTAACATGAAATTAAATTTTAAAATTGCTTAAAATGAAGAGTACAGCATCAATACTTTTTTTCTTTAACAGCAGAAAGTTATAGAAATACTTGAATGTGACACAACATGAAATAAGCAAAACAAAGAAAATAATATAGACAATGACAAAAATGTAAGAAAAAGAGCATCCATCATCAAAGTCAAATCTGAACACTGTGAAATTATAATGATCAAGGTTAGTTTGAATAGATCTAACTGAAGAAGAGTTATGATAATGCACCACCACCCCTCTTTTTGCAGAGGTAGAAGACCACGGGTTAGGAACACTAAAATACTGAAAGACTTGCTTGATGCATTCATTTTCCTAATTTTCCCTCCTTTTCAAATACTTGCTATAGAGATGGCTGTCTAGAGAGGGGAAGAGAAAGGGATATATTGGTAAATGGAAGTAATACAAAAATAAAAGATATCAATAAAATTTTAAAAAATAATGTCAATCTTAATGTTTCTTTAAAAAAAAAAGTTTGATGCCATGATCTAGAGAGAGCCTGGACTATAGCATTAGTAGTAAGTATAGAAAGGAAGGTGAACAATTCAAGTGACATTTTTTTAAGAATAAGATTTTATGTCTATTTGGATATTGAGAGACAAAGGAGAGACAACAGTCTAAGTGATCAGGAGAATGATTCCTGTCCATTACGACAGAAACTCATGGGAAAATTAGAAGGGGAACCAATTGTGATAAGGGAAGATAGGAGGAAGGAAAAAAATGAATTCAATTTGGGCATCTTGATTTTGAAGTATGAGACTTCTCAAAGTTGAGACTCAGATTTGGGAATCATTAGCATTAGTAATAGAGGTTAGAGGTCAGCAAATGAGATTTAAGGAGCTATACTGGATTGGTAGGAAGGGGACCAGGATAGTGTAGCTCCACGGAAATCAGGAAAGTAGAGGATCAAGAAAGAAAAGAGGAAACAAGAATTTATTAAAAGCCTGTTATGTGCCAGGCATTGTGCTAAACTTTTACAATTATCTCATTTGCTTTTCACAACAAACTGAGAGGTAGGTTTTACTATTCTCATTTTAGCATTGAGGAAACTGGCAAACAGAGCTTTAGTGGCTTACACCGGGTCACACAACTAGTGAGTAACTGAGGCGAGATGAATGAATGGTCAACAGAATCAAATGGAACAAAAAAAAAGGAGGATGAAGATTGGAAAGAAAAAGACCTTTAAATTTGGTGATCGTATCATGTATAATCTTTGAGAGATCTGTTTCAATTGAGTCATTAGGTTGGAAGTAACCTTACCATTGGTACGCTAAATATGTCCAAAGATAAATTGGCATCCTATTCAAAGAAATGAATCATAAAATCTGATATTTTCACTGTAAATGAAACCAAGAGATTCAAGAAAGTTGCAGCTAAATGTAAAGACTTCTCAAAGGTTTTCCTTAGAGAAATAAAAAGAAAAGAAAAATTAAAAAGTTGGTTTGATGGTGCATCCAAAAGTAACCCTATTGAGGAAGAATAAGTGGGTAAAGGTCCTGAGGAGGGAAACCAGGATGGCCATGATATCTGGGGATAGGTTAAAGAGACTGGGAGTGTTTAACATGGAGGAGACATGATTACACAGAACAAAACAGTTGTTTTTAAGTACTTTACTTGAAAGGCTAACCTGTGGAAGAAAAATTATATTGTTCTATTTGCCCTCAGAGACCCCAGGAGTACAGGATAGAAGTTGCAAAAAAAAAAGGACAAATTTAAACTTAACTTCCTAATAATTACAGCTATCCAAAAGAAGAATGGATTGTCTCAAGTATAGTAGGTTCATTTGGGCCAATGCTAAACCAGGCGAGTCCAATGATTCAGGTTCCAGGGTTAAAAAAAAGGGCTAGAAGGATCATAGGCCTTAACATGCAATACATTCTACTTTACTAATTAAGAGATTAAAAGAATCAACTTCAAAGCTTTTTTTAAAAAAAAAAAAGAAAAACATGTAGTCTGCCCTTAAAGTCACCCAGTCAAGAGCTCTGCTCCTGCAGGATGTAGGAGTTCAGGTATTCTCTGACACTAATTCTCATTTGACTGGTTCTTTTGAAGCTAGGAGCTGCAAGATAGGAACAGAGCCTTCTCTTTACCCCTTAAAGGACCATATCAGCAGATGCCTTTGGAGTTCTCTTTGGAGAACTGTCTCTGGACCTACCAGAGGCAGTAGAAGGAAAAGTAAAGGGATGGGGAAGAAAGGAAAAGAAAGGGGAATGAGGCCCCGGGCCATGATCACAGCAGCCACTGAGAGCTGGATATGGTAAAATGCAATGATCCAACAGGGCCTCCTGAACAAAGACCTCACCACGTACACAAAACCAGCAAGAATCTTAACACAGGGTTCTTCCTTATTAAAGGTCATCAAGCAAAGGTTTAATGATTACCAGGCATGCAGGTTATAAAGGGTATTCCTGATGAGGGAACAGAAGCCCAGAGAGGAAAATGGACTTGTCCCAGGTCACACAGGTAGTTAAATGGGAGAGACTAGATTATATTCCAGGTCTTCTAATTCTAAATTAAGTGCTCTTTCCACCTTTCCAGACTGACAAAAGGATAAAAAAGTTGATGTAAAGATTGGGGGGGGGGGGGTTGTTGCATTTTTTAACAACAGAGGAGAACTTATTTGTAGGACAAGGGACAAGCCCAGTGAAGAGATGCATGACAGCGAGGAAAAAAATACTTATGGAACAAAGAAGAAAGGGGCAAAGGTGGGATACTGGAGACAAATAAACATTAATTAACAGCTAGCATTTATAGAGCACTTTAAATGTTACAAAACTCTATGACCAGTGCACTGATCAGTGGCACTGTATGCCATATCAATTGAGCCTCACAATCCTGAGAGGAAAGTGCTATTATTAGCCCCACTTTATAGAACATAAAACTGAGCCTGGGTGAGTGACTCGGAATCAGAAGGAAAAGAAGGAAGGAAAGATGGATCAAGCACCTACTATGTGCCAAGATACACTGTTAAAGCATCTCATGTGAAAGGAGAGAAAGGAACCAAAGGTGGCATAACTTCAAGCAACACAGAATAAAAACATTTGTTGGTTTAATTCATTTGATTTTGCTTTGTTAAAGGCAGCTGGGTGGTGACATGACCTGGGCCTGGAGTTCAACTTCTGTCTCATGTACTTAACTATGTGACCCTATGCAAGTCACTTAACTTACCTCTACAATTTCTTCATCTGTAAAATGAGAAAACAATTATAAGGTACCTGGCGCATAGTATGAGATATATAAATGTTAACTATTCTTATTATAATTAAATTAAACTATTATTATTATAATTAAAATATAATAAAAATATAACTAAAAAGAAAATGTAAAATTTATATATAAAAATAAATTAAAAGTTTAAGATAACATTTTTCCTCTTGTTTTATATGTGTAAGGAAGGTTGATTAGGAGAATTCCTCATCAGTAGGATCAATTTCTCAATCAATTTGATGGTACAACCCTAAGGGTCATTGCTATGTTATACTCTAATGAGGCAGCTTTCAAAGGTCCTAAATTCTAGTAATTCTGCCTTTCAAAGTATAGCTATAGAATGTGTGAATAACTTGTGATCTTGGCTCTACTTAAAGAGCCAAAACCCACCCAGAGTGGGCTGGGAGGCTGGGATTATGCCTACTTTCAAAATGATTAATCACCTAAAATTCAGGACAGACTCTTATTAGAGGAACCACACATCTCTGGGGTCTCTAAAACCTGCCAGTGAGACCAGATCAGCCTCTTTTTTTGGACTTCCTTTTCACCTTCACTTATTCAGAAAACAGATCAGTATGTAGTGGAACAGGTCTGGTCCTAGGGGAGGAGAAAGGAGGGAATACAGTACCACAAAGAGTTGCTTCCTCCAGGAATTGTAAATAGCTTCCTTGGGGGAGAAGCACTGTAGAGTTGTATGCATGTATTAGCAAGTAGCCAGAGAGGAGAGATCCTGAGAATGAACTTTCCTGGCCGGAGGTGGCAGCAACCAGAATGTTTACAGACTTGCTGTGGAAGCACATGCAAACTGGGCCCAAATTCCTATACAGAAGAGGGTAGATTTTAGGCAGTATGATTCTAGAAAGGCAGAAAAGGGAGACTTCTAGAGAGTGTCAATCTTGGGTTAATCCCAAATTAAACAGTTTCCAATTTAAAAATTTGGGGATGGACCTTCTAGGGAAAAAAAGAAACTTCAAACAGGCTATGTTGTTTGGAGGACAAAGGGGATTATCACTCCCACCAAGTTCCTGCAGTGTCCAACCTAAAGCACAAGGCTTGTCATTCAGACAATGTAGATTTTATAAAAAGGGGGATTGCTAGTTCAGAAGTCTACAGGAAAGACAAAATATAGGGCAACAAAACAAAGTTGGGAGGGATGGTACAGAACCCTGTGGGAGGGCTGGAGATCAACTAGATTATCAAAGAGGTGTATCAATGGAAACTCTTAAATCATTTTCCTAAGGGAGGGGGGCTGATGGGCTATTTGGGTGCTTAATCAATCAACAGGCATTTTTTAAGCACCCACTATGTGCCAAACAATGTGCTAAGCACTGTGTTATTTATTTTTCATTTACTATCCTGAGTGACTATACAGGGAGCCAGGACACATTACCCATATTTGGAGAAACCCAGACAGGAGGCAAACATAAGCCATATTTGGAAACTTTCATGGTGGGGGCAGCAAACCAGAGAGAAAAAAAAACTCTCTATTGGCCAATTACCTCTTAGGATCAGACAAAGTACATTCGATCTGAGGACCCTGAGTCCTAGGGGCAGGAGAATCTGAACAGAGAGAATTACATCTGTTTTTCTGATAGTTTGCTTTTCCTGACGTTTAATTTTATAATATTTTAAATGGTTCCCAATTGTTATTGACTCCATTTCACTCTCCATAGCCTCCATTTACACCATAGTTAGACACCAATTTAGCCATCTTTTTTATGTTTACAATACTCTCTAAATGTTTCCTCATAAATCTAAAACCTTTGGTATGAACCAGGAGACTCCATATGATATTTGGGTAAGAATGCTAGTATAAATTGTTTCCATAGAAAAAATCAGTAGAAAAGCTGATACTCAAAATTAAGGCACAAAAAGCTTGGAACTTAGTTACAACGAAGAACAATTGTCAAACAATGTGACTGAAAAAATACTGATTCAACAAATATAAGAAAATTATCTATTGGAGAATCAGCCCAAACCAGAAAGTATCTTTTCTAGGCTGAAATACATTTCCTGGGGAATTCATTTTTACTCTGATAGAATCTGTGAATGCTTACAACCAAGATATGGTCATATGAATTTTTACCATAGATGTCTATTTGTTTTTCTCTTAATTTTAAAGTCATTTCTAGAGAATGAAAAGACCTTGGATGATAAATGTGGAAGTGGCTAAGAGAGGAATATTTTTGAGATTCTCAATATGCATGAACAACAAATTAAGATTTACCCATCAACCTCCAAATTGTCGATTTATGTTACAAGATTGGCTTTGGAGATTTGCCTACAGCACTAAGCAATTAAGTGACTTGCCCAGGGTCATACAGCTACCACTGTCAGAGAAGGCAAGACAGAAGCCCAGCTAGAAATTCTTGACAAGTCTAGCCCTCTCAACTCCTATACCATGCTGATTTTCAAAATATTATAGAGTGCTTATGTCATTGAGCATTCTTGTATTTCAGAGTCAACACATTCAACCTCAATGTCTTTTTTAAAAGACAAATTAGGGGAGGGGGAGTGAAGAGAAAGTTATTGATGCATTCTGTCTTTACACTATAATAATTTCATCCACATAAACACCACCACCAAATCAAACCCTTCCTCATGACAAAGAAAAATAAGTAAACAAAGTCATCCGGTAACAGAGTCCATGTCTGACATCGTATACAACATCTTATCCTCACAGTACCCTTCTTGTTTTTCCTTATGGGGTTTACATTTCATTGATTTCTCTAGAATCTTTCCTGATTTTCACTCAAAGTTCAGCATCCTTATCAAGGTATTTCAATTTGCCCTGTAAAGACACTATATATATATGTATATATATATATATATATATATACACATATATACACATAATAATGTAATATAACAATATAATAAAAAAGAGAATATGAGATATATAGACATAGATATCTATATATATCTCATATTCTTTATTTTGCTTACTTAGCTCTCTATTAATTCATTTATATAGTATTATTACTATCCATATTTACCTGAATTCCTCAAATTCATCAGCTCTTAGTGCAGTTATATTGATTAGATTCATATTATAGTGATTACTGTTACATTACACACATGTTACATATTTGAGTTACATATTATATACATCTCTACATGTAAATCACAAACATATACACTCATATTGCAATGTAGCTGTTTTTAGCCATTTGCATTATTTCTAGCTCTTTGCTACCAGAGTGCTGTTTTGAATATTCTTATATTAGATTTTCATTTCTGTCCTTGTCTTCATTGCTAGGTCAAAGGGCATGGACAATTTAGTGGTTGTTCTTTCAATTGCAAATTAAAATCCAGAAAAGTTAGACTAGTTCACAGCTCAACCAATAATTCATCAGTATGCCTACCTTCTCATGGCTCATGCAACTTTTCCTGTTCCCATTCTTTGTCCTTGACAATTTTCACAGCATTAATTGTATTAATTTATAATTATCCTACTATTAGTGATTGGGAGCATGCTTTCACATGGTGATTTACAGTTTGAAATTCTTCTTTTGAAAAAATGTTTGCTCATATTCTTTGACTACTTTTTAGGTAATACAGTGTATCACAAAAGTTTTGATGCAATTTTAAGCATTAGTAGCTTAAAACTACTAGAATTTGTAACAGTTTTAAGCTACTATATCTTAAAATTGCACAAAGAGTTCAGGAATACCCTGTACATCTTATTGTTACATATTTATGTCAATTTCCCAATATTTTAGCATCAGACTTATGAAAAAGCTAAGTGATGTGATAGACAGAGTGCTAGAACTGGAGTTAGGAAGACATGAGTTCAACTCCAGCCCCAGAGACTTACTAGCTGTGTGATCCTGAACAAGTCACTTAATCTCTGTCTACCTCAATTTCCCGATTTATAAAATGCAGATAATAATTGCACCTGCCTCCCAGAATTGTTGTAAGGATCAGATGAGATATTTGTAAAGGGTTCAGCAATCTTAAAGTGCTATGAAAGTGCCAGGTATTATTATTACTGATATTTGATATAAATGCTTTCCTTTACTATCCTCTCATTCTGTCTTGATTTTAATTGTGCAGAGAATTTTTAAAAACTGCATAGAATAATACTTGTCTATTTTCTCTTTTATGATTCTTCTCTGCAAGTTCTACACTTTGAGGAGTTGCCTGAAGCACTAAGAAATTAAGTGACTTGTAAGTAGTCCCACTGTCAGTATGTCTAGACCTGAATCTTGGTCTTCCTGACTCTGAGGCCACATCTATCCACTGCCAGCCAAATTGTCTAGGGCTTAGTAGGTGCTTAATAAATATTCACTGAACTGAAATAAATGAAACATCTGCTCAGTGCAAGGCAAAGTGCTAGCTACAAAGATAAATGACATGGGTACTTCCTGCCTTTGGGGAACTTTTAATCTAAGAGGGGAGATAAGACACACACATGTAACTATGACCTAAACTAAAATAAGTGAAAGAGAATAACACAAAGTACTATAAGGGCAAAAGCTAAGACACTTATCAGTAAATGCTAAGAAAAAGGAACAGAAAAGATAAAAAATATGTATATAAAGGAGAGGACTTTACGAATAGCCAAAACAATAGAAGCAAACGGAAACAAAAGACAACTAGGAACAAGGCTGCAGCATGGAAGCAAATAGCCCTATATCCTTTAGTAACCCACTGGAATTCATCTTATTACAGTGAAATACAATTCACATTTACAATGATGACCTTCAGCCACTTATAAAAGGTTAAATCATACTAAACCCATTGTTTGAAAAGGCATGGAACTCTGGATATACTTTAGAGGGGTTTCTACCCAAAGGGTAGCTATTAAGTCTTTCACATAAAAAGTTCAACTTCTATTTTCCAAAAGTTTGATTTTTTTTGAATAGTTACAATTCTGAATAACCATGGCACTATTAGACTTAAGAGTCAAACGATCTGATTCTAATCACAGTTATTCTACTTCTTCAATCATAGAACCATAAGTAAGTAACCTCAACTCGAGGCCTCAGTTTCCTCATCTATAAAAGCAAAGGGTTAGTTATACTAAATATACTCCAAGTTACCTTCCAGTTATGATTGGAATGACCATGTGACTGATGAGAGTTAGAAAGGTGGGGTGATTGAGACACCCCCCCCTACAAGAACATAGTACTGGAGAGGGCCATCTGGAATGAGTGCAGACTAAAGCATTCCTGAAGGCAAGGTGGTAAAGATTTATTATTACACTTCACAGGAAAGAGTTCTTAGGGAACCTGTGATTTGAAAGAGGTACAGGTAAAGTCTGTATAGGGGAACTATGGCAAAACATGCACCAAATATGCTAACTAGGTGATTCAGGATGGGATTAGGGACTGGTAAAGGAGTGGTTAGTTTCTAAAGGAACATGCACTTTTAGTATCTTCTGAGAAAATGTTTTACCCAGAGTTCACTGGGAAATAACCCAAGGAGGGGCTACATGGAGGTATGATGTTAGGTCTGAAATATCACTAAATCAACTAACGGTCAGGCTGCCCCCCTCGATGTCTTGTTTGGACAAGATAAATGGAAGGGAGTATACATATATCTAAGTCTAGGATACACAAAATGAGGAGTCCAGGATACATATGATAGGTCAGGGAGTAGTAAATATCTTTATGACCCAGTTTACAGCCAGTTCAAACTAATAAATTCTATAGATGCTTATGGCTACTGTATCAGGAACAGAGATAAATGTTTTTCTAGGGCATGCTGTCCTAGAGCTGGGGAGAAACAGCCAGGGATAGGGTTTTGAGGCTAGAGAGAAATGTGATTTTTGTAGAGAAATGTGATTTCAGAACTAGGGTCCACAGACTGGCACCCAAGCACCCCATCATGACCATGATTCTGTTTTTGGCATACAAACTATATATAAACAGGAAAACTAAAAATACACACTCTTTTCTTAACCTAACTTGACAATACATAGATGTGGCATTTGCAGTTGCTGTTGATTCACTCCCAGGATGGCTGGTACTCTTCACACCAAATCTAAGACACTATGTTCCTTTTTTCCTCTCACTCTTGATATAACCAATCAGTTTCTCAGCATATACTGAGCCCCAATCTAGCAATTCAATCTTTCTCTGGATTCTGTCCATTAGCAAGTGACTTTTCCCTAGGCCCTCTCTCTTTCCCTGGATAAATTCTTCTAAATAACTATTGCTTTCAAATAAGACTTTCCTGTCCCCAGTAAACAGGACAAAGATTAAGCCATAAAGACCTTATGTAACATAAGTCTTCCCGTGTTTGTCTGAATTCTTTATTTTTGTCATTCCTTGTGAAACAATAAAACTTCAGTTCAGTAATAAACAAGTTTTTCTACCATTGCCTAATCTTGGAATATATAATTTGTTGCCAGTTTTTTGTGACCATGAATATATTCAAACATGTAGGTCCTTTCTTTCTGATAGCATGCTCCTATATACTGCAAAAATCCAATAGTGGGTTTATAAATTTCAGTAATTCTACTTACATAATTCTCAATTGTTTTCCAGAATACAAAACTCATGGTAAGAAAAGAAATGAGAAAATGCAAGGCATAAACACTTAAAAAGGAAAAAAATTCTACAGAATTAATTGAATAAATCAAGAAAATTTGATTACTATGACTTGGTATGTTTGAGGTTATTCTTTTTAAAAGAAAGGGAATCGGTACTTTTTTTATTAAGTAGAGGATAAAAATAAGCCAATATAGGAATTGCAGTTAAGGCTGTAAATATGCATTAAGAGTTAGGTTGTTGGGTGAGGAGGCAGTTTAAACCAAAATGTAAGACTTTACATTGATCCCTATTAATTCTGTCATATTAGATCTGACCCAGTGTTCTAGCCGGTTAAAACTTTTTTTGAATCTTAACACTCTCCAGTGTGTTAGCCATCCCCCACAGCTTTGTGTCATGTGCAAAATTGATAAGCACATCAATTACGCTTTTATCTAAGTCACATATTTAAATATCTGTATGGAGATATAGATACAGATATATTCTATATCTACTGAGAGAGGGAGAGAGAAAGAGAGAGAGAGAGAGAGAGAGAGAGAGAGAGAGAGAGAGAGAGAGAGAGAGAGAGAGAGAGAGAGAGTCAAGAAAAGATTCCCCTCAGTGCTCTACTAGAAATCTTCCAAGGAGATACCATATCATTGACTATTCTTTGACCATACACTCAGTAGTGTTTGCTTAGATCAACTATTGTCTGGTCCAGCAATGTATTATGGGGACACCAGGAAATCTACCAAGACCTAGGGGGTCCTCAATGTCAAAACCATTTTCATAATAATACTAAAATGTTTTAATTTCTAACTGGAAATATTGATAAATATGACTCACATGAACAAAAGCTCTTTGAAGTATCATCAATAACATTTAAGAATATAATAGTTGGATAACTGAGTCAAATTTTCAAGAATATAAGTCATATCCCAATTGATAAATGGTCAAAGGACAAGTATGAACAGGCAGTTTTCAGAGGAAGAAATTAAAGCTATCTATAGTCATATGAAAAAAATGCTCTAAATCACTATTGTTTGGAAAGATGCAAATCAGAACAACTCTGAGGTACCGCACCATACCTAGATTGGCTAACATGACAAAACAGGAAGATGATAAATGTTGGAGAAGATGTGGGAGAGTTGAAACACTAATTCATTGTTGGTGGAGCTGTGAGCTGATTCAACCATTCTGGAGAGCAATTTGAAACTGCCCAAACGGCTACAAAAATGTGCATACCCTTTGACTCAGCAATGCTGCTTCTAGGACTGTATCCCAAAGAGATCATAAAAATGGGAAAAGGACCCATATACACAAAAATATTTATAGCAACTCTTTTTGTGGTGACTGAGAACTAGAAATTGAGGGGATGCCCATCAACTGGGGAATGGTTGAACAAGTTATGGTATATAAATGTAATGGAATACTATCGTGCTATAAGAAATTATGAACAGGAAGACTTCAGAGAGGCCTGGAAAGACTTATATGAACTGATGCTGAGTGAAATGAGCAGAACCAGGAGAACATTATACACAGTAACAGCCATAGTGTGCGAGGACTGTTTCTGATAGACTTAGCCCTTCACAGCAATGCAAGGACTAAAACATTCCCAAAGGATTCTTGAGGCAAAATGCCATTCACATCCAGAGAAAGAACTATGGAATTGGAATGCAGAATGAAGCAGACTATTTTCTCTTGCATTATGTTTTATCTTGGTTTTTCTTATGGTTTCCCCTATTCGTTTTAATTTTTCTATGCAACATGACTAATGTGAAAATGTGTTTAATAAGAATGCATGAGTAGGTTCCATATAAGATTGCATGCCATCTCAGGGAGGGAGGGGAAAAGAAGGAGGAGAAAATTTAAACTTATGGAAGTGAACGTTGAAAACTGAAAACAAATAAATTAGTTTTTTTAAAAAAGTACAATGGGGGTCCATGAGACCAAAAAGTTTGAGAACCACCAGTCTAGTTTACTTCTCTATCTTTCCCTCAATAATAATACAAAAGATTTTTGGTAAATGCCTCACTAAAATCTATGTAAACTATACCTTTAGCATTCCATAGACTAGAAACCATGTCAAAGAAAAAATTAGATTAGATACTATGAACTATTCTCAATGAAGTCATACTTGTTCTTTGTGATCACTGTTTCCTTTGTTAGATATTTACTAAATATCCCTTTTTATAACAATATGCTCTAGCATTTTACTCAAAATCAAAGGCCTATGATTTACAGCTAATCTCTTCCCTTTCCAAAGAAAAAATCAGAACAGTTGCCCTTCTCCAGTCCTATAATAATTCTCTAATTCTCTGCAACCCTTCAAATATCACTGAGAGGGCTCAGAAATTATATATTTAGTTTCCCTGCCTTACCTTTCCCAAAGTGACTTTCCTGTAGTCCAAGTCACATCATATAATCCTGTACTCAAACCATTATGCCTTAGTTCAAATATAAACTCTTCTGTATGATAGTTAAGGTTCTTTGTAGCTTGACCCTTTCCTATTTTTGCAGTCTTCTTACAACCTCTCCATGTACTCTACAGTTCAGATATCCTGGTCCACCTGCTACTCCACACATGACATTCCATCTGGCTCTCCTCTGTGCCTAGAATACACTCACTCTTCATCTTCCCTTCTTAGAATCTCTAGTTTCCTTTAAGACTCAATTCCTTTAAGACTCATCTTCTATATGAGGCATTTTGTCAGCCCTTCAGCTGTTAGTATCCTCCCTCTCAAAATTACCTTTCATAGGGTGGGACTCCATTAATTATTCCTCCCCAAAGGATTTTCTGTGTATAATATAAAAAGTGGTGGAGGGAAGAAGAGTAGAAGGGTGGGACTCCATTCATTATTCCACTCCACTTAAAAGTATATTCATTGCTATGTAAGAATACTTCAGGATTGAATCATTCAAAACTTAGTGTGAGCTGAGACTGTACATCAACTTTAAGTACTAAAAGTCAGGAGCTATCTCACAATGGGCAAAGGTAGGTGGAAGAGTAGATAGAGCACTGGGCCTAGAATCAGGAAGACTCATCATCATGAGTTCAAATCTGTCTGCAGACACTTGGTAATTGTGTGACTCTGGGCAAGTCACTTAACTCTGTTTGCCTCAGTTTCCTCATCTGTAAAATGAGCTACAGAAGGAAATGGCAAACCACTCTTGTATCTTTGCCAAGAAAACCCTAAAAGGGGTCATGAAGAGTGGGACATGATCAAAATGATTAGACAATAACAATCTCACAATGAGATAGAGAACCTGAATATCTAGAAGCCAAGAAGAAGGAAGAGTCATACAGATCTGAGCTGGAAAGAACCAGCAGCCCAAATGCAATCAGCAAAAGGAAAAAGAGAAGGTATAATAGAGTGGAAACACAAAAGGGAGATATTGAGGGAAGCTATAGTCCTTACAGGCATCTAGGAGTAGAAGACTCTCTCATGCCACCCCACCTACTCAAGGACTGAGGGAAGTCCCCAGAAAAGATTTGTTCTTTCCCCAGCTTCTTCTTCTACAGATTATCTATCTAGAGATTCAATAGTATAATCTGTTCTTTCTATACCTAAACATTTCCAGTACCTGATTTTTCTCAACTACAAAGAAGATTAACCAAAGCTAGATATAAGTACAAATTAAAGCAAAGAGCCCAACCTCTACATAAATACTAAGAATTTCCCTAAGGGTTCCAAGTGATTAAAATTGAACTTAAGACTAATCTAATATAAATCTAATATAAATGCTCTAACACAACACGGAAGGGAATCACATTGACTTCAGAGCTATTCTATGACCCCGAGGTTTAAAAGAGGCTAACGGGATATTATACTTGTAACAATTATGTATGTATTCACTATATATGCTCTTGTATGTACATATTGTTATTCTTGTTAGAATGCAAACTCAGTGGGGTCAGAAACTATCTCACTTTTGCCTTTGTATACTAAGGCTTAGAATAACGCCTGGCACTCAGTAGGTGCTTAATAACTGCTTATTAATTAATTATCAGTTTTCAATACCCTAAGATGTGGAAGGGTGATGATAAAAGAAAAAAAGAAAGACTGGGAAATAGCTCAGGGGTGAGGAGTGTGGCATGATGACCCCAAATTCTGTCCTTGGTAGTTCTTTCAATGTAGGTTACTTCCTTAGGCCTTCTGATTCCCTGACCCCATTTTTACCCACACAGCAATTTCCTTTTCCCACTACCAAAGTATGTAAACAGCCAACCAGTACTCAAATTTGTATTTCTAAACACACCTTTACATCAATCAGATAATCATTTAGTCCATAGCAAAACAAAAGCTATAATGAAATCAACAACATTAAAACAGAAAGGGAGACAAGCAGAGTCTTGCAAATATTTTTCACCAACCTACTAATATCCAATTAAACAATTAACAAAAAAGAATAACAAGTCCCTGCATGATTGATTGTTAGCTCTCTAGCAATAGCTTCTGTGGTGATGAACTGTAAGAATCTTGGAATACAACACTAATTCAACCAGGCAGAAGAGGGGCCAAACTTCATAGCTGCATATGTAGTCTCAGTTCTTAAAAGAAGCAACTGGCAGAAGCAGTGAGGTAGAAAGCCCCTGGCTGTGGGCACTTACAGGAGGTCAGAGGTTTGGCTTTGGTTCCAGGCTAGGGGAGAGAACTGAAGATCTGGGCCAAGAGGCACCATCTCCCATAGCTCGGGGCTAGAGGTGATTACAAAAATTAAGCTATTACCACAAAAAATGCATAGGCAAAGGAAAAAGAATCCAACCATAGAAAGCTATTATAGGAATAGTGATGACCAGGGTTCATCTTCAGAGGAGGATACTGAAGTAAAGAAACCCCCCAAGGAGTAATGTCGAACAGTCACTTGTCCAAAAAGAATTCATAGAAGATCTTAAGAGTTTAAAAACCTAATGGCAGAGATGGAGGAAAAACTAAAGAAAAAATAAGGATGATCCAAGAAAAACAAGGAGGTTATGAAAGGAAAATCAACCAAACAGAAAAGAAAATTCAGAATTTTAAGGAAGAAAATGAGGATTGGAGAGGAATCCTTGGAGGGGGATAGGCAAGGTAGTGGGTAGATGTAAAATAGGGATGAAGGAGGGATAGGAAACGAGATATTCACAAACATATAAAACAAAGATCAGGAGTATTATATGTTTGGGAAAGTATATGTCTACATATGTATGTACATATGCATACATGTATGTATATATCTATAGCTATAGAGAAACATATCTAAACTTTATTGTAGCCTTCTGAGGGGTGAGAAGGAGGAGAAAAAACAAAAAAAAAATTGAAATGGAGTAACTGAGGTACAAAAAAAGATTAAGTAACAACTAAGTTTAGAATCCAGGCAATTTGATTCTTAATCCAGAAACTCAATCTATTAGCCCTTAGGATAGTATTAGGCTTCCTGTGACTCACTCAGAAAACTTGTTAACTGACACAAGACCCTATTTCCTTACACGGGTGCTGCAACTGCTTAAGTGAAGGCAGGACTGGTGTTATTCATTGATGAAATGTCAGTTACTAAACAGGGATGGGGACAAGGTGCTAGATTAGAAAAAAACAATATTCTTATGCAAAGTGGCAAATCCTGCTTCCTTGCATTGATCAGCAGAACTGATTTGAACAATGTGAACTAATACAACAGATGAGGGAAAAATTAGTGAGATATATTGCATAGTCAAAAAACTAATTTTAACCTGATCCATAATTCCTTTGGCTTAGACAGGGGGAAAGGGAAGAAGAAAGAGAGGTCATGTTTTTTTTTAAAAATATCTAAATAAAATAGCACTAAGAAGTCTGGATCATTTCAATATGAATCTGATGGAGAATATTTTATAAAATTTGGTAATCTATACATGAATTGCTACTACAACATTCTCTGGGTCTTCCTGACAATATTCTCTCCTGGTTCTCCTACTTATCTGACCCCTCCTTCTCAGTCTCCTTTGCTGGATTCATATCACATTTCCTAACTATGGGTATTTCCCAAGGCTCTGTCCTGGTCTGTCTCTGATTGTCTGTCTGTGTCTCTCTGTGAATGTCTCTCTCTGTCTCTCTCTGTTTGTCTGCCCACCCTTCCCACTACACAATGACATTCCCCAGCTTCCATAGGTTTAATGATCATTCCCATACAGGCCCAATCTTTTCCAGAATCTTTAGTTCCACATTACCAACATACCGGACAGATAAAACCAGACGGCCAGTAGACCTCTCAAACTCAAGAAATCTAAAACAACAACTCATTAGCAATATTCCCCAAACTGACCCCACTACCAAAGTTCCCTATTTCTCTCAAAAGCAGCACTATACTTCCAGTCTCCCAGATTTAACTTCCACTTTATCCTCAACTTCTCACTTTCATAACCCCCACATTTCTGATCAGTGGTCAAATCTTATCTTTTCTACTTCCACAGCTCCCTTACTATTCGCTTCTATTCATCTATTCCTTGTCAGATTGTTATCTTCTTTTTGTCCCTCTGTATTCCAAGAGCAACCTTGTCTTTTCCTCCATCCGTATTCTAGTTTTAACAGAGCAAACTCACCAAAGTTCCACATGTCTATTTTACAAAGTCAAGAATTTGGAACAATGGAAATGGGGAACATTACAGAACCTTGATGTATACTGAGTGCAGGATACTGAGGTTCAAAGTGAAAATCTCGGTACTCTTAATCTGGGAAATTTCAAAGAAATATAAATAAGAGAACAGAATCTCTTGAGCATACATGTTGGGAGTTTAGCAAGCAACCTAAGAGATCTGAATTAGTCACTGAAGCTTGGCATCTTTGTCAGGTAGTATGGTACAGTAGAAAAAGTACTGGTTTTAGGATATAGAGTTCATCCTAGCATGGTGGAAAGAATGCTAGAGGATCTAAAAGTGAAAAACATAAGTTCAAATGCCTGCTCTGCTACTGTGAAACCCTAGGCAAGTCATGTTACCTCTCTGGGTCTCAATGTCCTCATTTGTAAAATGAGAGAGTTTGACTTGAAGTTCCTTCTAGTTTGAATCCTATGGTGTCTCCATGTCTCTATTTCTACCACATAATAACCAACAAGTTTACTTAACTGCTGAGCCTGTTTCTTCATGTAAAAATGGATATGATAATACTTTCACTACCAAAAACCTCACAGGTTTAGAGGCTCAAACCATAAAGCACAATGTACACGTGAGGTGTAAACCTCCTCTTCTAAAACCATTGTTAATAAGTTAGGGATCTTTCTAAATTTATGTAAGATCTCCTGAGCTATACAGTACAGCTTTTTCTTGTCTAAAAATTTTCTCAGGCCCTGTCAGGTCCAATCTTCTAGTGTGGAACACAGAGGCTACCATCTTTCCTTTGAAGCCTCAGGAACATCATGCTCTCTCAAATGGGAATAATTTGAAGAAATTAATAGGGAGAACAAAAGGACAACTCCCCACACCTTAGTTACCATGGTCATCAGACCATTTAAATTATTTTTAAAGCCATTTAATTAATTTATGCTTACCTTTGTTCTAAACTTAAACACCAAATAAAATTAGTATTTCCATATACACGGCAGAACAGAAAAAATGATTGCATATGAGACTATGAATCTGTATTATATGCAGTTTGCTTTTCTTTTTTAAATGTAATAAATTCAACATGTAATTTTCAAAGCTGTCCTCATTCTCTCTGAAAAAATGCTCCAATGACCTTTTCTTTTCCTATGTCATGCTAGCTCCCCTCTCCTTCCCACTCTGTAGGAAAGGAAGAAAGAGAAGGAAGTAAAAAAAGGATGAAAAAGAAAGAAAGAAGGAAAGAAAGAAAGAGAGAGAGAAAGAAAGAGACAGATAGAAAGAAAGAGAAAGATAGAAAGAAAGAGAAAGAGAGAAAGAGAGAGGAAGAAAGAAAGAAAGGAAGAAAGGAAGAAAGAAAGAAAGAAAGAAAGAAAGAAAGAAAGAAAGAAAGAAAGAAAGAAAGAAAGAAAGAAAGAGAGAAAGAAAGAAAGGAGGAAGGAAAGAAAGAAAGAAGGAAAGAAAGAAAGAAAAGAAGGAAGGAAGGAAGGAAGGAAGGAAAGAAGGAAGGAAGGAAGGAAGAAAGAAAGAAAGAGAGAAAGAAAGAGAAAGAAAGGGAGAGAGGGAGGACCCTTAACAAATATGCATTTACTCATTATTATATTTATTCATTAGTCTTGTCTGAAAACTTGTCTTATTCTGCATCTTGAGTACTGTACATCACTTCTCTTTCAGGAAGATGGGTAGCACATTTCAACATCAATTTTCTGAAATCATGATTGCTAATTACATTGATCTGGGTTCTTAAGCCTTTCAAAACTGCCTTTATAATGTTATTTTTGGTGCATAACTGTTCTCATTTTGCTCACTTTGTTCTGCATCAGTTTATAATCGTGTTCCTCGATTTATCTGAAACTATTCTTACTGCCATATTCCAATTACATCCACATACCATAACTTGCTCAGCTATTCCAAATCAATAGGCACCCCCTTCTTCACTATAACAAAAAGCTTACACTATTGAAGTTTTTTTTTTAATGGAGGTGAAAGACAGTCCTATATAAAAAAAAAACCTATACAAGCAGGACCACATTTAATAATAAAAAATTAAACTACATTTCATATTGCAAACTGTTGCACAGACAGAAAAGTACAACTTGACAAAATGCCAAACTTTCAGTCCAACTATTACATAAAGGTGAAGAAAATGTATCGTTTCAGCAGCAATTATTCTAGTAAAGCCCCTCTAGTAGAATGGTTGATTCTATTTTCACTTAATGAATGGTGGGGGAATACAGTCAAAGAGCAAATGGCTTATTAAAGAAAAGCTACTGAGAGGCAAATTAACCCTTTTATCCCTCTTCCATCCCCCATCCAACCCAGTACATATTAGCTTGCCTGGATATTGTAGGACTCCAATACTCAATATACACTGGAGCTATGATATCATTAACTTGGGGAATCCACTATGGGAACTCCCATAAAAAAATCATCTGGGATTTAGTAGACAAATACTAGCAAGCTAACCTGTGGCCCATAGAGAATAAGTAACATGCTCAGAATCACAGAGCTCAGCTCCTAAGTATTAGAGGTGCTCATAATAAAAATAACAACATTTATATAGTGCCTACTATGTGCCAAGCACTATGCTAAGTGCTTTACAAATATTATCTAATGTGATCCTCATCCCAACTCTGGGAAATAGACGCTATTATTCTCCCCATTTTACAACTAAGGAAACTGAGGCAGACAAAGGTATCTTGCTCAGGGTCACATAACTAATAAGTGCCTGAGGATGGATTTGAACTCAAATCTTTCTGACTCCAGACTTAGCTCCCTACCCATTATGCCACTTCTGCAGCAGGCAGAGATGTGAAATATGTAATTCCAATATACAATATATACCCTGCAAGGAAATGTGTAGTAGTAGCTGACAGAACATACAACTCTGTTTTCCACCTGCCTACTCCCCACTCCAACTAAGTATTCCCATCCATTTCTACCTGGAAATCAAAGGACATGTTCTTAACTTTACAGAAAGTATATGCAAGTTCCTAATTTAAGGTAAAGGATTAACTTTGCCTGGTTTGACCCAGAATCAAGAAACAGACTGGTAAGAATAGAAAGAAACAAGGACTAAGAGGCAAGGGATCTGGGTAATAATTCTAATTCGTCCATTTATTAGATGTGTCCATCAAGCAAGTCACTTCCCTCCCAAGACTTTAGTGTACTCAGGGAAAAGGTAAAATTTAGACTAAGTCCTATCTGGTGTCAGCCTGAAAATTCTTAGTCTAAGTTCCTTTCCTGTTGCTGTATCCCACCCCATTACCTAGTTGGCCCTTTGTTGATAAGGTTATTTTTAGATTATTGATACCATACGGTCAATCTATATTCAAAGCAGTTGAGAGGCAGCAGATGTAAGAGGGTGGAGGTGACAAACACATGGCCGCTGCCCATATATAACCCATAACACTTTCTAGTGCAGCCCAAAATCAGATTAAAATGTAATTAGGAAAAATTTAACAAAATAGAGAAAAATAGTATAAAATTTAGATAATATTATTATGTGGCTTTCTAATCAATATACAGCCCACAGGGATCCTTTACGTATGGTTTAGTGGCCCCTATTTCTATCTGACTGATATCACCTGTATAACAAAGTGAGTTAACACCAGTATAACAGAGTGAGTCCATTCAGTTCAACAACTCTATAAATGCATAATTAGGCAGAACACTAATTACTACTGAGATACTAGACTTGGAGTCAAGAAGACCAGAGTTCAAACCCCACCCTAATCTTTACCAGCTGTGTGACCATGAAGAAATCAATATACCTCTCTGAGATTAAATTTCCTCCTCTGATCAACAGGAAAAACAAAACCTATAATGCTATCATAAAGTTCAAATATGATTGTGCCTATAAAGTTCTATACAAACATTAAAGGGATGTGCAAGCATTTATTATTTCCATGAAATTATCTTTTTCCCCCTAAACAATGAGACAGCATTCTCAATACCATAACCGTCTCCCGGTTCAAGAGCATGCACCTTAGTAGGCGAGTTTAGCCTCTAGATGGCGCTTGTGCTTTCTACCAAAAAGAATAACTCCTTATGCTAATCAATAGTCTAACTTTTGCCTTGAAATATAAAAAAATGTAAGAAAACACTTATTTGGTAAAAATTCTTTAATATTGTTCACATCATAACTTTAAATCAGTCTTATTTTTTTTTTGACTATGGACTACTCCCAAGATCTTAGAAATCCAAAATTATGCTCAATTAGTTGCCTGAATGGCTCATACTTTTTAAGCATTTTCTAACATCTTTTATCTATTTAGTGTTCCTGCAGAATAAAACAATGTTTCCCCAGCAATTTCTCCACACAAGTCATGACAAAGTCTTTGTGATCAATCTGCCGGATTCCCAATTGCCCCTTCCTATCCCTACCTTAAAGTTAAGTCTGTAGCACCACTCTTAACTATTCAGTGACTATTAAATGCTAAGTCTTTAAATTACGCTTTGTGCACTTGGCCCAGACAAAACCAGAAGTTTTTTCTCCCCTTGTCCTTTTCCATTTGTCCCAGTTAACTAGTCTGTATCCCCAGTGCCTGCTAACATTCGTTCCTGACATATAGAACACACTTAATACTAGCTTGTTGACTGACTAATTGAATCAAACCACCTGATAACATGGACAGCTTGTAATTATCCTATTTTCTGACTATTTATTCCAGTTATATAACTTTGAGTAGGTCCTTTCTGTTCAGACAAGTCTAGGCTAGTTTCATAACACCAGAAATTATTTCTCTGCTGCTTCTGTCAAGATCAGCATCAGCAGGATCGTATTACTGGAGGCTGACACGGACCTTATTAGAGAGTGTCTGGTTCAATTCCCTGATTTTACAAACGATGAAGTAAAGTCTCAAATAAGTCATTTGGCTTGCCTAGGATTATACCAGTAGTAATAAAAATAACTAGCATTTTATGATAATAACAGTTAACATCTAAATAATACTTTACAAGGACTCTCAGTCGATTCTCACAGCAATCCATTTTACAAATGAGGTAACTGAGGATGAGTGGAGTTACGTGACTTGCCCAGGATCACATGGCTAATAGGTGTATAATGCTGGATTTGAACTTAGAAGTTAAATAACTTTCTCAGAAACTGGATCCATGTCTAATACAGTTATCTACTAGGTCACCTGCTTGTTTAATTTGTTTTCAAAGACCTCCTAGAACCAGCTAAGAGAAAGTATCAGCTAGTCTAAGTAAGTTAGAAAGTACACACAAGCACACATTTCCCAGAAACTTTAAGTTACAGTTTCTCTTTTATGTTTTGAGAGACTTCTGTCCATGTTTTCATGCCCATCCAAGTTCATAGTTTGTTTTTTTTCTTTTGAGAGAGGGAAAAAGGCACCCCACACATTGCCGTCTTTCCACTAGAGCAAAGTGAGGTGGCAAGACTGCGATCAGCACTGTAGAACTCTGCATAGAAGCCTGTAAAGCTATGAAGCTAGAACAGACTGGGGAGAAGAGATGTGGGTCAGAATGAATGAAATTTATAACTGATCACAAAAGAAGGTACACCAAGAAACACGAGTGCCATGATGAGATCATAGGAGATAGCATAAGTAAAGTGATTTTCAAACTTTAAATCATTGCATAAATGCTATCATCACACAAAAACTCAACTCCAACACTTTCCCTAGCTCCTCTTCCCTTGGAATACTTGCTAAAAATCTCCATGAATTCCAAAACCTTTTCTTTTCTCCATACCTCCTTCCTCAAAGTAGTTGGTAAGAGGGATAGGGTAAAAGAAGAGTCAATCTAGCCGACAACAAACCTGTAGCTTGCTATCTGAAAGCCTTATGCTGAACTGATTACTTACTATATTTCAATAGATTACATGGTCATTGAGAGTGAATTGTGAAATTCTGTGGTGATGAGGGTGGGGTAGGGGGAGATGATTGGGAAGTTGTTATTATTCTTTAGTCATTTTCACTCATGTCTGACTCTTCATGACCCCATTTGGGATATTCTTGGCAAAGATCCTGTAGCAGTTTGCCATTTTCTTCTCAAACTCATTTTACAGAAAAGGAAACTAAGGCAAACAGGGTTAAGTGATTTGCCCAGGACACATAGCTAGTATGTGTTTGAGGCTGGATTTGAACTCCAACTTCCTTTGAACTTCCTAACTCCACTCCATCACCAAGCTATCCCATGATTGAGAAGGAAAGAATTCAAACCGTGCTATAGGGGCTCAAAGAACAGGGATAAGAGGGATTACATAATTTTAGTAACTTGGGAGCACATTCCAGATCATATCTCTAAACATCTACTGAACATATGATCCACATTAGCCACTTACTCGCACAAGAGAGAAGCTGGGAGTATGCTATTCATTGATAATCGAGTACCATTTGGGGGTCAAGTAATATATCAATCCTCAATACATATACCCCAAACTACTACCACCACCACCCAAAGCTGGTAAATTCTCTAGTCATGTAATAGCCCACTGTTCTCTATAATAGAAGGCAGGAGAACTAACCAGGTGAAGGTATAGATAGCTTTGGCAACATTACCAAGCACATCTCTAACACCTACCAACCACACTAGCTGTCACACTTGCAAAGCCTTTTACAATATTTAGCTCATTTAAGCCTGACAACAACCCTGTGAAGTAGGAACTATAAGATTTTGGTTTGTTCTTCCTTTCTTTTTCTTTCTTTCAGACTGATTATTTTATCACTGTGAGGAATTCTCAGTATGGAAACTCCCTCTGGTAATACAAATCAGTATTTTATTTCCAACAGTTTTTTTTTTTTTTCTAACATAGCTTTAATGAACATCCTTGACTTATGAACAGGTAAGTGATTTGACCATGGCTAGGATACATCAGAGGCAAGATCTGAACCCAGCTCTTCATGATTCTAAAGCCAGTTCTCTGTCCACTCTGCCATGCTGCCTTACTCTAAAAATATTACTATCCACATTTTATAGATGAGGAAACTGAGAATGAGAGAGGTTCAGTGATTCACCCAACACCAGAAGTAGTATTCAAACCCAGGTCTTTCTGACTCCAAAGCCAACACCTTATCCACTTATACTATTCTGCCTTAAGAGCCTAACCACAAGTTTTTCCTTCTAAAACTGACAGGCAAATAGATGAGACAACTCAATGATTTCCTATAAATAATACCTTTTATAATAGCCATAAGGCACAATAAATAGCAAGAGTCAACATGGTATGTGGCTAGAATATTGGATTTGGAGTCAGGAAGACCTGAATTTAAGTTCTGCGTCTGACATTTAAAAGTTGTATAATATGGACATGTCACTTAGCTTCCCTATAAGACTATAAAGGGTTGATGGGTAGCAGGCACATATCATGAAGAATATTACTACATAGCCCACGTTTGTCCCTCTTTTTAACCCAGATCTTCAATCTGGTTTCCTCTTGCCAAGTATCTTTTTTTTGTCTTTATCCTATCCTATCCCTCTCAAGCTTACATACTTCCTGATTCTGGATCCTCTCCATGGTTTTATCTATCTAACACACTCATTGATAATATGAGAATCTGTTCCTAATCCATTTACCCAGTTCTGGTCAATGGTTTATCCTGACCTTATAGATTATCTTGCCATAGCTTCCCTAATCTCAGTCACCTGCCTTTCACTGAGAGCTGCCTATACCACAGTAGGAGAAAGGGAAGTGCTGAGTTTAGGTTCAAGTCAACAACCATTTACTAAATGTGTATATTATGTACTGGACAGTGCTGTGGGCTCAGGGACACCAACAGATACAGGATCTCTTCAAAGAGAGTACTCAGTTGGTTCCTACTGCACCGTCCACCCATGCCTTCTCTGGTGTAATAAAACATGTGATTCTGGTTTATGTCCTGTAGACAATTTACTCATGCACACACCCCTATGTATCTTGCCCATTTTAAAGTTTCTTTACATTTCCTAACTATGGGAAGTACCATGGGAGCACTCTTTCATAAATTTTAGATTTAGATTAATTAGGAACCTCAGAAGTCACCTTAGAAGTCACCAGAGGTTTCAAATCCGCTACCCAGCCACTGCCAAAACTGACTAAAATGTAATTGGGAAATATTTAACAAAGTATACAAAAATACAATAGACGTAGAAAAATGTTAACATGGAGTTTTCTGAGTCAATATGTTGCCTGCAGAGATCCCCATGTACAGTTCCATGGCCCCATTTCTATCTGTTTGATAGCACTTACTTAGTCCAAATCCCTCATTTTCCAGATGAAAAATAGAAGGCCCAGAGGTATGGAATGACTTGCTCTGCAAGTAGCTGAGGTAGATTTATCACCATGTCCTCTTGGCTCCAAATTCTTAAAGACTTTTTCCACTTCACCACACATCAAAAGGCTATCCATTGTTAAATCCCTGACTCTCACCAGGAGATAAGATTAGTCTCTCTCTTTTTCAGATCTTACATTTTATCTTTACCCCCCTTTAACCTGGGGATGCAAAGTCAAAAAAGATTGATATAGTCCTGCCCCCTCAAGAAGCCTACAGTCTATTAAAATTATTAATGTCAACTAGCAATTCTTTCTTACTAGCATCACCCACTACCATCTTACACAACATGCTTTGATATCTTCTCTTATTATCTTTTCTTCCTCTGATTCACTTGGCTGAAAGGATTTTGTACATACAGTTTTGTTCGAGATATGCACAGACATCATTAAAAAAATTATATACAGGACGTCCAGTAAAAATGGCAAAGTGAAAGATTCCAGAGTCAAGTTCATTTCCCCCATAAAACATCCAGGAACAATGAAGAAGAGCAATTAAGTATTAAAAAATAAAGTTAAAATAGCCCTCTTCTTTCCCACTCAGGACTGTATCTAAAGCCAGCACAATTTCTAATTGGGTCCTACCAAAAGTGGCCTAATCAGGGAAAAGGCCTGAAGCCCTAAACCTCCCTCTAGGTGATAGCTCAGGGGAGAGAACCAAATTTGGAACCACCAGGAAATACACCTTTCAGATCCCAGAGAAGTAGGTAAGGGCTTTCTACCAGAAGCCAAGGCTTAGAAAAAGTGAGGAGGGAGGGGATTTACAAATGATCTACTGGGAGACTGGCGTAGGTAGGACAAACCCAATTTATTCTGTGAAGTTTGGATTTAGTCAAAGAGATGCCCTTGAGGACCTAGAGAGTCACATATTCCCCATCCCCAACCTAAATTCTTGGGAGAGGGGAGGACAATAAGTAATCTGCTAGGAAGCAGGCCTGAAAAGGGGGTATGCTTCCTGTATCCTTCAGGCCAGAAGAAAGGCCAGGGTCCCGCATGGCTAAGGAGCCTTACATTTGGGAGGTAGGTCCAATATGAACAAAACAAGAAAAGAGGGAGACTTAGACAAACCTGCCTGGATTTATTGCAAGAGAGTTCTGAGACATGTACAACCCTGAAACCTTGGAACTGAGGGACAGGCCTTAAGCACCCTCCCATGACCCCTCCTGCCCACCCCCACCCTCCAACAAAGTATTCTACAATCCTGTGCCACCTGCCTCTTTATTGTTCCTCAAACAAGACATCTAACAACTCTAGGCATTTTCACCGTCTATCCCCCATGGCTGGAATTTCTTCCTTCCCCATCTCTTGGCTTCCTTCAAGTCTCAGAAAAATCTCACCTTCTCTAGCAGACCTGCACAACTTGGCAGTAGGAGGGGTCAAAATTAACCTTCTTTAGGTTGCAGATAGGTTAAGCTAGAGACAGATTGACAATGGTTGGTTACTACAGGTTATGTGACAAACAGGAGAGAGTGCACAGTGGCCAAACCTACATTTTTCTCAGGCCGCCCAAAATCCTTTGGCCAGCAAGCAAATGGCCCGTGACTGTATGTGGCGCCCGCCTACTCTACAGGAAACTGTTCCCAATCCCCTTTAATCCTAGTGACTTCCCCTTACTGATTATTTCAAATTCATCCTGTACTCGAACAGTCTGTATATAGCTGTTTGTATATTGTCTCCCCAAATAACAATGTTTGAAAAGCACTTAGCACAGTGTCTGGCACATATTAACAAATGCTTACTTCTTCTCTTCTCCATTACAACATCTCTAGTCATTCTGATGGATCTGGAGGAGAGAGTGAGGCTGGTGACTCTGCATAGCCCTGCTTCACTTAAATCCAATTCACCTGCATGTCACGCATCATCTCCCTGATGTCATGATCCTCTTCGAAAAGGAAGGACAAAGCACAACCTGTGAGCTCCTTCAGAGCTGTACTGTCTTTTTTTTGCTTTTTGTCCTTTCCCCAATAGTTAGCACAGTCCTTGGCACACAGAAGGGGCTCAATAAATGTTTATTGATTGATTACCAGGAAAACAATAGGATAAACACTATTACAGGTTGGGAGCCTGAGTCCTTGTCCCTAGCAGACAGGTTTGGGGTAGGGGTGGGGAGATGACAAAGAAATAACTACAGAGGTGTGGTTAAGAGAGGCCAGAGTCAGTCAACTTAGTGATCTCAGGACTGGAGAAGATAAAAGTGGAGCCTAGATGTGGCTCCAGGAACCTGGAAGCCTAAGATTCCAGGAAAAAGCTCTATATACTGTACAAAAATTAATTATTATTTTTCCCCCTCCTTTCTCAAGGAGTTCAGCACTTGGCTCATTCATTCCCTTCCTCAACTCCTCAGCTTCTGCCCGTGCACTAGGGGATTTCATCATTCATACTGCTGTCCTCTGCCACTTCCAACTGACCAATTCCTCAGCCTCCTTAAATCCTATGACCCACTCCTTTACTCCAGCTTATATAGGAATGATCACACACCAAATCTCACCATTACCCACAAGTGTTCTGCCGTCTTAATCAGAAACTCTCACATTCCTCTATCTGATCATAGCTTCTTATCATTCCATCTCTCCCTAGACCTCACCCCCTCCTATACTTTTTCACCTTCCCTGAGACTTTACAATCCCTCCACCCTTCAACAGTTTCTCAGGCTATTAGCCCTACTCTGACTTCCCTTTCTTTCCTTTATAATCTTGACCTTACAAGTGGTCATTTCAGATCTACACTCTCAAGTCCCTTACCCCTTGTTCTGTTGTAGGTTAAGTCATTCCAAACCTCAGCCTTGGATTACACCCATCATATACTTCCTCCACTCCTGTTCACTGGCTGTTGACAGAACTCACAGAAGTCACAAAAATGCGCTGAATGGGTAGTTTTAAATTCATGTTATACAATTTCAACTGGGCCTTCACTGTAGCAAGATAGTCCTTTTATTTTTTTCCTGTTTGATTCCCTACCTCACTGCCCGCAAAAGCTATCCCAGACCCTCTCTTCTTGCCCATACCTCCCCCCTCCCCACCCCCCACCCCCGCCCCATACATCACAACCACTCCTTTAGCTGAGGACTATCTCATATTTGCTTAGAAAATCAAGGGTATTAGATATGAGCTCCTGCTTCTCCTATTGTCACTATCTCAACACCCCTTAACATCATTCCTAAGTCTTTCCATCTTTCTCCCAAATCCTGCAAATGAAGTGGCCCTTCTCCTTGACAAAGCCAGGACTTTTACGTTTACATTTGATCCCATACCATCTTTCTTGTCGAGCATTATTTCACCTTTGATTATCCTCATACCCTTTCTCTAAATTTCACCATCTCTCTACTGGTTTGTTATTTTTTCATCTTCTACCTTCAAACACTCACAATTCCCCTCCATTCTTAAAAAAAAGAAAATTGCTTCACTAGATACTACAATACCTTCAAGCTATCATACTTCTGTGGTGTACTGACAATGTTTAACAACCATTGAGGAGGGAGAAATGAATTGTATGCCTGAAATTTTTAAGTTTAATCCGTATTATTAACATTTTATCCATCACTTTCCTAAATCTAGATGATCAATCTAATAATAAATCAAGCCCTTGCTTGTAGAATTTGCTGTTTACTAAGTTGCGAGTGATCACACTGAAAATTTAATAATTGGTTCTTATGAGCCAATCTGAGCTGGGCTGCAGCACACTCCTAAAAATCTCTTCTCTTCCTCAGTCATTCTCTTAGAACAAGCTGTCTGCATTGGCTACCTACATTTTCCCTCTTCTCATTAATTCCTAAACTCTTTGCAATCTGGCTTCCAATCTCATCATTCAATTGGAACTGCTCTCACCAAAGTTATCAATGATTTCGTAACTGTCAAATCTGATTGTTTTCTTGACCAGAGTGCCATTACCCTATTTTCCTCAATACTCTCTTCTTTCTGGATGTTTACCACAATGGTCTCTCCATTTTCTTCTCCTACCTGTCTGACCATTTCTAAGTCTTCTTTCCTGGCTCCCCATACATATCACACCCTTAACTTTTTTGTGCTTTCCAATGTTCTGCCCTATGTATCCCTCTCTCTCCTCCTCAGCCTCTACAGGTAATCATCCCTACACAGATGACTCACAGTTATATATCCATTCCCAGTTGTCCCCTGAATTTCAGCCCTAAGTCATCAATTGCCTGTTGGACATTTCCAACTAGATGTCCTAGAACAGGCCTTGTACAACATACAGATCACAGGCTACCTGTGGCCAGCCACAGGATTTATGGCAGCCTGGGGAAAAATTAGGGTTGCCACTGCACACTCTCCTGTTTGTCATGTGACTGGCAGCAACCAACCTTCATTAATCAGTCTCTAGTTTAACCTGTCTGTGGCCCGAAGAAGTTGAGCCTGTTTTAATTTTGGCCCCTACCTGCTGCCAAGTTGTGCAGGTCTGTCCTAGAAACATCTCAAAATTCAGTTGTCCAAAACTTAATGGCTTCACTTTTATTCAAAATCTCACCCTTTTCCAAACTTTTTTATCAAAGACACTAACAATCTTCTAGATGCCCAGGGTTTAGAACGTCAGCATTGCCTTCGATTCTTTACTCTCCTTCACCCCATATGTACAATCAGTTGTCAAATCTTGCCATTTTTACCTCCATGACATCTCTCAAATCTAACTCCCTTCTCCCTATTCACAGAGCTACCACCCTCATTACCTATTGCCTAGATTACTACAGCAGTTTCCTACTTGGTCACCCTTCTTCAAGTCTCTCACATTTCACTGTATCTTCTGCATAGCTAAGGAATTCTCCTTAAGCATAGGTCTGTCCATGTTGCTGCCTTGCTCAATAAATTCCTCTTCTGCTTCTAGAATAAAATATAAACTTTTCTACTTATATTTTAAAATCCTACACAACTTGCTCCCAGTTCGCAGCTTCACTCAACATTATTCCCCTTCCCCTTCTGTGATCCAACTACACTGGCCTTATCTTGGTTCTTTAAAGAAAACGCTTCCTCATTGCCAGTTTTTGAGCCTTTGTACTAGCTCTTCCCATGTCTGGAGAGTACTCCCTCCCCATCTCAAGGAATCCCTCTCTTCCTTCAATATTTCACCCAAGCATCACCTTCTATATGAAATCTTTACTGATTCCTCCAACTGCTAGCACCCTTTCTCCCACATTAGGCAGTGATTAGTTTTAATCCATTCTCTTTATATTCATTCTACACATATTCATGTATTTATTATCTTCCACATTAGAAAAGAGTTTCTTGAATGTAGGGACTATTTCTTTTTTTGTATTTGTATCCCTGGTGCCATATGCCTTGCATATAATAAATCTGTGATAGTTGCCTGAATTAAACCAATAAAGGTAGGGAGACAGGACTTTCTATCAACAGATTATAATGTGAGCAAAGGTATATAAATGAGAAAACAGAAAAGCAAGAGTAAAACAGTTTGTAACACAGGAAAGGAGTCATATGAATCTTCAGAGGGCCTTGAATATTAGGGGGTTTCAATTTTACTCAGTAGGCAAACAGTACTTAAGAAAAGAGGGAGAAAAGAAGAAAATATGGTGACTGTTAAAGGCACGTAAGTGATTTTAGAATAAGGGAATCATGGTCATAAAGTGAAGTTCTAAAATAGTTAAATGACAAAACAGCAAGTAAAGAAATGTGCTTACAACCAAACTACACATCCAACAGAAATATGAGTCTTTCCCTTTTGTTTTCCTACTAAAGATGGGTCCCCACAGTCAGTGCCCTGAGTAAAAATAGGTGGAAAGTCATTGATTAGAATTATGTGTCTGCCAACCAGGTCAAAGTTTTGGTTTAGTTATATAGGGATGTGAGACAGAGAATGCCTGGTGCCTTTCTAAATCTGGTTTCAGGGGAGTCATTTCATCTGGCCAGTGTCATGATGTCATTTAGAAAAAAGAGGTCAGAAGCATCAGGTACAGGAAGTAACTGATGGATGTGGGAGCACCTCTCCGTGGGAGCAGTGGTAAAAGAGTGTGACATTATAGTACATCTCAAGTTCATGTTTTGTAAACTAAGTCTATTTAAGTCAGGGAAAATCCATAGATAATTAACTATGTTTCATTTATTATTTGTACTTATCAATTAAACAGTATGCCACTGAAAACTGGGATGACACCGAAAGTTTCAACCATTTTCCTGCCAATAATTACAACTGTATACTTGAGAGAATAATTTTGATATGTAATCACTAGTTATTCTTAATAATAGTAAGGGTAGTAACAAGTAACTCTATATACATATATAGGCATATACACATATATATGTGCATATATATATATTTAAAATAAAGCATTACAAGGAATGCCATTAAGGAAATGTATGACCTGGGAAAGGATAATTATATTTTTTTAAAATGTTAAAAGGAATATAAAAGGGAATTAAGGGAAAGGGGTTATGGCACAGTATGGGTAATTTCATTTTTAAAAAAAAATAAAATGTTATGAGGAATATCATTAAGGAAATGCATGACTTGAAAATGGATCATGGCATAAGGGCAGTGTGTCATGATAGAAAGCACAATGGATTCAGAGGCAGAGGACCTGGATTCAAATTCCAACCCCACCCACTTGCTACCTACGTGAATCTGGATGAGTCCTTTCACCTCTCCAGACTGAGTAAATAAAAAAAATGAAGGGATTTTAATAGATGATGAGTCAGGCCCCTCTCAGTTCTATGTATATAAACCTATGAATACATGCATATAAGCCGAAGTGCTCCAGGAGTACCCTCAAATGTAAAAAGACCTAGGATATTCTAGCACAATAAAAGTGTCCTATGGGGAAACTTTATGAAAGAACAAGACAAAAATTGCACAAAATGAGACAGCATGGATGAGTGGAAGTCTATACTGACGCAGGGACTACCCATTCTGATGAGATTGCAAGCCCATTAAAGTATTGATGCAGAAGTAATTCCTAGGAAATGTGATTGTCCACTTCATGGAATTTCACCTTTAAGATATAGAAAGATGAATCTGGGTCTTTGTTGTTAAACTTTCATTTTTCCTCTTTCACATATCTTAAACTGTTCAGAAAAAAGGAATACTTCTTAGGGTGGGTAAAAAGTCATTTTCAGACAAAATGTTTAAAAATGGTTAACTCAAGGCATGCTTTGGAAATTTTTCCCCTTAATTGTGTATTCTTTTGACAATGCATTCCCATAATGATAGTGTTTCTGAAAACCTCATTGATATGATGTATTTGTTAACTATTAACCTTTACATTTCTGGGAATTTCCAGATTTCAAAACATGTTTGAGAATGCGAGTACTAGCATATGTGCTGCATTTATTAACCGGTTTGGTCATGAACAACACATTAAAAATGTTTCAGTGAGAAAAAAGGAAGCCCTTAGAAAACAAAGGCTTTCTGGGATCATGTTTTTGGTAGACCTGAATCCCTGGTTTATAAGAACTATTCTGTCTGCCATTACATTTTGCCACTACAACAAAATACTTCTCATTAAAATTCCTCTCTTCCCTGACCCAAACTGTATCTGGAACAATCTAAACTAAACCCCCTACTCTGCTATTTTTTAAAAGTATGCATGCATTTCTTTGGAGTTTTCTAATAAATTTTGTATGCTAATAAACCAATATGAGAAATTATGCAGGAGAAATCATGTAAAGCAGAAGTATTAAACTCACTGCCAATATGCCATAAGTAGCCTACAAAACTGCCAGAGTGCGACCAGAGCCAGATTTAAATGTAATTGGGAAACGTTTAACAAAACAAGCAAAAGTGCAATGCAATGGAAATAGTATTAACTTACGGTTTTCTAAGTCAATTCAGTCTGCAGGAATTAGTTTCTATTTGAATTTGACACCACTGGCATAAATGAGGTTATCAAGGAAATTTATGAGCAAAATTAAAAATGGGATAGTCACATAGAAAAAGTAAGAAGGAACCAATGGGTAGCCAATGTATCCATGTGATATCAAGAAAATTCAAGGAATGTCCACAGCGCGTTGCTTGGATACCCTGTGGCAAACTCATGAGTGGATATAAATGAGAGCCTCACAGGATAGGCAGGCATGGAATGGTTGTAATTTGCTTTATTAAAGGGACCATCCACACTGATGAGATAATAGATACATTAGAGTATTTAGAGTAACATATATAAGGTTAAGTCATAATGCTATCAAGGTTTCTGAATTATCTCAGAAATGCATTCCCTGGAATTATAGGTATTATAAAATAAAGGTCTTCCCTACTTATTCTTCTACTTTAGTTGAGAGCTTTTATTTTTGAGATCTATACTCCTTTCCTATCTCATTTTTTTTTTACCTAGTAGATGGAGGGCAAGGGATAAGAGAAGATAGTGATTGGTTGATCACTTTTCCAAAGGGAACAAGGGACTAAGTTATGCCACAGATGTGTATGTGTGTGTGTGGGGGGGGGTGTATACACGTATACTATATATGATATTAGATTACTGGATAGGAGGAAGGCTAAAGGATCATTTATTTACATTACTGAGAGAAACGCTGGCAGGATCCATCTTAATGGCCATCCTCCTTCACAGAGTAAGGCTATTAAAGTATCTTTATACATTGTCCACTCCAAGGAGAAAAAAGGTAGGGAAATCACTTCATTCACAATAAGACTTTAACAGAGTCATATTCTGAAGCTATTTAATTAGCTGTTTTATCCTTGAGGTAAGCAATATAAAATGAGACTCCGGCAAGCTGTGCCAAATGTCCTTCAAATCAACCATGAAAAACCAATTCATTTGAAAAGAGAAGAAAAGACTCCCCAGGACATGATGAGGCCACTGATGGAAAAACCAGGCATAGGAGGAGTTCATCTGGGGTAGTTTCCCATTTTAACTAATTTTTCTTGCTAACTAGATACTAGATTCAAATATTTCTAGCTGCTAAAGTACTGAAAGAACATTTTTGAATTCCATCACTCTGGAGCAAAAGAAAGCCTTGGTTGCTCCATCCAAGTTATTGCTCTGGTCATATCTGTACAGAAGTAGAGCACAATCTGGGTTCAGGTCCTATCCTGGGCACATACTGCCTTGTGACCCTGGGACTCAAGATATAACACTTGAGCTGATCTTTGAAGGGACTAAGAGTAGGAAGAGCACTAAGTCATGGAGGTAAGAATGGGGTACATTCCAGGCACAGGAGACAGCTTATGCAAGAACCCGAAGATGTGAAATGGAATTTCATGTATGAAAACCAGCCACTTTGGCTGAAATAGAAGTGTGTGAAAAGGGAGTTTTCAGTCATTTTTCAGTCATGTCCAGCTCTTCATGACCACATTTGGGGTTTTCTTGGCAGAGACACTGGAGGGGTTTTCCATTTCCTTTTCCAGCTCCTTTTACAGATGAGGAAACTGAGGTAAACAGAGTTAAGTGTCTTCCCTAGCTTGTACATGTGTGAAGCCAGCTCTCCTGAAAATGAGCTCTCCTGACTCCAAGCCTGGTACTGTACTTACTACATCACCTAGATGCCCTGAAAAGGGAGGAGTAAGGTATAATAAACCTTGAAAGGTACCCCTGGAGCCAGTCAGATTATCAAGGGTTTTAAATGCCAAAAAAAGAAGCATATATTTTGATTTAGAAGAGTAAAATGTAAAAGAAATGGAAAATATTTTAGGAATTAAGATTAGCATGAACAAAGGCACAGGAGCAGCAAAATATAGGCCATGCTTTAGACTGATAAATAGTCCAATTTACCTAGCTCCCAGAGCAGCCATGTAAAGGGGAAATGTCATATGAAATCAGGATGGAAAAGTAATTCAAGAGTAGAGAGTCTTGAATGGTTTTCTTTTTTGAAAAGAAGAGTCTAGATTTTATTTAGTAAGCATTACTCTTTACTATTGCCACATAATAAACCTTCTATATATGTAGACATCAATTGGCAGGAGCATGAAGGTTTTCTACAGTGGAAGCTGTGGCCTTGTGAAAAGGAGTGCACTGTAAGCTCCTGGAGGGCAGGGACTGTGATTTCTGTAACCTTTCAAGTACTGTATCAATGTCAGCCATTATTATTAACAAACTAAGACTTGGAAGAAAAAAAGGAATTCTATCCTTCATACATTAAACATTTATTAAATGCCTACTGTGTGCAGAGTAGTCCTGGAAGCTAAAGAGATAAAGTTAACACTTATCAAGGCATTTAACCACTGTTTGGTCTAGCTCTGCTTCTCAGCAGTCATTTACGGCTCTTTAATCAATTCTCTTCTCCAAACGATTTCTGAATCTATTTCTATTATCTGCCTCCACCATATCTTAGTACAATGAAAGTACTCCATACAGTCTGACCTTTTTGAGCCACAGCTGAAATATTACATTCAGTCTTCAGAACCATAACTTAAGAAGGACACTGAGAGGCTGAAATGCATTTAGATAAAGGTAACCAAAGTGATGAAGTAACTTGAAACTTAATGCCTTATCAGTTGAAGGAATCTAGAATGTTTAGACTAAAGAAGAGAAAAATTAAAGGAGATGATAACCATCTTCAAATATCTTAGGACTGCTATGAGGAAGAAAGATTAGGCTTGTGTTGTCTGATCCTAGAAGACAATAGTGAAAGTCAGAGATGTAAATTTCAACTCTATATATGGGGGAAAATTTTTTTCCTCATACTCGGAAGTGTCTAAATATGAACTGGGCAGCTTAGGAGGTAGTGAATTCCACATCACCTTTGTGCAAAGACCAGTCTTATCAGTTTATAAGAGATGCTGTAGAAAGGATTTCTGTTTAGGTATAACTGAACTAAGTGACTTTGAAGGTCCCTTCTAACCCCTATTTTAAGATAATATAAAATTGCATACTTTAACCAAGAATTCCCTAATTTCAACCATAGAAATTCCCTCCACCAAAGAATTATGTCTATTCTTCACCTCCTCCCTATCACAGCTCATGACCCAGCCAGCTGTTTAGAAATATTGGCTAGGATTGCATCTCACCAGGACAAGAGGAATGAAGAGGTAGCTATGAATGAGGACCATATAGTATCCTACCTCAGAATAAAAATCTTTCAATTCAATTGAATTTACCATTATGAAATACCTATGTGAAGACTAATGTGCTAAATACCAGGGAAGATTTGGGGAGGGTGGGGGAAGAGAGGGAGTTCCTTTGAATAAATAATTAGACATGGTCCCAGTTTCCATGGACACAATTCTACCATTCCTCCTGCAGTTGAAGTATCTATTCTTCTGCTTACTTTGTCCCTGATTCAATTCCTGTGGATCTATCTTGACTCTAAGGAAGTGCTTTGAAAACCTTAAAGTACTATAAGTGACTTGTTATTAGTGCACTTGTCTGAACTCTCACTATCCCCATTCATCCACCCATCCTTCCTGAGCAACTGTTAGTTTCACTGAATATAAGGCACCATTTACCTGACCCTCGAACTTCATGTTTGCCTGGTTATAGACATCCATCCCTTTGTTGCCTCTATCCCACTAATCCCCATGACCCAGCATAACACCTATCAGCAAAAACCATTGGAGAGATGCCATCCAGTGCCAGTAATTTGACACATATAACTGTGTCAGTATGACTTAGGATATTCTAAGTATTGATGGCTATTTGCTCTAGTACCCCCACCCTATCCACTTAAAGACACAAATGTGAAATGAGAATCTCCCTGATATCTTTCTCCGTGAAGGCTGGAGGCAGAGAAGAAAGAGGAAACGAGATTCCTTTCTGCCAATAAAAAGATGAATGTTTGAATTCAACTAAAATACTCCTGGGGAAGAGAGCAAACATTTATATAGTACCTACTATGTGTCAAGTTTTGTGCTAAGTGCTTTTTTACAAATATTAGCTTATTTGATCCTCACAACAACTCTACCAAGTAGGTGCTATTAAAATCCCCATTTTAAAGCTGAGGAAATCGAGGCAAACAGAGCTTAAGTGACTTGTCCATGCTCACATAGCTAGCCAAAATCTGAGGCCATATTTGAACTCAGTTCTTCCAGACTCCAGGCCCTACTCGACCCTGAACCACTACTGCTAATGTTGTTGCTAACAATAAGGATAATAACAACAGTGTTTACACAGTACTTTAAGGTTTGAAAAGTACTTTACACATATTATCTCATTGGTTCCTCATAGCAGCTCTGTGAGGTAGGCAATATTATAGTCCACATTTTACAGCAGAAGAAAATTAGGCTGAGAGAGGTTAAATGGTTTGCCCAGGATCATATAAGGCTAAGTAAATACCTGTTGAAGAACTTTAACCCAGATCTTCTTGACTCTGCGTTCAGCACTCCACCTAGCTAGCTGCCTTGTGAGAAACAAACATATCAAAAAAATAGAGCTAAAAACTATGGAGACAGGTAATATATACACACATGTGCATATACATATGCATGCATGTATGTATGTATGCATCCATATCAGCACCTTGCAAGGAAACAACAAAATTTCCCTAATAAAAAGATGGATGCGTACATTACTACTATGTCAACTATTTCCATGATTCCCTAAGCTGGGAAATTACATCCTAGAAGTAAAAATCCAATCATAAGACAATCTTTCTTCCTCATAGCAGCCCTAAGATACTTGAAGATAGTTATCATCTCCCTGCATCAGAGATTCACTTTGCAAGGTTGGGGTCATGGAGGAAAAATTGGCAATGTACACTTACTATCTAATAACTAATATAGTACTTAAAGTTTACAACAAGCTTTTCTTAAGACAATGCTGTGTGGAAAGTAGTTGAAGAATTTTTTACCCTCAGAATTAGATAAGAAAATTGAGGTTCACTGAGTTGGAAATGGTCCCACAGATAATAAGTGGCAAAATCAAGATTCCAACCCAGATCCCTCAGCTCTAACTCAGACAGTACAATGGACAATGAATGAATTGGGAGCAGGATTAAATAGGAGGAGGGAAATGGGCTGGATTGTGCTCAGGAAACTGCAAAGCTCCTTTAAGAACCCCAAACTTCTTCCAGAAACAATAGTTCATCTTTTTAATACCAATACTCTACCAGTATTATATGTTTGCAAGAGATAGGATAAAACAATCTCTGAAAGATTGAAAATGAACACTATATAGAAGGCAATAGATAGGCACATTGTGGTCTGAGAGCAAGCTGCAACATATAATCAATGAAGGATTGAAAAAAAGAAATGAAATAAAGGATGTCATCAGAGAAATGTATGAAAGAAAGAAAAAAGGATGGGTTGGTCACATGGGTAGAACAAGGGCTGACCAATGGACAAGCCAACTGCCATGCTGATAACTTGATGATGTTGGGAGAAGGTGAAGAGACAAGTAAGATGAATGACACTTACTTCAGCCATAGCAGATACTGATTTTGGCTACTTATTGCAAGGTCCACATATCATGAGGAGACAAAATGAAAATATTAATGGAAGGAAAGATATATAGGGAATAGAAAATAATCATTTTATATGATTATCCCACAAGTCTTTATGATTCTTGAGATGGGCAAATTATGCCCCTACCAATACTTTGTTTTCATTAACAGCTAGTTGTTGATGACGCTGTACTTAGCACTGGGTCTACAAAGTATTATAAAACATGAGCTTTATAATACTTTAAGGACTTTACAAAGTAGCTGAGGAGATGAAACAAAAAAAAAAAACATCAGAGTTGAGAAAAATATGGAGCTATAAGAATTTGAGCAGTAAACATCAAAACAAGGAGATTTTTAAAAATGTTCTCAGGTAAGTATGAGAAGGTTCCCTGTCACTATGACTCACGTATGACCAGTTTCTTATGAGTAGTTTTATATCCATTGTTAGTTGTAACCTGAAACTGACCCTGCCCAAATTTTACTGAAATATGTCAACAACTCTCAAAGCATTAATTTTCTTTTAAAATGCAGACTCAGAATTCACTGCATACTAGAGTGGAAAGAATACAAAGAACCAGATGATATGATTACTGGTCCTGGATTTGCCACTATTTGTTGTATAACTTTGGGCTTATCGTTTCTCCTCTCTGGTCCTTGGTTCCCCCATTTCCAGTATTTCCTCATTCCTTATTTCCAGTGAGAACTTGAACTAGATGATCTCTAATTAAATCTTCCAATTAAATTGAAACATTTATTAAGCATCTACTACGCATAGTGTGCCCGAGTAAGCCCTAGAGACACAAAGGAAAAAATGAAACAGTCCTTTCTCTCAAGGACCTACATTCTTTAGGGAAATTACATGCATACAAGTAAATAAACACAAAGTACATAGAAAGTAGTTTCAAGGGGGGAAGTACTAATAACTGAGCATATGAGTAAAGGAATTGTACCATCTGAGTTGTACTTTTTGAATGAAGTTATTAATTCTATTGGGCAGCTCAGTGGCATACCACCAAGCCTGAAGTCAGGAAGACATCCTCCTGAGTTCAAATCTGGCCTCTGACACTTATTAGCTGTGTGAGTTGGCCAAATCATTTAATCCCCTTTGCCTTAGTTTATTCACCTGTAAAATGAGCTGGAGAAGTAAATGGTAGCCCACTCTAGTATTTCTGCCAAGAAAATCCCAAATGGGATCACGAAGAGTCTGACACAACTGAAATGACTAAACAATAACAAATAATTCTACTAAGGCAGAAATCAAGATGGAATGCTTTCCATCTTGGAAGACATGGAGGACCAGTTGTGAAAAAGCACAGAGGGAAGAGGAACATCATCTATGGGAAAGAGCTAGCTGGTCACTTTCATTGGAACAGTGGGTGCATAAAGGGGAGCTATAAAATAACACTGGAAAAGTTAATTAGAATCAGGAAATAAAGGATTGCAAGTTTATATTTTATCCTAGAAGAAACAGGACAGCAAAGAAGACTCACTTCTTCACTCCTCTTCTGCATAGACCCTTTGGATTTCACTACACCACTCAGTGAATCCTCTCTGCTTTCTCAACATAGAAAGTACCATTTTTTCTCTGTATCATTCTATACCTGAAAGACGTTTCTGCCTCTGCAGTCCCCTCTTCTGACTTGTGAGTTATTCTCAACAACCCACATTTCCGAAAGTACCCAAGGCAGTCATGCTTTTCACTCCTCTCCAGGTTCCACTCCTAACGATTTAGATATTTCCACTGCAAGTTCCCTGCAGAACCAGGAGAACATTACAATACTCTAAGACGATCAACTGTGAATGATTTAGCTATTCCAGCAATATAGTGATTCAAGACAATTCTAAAGAACTCAAGATGAAAAATGCTATCCACCTCCTGAAAAAGAACTGATGGAATCTGAATGAAGATAGAAACATAGTATTTTTCATGTTCTAGAATTTTTTTCCATTTTTTTCTCCTTGGATCTGTGTTTTCTTTACAACATGACTAATATGGCAATATGTTTTGCATGATTGAACATGTATAACCTATGTTAAATTACTTGCTGTCTCTGGGAGAAGGGAGGTGAGAGAGGAAGAGAGAAAATGCAAACTCAAAAAATTTTTAAATCAATGTTTAAAATTGTTTTTACGTGTAATTAGAAGAAATAAAGTATTATTTTTAAAAAAGAGTGTAAACTCCTTGAGGATAGGGCCTATCTTTTTTTGGCTACATTTGTATTCTCAGAACTTACACAGTGCCTGATGCATAGTAGGCACTTAATAAATGCTTTATCTATATATCTATCATTCAATTTTTATTAGGAACAAGATATAGGTTGATGTTTTTAGGAATATCAATCTGGCAGCTGTATAGAATGCAAACAATAAAAATAACTAACATATATGAAGCACTTTAGAATTCAGCACAATTGATATCTATATGTAAGTCAATCTCATTTTATCTTCACAGTCCCAGGGGGGTAGTGCTGTGGTTGGCCTCTTTTTACAGATGGGAAAATTAGAGCTGAGAAAAGTAAAGTGTCACACACCTGGTAAGGACCTGAACTCTGAATTTTCTGACAAGTCTAGCAATGGGAGAGATTGTCTGTTTGTTTTGCATTTTATTTTCTTGAGGCAATTAGGGTTATGTGACTTACCCAGAGTCACACTGTTAGTAAGTGTCCGAAGCTGGATTTTAACTTAGATCCTTCTGACACCAGGGCCAGTTGCTCTATCCATTGGGCCACCTAACTGACCCTTCCTTTTGTTTTTGTTTTTTTAAGAGAGATACCAGTTAGGAGGCTATTGTAGATAATTCAGCTGAGAAATGATGCAGGTTTGAAGTATTGTAGAGACTATGTGAATGGAGAAAAGGGAGACTGGTAAGAGAGGTATTATGGAGGAAGGACTGAAACGGCTTGTCAACTGGTTACATATAACTGTTAAGAGACACAGAAGAGTCAAGGAAGACTCCACAGTTGTGACTTTGGATGATTGGGAAGATGGTGATACTGTTAAAATTTAGAAATGTAGAGGAAGGGTAAGGTAATAGGGAGAATATGAGTTCTAGTTCTAGACATAACAATGAGTTTGGGATGCATACATACAGGACAACCAGCTGGTGACATCCAGTCAGCAGCTGATAAAAATGAAGGACTGAGTTCTACAGCTATAAAGAGACAATAACTGTATATAAAGACATCTCTAATACCACAAATTTTAAAGGATAATTTGTTTTATAACTATACATATAGACACAACAAGGGCATCACAAACAAAAACCTATTAAAAGGGGGGGGAGGAGGAGAAATAGGTGGCCCAGTGAAGTCAGGACGATCTAAGTTCAAATCCCACCTCAGATACTTACTGTGTGACCCTGGGCAAGTCAATTAATCCTGACTGCCTCAAAAAATAATAATAATAAAAAGCAAAACAGACAACAATAAATTTATTTTGCCCAGAGACAACAATAAGTTACAGAGGCCTAAAACAGGGCTATTGATCTTGTGTAGGCCTGACTACGAAGCAAGTTATTTTAATTTCATACAATGTTTATACGTAGACAAATGAAAATTAAGACAAAGCAAGGGGATAGGTGGTTTCTGAGCCACATAATGTCAGATAGGAAGTTATTGCTGAAGTTAGAATGACAACTCAGTCGTGAAATTCAGTCAGTTACTTAGAGACAATGGAATTCTGTCATTTCCCAATGGTTACTTGAGCTCTGAAATCTCTAATATTTTGACCCTAAATTGGGAAATCATTTAATCATCATCTGAAAATTTAAAACGTACCTTGCAGATAATTCAAATTGCAAAATTGTCAAGGTTTCTTGTTTTTTTTAAAACTGTTCTGCAGCAATGATGAAGGATACTCTCAGCCCTTAAGGAAATCCTTAGTTCTAAAGTCAGTAGAACAAACACCTTAAATTCTTGTCCTTATGTTGTATACAAAGTTAAAACCATGATACGAAATGACCTTCGTGTTACAAAAGAGCTCAGCTTAAACTAGAAGTAACCCTTCTGATTTCTAGTATGCAGGAGTGTTATAAAACATAATAGCTCAGACTACATGTTAAATGATGAACTAGTACTATAATAAGGAATTTGCACACATTAAGATGTGAAATTGACAGGATTAAATGAATTACCAAAAAATAAAAAAAAATCCTTATTCTGCATTAGAGATAGGCTCTTTTCTACCATTATACTGGAGTTTTCCAATTTGTATACTCTAGTTGGCTCTCACGATTGTTCTGCATGCTACTACACTAAGCTTCGATGAGCTAATATTTTTGGAAGGGAAGAAGGAAGGGGAGGGGGGTGGTGGTAGAGGAAAGCAAGTACATTTTAATAGGGGCAAACTTTATTGTATCGTTCCAGGTGAACATGGGGCTTTTCCCTGTAGATTGTTAGTGTTGATAACAATACTAATGCTCTCCTGGGTAATTTAGATGAAACACTTTTCCTGTAGCTGGTCTTCCTGTAATATGCAGGAATTCCAGTACTTTCTGGGTATCCTTCCTGTCGACTTGAATTTCAGATCCTCAAAGGAGTTCTGTCTCTCTGAATTTTGGGGAAATGTTCCCACTTCTCTAAATTGCTCATGTGAATAAGTTGAAGGCACTAACTACAGCTATTATCATGGAAAGTAATATTTCTTAAGATATCCTCTCCTTTTAGAATCCCATTATGCATATGGTAAAACAAGGAAAGTTACCGAAAACTCCATGTCTTGTCACCATCTCCCTAGCTCCCATGAAGCCTGTAATTCACTTGCATTTGTTGTGGAAAGTGGTCTGCAAATTTGAAATGTAATGACACTTAAAAACCCATAATAGTCTTTGAACAGGACATGCTACGAGACTCTTAAATGTTATGATGTTCAATGTCCACCTTTTTCCTCTCTCTCCTATCCTCCAACTTTGGGCTATGAGCAGTACAAAGTATGCTGCTAGAGAAATCATTTTATTGGTCATTTGAGAACAAACATTACAGCCAAAGCGTGCCAGTCTCACAGCAAAATACAGGCCAAGATTCATTTCAGAAGCATCTCCTTGGCAGAAATGTTCTTCCACTTTCTCCCACTACTGCATTTTTTTTTAACAGAGACCATAAGTTCATATCTAGTACACATTTCAAACAGGACCTAGAATTCTGAAAAGGCATTTTTGGAGCTGGACACTGATTCAAAAGGCATCTGCAATGTGAATATAAAAAGGAAATGCTCCCTTTAACCTCCTCATTGAATAACTTGTTCTAGTGTGCCAAGAAGTTCAATTTTCTAGTGAGGTGAACTTTGAGGTAACTAGAGAGTGGCTGGGATGAAAAGTCTTGGCTTTCATTGGACAGTCCTGGAGCTCACTCAAAAGTCAACTTCTCTATAAAACCTTCCCTGATCTCCCAAATGGGAAGTGATTATACCTTCTTTTCAGTGCCCATATATTTAGTTCATCCCTCCCTTAAGGACCTTGCCAAGAGAAACTAAGATCCTGGATGGCAGAGACTGTTTCAGATTGTGTCTTTGTATCTCCACTCTAGTATAGTGTCTTGCATATAGTTGGCATTTTATAAATGACTATTTTTTTGAAATGCAGTTGTGTGCTTCTGGGTCCCCAACATATAGTAAGCTCTTTGGGGATAAAGATTTTGTCAAATTTAGCTTGTAATATTATCTCAAGCGATTGTGTCACAATGTCTTACATATCTTAAATTTGAGAAGCAGCAAAAGCCTAATGGATATAGAGCTGGTCAGAAAACTTGGGTTTAAGTCCTGTCTCTGACACACACTGAACATTTACTTTACTTCTCAGTACATGATGCAACTCTCCAAGACTACAACTAGCAGAGAAGGTGCTAACCTGTTTTGATGGAGAGAATTTTCTAATCTGGGAGTTCCTTATATCAATGAAATCACAGGTCCAATCTCTGTCCCTATCCCTATTTAAGTTTTATCAATATAAATTCACTGAATGAATGATCACTAAATCTGAAATGATATGTGGTTCAATCAATTAACAAGTACTTCTGTGCTTACTACGTATCAGGTACTCTGGTAGGTAAGTGATAGGGAAATGTGACAAAAATGTATTTATTAAATATTGAATATAAGTTTATCTTTTATTATTCAATTGATTTTATTAATAATTATTATTACTTTATTATTTTAATTTAAATGAACTAAATCAATAATTTTATTAATTATTAATAAATTAATGAGGTAACTATTTTAATAAAATTATTTATTAAGTAGAAATTAATGTTGCTATTAACATATAATTAACAAATATTGCATTAAAATTAAAAGATTGATTAAAAATCTTTATATCATTCTAAATTTATAAAAGCAGTGAACTTAAATATTTCTTGTTAAGATGATGATGGGAAAGATTATAGAAGTCACTTTCTCCTACATACGATCCTAACAAATACCTGAAAAAGACCCCAGAAAAAATGACAAAGAAATATGAAAAGAAGCGAAAATCACCTTGTTCATCAGGTTAAAACTATACAAAACAAATGCCTAGAAGAAAGGCGGGGGGGGGGGGGGGGGCTCACCAGAAAAGTGAATGTGGGTACAGGTAAAAACCAAAGCCATAAAGAAGGAAAGAAAAGCTGTATCAGGGAAACAAATAAGAATTGCTATAACCTAAGTTTGTTGGTGAGAGCCCTCACTGGCTTACTTGATGGGCCTCCTCTTAACACCTCTGCTGGCTTCTGGCCCAGTTCTTAGCAAGTATGGCAAATCATTGCCAGTCCCAATAATTAAGTGCCTGAGGCCAGATCTCAGTCTTAGCCTAACAGAACACAATTTGAGGTTAGAACCAGTTTCTCACAGGGACCTACCATGAAGATAATAGCCTACCATGTACTTCTTAGAACACTGGGTGCCACAGAGGGGTACAAAGGCAACCCAGTATCTAGGCACCAAGGCAGAGAGAACTGGGAAAGAGGTTTGAGAACAACAGACACAAACAGTAAATGACTGAACCAACTCCCAGTTGAAGGTCCTTAAAAAGGAATAGCTGAGGTTAAAATCCAGAGGAGACTGAGATACAAACAGGGAATCAGGCAGTTTAGTGCCCAATACCATTCAGAACTACAGCATCAATGACAACCAAACTACATAGCAGACAGGGTCAAACAAAGCCTACCCAGAACATCAAAGGGGACCAGAGGGTACTGGCTTGAACACAAAATGAAATAATAAAAACTGAGACTGAAAATATGAATCAACAGAAGAAAACACTAAACACAATTAAGAAATAGTATGTATTAAGAAACACTCAAGAAAGAAACTAAAAAAGAAGATAGTAAACCCATCAATCGCTATAAAGAAAGCCTCAGGAGTGGGAGGGGCGTTAAGGGCTGAGCCACGAAGAATAAGAGAAAGGTTAAAAGAAGGAAAGTAGAGTATTTTCAAAAATGAATAAATGATATGAGAATATTGGAGGGAAAACTGAAAGGAAAATAAATGGGATTTATAAGATGAAAGATATTCTCCAAATAATGAATTCCCTAAAAAATAAAATAAAACTCAGTCACTCCATGACACAACAAGGAATACTAGAACAAAGTCAAAATAATTTTTTAAAAAACAAAATCTACAATTAAAAGTAACTGCCCTGGAAAACAAATCAAAAAGAGAACTTATTCATTTGATTTTCTGAAACCCATGACCATATAAAAAAACTTGGTCACAATATTTCAGAAAAATCAAAAAGAAGATTTCTCAAGAATGTAAAGTGAAAATAATAAGAAGGTATTAATTAACTCTTGAAAGAGACCTCAAACTAGAAACACTCAGAAATCATGGCCAAAATTCAGCTCTTCCAAGTTTGAAAAAAAGAAAAACTACAAGTAGCCAGAAAGAAATAGTACCAAGGAACAATAGTCTGGGTTACACAAAATTTGGCAGCAACTAGTACAAAGGAAGTAGTTTCTTAGAATACAAAATTCCAAATGGCAAATAACAATGGTTACACTCAAGAGGTTGTAAGGCAACCAGGTAGCACAATCGTTAGCCTGGAGTCAGGTGGACCTGAGTGCAAATGCAGCCTCAGACACTAAGTAGCTGTATGACTAAAGCATCACTCAGTCTTCTTTGCATGAGTTTCTTCCTCTGCAAAACTGAGATAATAATACCCCCTTCCTCCCAGGCATCTTGTAAGGATCAAATGACATAACATTTGCAAAATATTTAGCGCAGTGTCCGGCACATATTAGGTGCTATATAAAGTATTATTGTGAATAATAATAATATTATTAACTGAGAATGAATTGGACTGAAAAATTGAGTATTATCTACCAGGTGGGAAAATGGATCTTTAATAAAATAGAAGAGCATTCATAATAAAAAGACCAAAGCTGAACAGAAATTTTGAAATATAAACATAGAAGTCAAGAGAAACTTAGAAAGAAACATTTAGAAAATTGTAAAAGTTTTATTTCCTAGTATAGGAAGTAGAGGGAAGTGTCTCTCCACAGTCCTAAGGTTTTCTAGATAAATAAATGGAATTAAATAGGGTAAGTATAGGGTCTGCATGTGGTTTTATTCTGTTTTGTTGGTACTTAAGAAAGAAGAGAAGAGGGGGGAGGAGAGGAAAACACAAGAGAAGAAATATGAAAAAAAAATTTACCATTTTATAAAAAGGACAAGATTATACAAATATGCAGTAAGGGTGAGAGAATGAGGCAGGCATCCCAATTCACTCACAATTACCTAAAACATAAAAAAGGAGGATCAAACTCACATATATAAAGTTTGGTACAGATTGGTGTTTTGACCTTTCTTAATCTATCATCATCTACTTGAGAAACTGTGGGAAAAGATAGTTTAAAATTTTAGTTTGAGAGAAGTTGAAGAGGACACAGAAAAGAAAGCAGTTAGATCTTTTCTGAAGAAGCTGCTTTCAATTTTATCTTATGAAGAGGATTTTAGAAAACAGCCTTTATTTAATATCTTGAGAGGCACTGAATGGGCTAATACTAAGTTTCCAAACAAGTAAAGAAGACTCAAATGCTGATATTTTAAGGATTTGAGATTACTTTAGAGGTGACATTGGTCACAGTCAAAATACTGTTAAAAAATTTTTTTTGAAAAGTCAAAATACTCATTATGTGAGGCTCTACTCAAACTATGAAAAGAAACTATAAAAAGAGCAACTAAAGAGAAGCTACCTGTCATTGCTGAACCTATATACATGCCTAAAGTTTTATTGCTGTTCTATGATTTAATAGCTTGAAACAGCACAAAGAGTTTTGGGATCCCCTGAAGACTGTTGTTGTTGCTGATGACATTGTGTGTGTGTGTGTGTGTATACAAATGCTTATTGTTTTCATTTTTAAAATTATATTCATGTTGTTATTTTGATATTCATTTAAATGTAGAAAAACAAGAGTAATTACAAATGGAAAGCACACTGGGGACTCAGAAACTGTATTAGTAGGAGTATACCATCAGAGAGAGAGACCGAGACAGAGACAGAGAAAAGAGAGGGAGACAGAGAGACAGGAGAGAGAGAAAAAAAGAGGAAGAAAGAGAGAGAGAGAGGGAGGGAGGGAGGAGAGAGTCAGGAAGAGAGAGAAAGAGAGAGAGAGAGAGAGAGAGAGAGAGAGAGAGAGAGAGAAGAGCATGCCTAGTTTGGGGAAAGGATTTGGGACCTGATACTGTAATTGGTCATGGAGGATACATTTGGGTTCATATTTACTATGATTTACTGACAAGATTATCAAATATCCTGTTCTTACAGGGATCCACTGAAGAAAATATATGTGAAGAATACATGTGAGATGAAATTCTACATATATGTGTAGAATGTAACTGGACAGCTTCCAAATAGTTTCTCTTATGCCAGATCATTTATTTTTATTTAACTTTTGTTTGTCTGAATACTTAAGTATTAATATCTACTACTTCCATCATTACAAATGAGCCATATGGAAGTTCCACCTCTGGAGTCCTGGTGTCTAGTAATGCAGACACATACAATGCAGATAGTAACGCCATACATAGGGTTCTTAGTTAAATGAGTGCCACATGATGGAATGGAAAAGGATATTCTGAACATTTTTGCAAGATGTTATTTGTGTTTAGGGGAGATAGAAAATACTTAATAAGCAACGTGAGAAGATAGAAAAACCCTTCTTCATTTAGCACAAGCTACCTGAGAACATGAACCCTTCTAAAACTTCATTAAGTATTTGGAATTCAATTACTAGGCTTCTCACAGATTGTGAGAGAATGGCGCATAGGGTTAAATCTCTGATAATAACTGCATATGGTTAAATTTCTGCACTCACAGCTATTTTCCCCAAAGCCAAATTGGAGTGGAGAAAGTTTCTTGAAGGTGCACGAGGTTCTTTTCTCAGCTTTACCCACAGTGTTAGGAAGTCAGGGAGACACTGACACCAACCTCACAGGCCACTTGTCCTCAGGTATAAGCCTGGTTTTTACCCTTTGAGGAATAAGGAAGACAGCTTTCTTCCTTCCATTTTCCTGTGCCCACACTGGAGAATGCCTTCCTTGGTAAGAGATTAGAATCAAGTGAGAAAGTTTAGTAAAGATATCAGGGGTAATAAATGCGCACCTGATTATAACATACTCCATGAGGGATGTTGGGGATGTAGAGCCTATCAGGACTTCCCAGGACTGGTTGGGAAGAAAAAGCCATAAGAATTACAGGAACAACTACTAGTGCTAATAGGCCTCCCTACTTCAGAGATGTTGCACCACAGTATTATATATTGTTACACCTAGGAATCACAGACCTAGTTTAAGACTTTGCTCAGGAAATGACCCAGCTCCCTCTTTGGAAGAAACATAGATTATCTGCATCAGAAATGTGACCAGAGCACTAGAGCATTACCAGGTATCCAAAGTGGAAAAAAAGAAAGCCTTAAAGACACAGTTTGGGGAATTATAGAGAATAAAGACTACAAAACCATGAATCCACACGGTAAGAATTAGTAAGGCAGTTTGGTTGTTGGTAGGATATTCATTCATTGTTCAACAGAAGGAAAAAACACCTCACATTTACAACATGGGTAATCAGTCAACTACAGAAACTGACAGAGAAAGAAGTAATAAAATCTGACGAAGCAGATGCTTCAAATTGGAGACAGTGTGCAGGGGTATGGTATAGCCTTAAGAGCTGAAGGCATATCACACTGGTCTTAATTATGAACAAAGGCTGCCAAATTTTGATCAGTTGCCAGAAATAATAAACCAATCTGAATGTTATATCCAAGTTGAGATGTATTATTTACCTTGGAAAAATTCAAGTCAGCTTACCTCCAGGATATCTTCCTTGGGTGAAACACAACAGCCAAGCAAGAAACAACCCTCTGGCTTCTCCAACTCATGGAAAAGAACCTATAGAAAATCTAATGAGAGAACAGCAGACAAGATCATTCCACTCGGACTAGGTAGGGGGTCAAAGGACCAGTAAACATGACCCTCTGGTTCACCATCAACATAGTTCAAATGAAGTGGCAGAAGTATTTTTTGTTACAACTTCATAGACAGAACACTGACATGAAGATTGGAAAGAAGAATTCAGATTGTTATAAAAGGTTGAATTCCCAAGAACAAGCTTCTGGAAATGGAGATGGGAATAAGGATTGAGAACATCCTAGATCCCTAAATTAATTTTTAAAAAACCCAAAATACAACAATTTAATACAGGAACACTACTGTCAAGATATAATCATAAAAGCAATACTATATTCTATTATAACTGTAGACTAGATGATCATAAATATTTCAATTACACTTGAGAGGAACATCAGAAGACCCTGATGGCCAAGGAGTCATGTCGAGAAATACTTTATGTGGGTAATAGTACTAGGACAGTACTAGACCAGGCTAGTTTGTTTTCAAAAATTAGGGATAAACTTAGGTATTCTGAGAATATTAGACTGCGAGGGAGGGCTGATAACCAGATAGAAATGCTTAAATATGCAATGTCTCCACTAAAATTAGTGGATCTGCTTGACACAAAAGAACTACTAAAACGTACTCAAGAAGAAATTGTTCTGTTGAAGAAGCAACTCAAGAATGTTGAAGAACAGCTTGTTTCTAAAGTCAGCAAAGAGAACTGCTGAGAAATGTGCTGCTGGGAGTAAAGTAGGCACTACCTCCAGAAACTGCCTAGAATGACAACTTCACTTCACTAAAGAGGGAAGACTAAAATCAGAAGCAACCCTGTTTTGTTTCACCTAATACTTCAGATGTAGAGAGTCCTAGGGAATAGCACCCATAAGAAGACTGAGCCCTCTACCAATTTAGAACTAGAACCAGAGGGTATGGATATTCAATTCTCCATAAACTAAAAAGGTCATGGTAGAAGCATCAGAGGATACTTAGGTGTCGTGACAGATAGAGCAGTGGGCCTGGAGAATGGAAGACTACTTTTCCTGAGTTCAAATTTGGTCTCAGACTCTACTAGAGTGTGTGACCTTGGGCAAGACATTTAACCATTTGCCTCAGTTTTCTAATCTGTAAAATGAGTTGAAGAAGGAAATGATAAACCACTCCAAAATCTTTGCCAAGAAAACCTCAAAAGGAGTCACAAAGAATTGAAACAACTAAACAACAAAAGAAGCATCAGAACTGTGAATCCAGTGACCAGGAAAATCAGAGAGATAATTACTCATATAGAAAGACAGTTCATTGATGGAGCTGACACAAAGGGTGTTTTATTTACTACTACATTTTGTTCTGTTTTTCACTGTGATATTCATTGTCGCTATTGAACTATTTGATTTTTACTGAAAAAAATTATGAGATATGTGTGTGTACGCATATACATATATACTAACATTTAATAATTATCATTTTTCTATATATAATCTAAGTATTTGATTTATATGCTACATGATTCTATATGCTATTTGTAAGAAGCATTTTAACTCGCACTGAATCTATCTTAAACTAACTAGTTATGTAAAATTTTTGGAAATATTAATGCCTTTATGTTGTTTTTGCAAACTCAACTGATTTGCAGGAACTGCATACTATTCACTAAAGGCTGCGTGTAATAAGCACATCCTTACAAGAGTACCTAAAGAAAAAGTTAATCAAAAAACACTGAGAAATATACAGCAAAACTACAATAGTTTTGTACAATGTGCTCCTTGCAAACCTAGAAAAATCCAACAAAAAGATAAACAAGAAGCTAAAGACTTGAATAGAACTTTAGAAAAGTTAGTAAAAATCTCTGATGAAAAAGGAATAAAAATACGTATTTCTCAGTTATACATGGCAGCTTTACAGAAACTGACCATTTACTAGAACACAAAAAAACTCATAACAAATGCAGAAAAGAAGAAATGTTAAATCTATCTTTATTGAACATAATAAAATGAAAGGTATAATTAATAAATGACCTTTGAGTAAGGATTCAAACTCAAATGAAGATTGAATCATTTAATCCTCTTAAAAGTCTTAAAAATGGATAATGTAATCAAAGAAAATGATAACGACTAGACATCATACCCAAACTATCGGGATGTAACTAAAGCAGTCCTTAAGAGAAGTTTTATATCTCTAAATGAATTCATCAACAAAAGGAAGAAAGAACAGAACAATGAAAGAGGCATATTATTTTTTTAACAAAAGAAAGAAGCAACTACAAAAGCAACAAATTTTAAAATCTCAACTTAAGACAAAATAAAATCAAAGAAACCTAAACCAAAATTGAAAATAAAAATTAATGAAATGATTGAAAAACTAAGAGCTGAATTTTTCTTTAAAAATATCAAATGAAATAGATAAACTATTAACTAATCAAACCACAAATTTCCTTTAAACCAAATCATAGCAGAAATAGAGAGAATTTTTAAAAGATATTTTTGCTCAGTGACATGCCAGGAAAAAAGATATGAAACTTACACAAAAACAGATGAAATTTGCAAAAATATAAAATAGATCATCAGAAAAACAGGTAAAGAATTTTAAAGCATAACATAACCAAATCATTAGAAAAAGAAATACAGGAATTTACAAATTGATTCACAAATCAATTCTATAGAACATAAGCAACAATTAACTGCAATTTTACATAAATTATTTTCAAAAATTGGGAAACATAGCATCCCACCAAACTCCTATCAGAAAAATTAATGGTCCTGATACTTAAACTAGGGACAGATGAATCAGAGAAAGAATACTACAGACCCATATCTCTAATGACTATCAGTGCAAAAGTACTGAATAAAGTATCTAGCATCAGCAACATCATATTAAGATGACTATAAGTGGCAATCAGATTGGATTCCTGCCAGGAATTCAGGATTGGTTCAATATTAGAAGAACTATAAACATAAAAGATTATGTTAAAAAGAAAAACAATAAAAATTACATAAATGATAGATGCAGAAAATTATCTTTTGATACAATATGTATTTTATGTTAAAATATGAGAAAACAAGTATAATTCGCCCTTTTCTTTAATGTGAAAAACAATATATATCTATCTAACCAAGAAAAATCATCTATAATTGAGAAACACTTAGAAAGGTTTCCAGTAAGATCAAAAGTAAAGTAAGATTGTCTGTTGTATTTATTGTCTATTATTAATACAATTCTAAAATGCTACTTGTAACAGTAAGACAAAAAACAAAATCCTCACATTTCACTAGAAATACTAATTTCAGTAAACCAACAAGACAAAAAAATCCACATAATAATCACCACAATACTACTATTACTACCACTACTATTACTATTACTAATAATAATAATAATAAAGCATTTACACAGTGTGTTAAAGTTTGCAAAGTATTTTACAAAGTATTCTCACTTTATCCTCACAAAATCCCTGGGAAGTGTGTGCTATTATTATTCCAAATTTTATATATGAAGAACCTGAGGCAGACAGATGGTAAGTGACTTGCTCAGAGTTGGATCTATGGCTAGATTTGAATTCAAGTCTTCTTGCCTCTATGTGCACTTATTCACTGTGCCACCTACCTGCCAAAAAACTTGTAGGAAAGATTGAAAAAGAAATCCCATTCAAAATCACTACATAATATATAAAATATCTGAGAGTTTATCACACTGAGAATTGAAAAGGACCTTGGAGGCTATCAATCCAATCTCCACATTTTATGGATGAGAAAACTGATTGTGGGAGAGGTTAAGTGGCTTGCTTGAGAATTATACCATTAGTAAGTATCTGATGTGGAATTTGAACCTAGGTCCTCCTGACTCAATGTCCAGTGACATAGTCACTAGCCCATGCTGCTTATCCAAGACACACACAGAAATAATATGAAGACAACTACAAAATGCTCTCTATAGAAATAAAAGAAAGTAAATGATTGGAGAGGAATTCGTTGTTCATGGTTGGGATGTGCTAATATAATAAAACTCACAAGGTTGCCTAAAATAATTTATCAGTGATATGTCATCCCACAATATCAAAGGTAAAGGTTGTAGAACTACACAAAATTATTACAAAATACATTTGGAGGAACAAAAGATCAAGTACCTCAAGGGAAATAGTGAAAAAAATGAGAAGAAAGGGGGTCTAGTAGCACCAAATCTCAAACTGTACATATCAATAATCAAGACTATTTGGAACTGATTAAAAAGTAGAAAATTTGATAAACTGAACAAAATAGACATAAAATAGGGAAGCAATTTAAGAGTATCATGGTATTCAGTAAACTCACGGAAACAAACTACTGAGGTAGGAATTTATTATTCGACAAAAACTAATGGGAAAATTGGAAAGCAGTATAGGAGAAATTAAGTATAGATCAACATCTTATATGAGATATTATAATAAGCTCCAAATGGTTATATGACCTTTTATATCTAGGTCACATTTTAAACTAATTAGAGGAAAGAAACTTCGCACAGTTATAGACAGGAAGAAATTCTTATTCAAAGAAGATAGAGAAAATGGACTATTGTGATTCCATAAAATTGGAAAATTTTTAATACAAACACTATCCATGCAATTAGAATTAAAAAGGAATCAGTGAACTGAGGAAAAATCTTTGCAGCAAATTTCTTGGATAAATGTTCAATATCCAGTATATTGGAAATAGACATAAATGTGAACAGGCTATTCTCAAGGGAAGAAATTCAAAATATCAACAACCAAATTTTTTAAATGCTCAGAATCATTAATAACAAGAGAAGTACAAATTAAAATTATTCTGAAATTCCAATTCACCACTCTTAGACTGCAAAAATGATTCTATTGTTGGTACAGCTATGAAGTGATCCAACCATTCTCTAAAGTAGGGAGTGTTAACTTTTTTTTCCGCTGTAGGCCCCTTTGGCAGTCTGGTGAAACCTAACACTAGTTTGATTTGTTGTCTACATTCGTAATGAAAGAAATGCTATGTTTTAGTTAGAGGTTAGTAAAAATAAAATGTATTTTTCGTCCATCCAAAGTCATGGAATCTCTGAAATCTATCCATGAACCTCTCAAAGGTCTGTGGAACCTAAGTTAAGAACTTCTCTAAAGCAATTTGGCCTTAATAGCTCCAAAGTCACTAAACAATGCATACTCTTTGACCCAACAAGACCACTACTAGGCATATACTCCAAAGAAATGAAAGAAAGACTCATATGCACAAAATTATTTATAGCAGCATGTTTTTGTTGTAGCAAAACACTATAAACCATCAATCATCTGGGGAACAGCTGAACAAAGTATAGTAAATATAATAGTAAAGCACCTTAAGAAATGATAAATGTCTCAGATTCAGAGAAACTTTAGAAGATTTTATGAACTGATGCAGAGTGAAATGAGTGTAATTGGGAGGGCAATTTATATAACACCTGCAACATTACAAAGGAAAAGAACTTTGAAAGACTTAAGAATGGTAATTGAGAGAATGACCAATCACAATGCCAAAGACTGATGATGAAGCATGACCCTCACTTCTTGGTAGAGAGGCAATGTAGTATAGATAGAGAATGAGACATTTATTGTCATATATCATCATTACAACAAAAAAAAATGATTCTGATTGACTTCTCTTCTGTTAGAAGGGAGGACATCAATAAAACACTTAACCAATGTACCAAAGAAAGCTGAAGGAAGTTTGTATGGGGACACAGACAAGCTTGGAACTACCACATTGACCTTTAAGATAATTTTTAAAAATAAGCTATACATAATGGTTTCACTTCCAATTTCAAATTCAATTCCCATTTTCTGTCTTTCTTTGCATATGGAAATGTTAATATTTACTGATGATGTTCTAGTTCATTTAGAAACTTCTTTTTAATTTAAAAAAAAGTGATCTTAGAGGTTATTGGGTCCAAAATTCCCTTCTCCATTATGATGAGATGGGATGAATATTTTAGATTTGGGGCCAGATGACATTGGCTCAAATTCCACTCCAACAAGCAGATATCCCTCCTATACTTGAATATTCACAGATATCAGAAACTCACTACCTAACTCACAAAGCATCCTATTCCATTTTTATTTAGATAGTTCAAATTCTGAGGAAGTGTCCTGTTAATCTAAGCAAAATCTAATTCTCCATGATTTTTACCCTCTGGTCCATGTTCACAGGATCAGAGATTTAGAGCTAGAAAAGGTCTCAGAAGTCACTTACTTCAACTCCCTCTTTTTAAAAAAAATAACAAAAAAAAAAAAAACGAGATTCGGAGACATTAACTAATCTCCTAAATTCACACGGGTGGCAGATCTGGAATTCAAATTCAGGTCCTCTGAGTTCAAATCCAGTGTTCTTTCCATCGTTGCCACTAAAAATAAATCTAATCCTATAACTACTTAAATTCTAGATGGAATATTTTTTTCAGTTTTTTTCCTCTCCTAGTCCTTATCAAAGAGTCTTCAAAATCTTGTAACTATCACTGCTACAATAATGTCTTTAGATAATTAAAGTTAAGACTGCAATTGTCCTGTAACAACTTTGTAACCTTTTGCCATATTAAACCTATGGAGTGGAGAGAAATTATCAAATCCTTGATTTTTTGTTTCTTATCATCAAATAATACTTATTCTGTATCCAGAAGTCACTGGCAGTATGGGTGCCAGGATGCCCTTACTTATCTCTTCCTTATTCCTTACCTTGTCATAAAGCATGTGCTCTCTGTGTGGCTCAGTAATATTCTCTTTGAAAAAAGACTCAAAATCCTGAGGGCAACTTATAAGTACCTCCTTGGTCTTCTGATGCTCTGCCAGATATTTTGTTCTAATACCCCCCAGATGCCATTTAAAGGATGAAAAATACAAGTCCAACAGCTGTATGAAATAAAAAACCTGAAGTATTAAATGCACAAACCCTGAACTTCTGCATCTAATAACATATCTAAAGGCTAAATATGGGTATTCCATTTTCATATAGTTAAAAGATCCCATTTTAGTTATTAATGAAATAGTATAGCCCCCACTCTTGCAACATCCTGAGAATAAAGCTTTTTCCCCCTCTACTTTCTACTCTGAGATGAAAAGTTACCTCCCAAATGGTCAGATTTCTCAAGCTTTATCTCTTCAGTGCTCAACTTCTGAAGACTCTATTTGACCAATAAAGTCCCATGGTAAAGTGCAAAATCTTAAAAGAAACAAAGCAAAACACCAGGATTTCTTGCAAGCTTTTAGCAACCTGATATTATCCAAAACCTACCTTTAAAAATCAAAAGTTGCCTAACATTCAGCAGGAAATCAATGGAAAATTAGCTTAAGTACTGATGCCAGAAAAATTCTTTCCCATGGAAACATAGGTATATACTCAATTCCCAGCAATTTAACTCCTTATGCCTTTCATTTGAGAAACAGACTCTTTAAAAGTTTACAATCCTCCAGTACTTGAATCGATTCACAATGTGAATGTATTCTACAGAATTTTCCAAAGAGAGAAAGCACTGCATATTTAGACACTTCCAACCTGCTTTATCTGTCCTGACTATGCAAAAGGCAAAAAGAGCTCAGTAATCCTAGCAGAAGAATGCAAATAACATCAACGCACAGCTGAACTGCAAGCCCTGCCTTACAGGAACTCTCTGTGTCTGCAAAAAAAAAAAAAAAAAAGACACATACTAAACAGGAAATACAACTGAGCTTCGGAAAGCCTCAAACTTTAAAATGCAATTGCCTGGCAAAAAATGCATCCATGCATTTGCAGATGCATGCACGACTTTTTGCATTTTTTGCAAGCAATGCAAATAGGCTCTTACCTTTTGACTGAGACATTTTCCCCTTTCCTTTGATGGGGGAGGGGAGCACAAAAGACTTTGCCTTGCCTCTCTTCTGTAGCTAGTTTTGCAATAAAGATTCAAGCTGCAGCCGCGCAGTCTTCATGCAAGTGAAGTTTTTCTTGATCGATGCAGCAGATGATCTTTCAGGAAATCAAAGTGGAAATGCACACCTTGCAAAACAGATTGGAAAGTGATTTTTTCCAATTGCAATGGTAGGGAAGGCTGTGCTGCAGCTACATGATGGGCCAGGGCTGGCAGCTAACAGCTCCAAACTTGGAACTGAGTGTCTTAGTGCGCAGACGTCCTTCCTGCAAAGAACGCAGGGGCAGGTGGGTAATGTAGTTCCTAGAAGAAGTTAATGGAGCGCGCTTTTAAGGAACCTGGATCTCTCAAGTCACCAGGTTCTTTGTGTGGTTGTTACAAAAACTTCACGCAGGCAATCAAGCCAATCTGTTGCAGATGGTCAGAGTGAGCCATGACTAAAGAAACACAAAAGTCTGCACAACTACATCCGAAGGGCAAGCAGGAGGTAGGGGCACTTGGTTCTTTGTAGAAAGTCAGTTTGGGTATTTCAGGTGCCAGTAGGAGTCCTGGAGCAAGCACCTGTTGGGCAATTACTATTATTTTTTTTCTGCCTTACACCTTCATTCTTTCCTTTACAGCCAGAAGAGCTGTTTTGTGACTGAGGAAGAACGAAATTTAGATTTATGTGAAAGGGAAGAGAGGAGGTGGGTCAGCAAGTCACTTAATATAAAGTTGGTCTATCCCTCCAGGTAGGGTATTATCAAGAATTGGAGTTTGAACACTTGAGGATCATTATGAGAACCTTACTGCAAGATCAGACAGAAAGTTTGTAGAGGATAAAACTATATATCATAATTTAAAATTTTTATTTAAAATTTTTCTGCTAAGCAGCAGGCCTTAAGGCAGAATCAGTACCATATTCAAATGGGAGACATTGGGGTCAGTAGAAAAAAATTTGGATTGTAAACCAGAGGATATGGGTTCAAAACCCAGATCTACTTCTTAAATAGCATTTTTAATTTTAGGCAAGTCGTTTGATCTCAGTTTCCTAATCTGTAAAATCAGGTGGTTGGATTAGAATTAATTTGTTGCCTCTTAGCCTATTTGGTGTCATGTGCCTTGAAACTGTGGATATTTTCTCTGAATAATGTTGTGTTGCTACATTCATAATTTAAGGAGATGCTAAATTTCAGTTAGAGGTTAATGGAAATAAAGACGTATATCTCCCCTTCAAAGTCATGGAATGTCTGAAATCTTTCCATGAGATCTGAAGATTCCCAGTTAAAAACTCAGATGATTTCTGACACCCCTCTGGCTTTATAGTTGGTTGTCACTTAACTTCATTCAACCTCGGTTTCCTTTTCTGCCAAAATATTAAAAAGGGATATTAACATCACTGACATATTAATAAGTGCAGCATCTTGTACGGGGTTGTTGTGTGTAAGGATTAAAAGATTAAAATGTATGGTAGATGTGTAAACCTAACATCATAGAATAATATATTTTACAGTTAAAGATGCACCTTCCTTTCCCCTTCGCCCTCAGATTTATTTGGAGGTCACTCCTAAAAGTCCATCAGTGCCTTAGGGGTAGCATGAAGGTGGCCCAAAGTCATTGAAGAATCTGCCAGGTGAGTAGATGCTTTAAAAATTGATGTAATGGATTGACCATTGGACTTTGAGTCAACAGGTACTTCTGACTGTTGTGACCTTGGCAATTTACTTAACCTCTCTCAGCCTCAGTTTTCGCATCCATAAAATGGGGATAACAGCACCCACCTCACAGGAGTGTAGTGAAGATCAAATGAGATAAAGCGCTTTGATAGCTTGAGAGTGCCATATTGTTAGCTACTATTAACAGGTCCGCCCCCAAAGACTAGCCTAACTAAATTCAGAGAGACTCATCACCAGATTGTTGGTAGGGTAATGAATTCTTCAGCCATAGCAACCCTTTGAGACTTTCTACTAATTAGAAAAGGGGGGATCTGTGTAGTGGAGAGAGCTCCTACGCAGATGAAATTGCAGGTCATTGAATCATTCAAGTAATAAATATTGGTGGTTGCTCACTTCTTTACTCATAATATGTCTCAGCCAAACCAAAACACTAACTGGAGGGAAACTCAATCTCTTTGCCTTCCCACTTTAAAAATCTATAGTTCTGACACCTTTAAATGATACAGTGTAAGGGAAATGAGATATTTACATTGTGGCTGGGGTTGGAGGCATTTAGCTAACACTCTACTCTCTATTCAACCCTTACCCTCTTGTGGGCAGAACTATTCTTTCCTCTCATGGTTCTAATATCAGCCCCACTCAGGGAAGTGAAGGGGTTTCCTTGGACTTAGAGTGAAAGAATGAAAAAATAGGAAGGGAAAGTTAATTGCCTGAGATGACAGCCTGTGATGAGTTTGGGGAGAAAACTTTTCCTTGCCTTGCCTCCTAACACTGCTAACTCTTTTGTGCCCAGTGGAATCTGAGATGGTCCTGGTTCATGTAGCTTAATTGTTTCACTTTGGGGAGAGTAATAATAATATTTATTAATAAAAATCTTTTGGTTCATTTTGAAGAGCCAACTGGAGTCATCCCAAAGACGAAGGGTTTCCTTCTCTTTCTGTGTAGCGCCCTTAACCTCCCTCTCAATTGCCTTTGTGCAAAAGAAATATTCACAGACCAATAATGCACTTGGTTAACCTTAGCTTTATCTTAATACCAGCTTTCAGAGAATGGGTGAACAGTAATATAAAATGAATACAACCTAGTGTTCAAATCTATTTGCTATCTCCTCATTGATGGAGAATGATTACTTGAAGCTCTGTGCCTTTGTGAGGGGTTTGCCTTGATGAGAGCTTGGGAAAGGAGAGATTCAGGTTCTTTTGGCTTTGATTTTTAATAGAGAAGGGCTTGAGTTTCCAGATTCTCTTCAGGAAGAGGTCTCTGGTGGCAGAAAGAGAGTTCAGGAAGAAATTGATGGGTTACATATAAAGTATAACGAAATAAAGATAAGCTTTGGAATGAATCTCTTTTCTCTCCAGGACGTAGAAGGGAGAAAAAATTTCACATTGATATAATTTCCAGCAAATAAAGGCAGCAAGTCTTTGGGGCAGTAACTCTGGGAGGTCCTACATCTCACCTCTGGCAGTGGCAGTGGCAACAACAGTAGCTGAACAGTAGTTCAGCCCCAGGAGCTCATTCTTTTCCTTTTTTTAACATTTTTATTTAAAGTTTGGAGTTCTAAATTCTATCCCTCTCTTCTTCCCCTCCCCACCCCCATCCCTCACCCACCACAGTAAGCAATCAGATATAGGTTATGCATGTGCAATTATGTAAAACATTTCTACATTAGTCATTCTGTACAAGAAGACTCAAATTAAAAAAAGTGAAAAATAATATGCTTCAGTCTATATTCAGTCAATGTTAGTTCTTTCTCTGGAAGTAGATAGTGTGCTTCATTATTAGTCCTTTGGGATCTTTGTATTGTGAAGTCATTCACAATTCTTCACTGAGTAGTGTTGCTATTACAGTGTACAACATTCTCCTGGTTCTGTTCACTTCACTATGTTCATATAAGTCTTTCCAGGTTTTTCTGAAATCATCCTGTTTGTTATTTCTTATAGCATAATAATATTCCCTTACAAGTATATATCACAGCTTGCTTAGCCATTACCCAATTGAGGGGCATTCTTTGATTTCCCAATTTTTAGCCACCACAAAAAGAGCTACTATTAATATTTTTGTACAAATAGGTCCTTTTTTCTTCTTTTGGATACCTTTGGGATATAGATTTAGTAGTGGTATTGCTGGATCAAAGGGTATGCACAGTTTTATAGCCCTTTGGACATAGTTCCAAATTACTCTCTGAAATGGTTGGATCAGTTCATAACTCCACCAACAGTACATTAGTGTCCCAGTTTTCCCAGTCCTCCCCAGTATCCAACCTTTTCCTTTTTTGTCATGTTAGCCTCTCTGATAGATGTGAAATGATACCTCAGAATTGTTTTAATTTGTATTTCTCTGATCAATAGTGACAGAACATTTTTTCATATGACTATACATAGCTTTGATTTCTTTGTCTGAAAACTGCCCGTTCATATCCTTTGACCATTTGTCAATTGAGGAATGACTTGTACTTTTATAAATTTGGGGGCAACTAGATGACAGAGTAGATAGAGCACTGGTCCTGGAGTCAGGAGGACCTGAGTTCAAATCCAGCCTCAGACACTTGACACTTAATAGCTGTGTGACCCTAGGCAATTCATTAACCTCAATTACTTTGCAAAATAAAAATAAATTTGACTCAGTTCTCTATATATTTGAGAAGTAATGCCTTTATCAGAGATACTTATTGCAAAAAAAAATTTCCAGATCTCTGCTTTTCTTTTAATTTTGGTTGCATTGGTTATGTTTGTGCAAAAAGTTTAAATTTTATATATATTTAATTTTATGTGTATAATATTTCATTATATATAATCAAAATTATCTATTTTATATTTTATAATTCTCTTTATATCTTCTTTGGTCCTAAATTCTTCCTTTATCCATAAATCTGACATATAAACAACTCCATGGTCTCTTAATTTATTTATTGTATCACCCATGGTATAAATCATGTACCCATTTTGACCTTATCTTGGTATATGGTGTGAGATGCTGGTCTATACCTAGTTTCTGCCATACTGTTTTCCAGTTTTCCCAGTAGTTTTGTCAACGAATGAGTTTTTGTTCCAAAAGCTTGACTCTTTGGATTTATAGATTACTATGATCATTTGCTATAATGTTATTTATACCTAATCTATTCTACTGATCCACCACTCTATTTCTTAGTCAGATTTTTTATTTTATTTTTTATATTTACCACTTTAAAATGCCACTTTATAAGATCTGGTATGGCTAGGTCACCTTCCCTTGCATTTCTTTCATTAATTCCCTTGATATTCTGGATCTTTTTTTCTTCCAGATGAATTTTATAATTATTTTTTCAAGCTCTACAAAATAATTTTTCATAGTTTGATTGGTATGGCACTAAATAAATAGACTAATTTAGGTATAATTATCATTTTTATTATATTGGCTCAGCATACCCATGAGCACTTAATATTTTTCCATTAGTTTACATCTGTCTTTATTTGTTTGAAAAGTGTTTTATATAATATTCATATAGTTCCTAGATTTGTCTTGGTAGGTAGACTCCCAAATATTTTATATTATCTACAGTTATTATAAATGGATTTTCTCTATCTCTTGCTGCTGGACTTTGTTGGTACTATATGGAAATGCTGATGATTTCTGTGGGTTTTGTATCCTGCAACTTTGTTGAAGTTAGTAATTTCAAGTAGTTTGATTCTCTAGGATTTTTTAAGTATAACATTATATTATCTGCAAAGAGTGGTAGTTTTGTTTCCTTATTGCCTATTCTAATTGCTTTAATTTCTTTTTTCTTCTCTTACTGCTATCACTAACATTTCTAGTACAATATGAAATAATAGAGGTGATAATGGGCATCCTTGCTTAATCCTTGATTGCATTGGGAAGGCTTCTAGGTTATCCCCATCGTGGTTAATGTTTGCTGATGGTTTTAGATAAATATTCCATGTCATTTTAAGGTAAGCTCCATTTATTCCTATGCCCTCTAGTGTTTTTAATAGGAATCAATACTGTATTTTGTAAAAGATTTTTTTTGCATCTATTGAAATAATCATATGATTTTTATTGGTTTTATTATTGATATGGTCAGTTATGCTGATAGTTTTCCTAACATTGAACCAGCCCTGCTTTCCTGGAATAAATCCCAGCTGGTCATAGCATTTGATCTTTGTGATATGTTGGTATAATCTCTTTACTAGCATTTTATTTAATTTTTTTGCATCAATATTTATTAGGGAAGTTGGTCTATAATTTTCTTTCTCTGTTTTGGCTCTTCCTGGTTTGGGTATCATCACTCTATTTGAATTGTAAAAGGAATCTGGTAAGACTCTTCTTCACCTGTATTTCCAAATAGTTTATATAATATTGTAATTGTTCTTTAAATATTTGGTAGAATTCACCTATAAATCCCTCTTGCCCTGGAGATTTTTTCTTAGGAAGTTCAGTAATATCTTATTCAATTTCTTTTTTCTAATATTGGGTTATTTAAGTATTTTATTTCTTCTCCTGTTAATCTGGGTAATTTATATTTTTGTAGGTGTTCATCCATTTCATGTAAATTATCAAATTTATTGGTATATAATTGGGCTAAATAGCTTCTAACAATTGTCTTAATTTCCTCTTCATTGAAGGTGAATTAACCCCTTTCATTTTTGATGCCAGTAATTTGGTTTTCTTCTTTCCTTTTTTTAAATCAAATTAGCCAATGGTTTATCTATTTTATTGTGTTGGTTTTTTCCCCCACAAAACCAGCTTCTAGTTTTACTTATTAGTTCAATGATTTTCTTACTTTCAATGTTATTACTCTTTCCTTTGATTTTCAGGATTTTCATTTTGGTATATAATTGGGGATTTTTAATTTGTTCTTTTTCTAGTTCTTTTTTTAGTTGAATGCCCAGTTCATTGCTTTGTTCTTTTTCTATGTTATTAATATAAACAATTAGAGATATAAATTTTCTCCTAAGTACCACTTTGGTCACATCGCATAAATTTTGGTATACTGTCTCATTGTTGTCATTTTCTTTAATGAAATTATCAATTATTTCTGTGATTTGTTCTTTGACCCACTTGTTTTTTAGGATTAGATTATTTAATTTTCAATTAATTTTTAATCTCTCCATTGTCCATTGTTGAGTGTAATTGTTATTGCTTTATGATCTGAAAAGGATACATTTAATATTTCTGCCTTTCAGCATTTTATGCATTTCTGCATTTTATGCCCTAATACATGGTCAGTTTTTGTGTAGGTGCCATGTACTGTTGAGTAAAAGGTATATTCCTTTCTATCCTCATTCACTTTTCTCTAGAGGTCTAACATATCTAACTTTTCTAAAATTCTACTCACCTCCTTAACTTCTTTCTTGTTTATTTTGAAGCTAGATTTCTCTAGTTCTGAGAGAGGTAGATTGAGGTCCTCCACTAGTACAGCTGTGCTATCTCTTTCTTCCTGTAACGCACTTAACTTCTCCTCTAAGAATTTAGATAATATACCACTTGGTACATATATATTTAGTATTGATACTCATTGTCTATGGTACCATTTAGCAAGATGTAGTTTTCTTAATATCTCTTTTAATTAGATCTATTTTTGCTTTTACTTTATCTGAGATCAATATTGCTCCCCCTGATATTTTTCTTTACTTCAGATGAAGCATAATATATTCTGCTCCAGTCTTTTACCTTTACTCTGTGTGTTTCTCTCTGTTTCAAATGTGTTTCTTGTAAACAACATATTGTAGGATTCTGCTTTTTAATCCATTCTGCTATCTGCTTCTATTTTATGGGTGAGTTCATCTTATTCATGTTTATAGTTATGATAATTGTGTATTTCCCTCCATGTTATTTGTTGCTTGTTTATCTCCCCTCTATTTTATATCCACCCTTTCTCCCCTCACCAGTGTTTTACTTCTGATTACTACCTTCCCTAATATACCCTCCCTTTTTATCAGTCCCTCCTCCCTCTTCTATTTTCTCCATCCCTTTTTACTTACTTTTAGGGTAAGACAGATTTTTATATCCAACTGAGTGTGTATGTTATACCCTCTTTGAGCCAATTTTGATGAGAGTAAAGTTTAAGCTTTATCTGCCACCACCACCACCCCTCATTTTCCCCTCCATTATAAAAGTTCATTGATGCCTCTTTTATGCAGAATAATAACCCCTATTTAATCCCTCCCCCTCCTTTTTCTTCCAGGCACCTTTCTTCCTCACCCATTTATTTTGTTTTTTGGGGTACCATCCCATTATAGTCACCTTGTATCCATATCCAGTCTATACATACTTCTTCCAATTGCTCTTATGGTAATAAAGTTGTTAAGAATTAAAAATAATATCTTGCTGTTTAGAAATGTAAACAGTTTAACTTTATTGAATTTCTTATGGTTTCTCTTTCTTGTTTGTTTTTTACCTTTTTATGTTTCTCTTGAGTCATATATTTGAAGGTCAAATTTTTTATTCAACTCTTTTAATTAGAAATGCTTAAAAGTTCTCTATTTTGTTAAATATCCATTTTTTCCCATGAAAGATTATATTCAGTTTTGCTGAGTAGGTGATTCTTGATTATAATCCTAACTCCTTTGCCTTCTGGTATATCATATTCCAAGCCTTCCAGTTGTTTAATGTGGGAGCTGCCAAATCCTGTGTAATCCTGACTGCAACTATAGAATATTTGAATTGTTTCTTTTTTTCTGATTGCAATACTTTCTCCTTGATCTGTGAGTTCAGGAATTTAGCCATGATGTTCCTAGGAGATTTCTTTTGGGGATCTCTTTCAGATGGTGATTAGTGGTACCTTTCAATTTCCGTTTTGCCCTCTGATTTTACTATATCTGGGCAGTTTTCTTTGGTAATTTCTTGAAAACTTTTGTTCAGAATTTTTTTTAAATCATGGCTTTCAGATGACCCATTCTTATATTCTTATAATATCTCTCCTGGATCCATTTTCTAGGTCAGGGGTTTTTTTTAATTAATAAAAAACATTTTCTTTTCTTTTTTTTACTTTTTTCATTTTGTCTTATCATATCTTGATGTCTCATAGAGTTATTAGTTTCCACTTGTTCAATTCTAATTTTTAAGGAACTATTTTCTTCAGTGAGCTTTTTATACTTTTGGCCAGTAGATCAATTCTATTTTTAGGGAGCAATTTTCCTTTGTAAATTTTTGTAAATCATTTCCCATGCTATTGACTTTTTTCATGATTCTCTTACATTACTCTCATTTCTTTTCCAAATTCTTCCTCTAGTTCTCTAATTTGTCCTTTAAAATCCTTTTTAAGCTCTTCTAGTAACTCTTTTTGGTACTGAGACTAAATTATATTTCTTTTTAAGGCTTCACATGTAACCATTTTGACATTATTGTGCTCTTCTAACTTGATGCCTTGATCCTCCCTATTACCATAATAATTTTCTATAGTCAAGCTCTTTTTATAAATTTTTGCTCGGTTTTTTTTTTGGCCTTTTTTTGTGACTTGGTGTTTTTATGCAAGAGATGGTCTCTGGTCCTGCACTTTCCCAAGCTTTTTGTGTCAGAGCTATGGATCTTTCTGCTGGCTTTCCCTGAGCTTCAAAACTTAGCTGCTTGCTTTCTCTAGAGAGCAGACTTCGCTTCTGGTTTGTATTGGGGGATGGGACCTCCCACCCCAATGAGACAGACTTTTCCTGACAAGCTGGTAAACTACTTCCCTACTCCTAGATCCATGCTGAGGAGGTTTTATAGTTGTTTGGAGGGGCATTTTGGAGGGCTTCACAGGATTCCTCCATCATTCCACCCTTTTGGCACTGGAAGTCCTCCATTCTTGTTCTTAGTCACCCACAGAGAAGCTGACTCAGCCCTTACTCACCACCATGGCAGAAGCCACTTAAACAGGGAGATGGTGGGTAGTTTGGCAGTAGTCCTTACCTACATATACTGTTGCTGCTGTAATCTCTCATATTCATTTCTTTGGTAGCACACTCTCAGGCTCTCAATCATCCTGCACAGTGCCTCTCACCACTGACAAGATTTCAGCTACTCCATCCCTCTAGGATGGATAGAAAAAGCAACTCTTTTCAGGTACAGTCAGCCCCATGGCTTCCAAGGGTTCACATAGAAATAACTTTATGTCAGCCAGCAGACACTGATGATCCCTAATGATCTCCTACATATATATACACACACACACACATATATACACACACATATATGTATGTATGTATGTGTATATATATATATATACACATACATATATACATATACACACACATACATATACATATGTCCAGGTCATGAAACCAGCTTCATGGTAGGTTAGTCAATTTTTGCAAACTTTAACCCTCTAACTCTCCCCCCCCAAAAAAAGAATCACATACCAGGTATGGGCTAATTTCAGTTAAATCTACAGGATAAAGAATATAGTAAAATCCTTATTAATTTATACCAGAGAAGTTGAATATTTAAAGCCCTTACTCAGCAAATGTTCCAACTAGCCTTCATTCACTGCTAACTCAGAAGTCATACAGGGCCCTTCTAAGGACCCCAGTAACTGTAATAACTCATCACAAATATTCCTACCCTTCCCACATCCAATCAGAAGTGGCAGATGCTAATTCTACCCAGCTAAGTGAATCATGAGCAGGTAAAGAATGTGGCATCCTGAAAACATGCTGACTTGATTCAGGACAAGGCCTCAGGCAGACCAAGTCTCTATCTCACAGTTTAAGGAATCTGAGACAGCCATGCCATCTAGCCTTGGGAATGTATCCATTAGCAAAAAGGGAAGAGCCAAAAAGTGAGTGACAGAAAATGGCAAGAGGGTAAAACACCAAAGACATGAGGAAGGAAAGGCCTCAATAAAAGCCCAGTGCAAAGCAGATGACTCAACAGGGAGAATCTTAAAATCAAAAAGAAAAAAGAGTGACACATGGAAGAGAATACAAAGATTTCTTAATAAATAGAATACAAGGGAAGAACCAAATGCCTGATGAAAGACAGGAATCTGTATCCTTCCTAGTGAGTAAAGAGCAAGAAGAAATTTCAGAATGGTTCAAAATAGGAATGAAACCCATAAAAGAAGAAATTAATAATGAATACAAGTCAGAAATTTAACTTTGAATGAAACATTTTAAAACACTTTTAAAAATATTACCAAAAATAATGGTGGAAAAATCACTCTAAAGAAATTAAAGAGATTAACAGATTTAGAATTTAAAAATGCTAAGATGGAATCAAATTTAGCAGAAATATAGAAAGAAAACATTAATTCTAAAAAAGTCAGAGTAACTGACAGAACGTACAGAGAAAACTTAACAATCATACGTCTTCCAGAAGAGCATGACAAATTAAAAATCTTAACACCACAGTGTAGGAACAGAAGAACCATCCGGAACTTCTGAATATGAACAATAAAATATCAGCTTAGAAAATCTACAGATCACAACCACAAAAAAATAGCTCACATTGTACTCCAAGTCATATATTCAAGTCATAAATCAAATGTAACAGTTTCAATGATGAACAACAATTTTTTCAAACAGCCAGAAGAAAGACCTTCAAATATGAAGGAAAATACATTTGAATGGGACAAAATTATTCCTGAGGCAGGAAGAAAAGTCACAGAAGAGAAAGGAATAGTATATTGGGAAAAGAAAATAGCCAAAAAAATTTTTTTACATATAAGAAATATCTCTAAAAAGTAAAAAACATATACAGAGTCAAAATAAGAGACTGGAAGCAAATTTACCATACATAACATAAATCCAAAAGTGGAGTTGTAATCATGAAATCAGATAAAGCAACAATATAAATTCATCTTGCCAACAGATATAAATGAGCAAGTTACTTTATGCTAGATAATGAGCCAGTATCAATTCTAAACATATACAGTATGCATTGAATGTTATTGCATCTATATTTGTAAAGGGAAAAAAACCAAAATTGCAAAAAGTATATTGGAAAAATGTTACTCTCTCAGAGTTGGACAAATCTAATGGAAAAGCAAACAAAAGAAATATATGGGATTGAACTAACTTGGAGAATTTAGAGATTAAAGAATTATGTTATCTTCTAGATGGGAACACTATATGTATTTTTCACCACCATATAGTACCTTTATAAAAATAGACCATGTGATTAAACACAGAATAATTTTAAAATTTTAAAAGCCAAAAAAAGTAAATACCTTTATAGACTATTGTGTAATAAAAATAGTAGTTTAAATAGAACAAGCAAAAGATGTGGATTTAAGAGGAGGTTTAATAATGACACCTTGAATAATCAATAGGTCAAAGAATAATTAAAACAATGAATAGCTATGTGAAAGACCATGATGATAATAATGATGATGCAACATACCAAAATTTCCAGGATGGAACTAATACTGTCTTGAGAGGAGAATTTATATCCCTGGAAGCGTATGTTAACAAATGAGGAAAGGAGAAGATTAATGAGCTAATAAATATGTAATTTTTTAAAATTAGAAAATCAGCAAATAAACACATTCAAAATAATCATAAAAGGTGAAATCTTAAAAACTAAGGCAAATATATATCACCCTTAACAAATTGTAAACAAATTCGATTGATGGAATTAAAGGATTAAAGGGAGCCTAGCTATTGGACAAGAAAACAATTGCCCATACCTATGGAGGCATGTGTATAGCTATAGCTGTTTCAACAAACTTGTGGAATTCAACCTCTGCAGGGAGGGAAGAGAGAATTTCTCTGTGTTCAATTGCCTTTTCATGTCCATGTCATCTACTCGTAGAAGTATTTACATGTAAGGAGATATCCTATTCTGAATGGAGAGACAATTTTAAAGAGTTAAAATTCACATCTGAGGAGTTACAGACTTATATGCTCTCCAGGAAGACAAGGATACACAGGCCATTTTTGACCATTCGTGGTCAAAAACAACTTTGAGGAGCAGAACTTCTGATAGCATTAGCTGAAAGAGAGCAAGTCATGGACTAATGAAAGAGTTAACCCTGACAACAGAGAATCTTTCTATGGAGAGGAGCAGAACCTGAGAGTCCAGCTTAGTATCTTGCCCATCAGAGACACTTTGCCCTGGAAAGAGCAGCATGATGACACCACATGAAGGAAAGGACATCAACTTGATCATAGTGAATAATTTGTTGGATATAATATTACAAATGTTATTGCCAGGATTTTATTTGAAACAATATTCACTAATGACATTGGCCTGTATTCTCTTTCCCTGCATAGCTTCCACTTTGGGCTTTCCCCTCTGGGTGTAGGGTGTGTTCAGGGAGGACCAGTACCTTTGGTGTGATGGCTGCTGAGCCCTTTTCAGGCCTCTTTCCACCTTCGATGTCTACTTCTTCCACCCAGCTCTCACCTATGGCTCCAAGAAGCTGCAGCATGTGCAGCAGCCACACCCCAGTAAGCTGTTTTGGTAGATAGGCAAAACCAGGTTGAGGGTAACCAAGGGTTCTCAAACCTATTGATGAGTTGGGGGGTGTCTACCCCAAGCATGTGAAGACTTCATCTGGTGGCATGGGTGGCCGACAACAATTTGTTCCAACAGCCATGAAGGCAGATGAATCAAGTGATGTGGAGGACTTAGATCTTGGTTAAACACTGAGGACGCCAAGGTCATCCAATGCATCCTGAGCCATCACCAGTCATCTTGACTGTGTCCTGCCACTGGACTAGATTCTGGAGGAGAGAGTGAGATTGATGACTTCGTGCAACTCTGCCTCATTTAAATCCAAGAGAAAAAAAAAATTAAAAGACATTCCCTCTTATAATGGAACTGATTTCTTCTGGTTCTAGTCTTCTTTTATATAGATCAGGAATCCCCACCAGTGCTTTTATTTTAGTACAGTAAGAAGATGCAAACAAAAAACCCAGTGTTTTCATAAAGCAATAACAAAATCTAACAATAAGTAATAGATGGGAAAGTCTTGTTCAAGATAAATATAAAATGCATAAAATATCTGAGAATCAAAGTACCAAAATACACCCAAGAACAGTTTTGTCCAATTAAAAAAAAATAATAACAACTGGAGGATTATCTTATTTCACAGACCATGCCAACATAATAATAAGAAAATAATGATTTTATCTTAATTCACTTAAAAAGTATAGTATTATACCAATCAAACTACCAATAGGGTATAGAGCCAGACAAAATAATAATCATTCATTTGTGGGAAGAAAATATTATCAATTTCAATAAAAGCAATGAAAAAAAGGAGAACTGAGGGAGAATCTCATTTCTGTGCTTCAAATTATACTATAAAGCAAAAATAATAAAAAAACTATTTATTACCAGCTAAAAAATAAAAAAGAGATCAATGAAATACACTACATAAAGAAGAAAAAAGAAACAACTAAATTTTCTGTCATAGTGCTTGATAAACCAGAGACCATAACTTACTTGAGGAAGAACTTCCTATTTCTTATAATTAGAAGAATTAAAGGGAAAAATGGAAAACAATGTGGTGGAAATTAGGTTCAAACCAATATCTATGCAATACACCAGAATAAGCTCAAAATAGATATATGTGCATATGAAAGGTCTTTTTTTCTTGAAACAGACCTGTGATTTCATCAGTGTACTGATGAAGAACTTCCTCTAACAAAGAAGAGTAGCACTTCTTCTGTAACTTATACTCTTGAAGAGTTGTTGGGGGGCAATGAAAGGTTAAGTAATTTTTTTTTAATTTATATGGTCAGTGTGGGTCAGATGTGGGACTTGAGCTCAGGTATTACTGATTCAGAAGCCAGAACTCTATTCAATAGAACATACTGCCTCTTTAAGACTATGTTATAAAAATTTTAGAAAATCATCCATGAGCTAACTTTCACACATATGATTAGAGGATTAATTCTTAAACAAACAAGCAATCACAAAAGATAAAATAATTTCAAATATATGAAACTGAAAAGTTTTTGCATGAGCAAAATTAATGCAAATAACATAAAAAAGAAATGATTGTTGGGGAGAGGGAGAAAAATCTTTGAATCAACTCTCCTGATAAATGTTGAATATCCAAGGTAAATAGGAAAGTAAAACAATCATAAAAGACCGTAATAGACAAGTGGTCAAAGAATATGAACAAATAATTCCAAAAGAAAAAAACTGTGAAGTATTAGGTCATATGATATTCTCTTAATGATTAATAAATTCCCCCAAGTTGTAGCCTCCCCATCTAAGTGATTCTGAACCCCTGTTAGTTATCATTCAAACTCTCTTTCCTGTCCTCTACTGCCCAATCCCTTATTCCTGTTTTCCTCAATCAACTTCCCCTACAAAATCCCACATGAAAACTACCTACCCTTTCCACTGAGCTTTCTGGTATGCCTACTCTATAGGCAACTAACTTACTTTCATTTTAAAATCTCTTCCTTTCCCACTCTTTCCATCTTTTGTCTCTCACTAAGACCTGCCTCCTTCATCATGACACAGTCTCGCTTGGTACTGGCTGTACTTTTAGTCAAGTCCCTGGACTCACTGGTAAAGATCAAGGAGTTGGAATGTTCCTTTGCTCCTCGTTGTTTCTTCCAGGTTTTCTCTTTACCACCATCACTCAGTAACTTCTCCTCTTCTGAGATTTACTCAATCCATATCTACCACTCAATCAAAATTCTAGTAGCTATTTTCCTTTCTCCAGGATATTTCCCTTCCTTTCTCTCTTTGTCAACTCCTGCCCTCTTGTTAGGGTAGTAGAACATATACATCAATATTCTATCAAATATTCTAATTTCACAGTTCCTCGGATTACTCATTCTAAGATTGTCAACTCTATCATCTTCACTCTTTTATCTTAAATTTCTCCCTAATTGTTGCTACTTCCTATTGTCTTCAAGCATGTCTATGTCTCTATGATCAAAAAACCCCTCACTTGATCCATCCATCCCCACCAACTGTTGTCCCATATCTCTCCTGCTCTTTGTGGCCAAACTCCTTTTAAAAACATTGTCTAGAATAGGTGCCTCTTCTTTCTTCCTTTATTCTTATTGCTTTCATAAATCTCTGAATCTAATCGCATCATTCATCCAAAACTTTTATCCAGCCCTAATCTCTATGTTGGCCTCTACTCTCATATCTTTAACTACCTATTTCATATCTCAAACTGAATGTCTTTGCCTCACCCCTTGTGCCATACCCAGCTTGAGAAGGGGAAACATCTCAAAAGTTCCTGGTTGTTCTTCACCGCTGCCTGGTTTGAGGAGAAACACAGAGGAAAGGCACGACTTTCAGCCTCTTTGCTGTGAGAAGAGACTTGACTGCCTGAAAGCTTATTGAACAACTAAGCCTCCTCTGGAGTGAAAAACTGGCTAAGCTTGTCTATATTGCCCAGAGAGCCAACTTTAGTAGTTTTTCTGCAAACTATGCTGTTATAAGATGCTGAGAGCTGAATGGACAAAGGAAATTCTTGTTGAGTGTAGAGTTAGATGAGCTTATCTGGATTGCCCCACAAGCCAAACTGAAGAGTTTCGCTATGTATTTACTTTGTATTTACTATGCAGTAAGAGTCTTGGGGATGATTCAATGAAACAGTACCCTCTGTCCTTTATAAATCAGAGGACGTTGGGAGTTCTCTGACTTAAGGGAAGTGCTTGTCACACCCTGTTGGGAGTAGCTGTGAAAAGAGACTCTCACTGCTTCTGTGATTCAAGAGCAGAAGGGGAGTTTTGCTCCACAGGAGAAGGGCACATGCCAGAGGGAAGAAGGCAACTAGCGGACAAGTGGTTTTGTACGGTCCAAATTCAACCAAATGCCTGAAGGACACCATGGTGTATAGTCTAAAGTTGTGTTTGCCTTATGCACATATTCCTCCCTGCTAAGTTTCTATAAGTCTTTGTCCGTTCTCCCCACCTGACACTGAATTTATTGGTGGGACATTGAAACACAGATATAAGGGTAGACTATCATGTTTTTTAATTATTTTTTCATTGGACTTATATTGAGTAACTATGATATTATAATTGTTCTTACTCTAGCTTTATTGTTAATTCAGTATTTTATGTTTAAGTGTTAATAGTGTCATATTATTAATAGTATCATAATATTCATAGATGACATTCTATACAAATAAAAGCACACTGGTAAGGACTCAACAGCTTCAGAAACAAGTAGGAGTGTATTCCTTCTCCCTCAGAAAAATAGAGATGCTCTTAAGATTCTGATAGAATTGTGTCATATGCATATGGTAACAATTGTTTTCTGGAAAACCCAGACCTCCTAGTTTAAGAGCAGGTTGCGATGAAAAAGTATCTTTCAGGAGAACAAACCCAAAAATGTGAAATAGTTTTATAAAGAAATTTATTGGCTATTTTGTAGAGGAGATGGAGCCTAGAATAGAGATGTGGCTCCTTCTTTCCAGATTCTGAAAGATTTATATTATATAGGATTTTGACAAAGGTTTCTCACATGGGAATCCCACCTACTCCACAGAGATTTGGAAAGTTTATTAAGAATTCAAGAAGTGTGTGATATCAGAGAGACATGATCTATTATTATCTTCTTTTGCTAAATGTTGACTCTCTATGATATAATAAGGTTAGTGAATCATGAGACTTCCATTATCTCACATTAAACTAACATATCCCTCCCAATGATGTTATAAAGAATTAATTAGTATTGGCCAAATTATAATAAAAATAATGGTTGACATTTATATAGCACTTAATTTAAGGCTTACAAAGGACATTATATAGATTGCCACATTTAATCTTCACAGCAGCTATGTGAGGGAGGTATTTTTATTATCTCCATTTTACATGTAAGGAAACAGTCTGGAAGAGGTTAAGCAGTATGTTGAGTCACACAAATACTGGTAGTATCTGTTACTGGTGAGCAAACTCCCTTCACCTAAGCAGATGGCAATTTTAGAATTTAGTTCTTAGAATTTTAATTCTAAGGTGTTGCCACAAGTACATAGATATTAAATTATTGATCCAGGATCATACAGCTAGTAAATGTCAGAGGTGGGATGTGAATTTAGGTCTCTTTGACTCCAAGCCCAGCACTCTAACCATTGCTCCATGTTGCCCTTAACTTAGAACACAATTTTAAAATTAAATTTACAATTAAAGGATTAATCAAAGCTACCCTCTTCGGAAATATCAAGGATTGGCTAGAGAGAAATTTGTTTCTACCCACACTTAGAATTTTATTAAATTGGAACCCACCAATCCACCCTCCTTCAAAACTGCATTAAAGGTTTCTCCCAGCAAAAAACCATGCTGGAACTCTTTCTCCATTTTCTTTTCAAGTGATTGCTTCTCTCTAAATACACTCCTTTGCTTCACTTGCTTCCTTCTGCAATTCATGTAACTAAAAGCCATATTTTTGAAGCAATACATAGACTTGCTTAATTCAGTAAAGGCTTGAACTAGATTCTAGGACTTATTCCCTGCCATATTTTTTTTTAACCACAAATTACTAATCCTGAGTCACCATTTTGGTACATCTGGATAGGAATGCTCATTTAGAATTCACGTAGAAGTATTAAAATACTGTTGCAATCTATGGCCCAAGATCCCATCTTCTGCATTTTTATGGACCAAGTTCAATCTTGGATATTCTCCTCCTACCAAAAAAAAAAATGTATGTGTGTGTGTGTCTCCATCTGTAGAAATGTATACACAGATATATGTGTGTGTATATATATATATATATATATATATATATATATATATATATATATATATATATATATATATATATATATATATATATATGCATGTATGTATAACTACTTCATCTGGCTTGATTTTCCCTCACTCAGAATGTACTCTAGGAAAATGTTTGAATATATCTCAAGGTTTCCATTTTTGTGAGTTAAAAGGGCTCTCTTAGCTCAAAGATTCTTAACATTTTTGTGTCATGGACAATTTTGGCAATTTGGTGAAACCTCTGGAACTCTTTTTAGAATAATGTTTTCAAACATACAAAATAAAGTACATAGTATTACAAAGGATATCAGTTAAACTATGTATTTTATTTTATAAATAATTTTATAAAATATATAATTTCATATTATGTATTACATAAATAACATATAAAATTATATAAAAATAATTAAAATTTTTAAAAATTTTATTTTATAAATACTACGTATTACAGAGGATATTGGTTATACTGAAATATACTTGTAAAAGGCCATCTAGGTGCACAGTGGTTAATGCTGGGTCTGGAATCAGGAAAACTCATCTTCCCAAGTTCAAATATGGCCTAGCTATATGACCCTGGGTAAGTTACTTAATCCAGTTTGCCTGAGTTTCTTCACCTGTAAAATGAGCTAGAGAAGGAAATAGTAAACCATTCCAGTAAAGACCAAGAAAACCCCAAAACAATTCAACAACAACAAAATACTTGTAAAATTAAAAAGGAAAAATTAAAAGTTCACATACCAGAGGTTAAGAACCCCTTCCTTGGATTTTATAAGTTTTTAAGGCAATAAGGAATATCTAGGAGATATTGTATTCCATTTCATACAAAATGCAAAAATAAAAGAACTCATAGAAGTCCATAAACAATCAATACAGTTGCTTTCCTCTTCTAATAAATCATGCTTTTCTTCAGTGCCCTATAGTCTTCCTGATTCATATCACTGTTCCGTAATTTTGATAAAAAAAAGTAACTTGGTGTTACTAGCAGAGTAGCACTCTTATTCCTACTCCATTGAATACCACAGTCATAGCCTAACGTTATAGTTTGAATTCCCTTGGGAAGGGAATATACAAGCACCCCAAAATTCTGGGGAGTTCCCATTAACTTTAGAGTTACATAAAGGCTTTTAGACTTATAATATTTACCCAAGGGCTTGGACTTCCCAATAAGGAAATAACACTTGGTAATCCCCTTCCCATTAGACCTATCCCCGTCTGACTGACTCACAGTAATAGTAGATGTGAAATATATATCTTGTTCCCCAGAAATGTAGTTTTTAGTCTTATCCTACTTCTCTAGCTTCAGGTGCCAGTTGCTAAATCCTCTTTCTCTTTCTAAGAAGCTAAAGCAACTCCCCTTCTTGCAACAGTAGACCAGATTATAGGACGTGGAGTTGCTAGAGAGGTAACCTCTGAAACATACTGCCTAGGAAATCCCCCTTTTCAGTAATAGATCCAGTTCTGGGATTAGCTGCTGTCCGTGAATCCTCAAGAATTCCTTCTCTGTAGAAGACTGAGAATTCTCAGTTTTTCCTCCATTAAATTTTTTTCTAAAATTTTTTTATTCTGAATTTAATGAACACACAAAAATGACATTTCCATATACAAAATAAAACAGAAAAAGAGGATTTTATGTGAAACTTCAAATGTCTATTAAGTATGGCTTACTTCTAAAAGATATATATATATATATACATATATACATATATATGTAATAAATTCAACATATTCCTTTCAGAGCAATCTTGCTTGTCCACACTCCCTTCTGAATAAATGAGTGCTCAAATCTGGTCTCAGATACTTATTTCTGTGTGACACAGCTGTGTGTTCAAGGCAAGTCACTTAACTTCTATGCCTCAGTTTACTCAACTGTACAATGGAAATAATAAGAGTACCTACCTCACACAGTCATTGCAAGGATCAAATGAAATTTATAAAGTGCTTAGCACAAGGTTTAGCTCATAGTGGGTGCTTAATAAATGTTTGTTTCCTTTCTCCACTCTCTTGTGTGTCCCTCTCATTTTAAAAATTGTTTCAATAGCCCTCTTCTCTTTCTTTTCTTCTTTATTTGATATTTATTTATTACTTATTGCTAGCTCTCCTCTCTCCCCTTCAAACCTCTCTCTCTCTCTCTCTCTCTCTCTCTCTCTTTCTCTAACACACACACATAACAAAAGAAAAACAATTCTTGTACATAAAAATAATCAAGCAAAACAAATCCACGTAGTTGTCATGTGCCAAAATGTTTCTCATTCTACACCTTTAATCCATCATCCCTCTATAATATGCTTCAATATTAGTCTTCTAGAGGAGTGAGTAGCGATTTACATTGATAAGAGTTATTAAGTCTTTCAGAGTTGTTTTCCTTTATGCTATTGTTGATATTCTATAAATTGTTCCCCTGGCTCTGGTGACTTCTCTCTGTATTAGTTCTTACTAGTCTTCCAAAGTTCCTTTGAAAGCATTCCTTTTGTCATTTCTTAAAGTGCAACATTACATTATATTTATCTACAAGAAATTATTCAGCCATTCCCCAAATTATGATTAACCCCCTTCATTTCCAGTTCTTTGCTACAAGAAAAGAGCTGCTATAAATATTTTGCTTAGGGGACTTTTTTTTGTCTTGAATTTCTTTAGGGTACAGACTGGTAGTGGTATTGGTAGTCAAATTGCTAGTGACTTTGGGGACATGGTTCCAAATTTCTTTACACAATAGTTGAATCAACTCATAGATCTACCAACAGTGTGCCAGTATGCCTATATTCTTACAGTTCCTCCAATTACAGCTGTTTTCTTTGTTTGTCATTTTCTCCAATTATTAGTGACTTGGAGAATATTTTTTTTTGTAAGGCTATTTATAGTTTGCATTTCTTCATTTGAGAACTACCTGTTCCTATCCTTTGAGGATATATCTATTGGGGAAAGGTTATCATTCCAATACATTTGAAATAACTCTCTATTTGTCTTAATTATCAGATCTTTGTAAGTGAAACTCGATGTAAAGATTTTTTTCCCAGTTAACTGTTTCTCTTCTAAAATTTTTAACTGCATTAATTTTGTTTGCATAAACCTTTCCTCCTGTAATTTGTTTATGATGTGACCTTTTATATCTTGACCCATTTTTAGTTTATTGTGGTATATGGTGTGAGATCTTCAACTATACTTCATTTCTATCAGTCTTCTTTCCAATTTTTCCACCAGTTTTTGTCAGTTTTTTTGTCCTTTCCTGAATAGTTATGCTCTTTGAGTTTATAGAACCCTACATTTCTATGCTGTGTTTTGTTTTTGCTTCTATGTGCTGGATTTCTATCCTATCAAATTGTCAAACTTCTCTAGAAGCTAGAACTTAGTAACTTACATTATGCAGAACATATATTTGCCCTCTTCGTGGCTACCATGTTTTTGAAAGCATGTGTTACTTTGAATTGACCCTTTAAGTGTATATCTGGGCATTCAGTACTATCATGGCTGCTGCTATCTCTTGGGCCAAGAAGCTGCCATATATATATAAAATATGTTTGCTACAGACCTAAGATTTGAAGGCTTCTGGTGTTGTTGTTTTTTGGATGTTCTTATGGTTGGGTTCTAGGTGAACCTAAAATTACCAGGAGACCTTGACACTATGAGTCTGACACCCCTTGCTATAAGAAAGAGGTCATATATAGTATCATCAGTTTCTTTGAAGACCAGAAGTTGACAACAGAGAGCAACACTTGAAGAGAAGTCTTGTCTTAGCACAGCCCTGAGCTTAGCCCTGTGTCTGGTTTGTAGTAGACACTTAACAAAGCTAACACTTGTCCAGTAGTCACTCCATCAACTTTCAAGACAGCCATCCAAAAGTCAAGGATATCACCAGACTAGCCAATGACATCTAGCAATTCTGTAAACTGTGGACATAACAGAGGACCAGCAAACAGCAACATCAGAAACAAAGCTATATTCCAAGGGGAACACTACACTAGGCTTATGAATTGCCCTGGATATGCATGTTCCCAAGACACAGTATTCCCTATGTTTAAGTCATTTCTATGTATATTCTCTGGCCATACATATCAAATCTCTCATCAGTGTTTTGTTCATCTGTAGGAAAGCCTAGAACTCTTCATATGGAGTGAATTTTACTTGTCATTTATTTTGCTGTGGTGTTTGACTGAATGTATTTTATTTTAAACTAAGGTCTTCTGATTGGTCTGGTAAAAGGAATATTAGTAGGAGCTTAGTTCATATGGTTCTGCGTGGAATGACCCAAAATGGGCCTTGAACTGGGGGTAGTTTCCAGGAGGGTGTATATATATATATATATATATGGAGGGCTTGTCTTGATATGTCTATTATTTTGTCACTTAAATAAATTTTGCCATGCAAATAATATGAACAGTGGTTAAATACATACTGAGTATGAAAAATTGTAAAAATGCATCACAGACAAACCCCAGTCTCCATCCTTAGAATAAGGTTTGTAACCATGACATCATGCTCAACTTCTCACTCTCCCCACCTATTCAGTCAGTTGCTCAATCTTATCATTCCTACCTCTACAGCATCTCTTATATATGACTCCTCTCAATTCACGCACCATATTAATTTTGTTTTATTGACCTTACAGCAAAGGGGTTTTCTGCTTTCTCTACTTAAGCAAATGGAGGGACTTTTTCTTCATCATGCAAGGAGTAAAAGGGCTTTTCAAAGATTTAACTCTTTCCCCATTCCCTGGTACTCAGAGGATATTATTTTTATAATCCTGCTCTTTTACCTTTCCCCATGACAAAAATCAACGAGAGGGAAGTCCCCTCAATCACAGTAACAATAGTGTGAGCAGCAGCAATCTGCAAATCAGCAATGAGTCAAAAAACAGAGACTCTTTATAATAGTAGCTCATAGGATAATAGATTCAGAGCTGAAAGTGAACTTAAAGGCCGTAAAATCTAAAGCTGGGACAACGATGGTACCTCTGGCAAAGAAACTGGTTTGGGGAAAGAGATGATAAGTCCATATACTGAGTATTTTTAAGTGCAATAATTTATCAAACTTTTCTAAAAATTAGCATCAGAAGATCTATTTAAAATATAATCATTTATAGAATTTATGACAACTGCCTTTGAGTATTTGCTTGACTTAAAGTACAACAATATTTTTCTTATTTAACACCTGAGGCACTCTATAATCTATCCTGAAACTGCCTTTCAAGCGTTATCTCCCACTCTTTTCCTACATGAATAAATAATATGTGCCAGTCAAACTATTCTTCTCATACACTGTCTCATTTTACCTTTAAGATAGGTACTTATTTGTGTGATTCAGGACCATCCACTTTACTGAGTGAGACTCAATTTTCTTATCTGTAAGATGAAAGATTGGACTACATGATCTCTAAAGTTTATTCCAGCTCTGAATCTTTGATTCTGTGTTTCTTATTTAAAACACACATTCAATTTTCCTCCCACCATGTCTTTGCTCATGCCATTCCCTACTTCTGAATGTCTGTCTCCTTGACATCTCTTTCTAGGGGATTGGCAAGTAAAGGGGAGGAAAGATATAGGATGATAGCTTAAGAGTAAGGTAGAATTGAGTTAATATATTTTAAAGGTGAGGAAGACCTATACATACTTACAGATAGTGAGGAAAGTGGCAATAGATAGGGAGAGCCTAAAGATGGATGAGAAAGACAGAGACAGAATGTGATCAAAGGCACACACTTTACAGATATCATCTGATCCTGAATACGTGCAGCAAGATAGAAGAGGGAATTATTGCTCTCTCTATTATGTGGAAACAAACTAAACCCAGAAAAAATTAGAATTATTTTCACCACACCTGAAAAAATGACTTCCTGATTTTGTCCTTTACCCAAATGTATCGTAAATTGGGCATTTTTTAGCTAGTATTCTAGATGAATGACTATTTCAAATTAAGAACTACTTGGTGGCTTTTTGTGCTGTTATATAAATAGTTACATTGGTATACTGAGGGGAAAATAGCTTCAGTTCCTGTGTGGAAGAGACGTGTTTTTTCTTTGTTGAGTCATGTATCTTTGCTCCTCTCATCATCTAATCATTCTTCATTCCATTTCAACCTTGCTCCATCCACCACCATTATTCTATCAAAACTGCTTTATCAGAGGTCACCAATGCCTACTGATTACTCTCTATTACTTCTGATTACTGATAACTATATATTATTTCTGGTTACTATAAACAATGCCCTTTTCTCATAGTTTGTTTCTGTGCAATAAAGGAAGGAATAACATCCATTTCCTCATTTTTCTTAACTGTTCATCAATGACTGCGTCATTTAGAACCACAGGCCAACCTTTCTCCCCTTGCGGATATTCTTTCTTCCCTTGGTTTCTAAATCACTCTCTCCTACTACCTCTCTAATTGATTCTCAGTCTCATTCACTGATTCCTTCTTTTCCTCTAGATTGCCCAAATCATTTTTATTTTCCAATACTTTCAGTATATATGATGACCAAAGAGCAAAATCTTTTTTTAAAGGGGAATAATCTTATGGTTAGGCCAAGGCAAGCACAAGGCTCTTTCCTCATTGTATTTTTCTTCTTTCTATATTCCCATACCATTAGCTATCACCTCTGTGCAAACTCCCAATTTTATATTTCCAAGGCCAGTTTCTCCTTTGAATTTCAGTTCTACAGTTCCATTATCTCCAACTGACTTGCAAACTTCTCAAACTCAACATGGCAAAAACAGTCTACCATGCTAGAATAAAATCCTCATACATTTGTAGCAGGCACCTCCTCTCCCATCAAGGCCCAGCTCAGTTGCCACATTCTCCATGATGTCTCTTTCTTCTGGTACTCCAACTTGTAGGGGTGGTTCCACTAATTTCACATGCCATTAAATTTGATCTCTCATATTCATTTAATTGTATGCTGACTTATATGATGGTCATTTCTACATGTAGCATCCTAGAATTTAGATCTAAAAGAGATTGTGTAGTCCAGTCCATTCACTTTACAAACAAGGAAACTAAGCCCAAAGAGACTTGAGTTTTAATGCCTTGGACAAGGCTTAACAAGTAGGAATAGAAGTAGGACATGAGCCCAGGTCTTTTGACTCCAAAACCAGTACTCTTTCTGCAACATCATGTTACCCATGATTCCCCAATTAATTTACTTATTTTTTTCTCTGCCTAGGACAATGATCTTTTGACTGGAAAAATATCCAATATGCTATGAGGAGCTTGGTGGGGTAGTGCATAGAGTGCTGGGCCTGGAGTCAGGAAGTCTCATCTTCCTGAATTCAAATCTGGCCTCAGACACTTACTAACTATGTGACCCTGGGAGAGTAACTTAATCCTGTTTGCTTCAATTCCCTATCTATAAAATGAGCTGGAGAAGAAAATGGCAAACCACTCCAGTTTCTTTGCTAAGAAAACCCCAAATGAGGTCATGCATGAAGAGTCAAACTTGACTGAAACAACTGAACAACTTAAGTATAAAATATGAATATAATGGAATATTCTTGTCAATGAAAAAAGATGGATTTTAAGTAACTGGGAAGATTTTTATGAACAGATGGAAACTGAGCAGAGCCACAAAAACACTTTATACAACAACAACCCCTTAAAAACAAATGACTTTGAAAGACTTAAGAACTTTGATCAATGCAGTGACCAACCACCATTTTAGAGAAACAAAGATGAAAATCTACCCCAGTCCTGACAGAAATGATGGCCTCAGTATGCAGAATGAGACATGTGTGCATGTGTATGTGTCAGAGAGAGAGAGACAGAGACAGAGCCAATGTGGAAATTTGCTTTACTTGATTATACATATTTGTTAACAGCATTTTGTTATTCTTTCTTTTTTCAACTGAGAAAATGGAAAATGGAATGGGGGTAGGAGGGACAGAAAGTAGATTTTTGTTAAATGAATTTTTTTTTTAATTCTATTTAAAGGGGACAGAGCCAAGATGGCAGAGTAGAAGGACAGACCTACTGTACCTCTCCTCCCAAAGCCCAAAAAATACCTATAAAAATGACTCTAAATAAATTCTAGAGCAACAGAAACCACAAAACGACAGAGTGAAAGAAATTTCCAGCCCAAGGCAGGCTGAAAGGCCAACAGGAAAGGTCTATCACATCAGGCTAAGAAGGGAAGGCAGCCCATGGAGTGCAGCCCAGCCTTGGTCTCACAGCACAGCTCAGACAGAACTGGAGCAGGCTTCAGAGCATGGAATCCCTGGTAGCAACTGCAGTTCTAAGATTCCTCAATCCACAAATACTAGAGATTAGCTTCAAAAGTCAGTGAGATAGCTCTTTCACCTGGGTGAGAAGGGAGCAGGGTTCTGCCCTAGCCCTGGCCCCAGGTGGCTGCAGTTTCCATTTTTGGAGCCTTCTACCTAAAGACCCTGAGGGAATCAAGCAGTTGATCTGAATTTCAGCCCTGAGGTTGAGGCCCTGGGGTGAGGAGGAGCACTGATGTGGTGGAGTTGGAGGCAGTTGTGGAGAAGGAACCCTACTCACAGATCCTGGGCAGAAAAGCTTGTGGTTGCTCCCAGACCAGAGTGCAGGCAAGGTAGGGAGTAAACTCCTCTCCCTTGATTGTACCACCATGGAAGAACTGAGAACTTACAGTTCCCTAGACGGTATCCTCCACTTGACAAAGGACTCAAAAGTCATGTAACTGGCTGAGGAAATGCCCAAAAAAGGGGGAAAAATAAGATTATAGAGGGTTAGTTTCTTGGTGAACAGGTGTTTTCCTCCATTCTTTTGGATGAGGAAGAACAAAGCATACTCTTGAAGGAAGACATCAAAGTCAAGGCTTCTACATCCAAAACCTCCAAAATAAATTTGCAATGGTCTCAGGCCATGGAAGAGCTCAAAAGAGATTTTGAAAATCAAGTAAGAGAGGTGGAGGAAAAATTGAGAAGAGAAATGAGAACAATACAAAAAAATCATGAAAAGTGAGTCAACAGCTTGCTACCTGAGACACAAAAAAATGCTGAAGAAAATAACACCTTTAAAAACAGACTAACCAAAATGACAAAAGAGGTCCAAAAAGTCAATGAGGAGAAGAATGCTTTAAAAAGCAGAATTAGACAAATGGAAAAGGAGTTTCAAAAACTCATTGAAGAAAATAGAAAATGGAGCAGATGAAGGTTAATGACTTTATGAGAAAACAAGAAATTACAAAACAAAACCAAAAAAATGAAAAAATTGAAGACAATTTGAAATATCTCATTGGAAAAACAACTGACCTGGAAAATAGATCCCGGGGAGATAGTCTAAAAATTATGAGACTACCTGAAAGCCATGATGAAAAAAAGAGCCTGGACATAATTTTTCATGAAATTATCAAGGAATACTGCCCTGATTTTCTAGAACCAGAAGGTAAAAAAATATTGAAAGAATCTACTTATCACTTCCTGAAAGAGATCTGAAAAGAAAAACTCCTAGGAATATTGTAGCCATATGCCAGAATTCCCAGGTCAAGGAGAAAATATTGCAAGCAGCCAGAAAGAAACAATTTGAGTACTGTGGAAATACAATCAGGATAACACAAGATCTAGCAGCTTCTACATTAAGGGATTGAAGGGCTTGGAATATGATATTCCAGTACTCAAAGGAACTAGGATTAAAACCAAGAATCATCTACCCAGCATAACTGAGTATAATATTTCTGGAGAAAAAATGATCATTCAGTGGAATAGAGGACTTTCAAGCATTCTTCATGAAAAGAGCAGAGCTGAAGAGAAACTTTGACTTTCAACCACAAGAATCAAGAGAAGCATGAAAATGTAAACAGGAAACAGAAATCATAAAGGACTTTCTAAAGTTGAACTGTTTGCATTCCTACATGGAAAGATAATATTTGTAACTCTTGAGACTTTTCTCAGTATTTGGGTAGTTGGAGGGATTATATACATTGAGACAGAAGACACAGGTGAGTTCAATAGGAAGGGATGATAGCTAAAATTAAGGGGTGAGAGAGGACTATTTTGCTAGGAGAAAGGGAGAAATGGTATGGAGCAAATTATCTCTTATAAAATAGGCAAGAAAATGTTTTTTCAGTGGAGAGAAAAAGGGGAAAGGTGAGAGGGAAAAAGTGAAGCTTATTCGTATCACATTTGGCTTAAGGAGGGAATAACATGCACATTCAATTTGTTATGAAAATCTATCTTACACTATAGGAAAGTAGAGGAGAAGGGGATAAGTGAGGTGTGGGGGGATGATAGAAGGGAGGGCAAATGGGAGGAGGGAGTAATTAGAAGTAAACACTTTTGGGGAGGGACAAAGTCAAAAGAGAGAATAGAATAAATGGAGGGCAGGATAGGATGGAGAGAAATATAGTTAATCTCTCACAACATGACTATTATGGAAATTTTTTGCATAACTACACATGTATAGCCTATATTGAATTGCCTGTCTTCTTAGTGGAGATGAGTGGGGAGGGAGAAAGAAAGAGAAGTTGGAACTCAAAGTTTTAGGAACGAATGTTCAGAATCATTTTTGCATGCAACTGACAAATAAGAAATATAAGTAATGGTGTATAGAAATCTACAAGAAAAGAAAGAAGATGGGGATAAGGGAAGGGGGGGTGTGATAGAAGAGAGGACAGATTGGGGGAAGGGGTAATCAGAATGCACGGTGTCATGGGGTGGGGAGGGAAGAGATGGGGAGAAAATTTGGAATTCAAAATCTTGTGGAAATGATGTTGAAAACTAAACATAAATAAATAATTTTTAAGAAAAGAAAAAAATGAAAATTCTACTTAAGATGAGCCTTGAAAGAAATTAAGGGTTTTAAGTGGTAGAGATGAGAAACAATTGCATTCTAGGCAAAAGAACCAGGGAGCACAAAAGCAAATGGAAAATGATGTTCCATTTATGAGCAACAACAAAGTCTGAGAGAATCACCTTATATGGGACTTAGAAACAAATATTATTTTTTTTCCCTAAGGACAGTTTGGCTGGACAATGATGAGCATTAAAGGGAGTAATATGTAATAAGCCTAGAAAGATAAGTTGGGTCCAGATTGTTAAAGGATTTAGATGTCAAAGGAGTTTATTTTTTACCTTGAATATAATAGGGAACCACTGGAGATCTTTGAATGGGGCGGTGACCTGGTCTGACCTTTATTGTTTAGGGAAAATTTCTTTGGCAGTTCTGTGTAGGAGAGATTACAATGGGAAGAGTTTAGAGTCAGGGAGACCAGTAAGGAGACTATTGCACCAGTCCAGGTGAGAGATGATCTAGTGTCCGATCTAGGGTTGCTATGTAAGCCACTTCCCAGGGTTTTGAATTTACTGACAGATTGATTGCCAAGCCACTATAAATGAGCTTTAAAGATCATGAAGAATAGGAAAGATAGAACAAAACTGGAGAAAGGTGAATGTTGTACATTTTTTCAAAAAAGGGTAAGGAATGGAATCTTCATACTATGTCAATGGGCTTGACTTCGATTCCAGGCAAAATTTTGGAATATATTAAAGGGATGGTTACTGAACATTTAGAAAAGGAACCAATAATTGCAGAGAGCCACAATTACTTTATCAAGAACCTCATTTACTATTTTGCCACAGTTATTGGACTGGCTTTGAGGGATTACTGAAGAAATACTATATGGAGGTATAGCAAAACATTTGAAAAAGTCCGTTATGCTATTACTGTGAACAATATAGAAGTGTGGGCTAGATTATAATATTATTAGGTAAGTTTGGTCCTGGTTGAATGGCAGGGCCAACAAATAGTCATTGTTTCAGTCACGTCCAATTCTTCATGACCCCTTTGGGAGTTTTTTTTAATTTTTTTTTATTAATTTTTAACATTTATTTTCACACAATTTTGGGTTACAAATTTTCTCCCCTTTTATCCCCTCCCCCCCCAAACTCGAGCTTTCTAATTGCCCCTGTGACCTATCTGCTCTCTCCTCTATCCTCCCTCCCTGCCCTTGTCTCCGTCTTCTCTTTTGTCTTGTAGGACCAGATAGCTTTCTTGACCCCTTAACCTGTATTTCTTGTTACCCAGTGGTAAGAACATTACATTTGGTCCTAACACTTTGAGTTCTAACCTCCTTAGCTCCCTCCCTCTCCACCCCTTCCCCTTGAAAGACAGGCAATTCAATATAGGCCATATCTGTTTAGTTTTGCAAATGATTTCCATACTAGTTGTGTTGTATGGGACTAATTATATTTCCCTCCATCCTATCCTGTCCCCCTTTACTTCTATTTTCTTATGGTCCTTTCCCTCCCCATGAGTGTCGACCTCGTATTGCATTCTCCTCCCCATGCCCTCCCCTCCATCCTCCCCCCGACCCTGCTTGTGCCCCTGTCCCCCACTCTCCTGTATAATGAGATAGGTTTTCCTATCAAAATGAGTGTGCATTATATTCTTTCCTTTAGTGGAATGTGATGAGAGTAGACCTCATGTTTTTCTCTTGCCTCCCCTCTTTATCCCACCACTAATAAGTCTTTTGCTTGCCTCTTTTATGAGAGATAATTTGCCCCACATAACTTCTCCCTTTCTCCTCCCAATATTTCTCTCTCACTGCTTGATTTCATTTTTTTTTAATATATGATGCCATCCTCTTCAATTCACTCTGTGCACTCTGTCTCTATGTATGTGTGCGTGTGTGTGTGTGTGTGTGTGTGTACTCCCACCCAGTGCCCAGATACTGAAATGTTTCAAGAGTTATAAATATTGTCTTTCCATGTAGGAATGTATATAGTTCAACTTTAGTAAGTCCCTTATGATTTCTCTTTGCTGTTCGCCTTTTCATGGTTCTCTTCATTCTTGTGTTAGAAAGTCAAATTTTCTTTCCAGCTCTGGTCTTTTCATCAGGAAAATTGAAAGTCTTCTATTTCATTGAAAGCCCATTTTTTCTCCTGAAGTATTATACTCAGTTTTGCTGGGTAGGTGATTCTTGGCTTCAGTCCTAGTTCCTTTGACTTCTGGAATATCCTATTCCATGCCCTTCTATCCCTCAATGTAGAGAGTGCCAGATCTTGTGCTATCCTTATTGTATTTCCACAATACTTGAATTGTTTCTTTCTAGCTGCTTGCAATATTTTCTCTTTCACCTGGGAATTCTGGAATTTGGCCACAATGCTCCTAGGAGTTTCTCTTTTTGGATCTCTTTCATGCGGTGTTCTGCGGATTCCTTGAATATTTATTTTGCCTTCTGGTTCTAGAATCTCAGGGCAGTTTTCCTTGATAATTTCATGGAAGATGATGTCTAGGCTCTTCTTTTGATCATGGTTTTCAGGTAGTCCCAGAATTTTTACATTGTCTCTCCTGATTCTATTTTCTAGGTCAGTTGTTTTTCCAATGAGATATTTCACATTATCTTCCATTTTTCAAATCTGCGCGGTATGTTCTGAGATATCTGTCTTTCTTGAAAAGTCCTTAGCGTCTATCCGTACCATTCCAGATTTGAAAGATCTATTTTCTTCAGTGAGCTTTTGAATCTCCTTTTCCATTTGGTTAATTCTGCTTTTGAAAGCATTCTTCTCCTCATTGGCCCCTTGCACCTCCCTTGCCAGCTGAGTTAGGCTAGTTCTCAAGGTGCCAATTTCTTCAAGATTTTTTTGGTTCTCCTTTAGCAGGGAGCTGATCTGCTTTTCATGCTTCTCCTTCATCCCTCTCATTTCCCTTCCCAGTCTTTCCTCCACCTCTCTAACTTGATTTTCAAAATTCCTCTTGAGCTCTTCCATGGCCCGAGCCCATTGGGTGGGCTGGGACACAGAATCCTCGATTTCTGTGTCTTTGCCTGATGGCAAGCATTGTTCCTCCCCATCAGAAAGGAAGGGAGGAAGTGTCTTTTCTCCGATAAAGTACCCTTCAATAGTTTTATTTCTTTTCCCTTTTCTTGACATTTTCTCCAACCAGTGGCCTGACCTCTGAATGTTCTCCTCACACCCACTTCACCTCCTGGTCCTCCCAGCCAGCGTTTGGGGACTGAGATTCAAATGCTGCTTCCTGCCTTAGGGTTTTTGGCGGGGGCAGGGCTGCTTTTCAGTGTGAGAATTAAGTTCAGGTGGTCAGGGGCAGGGCCGCCTCTCAGGCATAGTTCCCTCTGGGGGTTTATGCACAGACCTTCCACAATGGATCCAGGCTCCTGCCCATTTGGGGAGCCCCCGTCCGCAGCCACCTCTCAGCCCCCACCTCCCGGGGGGGGGGCCCGAGCCTTGGGGGCACCCCACTCCCCTCTCAACCCGCCAAAGAGACTCTCTCACCCACCCCCGTCAGCCACCTGTTGGTGGGGGGGCCCATGCTGCCGCTGAAGATCCCGCCTCTGCAGCCCTCTCAGATCTGTGCCTCTCGGAGCCATGGCCGCCGCCGCAGGTCCGGGCTGGGCTCCGTGTCTGCAGCGCAACGGACCTTTTGCGAGAGGTTTGCAGGTCCCTCTGTGGGTGGGGGGACCCGCGTGGCCGCTGGAGATCCCATCCCCATAGCCCTCTCGGATCTCCTCCCCTCAGTGTCGCGGGGCCGCGGCAGGGCCACACTCCACTCCCCGTCCGGGCGCCCAGTCCGAGGCGCGAAGGACCCCCCACGAGAGGTCCGCAGGTCTCTCTGGAGCAGAAATCTCCCTCGCTCCAATACTCCGTGGTCTCTGGGTGCAGAATTCGCCCTGGCTAGGTCCCCTCTAGCCGTTCTGTGGTTTGTGTGTTCAGAGCTATGTGTATGTGCATCTTTCTACTTCACCATCTTGGCTCCGCCGGGAGTTTTTTTTTTTTTAAATAAAGTATTTGTTTTCTATTTTCAACAATCACTTCCATAAGTCTTAAATGTTTTCCTCATCCCTCCCCAAGATGGTATGTCATTTTATGTGAGTTCTACATATATATTCTTATTAAGCACATTTGCGCATTAGTCATGTTGCATAGAAGAATTAAAATGAATAGGAGAAACCATGAGGAAAAACCAGATCAAAATATAACACAAAAGAAAACAGTCTGCTTTATTCTCCATTCCAATTCCATAGTTCTTTCTCTGGATGTGGATGGCATTTTGCCTCAAGAATCCTTTTAATGTTTAGGTCCTTGCATTGATGTGAAGGGCTAAGCCTATCAGAAACAGTCCTTGCACACTGTGGCTATTACTGTGTACAGTGTTCTCCTAGTTCTGCTCATTTCACTCAGCCTCAGTTCATATGAATCCTTCCAGGCCTCTCTGAAGTCTTCCTGTTCATGATTTCTTATAGCACAATAGTATTCCATTACATTCATATACCAAAACTTGTTCTGGAATTCCTCAATTGATGGGCATCCCTTTGATTTCCAGTTCTCGGCCACCACCATTTGGGGATTTTTTGACGAAGAGACTGAAGTGGTTTGCTATTTCCTTCTCCAGATCATTTTATATATGAGGAACTGAGGCAAACAGTGTTAAATGACTTACCCAGAGTCACACAGCTAGTATCTTAGACTGGATTTTTAACTCAAAAAGATGAGTTCCTGATTTCAGGCTAGGAACACTATCCACCAAGGCTTAGTAATTGGCCTCATTCTCTTTAACAGAATGAGAAAGTATAAAACTACTGTACTCTGCCTTTATCAGACTACATATAGACAACTCTGTTCAGTTTGGGCACTTTTAAGGAAGGAAATTGATAATCTGGAAAGCATTCAAAGGAGGGAATTCATGTCATTTGAGTATCAGTTCAAAGAATTAAGACTATTTAGTCAAGAGAAGACTTGAGAGGGGAGGTGCATGAGAGATGTCTTTGAATATTTGAAAGACTGCCATATGAGAACAGTGTAGTGGGTACATATAACAAATGAAATAGGTAGTATGTGCCAAGTGTGGTGGTGGTGTCAGAGCTATATGTACTTATACCTGATTCATTCCCTTGCTATCCACTATTTGCAGAGAACAGCCATCTGTTGTGTGATTAAGTTATTAATTGATCAGCTGAGGGGATGTCATTGGCCAACAGATGATGCACCAATTACATCCCAGCACTATCTTTCTCTGGAGCTTTGGATCTACAGTCAGCTCCCAGGTTCAATATAATGTGAAGTATGTCCCAAATTACCCTAATCCTTTATATTCTCTGTTCTTCGAATTCTCCTCCCCTGTTTGGATTCATTCCTCCTTATTCTTGATTCCTCAGTTATAGGATTTGACAATTCACTCAATGTTCATATGACATATTTAGACATAGAAAATTATAGCAAACTATAGAAAACATTTGAGCAGCAGCTGCAGAATTCTCCAGAGCAGGGTTGGTTCCTTATTTTTATACTTCCTCTCACCTAAAAGAAGAAGGCTAGAGAATCAAAATGTTGTGAAGGTTTTAGCATGCTTTTTAGCATTATGTTTTCAGCCATGTCATCAAATGCTCTCAATGAGAATAAACATGGCATCAAGGTCAACTACCGTACTGATGGTAAGTTCTTCAATTTGAAAAGGCTACAAGCCAAGTGACTCAACAGTTTGCTAAAGGAGACCCAGAAAATGCTGAATAAAATAACACCTTCAAAAATAGATTAATAGACAGCAAAAGAGACCCAAAAGCCAATGAGGAGAAGAATGCTTTAAAAAGCAGAATTATACAAATGGAAAAGGAGGTTCAAAAGTTCACTGAAGAAAAAAGTTCTTTAAAAATGAGAATGGAGCACATGGAAGCTAATGACTTTATGAGAAACCAAGAAATTACAAAATAAAACCAAAAGAATGAAAAAATAAAAGACAATTTGAAATATCTCATTGGGAAAACAACTGACCTGGAAAATAGATCCAAGAGAGAGAATTTAAAAATTATGACTACATGAAAGCCATGATCAAAAAAAGAGCTTAGGCATCATCTTTCATGAAATTATCAAGGAAAACTGCCCTGATAGTCTAGAACTAGAGGATAAAAACAATTGAAAGAATCCGCTGATCACCTCCTGAAAGAGATCTGAAAAGAACAACTCCTAGGAATATTGTAGCCAAATTCCAGAGTTCTCAGGTCAAGGAGAAAATATTGCAAGCAGCCAGAAAGAAACAATTGAGTATTGTGGAAATACAATCAGGATAACGTAAGATCTAGCAGCTTCTACATTAAGGAATTGAAGGGCTTGGAATATGATATTCCAGAAGTCAAAAGAGCTAGGATTAAAACCAAGAATTACCTACTCAGAAAAACAGAGTATAATACTTCAGGGAGGAAAATGGTCTTGCAATGAAATAAAGGACTTTCAAGCATTCTTGATGAAAAGACCGGAGCTGAATAGAAAATTTGACAAGAATCAAGAGAAGCATGAAGAGGTAAACAGGAAAAGATAAATCGTAAGGGACTTACTAAAGTTGAACTGTTTACATTCCTACATGGAAAGATAATATTTGCAAATCTTGAGACTTTTCTCAGTATTTGGGTAGTTGGAGGGATTATATACATATAGACAGAGGGCACTGGGTGAGTTGAATAGGAAGGGATGATATCTAAAAAAATAAAATTAAGGAGTGAGAGAGGAATATATTAGGAGGAAAAGGGGAGAAATGGAATGGGGCAAATTATCTCTCATAAAAGAGGCAAGAAAAAGCTTTTTCAATGGAGAGAAAAGAGGGAAGATGAGAGGGGAAAAGTGAAGCTTACTTTCATCACATTTGGCTTATTGAGAGAATAACATGCACGCTCAATTTGGTATGAAAATCTATCTTACACTACAGGAAGGTAGGGAAGAAGGGGATAAGTGGGGTGGGAGATGATATAAGGGAGGGCAAATGGGAGGAGGGAGTAATTAGAAGTAAACACTTTTGGGGAGGAACAAGGTCAAAAAAGAGAATAGAATAAATGAGGAGCAGGACAGGGATGGAGAGAAATATAGTTAGTGTTTCACAACATGACTATTATGGAAGTCTTTTACAAAACTGCACATGTATAGCCTATATTGGATTGCTTGCCTTCTTAGTGGCAATGGGTGGGAAGGGAAGAAGGGAAAGAAATTGGAACTCAAAGTTTAAAGAATGAATGTTGAGAACTGTTTTTGCATGCAACTGAGAAATAAGAAATACAGGTAATGGGCTATAGAAGTCTATCTTACCCTACAAGAAAAGAGAGAAAATGGGGATAAGGGAGGGGAGAGGTGTGATAGAAGGGAGGGCAGATTGGGGGAAGGGGCAATCAGAATACATGGTGTTTTGAGGTAGGGGAGGGGAAAGGTGGGGATAAAATTTGGAACTCAAAATCTTGTGGAAATGAATGTTGAAAACTAAAAATAAATAAATAAATTTAAAAAGGAAATACCCACCTGGAGTTGTGGCCAAGGTGTTCTAGGGTCCTCTAGTGTGGCTGTTTGGAAGTAATGCAGTAGGAGAGCTACAATCATTTCTCCCATGAAGAAACCCTCAAAACATCTAAGGCAATAGGGTTTTAAAAAAAACGTCCAACTAACCTTTTCATCCTCACATATTCTCATGTTATTTTTAACTTATAGGGGTGAGGGTAAATCCTTCTATAGAAGAATAAAAGTTCTTTTTTCCAGATGGTAGAACCATCTGGATGGATAGATGGGTAGATTTTGTATAGAGACAGATGGGAGTTTAAGATAACACTGGTCAATGGTCAAAAGACCCTTGATCATGGGCTCATGCTTCTGTATCCCTCAGAACTCCTTGAAGTCATTCCCCATTCTCTTCTCTATCTAGCCACCAATGAGGTAGCCCTTCTTATTCTCTTGCATGTTCTCTTAACTCCATCTCCTCCAGCCCTTACAATCATCTTCTCTAATCTTCAATCTCTTCCTGTCTTAGCTGCCTATAGACATACCAAAGTTTCCCTCATTCTTAAAATTTCTCCTGAAATTATTTTCCTAGAACTCTCTTCCCTTTCACAATCAAACTTCTGGGAAAGCTATCCATGCTCCTTACTTTTACTTCCTCTTCTGTCACACTTCAACTCTTTGCAATCTGGCTTCTGACCTCATCACTCAACTGAATCTGCCCTCTCCAAAGTTATTCATGATCTCCTAATTGCTTTTTCTCAGTCCTCATCCTTTTTTATTCACTGCAGCATTTGGCACTGTGGAACACCTTCTCCTCTTGGACAGTCCTTTTTGTGCTTTTGTGATACTGTGCTCTCTCATGCTTCTCTCTGCCTTTTGTGATCACTTCTTATTAAATTCATTTGCTGGCTCATCATCCATCCATCCATCCATCACTCCTTCTAATACAGGGTTTGCCCCAAGACTCTGTCTTGGGATGTCGTTTATTCACATTTTCACTTCATCTCTATGTAAAATTATCATATATATGCATACACACATACACACATATGTGTATATATATATATATGTATGTATGTATGTGTGTGTGTATATATATATATACATATATATATATATATATATGTATATATATATATATAATTCCAAGATCTGTGCTTCCATCCTTGTTCGTTTTCCTGAGTCTCATTCATTTCTCTTCATCAACTTATTAGACATTCCAAACTGGATGTCCTTGTAAGAATCTCATAGCAAGTGTCCAATTTATTTCCCCTCCTCCCACCAAGACCAACTCAATTTCATTATTTCTTCTGATGGTACAGTCAACCTTTCAGGTTCCCAGGTTCATAACCTCAGTGTTATCCTTTATTCATTTTCCCTCAACCCACATATCCAATCAGTTACCAAACATCGTTTCTACATCCCCAACACATGGCCATCTCTTTCTCCCTATTCATATGGCCACCAGCCACCCTGCCCCAAACCTTCATAACTTCTTGCCTGGCCTATTGCAATAGCCTCTTAATTTGACTCCCTGCTTCAAGTCTCTTTTTTCTCAAATCCATCTTTCACAAAACCACCAAAGTGATTTTCCTAAAGTACAGATCTGACCATTTTGCTCCCCTACTCAGTAATGGTTCAAAGATATGAACTCCTATATTTGGCTTTTAAAAACCTTCAAAATCTGTCCCCAACTTACCTTTCTAGCATTATTTACTGTACATTACTCTACTTCATGCACTCCACAGTCATTCCAAACTGATCTTACTGTTCTTCAGACATGATACTCAGTCTCCAATCTTTGTGACTTTGTATAATGGCTGTCCTCTATACCTGGAATTCACTCCCTCTTTGCATCCCTGATTTTCCTTCAAGACTCAGTTCAAGTATCACTAGCTACCTGGAGCCTTTCCTGATCCCTCTCCTTCCACTCCCCCGTCTCCCCACACCCCCCCCCCCGCCTATTAGTACTAATTCTCCCAGTTATTTTAGATTATTCTATAAATGTTTTGAATATATTTATATATACTCCTCATACATACCATAATAAAATGCATTGGAATAGGGATCGCTCCATTCTTGGCAAGACCCTCGCGCTATGCCTAGCACATAGTAGACATTTAATAGATGTTTATTAACTAACTGATTGACTGATCATAGATTCATAACAAGAGATGTCCAAAAATGGAATGGGATGCCTTAGGAGATAGTGTATTTCCCCATATTAGAGGTCTTAAAGCAGAGGTTGAATGATCACTAGTCAGGTAAGATAAAGATGGAATACTTTTTAAGGAATGACTTAGGTGATTTCTGAGGTCCTTTGCAACTCTGAAATTCTGTGATTCATAAATTCATAAATGTGGCCATCATTTTGCTGGGGTTTTTTTTGTTTGTTTTTGTATCCCCAGCACTTAGCTCTGTGTCTCATACATTTTAAGCATTTTATTAATGTTCGTAGAATTCTGTTTAATTGTCTAGAACAAAAATGGAAATTTGACAAATACTCAGCCACTCAATGAGAGAGGTGGAAACGCTGATATAACACAAAATGTTATGCCCTTCAGGCCTCCTTGATCTGTTTACTTTGATATTAATAGCTAGTCTTGTGCTTCATTCAGACATACTTGTATAATTCAGGCCAGACTGACCCCATGAACTTTAAGTACTAGAACAAATGCTGGGAAATGTTGTGGGCCAGTTACTATATACAAGCCTCATTTCAAACATAAAATCCACAGAAAGCCAAGAAACTAATATCTAAGCACTAATCAGATGAAAGTCACTAGATATTCAATAGAATGAATACATATGTTCAAGTAATAAGGTGATTAGATTTAGGAAAATGTCCAAAGGAAATTGTCAAGAATAGCCTATAGCTGGCAGTGGAAGATAAATGCTAACTTCTCTTATTTATATTCTATCTCTTCATAACTCTTTGAGGAGATAATAGATGGGTTGTTTTTACTTTTTTGTGGGACAAAACTCTCAAAAAATTAGGGTTCAAATCCTAACTCTGCTTCTTAGTAGCAATTATGACCTTGAATGAGCCATTTAGTTTCTTTGAGTCTCAGTGCCCTCACCTATAAAATGTAAATAGAAGTGCCTACTTCATCTCCCTATTGGTAGTTGTGGTAATGAACATATGAGGAAGGGCTTTGAAAGTGATAAAGTTCTATACAAATGTAAGGTATACTTTAGTATTTTCTATTTATACTCATTTAGTTTTTTCTGCTCTGACTCAGCCAGAAATGATCCCTGCTTCCTGGGGACTCATAGTACTTTATTATCCCTCTAATGTATTTTTGTATTCATTTGTATCATGTTTATTATTACGGTAACGTTCTCTCTAGGCTACTCTTCCCAACCCAGTAAATAAAATTACAGCTTGGGTCCCCAGAGGGACATTTGCTGCCCAGTTTTCCAGGGGTAATCCTGTCAGTCTACATTCCTTACACCGTAGTTCATGAGCTCGCAGTGGTGCGCTTCCCATTAATAATCAGTCAGTAGACTTGATCAGCTCTAAGCAAAGTCATTTATTCAGAATTCATAGTAAGAACAGTTAAGTATAAAACATTCTCTCTGTAAACTTGGGATAAGCTTTCCCACAAATCCATACACAATGGATACACAATATCCATGGGAAGAGGGGCCTCAAGATTAGAATACAATGGTAGTGAGGTACATACGTAGGATATACATATGGCAAACTTAACTCACAGCTTCAGATTTTGACATCCTTCCTCTATTCATAGAGGTCTCACCCTGAGTTACCAAGATCTACTTCTCTCATCATTATTGATTGACAGCAGTCACACTCCTTGAAACCATTTCCTCCCTTAGATAATTATCTCTATATTTGTTTCTGTCTGGAGTGTGTATATGAATACACATTGGATCCTGCTGTATATGGTTCATGTCCTGATGTGGTAGCTTGCCTACAGATCTACATGACCAATAAGAGAGGAGTAGGAGTTGAAAGGGAAAAAAGAGAAATCCTCTCCTCTATCCCTACAGGGGATTTCCTCAACAACCAGCTCCTGGATTGCAAATTCTAAGAACTCTCAAATGAAATATTGAATAGAGTGTCTCTTACTCTGAAGCTAGATGCTGAGATAGATTGAGGAGAGGGAGGGGGAAGAAAAGAAAGAAATCCCCTCCTTCATCCTAGCCAGGATCTTACTTCATAACTGTCCTGAGTCTAATAATTATTCCCAAGGTTTAAATATTTAATTCCCCCAGAAATGTGTTAGAGGTTTGTTTGTTTTTTTTTTTTCTCAACCAACTGCATTCATCCCTTCTTGACTCAATAAGAGAGCCCCCCGATTGAGTGGCAATGTACCATACAGAATTAGAAAATGTTTAGTTCTCTTTCATCAGTTAGTTCCCAGAATGCCATTATCTTCAACTCTTTCATCTTCAGTATACTATGGAGACTTCACTTCGGAAACACTGAGAGCTAAGGAATCTTCACACCAAAATGTTGGACCAAATCCTGTCTATAAGTTTCTCTGTCTTTGTCTAACTACTTTAATAGGCCTGGGTTCTCATTGTTGGGTGTACTCCTTTGATAATGTAGATTATCACCCATCTATGCCTTCTCATGTCAAGTCTTCTAGTAAATTCTCCATGGAAGATTCCAATACTTTGGGACCCTTCCTCTACATTTCTTGACATTACTTTGGTACCCAAGTGTAACACAAGAGAGCCATTTGTTATGACTTAATCTAGTAGTTTCCTTTTCCAGTCATATATTTATTAAACAATATCTTTTATATGATTTCCCCACAATTTACTTCTGGTATTATATAGTTGGTATGCTGAACTGAAGTACTCATCATCCCCCAACCCTACAGTACTGCTGCCCTAGGGTGTGATAATTTTCTTCAACTTTTTCATCTTAGGAGTGGCTTTCCTCTCAAGCCAAGCCCAGGAAAATTGTCTTTATTTACTAAGAAAGGTATCAGACTCCCAGAGAAATAAAAAAATATCACTACTTCGGGGAACTGAAGTCCAGTAAAGCCTAAGGGGGTGTGGGAGGTAGGTATAGCAATGCAGCATCCAATATAATATGCCTTGGGCGTGTTCTGACCATATAGCCTAGGTCAGGAAGACTGCTGTTGAAAATCTCTAGGTGACTACCTTACATATTTTCCACTCCTGGTCTTCCTGTCAGATCTTGTCTCCTGTGTAGCTCTTACTCTCCAAAGTCCCTCAGAATGAGAAAGGCTCAAAATCAGGCCCTAAGAGTCATAGTGTACCTGACCAACAGGCATTCATGCCCAGAATCCTCTTGCATGCATTGATGTTTTAAATTTCAGGACCATATGAAAAGGGTATGTCCCTTTAAGACTTCAGCAAAGTTGAAGGTCAAAAGGCACAGGCATAATGAGATGAAAGCCTGAGTTGCTTTCAGATGTGACTGAAATATTTCACACCTTGAAGAGGATCTGAGGCTTGAAGTAGCTCAATTATGTATAAAAGACTAACGGAAAAAAATGAACCTACTCCCAGAGCAGAGACTTCTGTGTCTTCTCTCCAGCAACAAATTTGCATACCAGAAAGGAATTTAGGGGAAATAAACTGAACTGTCTTCTCTAGTTTTGGAGCAATGCTTCATTAAGGGAGAATAATTCTGAACTAAGAAAAATAGTTGGAAAGGAGAAGCTTTATTTCTTCCACCTCCTGCCTTGAAGTGACACTCCTCAGAGCTGAGGTCTTAAGGAACCAATCAGTTAATAAACATTTATTCCAAGAAGCTGTAGCCTGCACAGTGGCCATGCCTTGGCTAAACCATCTTGCAAAGGAGCCAAACAAGGTTGAGGGTAGCAGACAGGCCTCAAACCCTTAGGTTAACTAGGAGGTCATCTCTTCCTAGTATGTGAAGACTTCCCCTGGCAGAAGGGGCTGATGAAAACAAATTGTACCAACAGCCAAGCCACGAAGGCAGTGGGAGCAGGGGCTGTGGAGTTCTTAGAACTCCATCAGACATCAAAGATGTCAAGGTGATTCACTACTTCCCCCAAATCATCACCAGTCATCTTGACTTTTGTCTTGTCACTATACTTGAGTGATTTTGGAAAGAGACAGAGCTGACAACTTTGTGCAACTCTGCCTCACATCTAATTCACCTGGAATTCAAGATATCACCCTGTGATGTCATTGATCCTTTGTGAAAATGAAGGACAACAGCAACAATTATAATGGACCTATGGCACTCAATAAAGAGCTGAGAATTCAAAAAGAGGCAAAAGGAAGTCCCAGCCCCTGAGGAGCCTACAATCTAATGGGAGAGGAAACATGCAAACAAATGTATGCAAAGCAAGCTCACTACAAGATAAATAGGAAACAAATAACAGAGGGCAGGCACTAGAATTAAGAGGAGTTGGGGAAGGCTTCTAGTAGAAAGTGGCATTTTAATTAGAAGCCCAGGAGGTCAATAGTCAGAGCAGAGGAGGGAGAATATTCTAAGAATGGGTGATAGCCAAAGAGCATGCCCAGATCTGTGAGATATTCATGCAACAGCCAGAATTGAGTCTTCTGCCAGTGCTAGCCTAAGGATTTCTCACCTTTCTGAAAGAGTACTATAGTAGCAGCCCAGCTGAAAGAGCACTGTAGCACCTAGTTGGAACCCCTACTTGTTCAAGTGATCTTATTATTTCCTCCAACAGATTGCCCCCTGTCATCTTAACTCTTCCTCTTACTTTCAATCTTTTCCTTTTTACTGGCTCATTCCCTACTGTCGACAAACATGCCTATGTCTCCTCTGCTCTGAAAAGACCCTTGCTTGGTCCTTCCCTCCCTCTAGCTATCATCCTATATTCTGCTGTTTGTAGCTAAATTTGTTGAAAATGGCATCAACTATAGGTACTTCCACTTTCTCCTCTCATTTCCTTTACAATCTGGCTTCTGATTTTATCATACCACTCAAACTCTTCTCTCCAGTTACTAAGGATCTCTTATTTGCTAAATGCTATGACCTTTTCTCAAACCTCATTCTCCTTGACCTCTCTAAAGTCTTTGACAACTATTGATCATTCTCCTCCTGGATACTCTCTTCTCTTTAGGTTTTTAGGACATTACTCTCTCCTGGTTTTCCTCCTACCTATCTGATTGCTCCTTCTGTATTTCCTTTGCTGGACCATCCTTCAGTTCAATGCCCAATAACTGTAGGTGTCCCTCAGGGTTCTGTCCTAGGCCCTCTGGTCTTCTCCCTCTCCACTGCTTCACTTGGTGATCTCCTCAGCTCCCAGATTTAATTATTATCTCTGTACTGATGATTCTCAAATCTGCCTTTCCTTCCTCAGTCTTTCTGTTGACCTCCAATTTAGCATCTCCATTTTCCTCTGAGATATCTTAAATTAAATGTCAAGTAGACATCTCAAATTCAGTATGTCCAAAACAGAACTCATTATCTTTTCCCCTAAAACCTCCCCCACTCCTATCTTCCCCATTACTGTAAAGGACACCACCATCTTCTGAGTCCCTCAGGCTCACAACCTATGAGTCATCCTGGATTTCTCACTATCTCTCACCACCACCACCCCTACTCCTAAACTAAATTTTTGCCAAGGCTTATTGATTTCTCCTTTGGAGCATCTCTCAAATATACCCCTTTCTCTCCTCTGACACTGCCAGCACCATGGTGCAGGCCCTCATCACCTCACACCTGAATTATTGTAATAGCTTGTTGGTGAGTCTGCTGGCTCCCTCCTCCCTCCAAATCCATCCTCTGTTCAGCCATTAAAGCCACTAAATCCTATCATGTGTTGTCTTGTCATATGCCTACTTAATAAACTCTAGTGATCTCCTGTTACCTCCAGGGTCAAATACAAAATGCTCTGCTTGACTTTCAAAATCCTTCATAATCGAGCCTACTCCTAACTTCACAGTCTTCTTATACCTTCCTCCCTGACTCTTCTTTCATTTAGTGATACTGGTCCTGATGAATATCTGGGCACTGGATTCAGATGGCTCTGGAGGAGAAGTGAGGCTGATGACCTGCACAGCCTTCCCTCACTCAAAACAAAGTCAAGTGCAAGTCATGTCATCATTTCTCTGATGTCATGATCTTCTTCAAAAACAAAGGATCAACACAGAACTGTGAGTAGACTGAGCTGCCTGAATGAGGACTCAGCTAACTGGGTAACTCAGCTCATCCACTCCTTTCTTTTGCTCATTAAATGGGCCATTCCCTGATTACTTCTTAGAGAGGCTCATTCACTGAATGGCCTTACCTCACTCTAATTGAGTACCTAAATAGGTCAAGGTCTTCCATTGCATCCTGGGCCTTCTCCAGGCGTCCTGATGAATATCTGGTCACTGGATCCAGATGACTCAGGAGAGGAAAGTGAGGCTGGTGACCTTGCACAGCCCTGCCTCACTCAAAACAAATTCAAGTGCAAGTCATGTCATCTTTGAAAATGAAGGACAAACACAGATAGCAGACTCTAAAACCTCTAAAAGGGATGCCATGCTCAATAGGAAATGAGCTATATTCTATCCCTGGATGATTTTTTTAAATATTATTCTGGTGTTCAGAGGGGTATGGTAGTGAGAAGGCCAACCTTAAAATCAAGAAAAGTTCAAGTCTTATCACTGATTCCTACTAGCTTTTTGCCTTGGTCTGGGCACTTAACCTTTCAATGCCCCAGATAACTCTAAAACAGTAAGTTAAGGATAGTTGACAATCTACATCAATAGAGGGAGTTTCCATACTGAGGAAATCACAAGTCACCTTACACCAATATTAATGCTTTTAAAAGGGGTGGGTGTAGGGAGAAGGCAAATAAGAAACCAAATCATCATGGGAAAAATTGAATTATTTGATTGAGAGTGAAGAGTGCAGAACTACTATAAAAATTGATACTATGTTTAGAAGAATATAAATCACACTAATAACAATCCTGGTTCTAGAAAACTGATAAAGAAACACTTCCACTTCCCTTCCAAAGAGAAGTGAGGATGATGGATATGGGATATAGTGTAGAGAGAAGATGCAGTTGTAGTGTCAGTTGGATTTTGGTTAAATTTTGGTGTGGAGAGAGAGAGAAAGAGAAGGATTCAAGGATTCCATTTGGGTATTGGGCTTAAAGGGAAATTACTGTATTATAAAATGTTCAGTCAGTAGCATAGTACTCAGATGGGACACCCTAGGCCCTGGGGTTCTTAAGTCACTCACTCCCTATACTGATGCACCACAGAGGACCCTGAAGATTCAGATTTCTGAACCTCAGAGATACAGGGAAGCCTAGCCCCAAGAACTGGAGATCAGTACAGGGACTTAGGTGACCAAGGGTGAGCCCAAACAGGGCTACACATCTTTGACAAAAGCACAGCATGAGGAAGAGCTGGTAATGGCACAAAGCCTCAGTTCAATAAAGCTGGAGAGATGAGTAAATCAAAAGAAACACTGATAAGTGCCAAAAATTCTAATGGGGCTTCTAGAGACCCCCTCCCCACAAAGGAGCAAATAACTTCATAACAGAGATGTCAATGAGTATCTGTTATATAAGTAGATAATAAAATGAATAAAAAATATTTTCCACAAGGAAATTAATATCCACAAGAAATGAAATAAGAAATTAAAAGTGATATTAAACTCTGGAGGAAAGAATTAGAAGACAAATAACTGAAAAGAGAAAGTGATAAACATTATTCAAGAAAAGGACTCTCTGAAAACTAGAATAAACCAAATAGAAATCAGTGACTCCAGGAGACAGCAAAATTTATGATAAGCAGATCAAGATTGAAAAAATTGGAAGAAAATATAAGATTTTTTTATCAAAATAACTGACTTGGAAAAGAAGTCAAAGAAAAGCAACGTAGGATCATCAGACTCACTAAGCACCATGGTTTGGGTTTTTGTTTTTTAAAGTATGGACATTACATTTCAAGAAATTATAAATGAAAACTGACCAGATCAGCTGACAATAAGTCAGAGCAAGAAGTATAACTGAACTTTATCCTACAAGTCCTTTACAAAAATCTAGAAAACATAATAGACTGAGTCCTGATTATGAAATCCAAGAAAAAAAATCATAGCGAGTCATTTTCAGCCTAGGTTCACATAGGGAGATAGAGTGGTCTTCAGGTACTGAGGATTAGTTTCAGTTTTTCTGGGTAAGTTATGCTTTGCTGTAAGCCCCTATCTTTTGCCTCCTGAATTATAGTTTTCTGGACTTTCTGCTTCCTTATACTGATGGTGGTGACATTATGCACAAATCTGACTAGTTCTTCATTACTTGAATTCTTTCTTTCTTGCTGCTTGTAGCCTTTCTTTCTTTGACCTGAAAAGTCTGGATTTGGGCTATTAACTTCCTGAGAGTTTCCATTTGGGGATTTCTTTCAAGTGGTGACCAGTAAATTCTTTATATTTCTACTAGTCTCATGGTCCTTAAATTTCTAAGAAATTTCTTTCAACATTTCTTGAAATATGATGTAAAAATGAAAATGGAACATGCTACTCATCTTCTGACAGAGAGGTGAGGAACTTAAAATATAGAAAGAAGCATACATTTTCAGACACGCCCAATGGAAAGTTTGTTTTGCTGGATTACTCAGCTGTGTATTGAGGACTTTATTTTTCAGGGTTTTAAAAAATTAGTATTTTCTCAATCATGCCATGCAGAAAAGACTAGTGAGAGAGACAAACTAATATTAAAAAAAGAGCAAAAACTAGCAGAGCTAGTAAGAAGTGGAGAATGACACTACTACATACATTTGGAAATAAAAAGTTGAGTTCTAGTGAGAAATAGATAGGTTCTCTGCTAAGGGAAATTATGAAGAGGTCTTTGAAGATTGTAGATTAAAAACACTCAGTTAGGGCAATGTCATTATTGACATAAGGACAAAAACATTGAAAGGGGGAGGAAGAAACTATCCTTTATCATAGAAAGATAATAATAGTAATAGCTAACACAATCAGTTCTGCTACAGTGTTTTGAAAACATGAATTTATTCCAACCCTAGTGATAGATTAGGGAACATTTTGAGCATAACATGAATTTTACATTTGCTTCTGCCTGATTTTTTTGGATTATAAACAGTAAAAAGAACTCAGAAAACCACCATTTCACAATAACTTGTAAGCTTGCAACCCACTTCCATCAGCAAACTTCAGGTCTTTGTCAGTGTGAAGTTCCATACTTGTTACATGTCTTCTGGTGCTGAAAGAGTTCTGGACGGATGAAACTTGGCCCATATTCCCCACCCTCTCCCCCTCCTCCCTTGGCTTCTGTCCTTAGCACAGAGTTGCAGCCTGCCCAATTTATTCATTCAGCCTGGGACACAGGTGGGCAGCAGCAGGAAGCAACAGACTACTACTTATTAGTCTATTACTTATCATTAGTCTATTATTACTTGTTAGTCTGCTACTACTTATTGTAGTATTTATGTATCTCTTAGCCATTTGACGTATAAAATGATACTGCTGATTCTATCAGTTTCCTCTTTTTATGTGTCACTGATGAAATTTTTAGGCATTGTAGCCATTTTCCTCATAAGCCCTGGAGTTTTCATTGCACAATTTCACATAGTCCTTTTGAGACTAATTTATATGAGAGAGAGACAGACAGACAGACAGACAGACAGACAGAGAGACAGAGAGACAGAGACATAGATATAGAAAGATATAGACATGAATGGGTATATAGTTAAGGATAGTTATAGATAGAAAGGGTTAGAGACATATGAATAGATATCAGGTTTACCAAGAACCTTATATATGTTATCCCATTTTCCTATTTGATCTCCATAACAATACTGTGAAATAAGTATGGTTATTATGCCCATTTTACAAAACAGGAAGACACTGAGACTGAGACTGTTTGAGGGATTTACCAAGGGTCACACCCATACCAAGTTTTTGAGGCAGGATTTTAACTTAGGTCTTCCTAACTCCAAGTCTAGCACTCTATACACTCACTACACAGTCTACCTGTTCCCAAAGATCAGAAGAATATTGTATGTTTCTCAAAAAGAAATTAAGATTACCTGAAGGAAACAGTTCTATAAGGGACCATGTTAGTGAATGGGTTTGAAAAGAACATGATGAAATTAAGTAATGGCATGTTAGTAGGCTTTTTGACATATGATGGAATAAGTGGAAAAACGGTGAATAGCAGAGGAACTAGTAACCACTAATAGATAGGGACAGTTATCTGGCCTTTCTGAATTGCTTACTATTTTGAAGCTATTTTTCTCCACTCCTAGGCAACTGAATGAAATGGAAATTTAATTTCCTAAAATCTTTCTATGAATCTTATTATGAGATGGATATGAGGAATTCAGAGAAACATGGGAAGACTCATATGAACTACTGTGAAGAAAGCAAAGCCAAAAAAAATATACACAGTAACTACAGAAATGAAGTTTTTAAAAAAGTGAAAAACAGATAAGCTCAGATTAAACGTAGTGACCAATCCTAGTCCTAGAAAACAAAGATAATGAAGTACTCTTCCCTCCTCTCAACAGAGAGCTAGAGGATTCAGGGTGTAGAATATTGTATACATGGTCACTTTTCCACCCTGTTCCTATATTGGTCAGTTTTGTTTAACAAGGATCAATTCTTTGGTGATTAGACAACATTGGGAAATACAAGTGGCATAAAAATGAAAAGATTTTTGTGTAATGGCTTATTATGTATGGTTCAAGAGAACTGATAGTAAAACATACTTTCCCTACTTTGGTAGAAAGGTGGTAGATAAACACTGTGAATTGTCACATGTACCATCATTCACTTGATATACCATTGCTACATCAGTTTGTTTTGCTTGACTCTCCTAATAATTGTTGTTACAGAGAAGGTAATGATGGTTATTGGGCTGTGGTAGTGATGTTTAAAAAAACAATAAAACATTTAAAAATCATTCTATAACTTTATTTTTTATTTTAAGATAATCAGATAATAGTAACATATTTATGAAACACATTGAACCTTGCAAAATATTTTCCTTGCAGCAACCCTGTGAGGTGGATTGCACAAACATTGCTATTCACATTTTACTGATTAGGAAACTGAAGGGTTAATTGTCTTCCACCATGTTTGAGTCTGAGGAAGAATTTGAATCCAGGTCTAGTTTGCTTCCTATTACACCATTCTACTCTATTAAAAAAAAGTTAAATAATAAGTCACAATAAACATACATCTGCAGTTATTTGCTATTGAGAAATAATTTCCACATACAAGCATCTGTAACAGCTTGTTAGTTGTTCCCTCTTTACCCCCCCCCTTGATATTTGTCAATTTATTCTGAAGAAATTTGTACATACATTTTTCCTTTCACATAGTCAGATCATGAATGCTGCTACTGTCCTATTCCTACTTCGTTTACTGCACATTACTTCAGGTCTTTCCAGATTAAGCTTTACTCAATATCATTTTTAATGGTCTTGTAGCATAGACCATTACAATGACTAAATTAAAATGCTAAACATTTAGGTTTCTATTTCTTTGGAAAAAAAGAGGAGGAGAATTGGGAGAAAGAGAAGAAAAGGGAGAAGGTGATTGTTTATGGAGCCTGGAGCCAGAACTGCATTAAAAATAAAAAAGTAGTCAACCAGAGCATTGTGAAAACAAGGACCCTGACATACACAGGAGGGCCTGCTATCACGGGTTTTTAGATCTGCATTTCTAAAAGGAGAGCAACTTTTGAGGGGTCAACAATCACTTCAATCAAGCACATGCAGCATTCACTTAGTTCAGGGGAAAAAGTCAGTATCTGAACTCCAGAGAAAATACAGAGAAATCAAAATCAACAGACAGTACTTCCAGTGCCTGACAGTAAGCAATACGTACATCACAAGTCAACAGACAATTGTCTGACCATATATACATAGTTCCCAGAGAGAAAGGCACCAACAGGTACACAAAGCTTCTTCCAAAAACTAAGTCCCAAAGTAAGACCTCACCTCAGAACACTTATACATTTTTCAGAGCCAGAGGGCATCACAACCCTTGAGAACCAGTGCCTCATTAGAAAATTAACAAAAAGTGTGGGCCTTCCTACAGATCTTCCCTAATCAAACCATGGGCTTGTCTGGGAGAATGCTGTAACATCTTAGCCAGAAAGGGCCAGGGTTTCACATTGCATCCTGGGCCATCTCCAGTTATCTTGATGAAGATCAGGCCACTGGATCCCCATGGCTCAGGAGAATAAAGTGAGGTTGGTGACCTTGTATGTCCCTCCCTCACTCTAATCAAAGTCAGCTACAAGTCATGTCATCATCCTGATGTCATGGTCCTCTTTGAGAACGAAGGACAAACACAACCTGTGAGTGAGTAGCATCTTTCCTCCTCCTTCTCCTCCTCAACAACCCTAATCATACTCCCCTTAATGGGCAGGCCCATTAATAGGTGGGGAAGATCTTCCTATTAAGAAGCAAAATTATATTAACAATAAGCAAAAGTTCGTTATCAATACAAGCATCTATCTTGCAATGACCCCCTCCTGGATTAGCACTGGAAAAGGAAAGCAAGCTTCTGAGGGCCTCCAAGTCAGAGACGGCATGAAGCCAGGCGCATATGGCATTACTGCTGCTTCTCTGTTATGTCTATTCTTTCCTGTGTCTAGCTGAAAGAGATGAAGTATGACTATTTTTATCTTTAGTTCAAAAGATCAAGAGAATGAGCCTCTTAAAATCTGGGAGCAGAGTCCATAGCAGTTTTTGCAGCCACCCAGTCCAGCAGGTAGGTCCCAAGGAACAAACTCTAGAACAAGTCCAATAATAGTTGACTTAACTAGTGGCTATGATGCATTTGGGTTTGAAGTTGTTGGGACGAGTGCTACGTAGAAACTGCACCATCTATACTTACCTTCCTGGAGGACAAAAGTGGTATAGGGGAGAACATGTCCCTCAGGTACTGAAGGAAAATGTATTTTTGTGCTGGTTATATTTTTAAATTAAATATCTCTTTGGACAAGCTAATAATGTTAATTGATGCAATGGAATTGAGGTGCCAATCACTGGCAGTTAACAATGGAGAAAACCCAACAGAAGGTATGCTCCCACAGATAGCATTAGAAAAAGACATCTCATCTCAACAGATGTACCCCTTAGAGGAGGAGTTAGTTAACTTACCTGGAAGACTGAGCCCAGAATCACTGTAACAGTAATGGAAGTCATTGGGTCAAAGGATATGATTGTTTTATTTTATATCACTTGTTGTGACTTATCAGATTGCATTTTTTAGATTTTTGCTGTTTGTTGTTAGTTGTTCAGTCATGTCCATTTCTTGGTCATTGCATTTCTTGGTAAAGACATTGGAGTAGCTTGTCATTTCTTTCTCCAGCATATCCCATTTTACAGAAGAGGAACTGAGAGTAAATAGGGGTTAGGTGACTTGCCCACAGTTGCATAAGTAGTAAATGTCTGAGGGCAGATTTGAACTTGACTCCAGGACTGATGCTTTATCCACTGCACCATATTTTTAGATATTTATACTTTGCTCTAGTCTTCATTTTCTCTTGTAACCATTAATAATTATTGCTTCATTTTCATGAATATAAAAATAACTAAAATAATACTTCTTCAAACATTATTCCTTCTCTCACCCCCTGGAAAGTAACCCACAATAATAAAAGTATTAAAATGGTTCCAAGATTTATCAGTGTGACATTTTTCATTAAATGTACATGGTCTAGAAATCCTTGTTATAGATTAAGTAATCAGGCCTACTTTAAAAAAAAATCCACAAAAATTCCACTTCATCTTCTTTGCAATTAAAGAGGGACATGAGGCAAGAGTTGGCATGTAAAGAAAGAAAAACAAATTATTAAGTCTGAAGGATTTCCTTCTCCATCCACTCATCCCTAATAACAAACCCAAACCCCACCAAAAGTCCACTAACTCATGTAACAGATGGTGGGGGGAACATGTATACTTTTATTAGTGGTATCTCAATTATTTAAAAAAAATACTTTCCTTAAGATTTTGTCTATTTATCTTTTAATTTTTTAAAAACAAAAATCACTACTCTCCCTCTCATTGTACCAACTTACCCCACGTTGTAGAAGAAGAAAAGAAAAGCCCTATTGCAAATTTGTATAGTCAAGTAAAACAAATTCCCACATTGATCTTGTCCAAAAATAATATGTTTCAGTTTACCCTGAGTCTATCACTTCTATACCAAGAAGTAGATTTCTTCATGAGTTCTCTGGAATAATAGTTGGTCATTGCGTTGATCAAAGTTCCTAAATCTATCAGAATTGTTTGGAGTTACAATATTGTTATCACTATATAGGCCATTCTTTTGTTTTTGCTCTCCTCACTCTAAATTAGTTCATAAAGTTTTCCCAGATTTCCCTGAAACTCTCTATCATTCCTTAAAACATAATAATATTCCATCACATTTATATAGAATAACTTATTCAGTCATTCCCCAATTGGTAAGCATCTTCTCAGTTTTGAATTCCTTCTTTCCCTTCTCCCATTTCCCTCCAATTTTCTTATTGAATGTGAAATACACCACTGATTTTGTGTATGTATGTTTCCCTCCTTTGACCAGTTTTTACTGATTTTACTCTCATATTTACCTTTTTTATTTTTCTCTTGACTCCAGTGTTTGTACTTCAGAGTTTCTCCAATCTCTAGTCTTTTCACTAGGACTTTTTAGAAGTCTTTTTCACTAGTACTGTATTCCATTAAAAGGTCCATTCCTACCCTGCCCCCCCCAAGCATTATATTCACTCTTTCTTATCTATAAACCCACATCTTTTACCATCATATTCCAAGGTCTCTATTTCTTTAGAGTGGTGGATCCTAAATAGAGTATGATCCTGACTGTGACTCCCTAGTACTTAAAATCTTTCTTTCTGACTGCATGTTTGTATTGATAATGCATTTTTTGTTGCTTTAGTATAATCAAGAGCCTCTGATTGAATAATGTTAAAATTAAAGAAGATCTTCCCTACCCATTAGTGGGCTGGGGAAGATATGTAGGAAGGCCCACATCTTTTGTTAAATTTCTAATGAGTCACTGGTTCTCAAGGGTTGTGATGCCCTCTGGTTCTAAAAAATGTATTAATACTCTGAGGGTGAGGTTTTACTTTGAGGCTTACTGATTGGAAGTGTTTGTTTGGCCAGAGGAGGCTCTGGGGAGCTGCTAAGGAACCCCCCAGCTTTGAAAACCTAGATGTTGGTGCTTTCCTCTCTGGTAATTATGTATGTATGGTGAGACATTATCTGTTGATCTGTGATGTATGTGAGACAGTTGGAAGCCTGTCTGTTGATTTTGATTCCTCTGTATTTTCTCTGAAGTTCAGGGTGCTGATTTTTTCCCCTGAGCTAAGCGAATGATATATATGCTTAACTAAAGTGATTGTTGACCCCTCAAAGGTTGCTTTCCTTTGAGAAAAGCAGATCTAAGAACCTGTGATAGCAGGTCCTCCTGTGCATGTCAGAATCCTTGCTTTTACAGTGTTATATTTTTTTTTTCCTTTGACCTGGAAGGTTTGGATTTTGGTTATGATATTCCAGGAAGATTTCAAGTACTAGGGAGCCACAGTCAGGATCATACTCTATTTAGGATCCACCACCTGATCTCTGCAAGTTCCTGATCTAGATTTTGATCTGAGAAACATACCTGTGGGTTTCCCCTAGTTAGAGTTTCAGTAGACCTCTGCTGAATTCAGATAAAGTCAGCCATCTGGAAAGTTTTGTAGGTTCCTTTTTAATCTAAGATTTCTGCCCTGGTTATTCTAGTACAAGCTTTATACTGAACCAGAGGCTGGAACTGAGATCCTGCTCTGCTATTTGGGTGAGAACCACACAACTGCTACTTTCTTCTGAAGTTGTTTTCTGCTTGTACATATTCTAGGACTCACAATCATTCTTCTGGACTGCCTGTCTTGGGCACAGGTCCCCTTCTCAATCAGCTCTGCATCTGTGACTCAGTACTGGGTAGTAAGTAACACAACTCCCAGTTGTCACTGATTCCTTCATCCTGCACAAAATCTATGCTAGATGTGTGACATCTTCATGCTCTGGTACACATTCTTTTCCTACTCTAGAATACTTCACATGTTCATTTCTGAATATTTTCAGCCCCTCCATGTCCATAGACCAATTTGTTTCCCTATGCTAACCTGGAATGGAAAAGGGATTCACTGTGATATTTTCTTTTATTTCTTGATCAGAACTTGTTCTGGTGCATTTTCTAGATTTGTTTGAAGGAATTATGGAATAGAGCTTGACAGTACTTATACTACTTCACTATCTTGGTTCCAAGTATCTTCAGTTTCCAAGAGATATGTATGTATTCATTATAATCATAAAGTGAATTTACAGAATTTCATAAGGATGTCATAATTTCATAAGAATTTCATATTATTATGTTAAAGTTTATATCTTTTATGTAAAATATTTTCCAGATATTTGAACATCTAAAGAGAAATGTGATATTTTGAGTTTATGCATTTTATTTTGTTTATTATTCATTTATTTATTGAATGAATTATTTTGGGATATATATCTAGAGAATCAGGAGTAGATCCTGGAGGATTGAACTTGGCTATTCTGGGTATTTTGTCAAAAATGGAAATTCTGGGAGGAATTTACAAAATGAAGGAGGTGGCTGCCTGGGGAGAGGGATCTCCCAGGGTGAGAAGTCTAATGGGACATGGTGGAGAAGTACAGAATCAGAAATGAAGCCAGGAGAGAAATGAAAGAGATAGCATGGCTGGGTCTATACCTGGATGGTAAGGATGGTAAGGAAGGGATGCCTAGTATGGAAACTTCTTCCACCAATTTAGATGAGCAGTTCTTCTCTAAGTTTTAGAGAGATGCCTAAAACATGAACAAGTGAATGACTTATGCAAGGTCACAGAACTAGTATATGTCAGAGGCAAGAATTGAACCTAGGTCTTTCTAACTGCCCACTACACAAATCTAATTATCTAGGAATGCTCCTGTCAGGGAGATTTTGAAAATATGAAAATATACTTTATTTTTGTCACTTTAAGTTACTTTATTAGCTAGTGGTTAGAATATATTCCATGCAGACACTATTCTTAATAAACATTCAATGGTTGTTATATGGGGAAGAATGTAAGAATTAAAAAATGAGGATATGAAATGGGAACTAGCACTAAAATCTGTAAGAGAAATATGCTTTCAAATGAGGTGTCATGGGACTTCAATAATTTCACAAATGGTCATCACAGATGTCGAGAGATAAAATGGATATAGCAGACACCTGGCAGGAAGTCTCTAGTTTTTCCACTCATCTTTATTTTGGGTCCCCCCTCTACTCCTCCTTGGAAAATAGGTATAGGCAGGACTTTGGACAGCTCAGCTGTTAATCTCTTTCTTCCTGAGGTTCACTCTTCTGTTGAGAACAGGAAGGACTTTGCTTCTAAAATTATTTTGAGACAGTATTTAGTCATGGCAGTTGTGATATAGAGGAAGAAGCACTAGATGGGGAGTCAAAGGACTCCTTGGATAAGTCATTTAAATTCTCTGGGCCTCAGTTTCCTTATGTAGGTTACAGCCTCACTAATTTTAAACCTCAGTAGCAACATAAAGGTCCCTAAGATCCACTTGGTTCCCTTCTCTTTGGCTTTAGGGAGTTTATTTTAGATGAAAAGTTCTGAGTTCAGTCACAATCACTTCAAGCCCTCATTTAGGAAAAATTCCTAACACCTAAGAAGGAGTTGGGCTCTTTGTCTTTCAATCAGATCTACCTAGAAGTAAACCCTGGTCACTTTATAATTGAGAAAAACAATTGGGTAATGAGAGAAATGATTATTAAATAACTAATTGTTAATATTGGGGAGACACAGTTTTTTTTTTTCCTTTCTGAAACCTTATTAGACCAAGCCAGCATCTTAAGAACATTGCTGATAATAAGATTGGATTAATTTTCTCCTTAATCTTGTTCAGATAGCACACAGATGGGATAGCCCATCTTATTCTTTCATTCTTATATTTGATTGCCCAAGACTAGGAGTAGTTTGCAAGTAAATGACCTGATCAAAGTCATGGTCCCCCCAGGCCCTCATTAGAATAGGTCCTTCTCTCATAATATTCATTCTTCCATTACTTGTGAACCAATCAAAGTGGATTCCCACCCTTAGGAACATCCATTCTTCCAAAGGTATTGTGTTTTGAGTGGGTTCCATGAGGGTTCTTTGACCTTCAAGAGTGTCACTGATCCCTTTAATTAATTGTTGCTAGCGTGATTAATAAAATGACTACCTAGAAATTACATCTCTTGTACTTTTTAAATATTACAGTAATGAAATATAAGATTACATCATCATGCCTGTGGATAGACAAAAATCAGGAGGAAAAGCTAGGGAAAGAGCTGACCTTTTCTTGGGACTTCCCTCAGTCCGGATCTTTTAGAGATGCCCATAGAGTTAATGGCACTATTCAGTATGTCCATTCTCTGATATAGTTTAGTCCTCCCTTTGGCCCATTCTTGCTCTAACCTCTTGCATCAAAATACTAAGGATTTCTTTTCCTTATAATCATATGAAAAAATGCTCTAAATCACTATTGATTAGAGATGCAAATCAAAACAACCCTGAGGTACCACATCACACCTATCAGATTGGCTAACATGACAAAACAAGAAGATGATAAATGTTGGAGAAGATGTGGGAGAGTCAGAACACTAATTCATTGTTGGTGGAGCTGTGAGCTGAACCAACTATTCTGGAGAGCAATTTGGAACCATATCCAAAGGGCTACAAAACTCTGCATACCCTTTGACCCAGCAATATCACTTCTGGGACTCTATCCCAAAGAGATCATAGAAATGAGGAAGGGTCCTACATGTACAAAAATATTTATAGCAGTTCTTTTTATGGTGGCCAAAAACTGGAAATCAAGGGGATGCCCATCAATTGGGGAATGGCTGAACAAGTTGTGGTATATGAATGTAATGGAATACTATTGTGCTATCAGAATGATGAACAAGAAGACTTCAGAGAAGCCTGGAAAGACTTATATGAACTGATACTGAGTGAAAGGAGCAGAACCAGGAAAACTTTGTACACAGCAACAACCACAGTGTGCAAGGAATTTTTCTGGTAGACTGAGTACTTCATTGCAATGCAAGAACTTAAAAAATTTCCAATGGACTCGAGGCAAAATGCCTTCCACAGCAGACCATTTTCTTTTGTATTATGTTTTGTCTTGTTTTATGATTTCTATCATTCATTTTAATTCTTCTATTCAACATGCATTTAATGGAATGTATATGTAGAACCTATATAAGATTGTGTGCTGTCTCAGGGAGGGTGTAGGGAAGGGGGGATGAGAGGGAGGGAGGGAGAAAAAATCTAAGATATATGGAAATGATTATTGAACACTGAAAAGAAAATAATTTAACTTTGAAAAAAGAGTTTCTTTTCTTTTCTATTCTGAAATAGCTTTTACCTTTTAATAAGGGTTTGGTGAATTTAGAAAATACTATTACTTCTGTTAAAATGGTATCATCCTTGTGGAACATGCTGTGGACCTGTTTCTAGAAGACTGGAAGACATTCTTCATTCCCCTATCACATGGTTGGGAGTGACCTTTATCCACTGGGAGGGACTGAAGGCCTCCTCCTTTTCTCTCTCCCCTCTTACTTAGGTCATGTGACCCAAGAAAATGGGCCTGGATCTTCAGCCTTTCCATTTGTTCTTTATTGATCCACATGCAGGGAGTGAATTCTCCAATCTAGTCTGAGAGCTCTAGCCATAGGGATCCAGGAGTCAAGGAATCCAGTTAGAGATTGTAGCCAACTTAGCAGTAAGGGGACTTCAGTCCACCATAATCTACACTGTCAGTTTTGGACTTGAACTTGTTGGGACTAATTGCATGTAGGAAGTTGACTGAACTGTGAGCCAAATCCCCACCAACCAAGGTGGTATAGGAAGGATTATGCCATTGAAGTATCGAAGGAAATATTATATTTCTTCTTGCTATATCTGTGAAGTAAATATTACTTTATAAAAGCTACCTGATATTAAGAAGTTAACTATAATTAGAGAATTTTCAAACTGGAGGTGGTGGTGAGGGAGAAGACCCAGGTAATGGGGGCTTAAAATAATGACAGAGAAGAGATGCTACCCAACCCTCTTAAGGTGCTGAAGAACCTATACAAAATATAACAATCCTGGCCCTGAGAGAGGAGGACCAGAGTTAAATCATGTTACACTTTGAGTCTGACTCCATATCTCACACAGTAGCTTTGATTCATTCAGGGAGCTGTCTAGGTCCTGTTCACACTCAGTTCTGATTCTTTGATTCAATCAAAATGTGTTATCATCTAGTCAAGGTGCTAGAGCCAAATGGGGAAATTGCAACCCCATCCTTCCCCATTCTTACACTCTCCCTGTCCCTACCCCTCATCCCCAGCTTTAATATTTCCTATTCAAGTGAAATCTACTGGAGTTTGTTGGCAAAGATCAAACACTGAATAATGCTGTACGTAGGGACTCAATAAGGTTTTACCTGATTTAAAGAAAAGATATCACAATCAAATCCAGTGATTTAACAGTTTTCCATTTTGATAAGATTTAAATTCCTTTTGCTTAGAAAAAAAATCTCTGCTCCCAGCTCTAACTTCAAGATAGAGATAGTTTTCTCTGCATTCTCTCTTTATAAGTTAAGGAAGAAATATAACACCCAGGATCTTAAGCAACCTAGACCTTCCTTTCAAGGTGGCCAGTTCAGATTTTGCTGGTGATAATTATATTCTCATGATGTTAGTAAGCTATACAAAATAATCAGAATAAGATGCTAACAAATTCGGCATAGTTTCAAATTTATATATGTGATACTAATCCAAAACAAATTTACAAAGAGCAGAAACTCCATCCTTACATCTGCAAATGAGAATGTCATTCTAGATAAATTCTAAAACTCCTTTCTATCTAAATTATGTTTAGATAACTAAAATTTTCATCAAAAGACAATTCTCTCTAAATATCTAGACTTTAGAACTTAAATCCTGGAATGCTGTCATATAGGTAAAAACTATAGAAATCTCTGAACATAACAAGACTGCAATAATTGGTCTAATTTCTTTCAAAGAACAGACTATGACATGCCTTCAAACCTGTCATTTTCTCCTTGATATAATATTATAACCCTATTTTTATTCAACAGCATCTAATTCTTACTCTTTCACCTTCATGCCTTTGTAGTCATGAAATCTTCTAGCCCAAATGGACAACAGCACACCTATTTGGGTCTAGAGTATTTATTGCTATACTACCTCCAGAAGCAATATGTTGATATGATTGTCTATGAACCAGGAAGAGCTAAATTTAACTTCTACCTCTAACACCCTCCAGTTCTCTCACTATAAGCAAGTCACTAAACCTTTCTAATCCTTAGTTTCCTCATCCATAAAATGGGGGTGAAGATAACTATAGTATTAATTTCACAGGATTGTTGTTGGAATCAACTGTGATTCTTCATGTAAGCTGTGTTGTGAGCTTTGAAGTATTATAAATGTCAGTTATTATTGCTACTTTTTATATAACCCTGTATCAAGTTAGGGTACCTTTCTGAGTACAGTAAACAATATAGCTGTTTATTTTTAGTTGTAACAAGAGTGTCTCAGGGAGTTCTTACAGGAAATGCATGATGCAATATGAAATTCCATGGGTTGGAATGAAATATCTCGTTAAGTTACTTGAACAGGGTCACACAAATAGTAACTGTTCGAAGCAGGATTCAAACTTGTTTTCCTGCCTCCAAATATAGCACTCTATCCACGTAACACCTAACAGACATAGAGAGGTCTGTTGTCTTCCATGTATATAATATAAATGTACACATACACACACATATGTGTGTATACATATGCATATATGTGGAATAAAATTGAAATTACCAATGGAGACAAATGATACTGTCAGAAGGAGCCTAGAAAGTTTTGTCAATGATTATGTAATCTTGTGAAAGAAACCAAAGACCATGGGGGCATAGATTATATTTTTCTTAGTTGCCCTTTGAAGGGAAGGGATACTGAAGAGAAAAGCTAATTTGGGAAGTGATGAGCTGACTAAGAAGGTGGTGTCTGAGAACAGGATTTAGATTTCTAGACTAGGGCTTAAAATATAGGCATGATAGATTCCTGGCTAGAGATGAAAATGTACTTTGAAAAGTACAACTGAGCATACAGAAAGCATTAGCTTATTTAGAGTTCAGACTAGAGGCTCAAATGTTTTTCTCCAATAACAGGAAGATAGAACTAGGAAGTCTTCACTTAAGCAGGAACCAATACAAAATCCTCATTTTTGTACTAACTAAACAATTCTCTAACAAGGACCACTGAAAATTCAAGAAAAGAAAGAAAACCTAAGAATTTCAGCAATTATAAGACAAATTTAACCACGTTTTAAGATCTCATTGAGATAAGAAGAAAATAGTACCATAATGGAGATTAAGAATGTCATGCCTGTAAAACTATGAACTCCATTTAGAAAAATGTATTATAAATAAGTGAAGAATGGCTTAATTAATTAAAAAGTAGTTTACCACCAAAAAATGCTTCTTTTGGAAACTATCTAGGACAGAAAATTGTCTCTGAAGATACACTTCTACCTCAGAAACTGGAGTAAGGTTTGAGATGTCTAATGATGTTAAGCTTAATTTCCCAGCTAACAGTATAACTGTAGAATTAGGAACATAGTTGGAACCACAGAGCAACCTTTAAAATTGAGCAATTTAAAATATAGATTTAAATCATGCTTGATAAATTAATTGTGGACAATTACGATCGATGTCATTGTTGATCTGTGTTCCAGATAGAAATTATTGAATGCAACCAGGATAGGATCCCAGCATCCCTTTATGTATTGCCATTCCTAATTAGAATATAAGCTCTTTAAGGACTGAGAATAGTTTGCTTGTTTTTCTATCTACAATCATTAGTACAATTCCTGGTACAGAGTAAGCACTTAACAAATGTCTGTTTGCCCATCTGTCTATCTAGCTAGCTATTCACTGGATTAATGTTGTCAGATTGATTGCAATACTTTTTTTAAATTTTAGGTCATAAGATTATTTTATATTGGTACTATGCTTGTAAGCTCTAGAGTGAATTGGGCTTAAGGCTTGGTCTTTGAGCAAAAAATCTAGCCAGTGAAAGGAAAAAGAGGCAGCTTTTGGCCATTGACGTGTACCTTCTCCTGGGCAGAGCACACTAGGCAAGGAGAAAAAAGAAAGGAGAGCACAGCAGAGGAAAGGAGAGCAGAGGAGAGGAAAGGAGAGGAGAAGAGCTGCTATTCACTCACAGGTTGTTTGTCCTTCATTCTCAAAGTGGACCATGACATCAAGATGATGACATAACTTATAGTTGACACTGATTTGCGTGAAGGAGGGATGTGCAAAGTCACCAACCTCACTTTCTCCTCCGGAGCCATCTGGGTCCAGTGGCCAGATATGCATCAGGACAACTGGAGATGGCCCAGGATGCAATGGGAGGTTCTGGCCATTTTAAGCTAAGGTCTTATCAGATTCTCACTTTGAGTGAGATACACCCATTCAATGCTCCTATATTGGACAATAGATCCTCACCCTCCTACCACAGAGTGAATGTAAATACTAAATAGTAACTGTTTCTTTTTTACCCAGGAACCCTGAGGGTCTTCTCCTCCCAGTTTGATTTTTTTTTTATTAAAGGAGTCATCCGTTTAATAACCACTTAAAGAACCTATTCATTGAAAGGGTGTATCTCACTCAAAATGAGAATCTGATAAGAACTTAGCTTAAAATGACCAGAGTCTCCCATTGCATCCTGGGTCATCTCTAGTCTTCCTGATGAATACCAGGCCACTGGACCCAGATGGCTCAGGAGAAGAAAGTGAGGCTGGTGACCTTGCATAGCCCTCCCTCACTCAAATCAAAGTCAACTCAAGTCATGTCATATCTTGATGTTATGGTTCTCCTCGAGAAAGAAGGACAAACACAACAACAATACTCATAAAATTCTTATAATTTTGGAAAATGTACAGAAGTCTTGTTAATATTTTGGAATGAAACTTAGAATATGATGCATGTGATACATTAGAAAGTTGGAGCTTCTTTGATTTGAAGACTAAGATTAATTTCAAAATAGAGTAATCGCAAAGACATTTGTCTGGGAGACATAGTATTCTCCCTCTGGTTAATGATTATCTTAAATATTTACATTTATTCATTTTGCATGCAAGCTAATTTGGCATAAACTGCAGAAATAGCAAAAGAAGGGATCCTACTAAATCCCTTCCATGACACAGATAATAGTTTTAATATTTAATCCGTGATAAATTAGAACAGGAAAACAATAGATCTGATTCCTAATGAGCACTGATACAAAAATTTTAAATAAAATATCAGCCAAGAGTGTAAAACAACACATCACAAATATTATACACATGTTAGATTGATAATAGGAGTACAGAATTGGTTCAATATGAAGAAAACTATAATTAACCGTATTAATAACAAAATTAACAAAAATCATGTGATGATACCAACAGATGCAGAAAAGGCTTTTTGATAAAATATAGAATCCATTTCTGTTTAAAATGCTAGAAAACATACAAATAAATGGTCATCTCTTTAATACATAAAACCAACAAAATCTTTTCCAATAAAATAGAGTGAAACACAAATATATATTGTCAATATTTCTATTTAATATCCTACTACAAATGCCAGTAATAAGACAAGAAAAAGAAATTGAGAGAGAATAAGCTTAGGTAAAGAAGAAGCAAAATTATCCATTTTTAAGATGTACTTTAAAAGTATGTTTTTAAAGAAACCTAGAGAATTAATTAAAAATTAATTCAAACAATTTGCTTGAGTGAATTTGAAGGCCATAAAACAAATCATTAGCATTTTAAGTCATACCAACAAAACCCAATAGGAAAAGACAGAAAGTGAAATTTCATTGAAAGTAACTATAGAATATGGAAATACTTGGAAGTCTGTCAATCAAGATATGTATAAGAACTATGTAACTACAACTACAAACCAATGCATACAGAAATGAAGATAGATCTAAATATTTGGAAAAATATTAATTGGGGTAGAAAGATACAATAGAACAAAAATAACAATACTCCCTAAATTAATTTACTTATTCAATGCCATTCCAATTATACTACCCAACAGATTACAAAACTAGAAAAAAAAATGAAATATGTATGGAGGCAAAAAAAAGATCAAATACATTAAAGGAAATAATGAAAAGAGGTGGAAATAAAAGGAGTCTAGCAGTATCAAATCTTAAAGCTATGCTACTAAGTAGTAATTCTCAAAACAATTTGGTACTGCTTAAAAAATAAAGAGACACAGCAGATCAGATCAGGTACACAATATACAGAAACAAATGTATCTACTACCCTAGCATTTAATAAATGCAATCATTCCACTTATTGGAATAAGGACTCACTATTTGGCAAAAAAACTGACATGAAAATTGGTCAGGAAAAATGAGTAGAACCAGGAGAAATAATCATGTAATAACAACACTGTAAGGGCAAGGGCTTTAAATACTATAAGAACTGTGATCAGTTACAATGACTATTCATGATTCTAGAGGATCAATGATGAAATATACTATCTACCTCCTCAAAGTAATAGATTTAGGGTACAGAATAACACATGTCTATGTATGCATGTATGTATGTGTACAAGTATATGTATATATGTGCATGTGTGTATATGTGTATGTAGCAAATGAGGATGTTTTGCTTGATTATGCATATTTGTTAAAAGAAAGAGTTTTCTTTTTTTTTAATAGAAAGATGGAAGATAGGAAAGGGAGAGAAAAAGAAATTTCTATCAAGTAAAATTTAACATTAGAGGAAGATGCTATAGATGTGGAATATTATCTGTCCTTTCAGATGAGGTCACTATATTGTTATTTTTACTTAATTATTTTACTTTGTTACAGGAGACCTCTCATGGGGGTGGGAAGGTTAATCTGTAAATGTAATGTCAAAAAAGGTCCACCAGTAAAACTTTAAAAAATCAACAGTACGACTTTGAAAAATTATAAATCCTATTAGAAAACATAAGGTGAATGCAGTAAAAGTTCAAAAGGACTAGGAAAACTAGGAATCAAAATACGAAATAGGGAGTCTATACCATTTAAAAATGATTTTGTGATTTTTTTGGTGTGATTTTTGCTAGAAATCTCAACAACACTGCTGTAGCCTATTGAGTTAGGTTTTATTGAGTTATCTTTAAGATTATTAACTTTTTTCAATTGATGTTTTATAATAGGTCCTGGTCTAGCTCCTGGCAATTTAAACAACTTGGGAATCCCTTCTGACTTCTGACTATGGAGTTATTACTCTAGGTTCTCAACTTGGAAATGTAGCAACTCACAATGCATCTTCCAGACCTATAGCCCTGTTAAGGGAATCCAAGTCCTGACAATGGGCCCTGTGATCATAAATCATCACATTATAATGAGTGGATGATCAAGTCCCTGAGAGAGCTTAGTTTATTATATGTATCCCTAGAATAATGCCAAATAATAGGTATGGAATAGGAAAATAGTGGACTTTTTGGCCTTTGAAACCATCTGTACCATGCACAAAAGTTAGAGATGAGAATATAGTTGAGATGCATGATGAGATGTGAGTTGAACAAAGAATAGGAAGTATATTGTCCAGATGAGTTATCACTGACTTGCAGAAGCCAAGATGGCAGAGTAAGCAACGAATTGCTGTAGCTCTTCCATATTTATCTCCAAACAGTCATTAAGTAGCATCCCAGAACAAATCCTAGAACAGTGGAGCTAGAGAAAAAATGGGGTGGAGAGGTCTTTTAGCCCAGGAGACTTGGAAGATTGGCAAGAAAGGTCTGTCTCACTCTGGTAAAAGAGGAGCACATTCCAAGGCAGGAAGAATCGCAGCAAGCCCCACTTCAGTGAATCAGAAGGAGATCCTGAGCTCCATTGTTGGTGAATCAGGTGAATGCCAACACCAGGACCTTCCATGTGTCTTAGCATAGCCAGGAGAACTGACAGACCCCAGCTCCAAAATCCAACATGTACTTCACTCAGCACAGCCCAAGGAAAATAGGCATCCTCCAAGGGCCAGACCTCCATGTGCTTCAGTGTTGCCCCTGGGGAATGCAAAAAAACTCCACAGGGCCTCACACATGTCAGACACCACTCCTGGGATCCCAGCTCAGCACCAGGTAAGCTGCAGGACCCTTGTGATCTCCAGGATCACTAGCCACCCTACACTCCCAGCCCCTTGCCAGAGCATCAGACATGAGGTTTCCCCAGTGGCCCTCGGGGCAACATGAATGAACCACCAGGTTAACAGCCAGGGACTACAGCTACTGGCACAAGAAGCCTGAGACAGTGTCACTTCTGCTCTGGGAGCAGAGATCAATTTAAAAGAAAGGAAAAAGGCTCAAAAAAGGATGAACGAACAACAACCAAAAAAAGAATTTGACCTTAGAAAGACATGGTGACAGGGAAGGCCAAGACACAAACTCAGAGAAAGACATCAATGTTCGATGAGGTACAACTGTATTAGATGCAGAATATCCGTAATAATAGCTATGGGAATCAGACTAACTACTGTCCAACTGACTTGCAAAATAATATTACCTTTAAATTCCAATTGCTGTAAATTGAACCACTTTGATGTTAAGCTTGCAACAGTTTTATTAACTTTCAGTCTTCTGGCTACTGTACTAAACTGATTTATGTTTGAATATTGGGCTTTTACCACCATCTACAGCATTGCTTTCTGTATTCCACCTGATGTAACCTGCCATATATTCAAGGCAATGCTTCAACCCTTTTATGCTACTTGGTATAGGTGATGAGAAAATGACAATGGTTCCATTTCTTAATCAATTTTGGTTTGTAATTAGTTCTTTTTGTAGTTGATTTTATTCTGTATTTCATATAACTGCCTGTCTCTTTCTTTGTCTGAGTTAAGAAGTTCAGAAGTTCAGCATTCCTTTCTGCAATAAACTGTCTCTTAAATCACCTTAATTCAAAGAAATATATTATCTCTATACATCTTACTGTCCATGCACAATTTAAGGGAGACCAGTAATCTTACTAAAGAGCCTTGCATACCCACATACAATTAAGGGAGATATGTTATCTCCCTAACAAGCCTTGCAAGATACAGTTGGGTGCCAGGAAGTTTGTTATCTCTGTTCCATTAACAATCCCTACAGGATGCAGATGGGCTCTATAAATCAATCAACATGTCAAAAAGGGATTGTTACCAGCTCCACATTCCCTGAGTAAATGATGTTGTCTCCCACATCTATGATGCTACCAATCATATCGTTTTCTTTAGGCTTTGTAACCAATCATAAATGCTTTCCTGCCTAAGAAGTTCCACCTATGAAGTCCTGTTCTTTGTTCATGTTTCTCAGAAAAATTATAAAAAGGTGAACTTACCTCAACTGGTGGTCTTAGCTTTTCTGAGGAAGCTAAGATCCTATTTACTGGTAAATTTTTACTTTACTAATAAAATGATTGTGCTTAGAACTGGGAGCCTGGACTCCAAAGCACCCTTTTAGGGCAGCCCCTCCCCCTAAACAGTTGGCAAAACTTTCGTGGGGCTGGGGTGCACTTCTCCACAGAGCACTGTGGTGGAGATCCAACTTTCCACTCAAACCCACCCTCTCGGAGCAAAATTAGGCAGGAGAAAGTTCCAAATTTACTTGTTTCTTTTGGTATGTATTTAGTGTGTTTGTTTGGAGATAATTAGTCAAGAAACCCAGGAAATCCCCTTACAAGACTTAAACCTTTAGAGAAAGTTTTTCTTTTTTTTCAAGAGGAGCTCTCACAAGCCAGAAATACTTCTATTATGGAAGCTTATGTCACTGGACCTAACAACTGGAGTAAATTTCACGAGACAGTACAGGAGACGAAATTCCTAACCATTTTTTTGTGATAAATTGTGCAAAAATGCTGAGAGATATGCAGGGTTAGACCCACTTGAGCCACAAAATGCACATATCATTAACACACACTTTGTTAATCATTGCTGGAAATATGAAAACATTTCCATAAAAGAAGCTTAGGAAGGCATGAAATGCCTGTAGGTCAACTTAAGAGCATTGCCCTATATGTTTATGAAGGAAAGGATAAGGAAGTTAAAAGGATAAGAAAAAAGAAAAACCTGAGGTACAGGAACAAACCATCCTTGCTCCTGTACAGGCTATTTTGGAGGCTGCTGTACAAGCTATTTCACAGGCCATATCAAGAACTCACAAATCACACAAGTGATTTTACTGTAGCAAGAAGGGTCATATTGTCCAATACTGTAAAAAGAAACAGTAGGACCTCAGAAGTGGACAGAAGAATAACCATAGAGGTTCCCAGGGTAATTCGGTTCCATGAAGGTATGGGAGAGGAGTAGGGATTGTGGATTCCAAAGAGAACTCTTGTTTTTCCTCAACCTGACGTCCTGGCCCCAGTTATTGTGGTCTATTCCTCTCTCCAAAATGGCAAATCTCATGTCACCCTCTATGATTGTTTACTAGATACCAGGGCCTCTCATTTGGTTTAAATGATTAAACAGATTCCAACTGTACCTCTGCTGGGTCTTTAAGTGTTGTTGGGGTCTCACGAAAATCTTAGAAAATTCCTAGATTGTCTCATCACACAATATACGTTGCTCTCCTTTGTGCTGAACACTCTTTACTCCTCATGTCAAATTGGGGCAAGATCTCCTGTGCAAGCTTAGAGCTACTACTTTCTGTTCTCCTGGTGATACTCAGTCCTTGCAAATACTCAAGGACTCCTTCTTGTCCTCCATTTTCATTCAGAATGACCCAGAGACAGTTGGAGATGCATTTAGCAGCCCATGTGGTGGGCTCCCCATGGGCCTCTTCATCAGTTAGGGGAAGCCCTCCACAATCTACTTCTCAGTACCCTTTACCTAGGGAAGCTATTGAGGGTGTTTCACCCATCATTGACTCGAAGGGATCAAAGTATTATTGTGCCTTGCAAATTGCCTTGCAGTGCACCACTACTTCCTGTTAAGAACCTAAACCAGGTCCAGATGGCAAGCCTGTTTATCATGTTGCACAAGATTTGCACGCTATTAATACTTATGTTATCCCTAGGCAACCAGTGATGCCCAAACCTGCTACTATCATTTCCTCAGTTCCTTATGAGGCTACCTATTTTATGGTGATAGATCTTTGCTCAGCATTTTTTACAATCCCTGTTTACCCAGAAACCCAATACTTGTTTGCCTGTACCTAGAAAAACACACAATGGTGGTGGACTCTGCCTCAAGGGTATGTAGAAAGTCATTTTTGTCACATTTTACAACAGAATTTAGCATCTATCCCTTTCAAGGGCTCCTTTCTGAACCAATATGTTGAGGACTTTCTCCTAGTAGCCCCCAATGCTGAAATGTGCCAAGAAAATAGTGATCATCTCCTGTTAATAGCTTCACCAAGGGGGTCTTAAAGACTCTAAGTTGAAAGTCTAGTCCAGGGGTGAGGAACCTGTGGCCATGAGTGCAACACTTTGACTAAACCCAAACTTCACAGAATATATCCCCTTAATAAAAGGATTTGTTCTGTGAAATTTAGATTCAGTCAAAAGGCAGTGGTCTAGTGGTACCTTCTACAGCTGGAATATCTGGTATTCATTTTGGTTGCTGGGATTCATTCTATTTCCTCTAAACACATTTAGGCCATCCATCAGCTTACTGCACCCACTACCAAGAAACAGTTGCATGCCATCCTTAGAGCAGCCAGGTTCTACAGACAATGGATTCCTTTACACACTGAGGTAACTTCTGTTACTCTGAGAGACCTCTTGTCTCTCTGACTAAAGACTGTTCCCAGACCTTTGCAGCTTAATTACCAATACCTTTCCATCTTATCAGACCTCAAAACAAAAACTAAAAAAAAAACCCGTTATCAGCACCATCACTGGGACTCCCAAATTATAGTAATTCCTTCTCTTTTTGTACATGAACAAGTGACCAGATATTCATCAGGATGACTAGAGATGACACAGGATGCACTAGGAGACTTTGGGTCCTTTAGGCCAACGCCTTTGCAGGTAGTCACTTAGGGTGAGGCAACACCCATTCATTGAATAGGCCGGTTTTAGAAGTAGCCAGGGCTTGTGGGAAACAACAACAGTTATTATTGAAAATCACTCTAAAGCTAAGAGGGTCAAGAGGAGCCCTCAGGTAGGGAGTGCAGTAGGTTTAAGGTTTGGGGAGAGGACAGGACAGGACAGGACAGAACAAGAGAAATGGGAGGGAAGGGAAGGGAAAGGAAGTGATATACTATTGGCCATACTATTTTCTCTTTTTTTTTCTCTTGGTTTTTCTCTTTTGTTCTGATTCTTCTTTCACAACATGACTAATGTGGAAATATGTTTAATATGATGTGTACATGTATAACCTATATCAAGATTGCATGCCATCTTGGGGAGGGTGGAGGAAGAGGGGAAAGAATTAAGAACTCACCATCTTATAAAATTGAATGTTGAAAGTTAAAAATAAATTAATCAATAAAAAAAATAAAGCCTTGATTGGCAAATTGTGACAAACCTAAAGCAGCCTGATGTCCTTCTTCTAGCTTTATTCTATCTGCAAAACAGACAAAGGGAAGAACTACATATATCTCCTTTTGAAATGCTTTTTGGGCACTCTCCTATCCAAACAAAACCTTTTCCCCACTGTACACAGCCTTCCTAGGAGGAGATACTTTTTATTGATTCCTGTATACAGAAGCTATGAAACAGACTGAAAGAACTTCACGATATAGGAGCTGCAGTACACAATGGGACTCAAGCAGCTTGGGAAGGACCCTTCCAGCCCATTCCACATGCTCACTCCTTTAGCAAACGATTAAGCCCCTACTGCTTAAAGCATCTTGATTGGGCAGCACACTAGGGGCAAAAAAGAGCAAAGATCAAAAAGCAAAGAAACAACTGCCGGAAGGTAGAGTGAGAAATAGAATCCTAACCTAGGTCACTTTCATTCGTAATTGACCATGAGCCTTGCTACTGTTATTGAGGGGAGCAGCCCTTATGGAGAGGGGGCCGAACATACTCTGGCAACACCACTACCTCTGCTACCACCAACCACAGAGGAGCTGCCACCTTTCTGGCAGCCAAAATGGAAGTAAAAGATCTGATTATAACCTGTGAAAATAAGATTCACACAGAGTTTGATGCTATCTACCACCAGCTAGTGAAATGGTGTAGCCTTCTACCCTCCCTGGTTCTCCCAGGTGAAATGCCCCTTGATCTACTCAAGCAAGAAAAGACCCAAAGAGATCCAGTCTGCACTTTCCAACTCAGAAAGATATAGATTATGCTTAGATAATACAAAACTCTGAGAAGAAGTCGGACTGTCACTTGCAGTTGGGGGCATCTTTCTGGAACTAGGATCCCTAAAGGCCTGAACCAGCCCAACTTCACAGCATGCAATGCTTACAACCCTTGGAGGCAAGACTCAGCACAGAAACTGAAGAGAGTTCCAACTGCCCAGTGGTCAGCTACTGCCTGATTTGGGGCCCACACAGATCCAAGGGCCAGGGGCCTACATCGCTCCCAGTCAGATGATCAGACAGCCCCCAAACCAAAGATCATCATCCGCCTACCTTCCTGGGCATTCAGCCAAACCCCATCCCAAGGCCAAGAGAAGACTTAACTATAACCTTTTATCTACCGGCCCCTGAGAGGTCTAGTCCAATGCTGGCTACCTTGACCTTTCTGTGTGACCCTGACTTAGTCACTTCCCTTTCCTTAGCCTGCTTTCTTCTCTCCAAAATGAGAGGCTCCTACCAAATGATCCTTGAGATCTCTAATTGTTCACAATGTGTAATCCTTTGTATTCGTACCTTTTAAAACTGGAAAATAAAGGGATGTCCCAATGTGGGGAAAATCTTGTAGATTTTTGTATATTTGCTTGTTGATAAGTGATCGATGAGAGACATGTCTCCCACTGTCAAAGGGAGGAATTGAGAAAATCAAATTGATTCCATGTCTTAATAGATTTTATTTTTGTAATTAATTCTATTTGTAGTTGATTTTATTCTTTATTTCATGTAACTACCTAAGTCCCTTTATCTGTCTCTGAGGTAAGATATTCATAGGTTCAGAAGTTCAGTCTTCCTCTCTGAGCTAAATTGTCCCACAATGACCTTAATTCATATTATCTCTACACATCTTACTGCCCGTGCAAAATTAAGGGAGATCTGTTATCTCACTAACAAGCCTTGCAAGATACAGGTGGGTGCCAGGAAGTTTGTTATCTCTGTTCCACTAACAAACTCTACAGGATGCAGATGGGCTCCATAAATCAATCAGCAATTCTTAACATCAAGAAGGGGTTATTACCACCCCCACATTCCTGATTTCCAGCTAATCATGTTGTCCTTCACATCTAAGGTGCTACCAATCATACTGTTTTCTTTAAGCATTGTAACCAGCTATAAATCCTTTCCTGCCTATGAAGTCCCACCTATGAAGTCTTGTTCTTCATTCTGTGCTGCCAGCAAAACTATAAAAAGACTAGCTTACCTCTCCTGGTGGTCTCAGCTTTTCTGGGGAAACTAAGATCTTGTTTACTGGTAAATTCACACTTTAGTCATAAATTGATTGTACTTGGAGCTTTGTGCCTCAGTTTATCTTAATTTCAACCACAACAGCTCTTAATATTTATTTAATTAAATTTATTAATATTTATTTGTTCCCTATATCTCCTTTCTTAATTTCATTGTTTTGTTGCATTTGCTATCCTCAAAGTTTCATTTTTATAATGAAGCAATTACAGTAGTGGCTTCCATTTAGTGGTTTGCAAACCCCTTGGGGGTCCAGATAATAGTTTAAGGGTTTGTGCTAAAAATTCCTTAATGTCCTCTTAAGCAACAAATAATTACCCAGTTATATCATAAATATATTTTTCCTCTGTGACCATGAGTATATACACATGTTTGAAGATTTACACACTTGTTTCTGCGGTGATCTGATACCTTCACAATCTAGTCATTTAACCCTGTCTGCCTCACTTTTCTCATCTGTAAAATGAGCTGGAGAAGGAAATGGTAAACTACCCCAGTATCTTTGCCAAGAAAACCCCAAATGGTGTCACAACAATTTGAACATGACTGAACTGATTAAACAACAAGAAATATAAAGAAAACTATAAACACTATAAATCATATAAATATGTACACATGTATAATATAAATAGCACAAAATATGAAAATCAAAGGGAAAATTAATATAGTTAAACAATATCTCTCTAAAACCAAGGGTAAACATTGTATGTAATGGAGAAAGTTTAGAGGCTTTCCTAATAATATCAAGAGAAAAGCAAGCATGTTTATTATTATTACTTTAATTTAACATTGATCTGAAAATGCTAATTAGCTAAAGCAATGTCACTGAAAAGAGAAATCAAGGGAATAAGCACAGGTCAAGAAGAAAGAAAATGACTGCTTTTCATAGATGATATGATGACTTGTATAGAAAACTTCTTAAGAGGCAACCAAACTAATTGAAACAACTGATGATTTCAGAAAAGGTTCAAGATATAAAATAATTCCATATAAATTATTAGCATTCCTACATATAACCAACAAAAAATTATTGGGAAAACTGGAATAAAGTTTGACACAAATAAAGCATAGAACAACATCACACATTGTATACCAAGTATATGACTTAGACATAAAAGTTGGCTCCATGAGCAACATAGAGGAACAAAAATGAAATCTATGAAAAAGGGAAGGTTTCATAACTAAACAAACAATAGAGACCCACAGATGATACAATTCACAGTTTTGATTATGTAAAATTACAATATTTTTATATGAATAAATCTAATGCAGTTAAAAGTAGAAGCGATAGATTTGCAGCAAGTATTTTCAATAAAGGTCTCATATCTAAGTTATAAAAGGAACTCATTCAAATTTATAAGGCAAAGAGCCATTCCCCAATAGATAAATAGTTAAAGGGTATGAACTGGCAGGTTGCAAAGGAAATCAAACTATCAACAACCTTATGAATAAATGTTTTAAATCATTAATAATCAGAGAAATGAAAATTAAAGCACATTAAAGATTCATTCTCATACCCACTAGATTGGCAAAAATGACAAAAGAGGAAAATGACAAATGTTGGAGTGAATTAACTAGTCAAGCCATTCTGGAAAGCAATTTGTAACTATGCCCCAAAAAGTTAGTAAATTTTGAACAAGTTATACTAGTTCTATATCCCAAAGAAGTCAAAGAAAGATAATCCATTTATATATAAAAATAGTTTTAACACCTGTTTTCATAGAAACTGAAAATTATGGAAGAGCGCTATTGGGTAATAGCTGCACAAATTATGGCATGTGAATGCAATGGAATATAATTGTGCAGAAAAAATTAAAAATGGACAGTTTCTGAGGAAACTCAGAAGACTTCTATGAACTTATACAGAGAGGAGTAAGCAAAACAATTCACTTCTCCCTATTTTCTTCCTTATTTTTCCCATTAAACCTAATACTCTTTAAATTATTCTTGTCTTCTCAATGACTCTTAAATAATGTGAGAATTTTTTATATGAAATTTAAAAATGAAGATTCCTCTGCCCCATGTTTATGAGTTTGTATAGACATTTGAAAACAAACATTTTATTTCTTAGTCTTTCCTTAGTATCTGAAAGTATTTAATTTTCTGTCCTTTGTTTAGTATTCATATTGAATACCCTCTTCACATCTGGGTTTTTTTGAAGAAATAACTTTATTTTATTGCATATGCAATGATTTTCATTGATGCTTAAGCTCAATTTTGCTATATATATTATTTTTGGATACCCACCAATCTTCTTCGCTTTTTGAAATATCATATTACAAGTTTTTCTTTGATTTATTATAATCAGAGTATAATATTGAGCTATTCTGATTGTTGTTAGAATGTGAAGGTTTTTCTTTTTAAAATTTTTCCTTGATGGTTGTAACTTTATGAAATTTGAATACTATAGTATTTTTAGCAAGATAAACTTGAGATTCCTTTCTGCTGGTTTTCCATGGTATTCAGATTTCTCTTTTTCCTTCAGGATTTTTTTATTTTGGAAAACCTTTAATCGTTAGATCATCTCTTCATATCAGGTTCCATATTCTTCTGTAGCCCTCTCATGTGTTCTTCCAATCTTAAGTGTTTTGCTGTTGTTTCATTATTCTTCTTTTTGTCTTTATAGCATGTCAGGTGGCAGATCTGTTCTGCCTTGATGATACCAGTTGTAAGATGGCAGACTATCCTGAGGGACAGGCCTCCAAGACTGTACAAGAGAATACTGAGATATTGAAGAAAGAGGGGCAGTCCATATCATCATGGAAGTAAATGGATTTTGTTGGAGGAAGCTTATTCACAAGGCCAGTTGTCCTAACTGGTAGCAAGACAGTGTAGATCTCCATACTACTCTTAGCTCAGCTGAGATATCATATAGAAAGAGAAAGAAGAAAGCTAAGGACAACTCAGGGTCACATGCAGGCTTTCTCATCGTATAGAATACTTTTTTGCTATTTACATTAACAATGATAAGAGTGGTCACTCTTGCTCTCACTGTACAATTCACCCATCATGATATGCTTATACATTCTTTCCAATAGTATCTTCTACAGTTTTCCCTCAGTGGTACACAAGTGGGTTCATTATTATGGAGGAATCAGAAGAGTTCAACAATGAGCTACACTGGAGGCACAATTTACAACAGCAATACAATCACAAGTAGGAAAACAATATAATCAACAGGAAAATTACCACAATTGTTACAGTCTTCTTCCACCCTACCCTAAGGGAGGTGAAGAGTCTATGACATCTGATGATTAGTGGCAGAAATGGATTTCTGAACCTAGCTTATTACAGGCTAGTCGAAATTCTAAACTAAGTTCAGAGACAAAGAAACATGGCTTACACAATTTTACAATATGTTGAGGATGATGCAGAATAGAATCAATCACAAAATGGGATCAGAACAATTTGATTTTTTCAATTTTATCCTTTTTGTTAATGGGAGATGTCACAGTTTTCCCTGACTTGTCAATGAAGGAACAACAAGGTTGATTAATCATAGTACAAATTATAGTAAGAAAATCTTAAACTACGAACAGAATTTAGAGGGGAAATTCACATGATACCGAAACAACTGAGAGAAGTCAGTGTAGAGATAGTGAGAAAAAAGCCAAAATAATAAAATAATACAAGTCTTTTTGTATTTTAGTAACCTGCTCCTGACATCCATATGATCAACACTTTATATTGGTGTCTAGCCACTAGAAACATTTTCTCTTGGATATTCTGGGATAGGTCTCATTCTCAGGGTAGCTCTAAAGTGGCTTCCTCTTCAGTAAATTTGCTTCTCTGGTCCCAACTTACTTACAAGGATCTTTAGATGTTCTTGATAAAATCTTTTACAAAATAGATCTCAATAAAAGTTAGTATAGTCTCTCAAATTTTATTTTTTCAATTACTAATTCATATGGTGAAAACTAATTCAAATCTTATGATTCTGATGTTATTAACAGTACAGCTACAAGAAGAACATCATATTAGGAACCCACAGTTCATTTGGAACTTCAGACAATTTAAGTTTTTACATATCATTTACATTTGAAACATATTATCATCTAATTTTTTTCCTTTCTCAAAATTCTCCACTCTAATTAATTTCCATTCCCTTAGAAGCAGCAGATACTATTGATGATCTAATCCTATATATGAAAACATAGGAAACAACACTCTTTGTAGGTAGATGCTTAATACTCCCAGGTTCAGTGGTTACACAAATGAATTTGATTTAAAAGAGACTAACTTTACTCTAACTATTAACTCTTTCACTCTAAGTGAAACAAAAGACCTGGGATAGGATGCACAAATACACTACGTAATTAATTCCCAGTAGCATACAGAAAACAGAGTGGATCAAATAACTTACTTGTAGTAAATATATACATATATGTGTGTGTGTGTGTGTGTGTGTGTGTATAAATTTCTGGTTTTAACCTCTCAAATTAATTGATTCACATCTCTGTTCAATGGAGTTTTCTAAATGTTGTCCAATTATTCCCATAGCATTCTGAAATAGCCACTTTAAGGGCTTAATTTTATACATCACTGTGTAATGATTAGCAGGCAGATGATAAGCCCAAGTACTGACTTACTTAGTTGTTTGTGATATAGAATGATTATGCATTCATACTGAAAACAGTAGATCTTACACAATTACGTTGTGTTCAGATTTTCTACTGACCACCTGCTCTGATTATAGAAATTTACTATAAAAGGAAGAAAACAGGGATATGATTGTAACAGCACCAAAACTGATCCTCCAGGCCTAAACCTAAGGGCACAGACTGACTCAATACATGTATACCAGGGTAAAGTACCCTTAGTTCTGTTTAATTTCAGGTAATAATCACAGGCAGCAGTTCAATATGCAGTTAAAGTTCCACCTCACAGCTAGCCCATGATTAATCGAGTGGGAAGCATTTCTGTTCAAAAGGAAAGACACAATGGGAAAACTGAGTCAAGCGGATCCTACCTTCAGCCATGACAAGGTCATCTACTTGCTCTTTTCCCAGATTACAAACATCTGTAACAGTTTAGAATCACATTCTTCCTGAAACACTTGTGGCATTTCTCTGAAATGGTATATTACTGACTTCAGACAATCATATCTGAGTTCAAAACTTAGAATAATATCGGATTATAGTCCCAAGAGACTGTACCTCACAGTTCAGGACTGGACACAATTATTATCACTCTCATAGTGTGGCAGTAAATGATAAAAGTTTGTCACATCCACACAGGTGCACAAAAGATTGCACTTAGCATTCTTCATTTGTTTCTTCTTCTTCTTGAGTTTAAACTCATCCTGGTATATAAAAATCAACTGTTAGAAATCACTTCTATGTTAGCTTGTAAATTACCTAGTAAATTCTCAATGACCCAATTTATTGTTTAGAAATTTCACAACCTCTTTCCCAGTGGTGATAAGATAGATGATCTTGCCTAAACAGAATAGCCTTGAGGAGGTCCTTGTAAGTTTACAAATAAGAAGCTTTTACAAGATATTTTCTTGAACCTTTTTCAACACAGTAATTACCAATTTTCCCATTTCTACCATAGTTTTTTTCAGTCCCTACTGAATCTCATCACTTAATCGTAGACTTAACTAGCAGGATTTTTTCAACTTATTGCAGTTTGAGATTCCTCAAGAGGGCTCAGGGACTTGCTCCTCCTGCTCCCTTAAGTAAGCTTCTCTTTTTTGTAGGAAGGAAATAAGGCAGTTCTTAAAATTCAAATTGAAAATAATACACTACAGAAATGGTTAGAAGTTTCATATAATTTACAGCAAAATTTCTAATGTCAAACCATACTCAAATTTTTAAATTATTTTTAAATTGATCAGTACTTAGCTTTAGTTAGTAAGATTCGCTAAGTATCCAACTAAATGTTCCAATTAAACTCAGTTACTTTTTGGTTGCTTCATGATGTACACAGACCTTTTCTCTCTTTTTTGTGAACCAGGAAAGAGTTAATAATAGGCAAGCAGTCTCTAAGTATCAGTTCTAATTTTTTTCTTTCACTTTGCAACTTCAATGACACCACCGCCATCACCACTTTATAATCAGTGAGATGACCTTCATCTTTTAACTATAAAACAATAAATCTCCTGGGGGAGGGGCAGGAGGAGTAGAATATACTCTTAGAATGTTAACCCGAAATTTGCTAGAATATTTCAGCATTTATAAAAATATTCAAACCACAATTTAGTAATTCATTGTAGAGAACATATACTTTAGTTCCAAATTCAGCTTTTAATTAGTTTACAATATAAAAATATTAGAAAGGAAAAAGATTTCCTTACTTCTTATCTGTTTTTCCCCTTCACTCCCTGAATATGACCATAGTTCAGGAATGTAAAGGGAAAGGAAAAATCTTTTTGAAAGTTTATAGATCTTCCCAGGGTGATTCACTCTTTTTTCCAGGAAAAGGTGAGTTAATAAGACACAGAAAGATTTGCCAACCTTCTAAGCTCCATGCACACAGTTTAGACACACAGATTCTGACAGACAGAAAAACACATAAACAGACCAATAGTTGTGAGATAGTGATCCCAATAGCTCCTTACTAGTGAGGCTTTCAGTAATAGCCTTTCAAATATTTATTCCTCCTTGCCTGATAATAAACAAAACTCATAAGCATCTTGCTATTCTCCTTTCAGTCCTTATTTGACTGATTATCTTGAGACAATGTTATCACACACACAGAGTCTAAGGAATTATTTCCCTTCAAAACTGCACCTATCTTGTTTATTGCATATTCTAATCCAACATCTCCTTTACCAATTATATCCCAAATAATCTTCAGTGAGAGTTTTTCTTTCTCTTTCTCTTACTTGATCTTTGACTCAGTCAGAAAGGAAGGGAAGCAGAGACAGAAAGATAGAGAGAGAGAAACTCTCCCTGTTTTCTTTTCCTGTAGCTTCCCCAAAGGCATTCCTAGTCACCTCCTCTTTAACCTCAACGTTATTTTTTCTTTGTCCTGACAATAAGGGAAATTGCCATTTCAAAGTCTCTTGTAACAGCATTGCAAGTCTCATTTTGCCTGGTCGATGTCTCCCATTAAGCAATATAAACAGCTAACCTGGTGTGCTGCAAGTCTGTCAAGCTACAAGCTGATTAGCACTTTCCAGACATACCTGCATTCACAGCAGGAATCTAAAATGCTGGCCAACCCTCCTCCTAGAGAAGTGGGTAACCAAACAGGGTTTATCCACATAGAGGCTTCTCTCCCCAATCCCATTTCTTCAGTATCCTGACAGTTATGCCCAATTATAAGGTGGCAGATCTGTTCTACCCTGATTATGCCAATTGTAGGGTGGCAGGTTATCCTGAAAGACAGTGCCACTTCCAAGATAATACTGAGATACCAAAGAAAGAGGGGCAGTCTACACCAGCATGGAAGTAAATAAATTTTCTTGGAAGAAGCTTACTCATAAGGCCACTTGTCCTGGCTGGTGTCAGGACAGTGTAGATCTCCATAACACCCTTAGGCTAGGCCATAGATTATATAGAAAGAGAACAATGAAGGCAAAGAAGGCCAAGGATGGCCCAGGGTCACATGCAAATTTTCTCATGGGATAGAATTCTTTTTTGCTGTTAACATAAACCATGATACTCAAGATCATATTCCCAATGCTCCCACTATACACACCTCTTCATTCCAATTTTGTCATTTTCACTTTCACTGATTCTAAATTTATGGAGAATATCTCTATATTTTGTTCTAAATTCTCTAGTTCCTTGTTAGAATTGGAGACATTCCTTAACAGGTAATTTCTGTCTCTATTTCTTCTATATTTTCAATTAATAATCTGATTGTTCTTCTGTATTAATCTGGAGGTTCCTGGATTTGCTCCATTGTCATTGAAGTGAAAGTTCTGACAGTACCTTTCAGAAATTATTGTAGTACCTTCACATTTCTCAGGGAAATTTGACAAATTTTCTTTTGTTGCATTAAAAACTTCTGTCTCATGTTTATTATACTTATGCTTTTCTTAGTATAGCGCTCTACTGATTTGTTGTATCATAAACATACTTCTTCCCACTATTTCTTCTCTTCCCAGTAAGAGTGTAAACTTCCCCTAGTTCTTGCTACCTCTTCTATGTACTCTACGTCCCACAAGGTTAGAGGAAGTCTGTATCTCTAAGGGTGACCAGTTGGGAGACTGCTACAGAAGGACCCTGCCAAAGTAGATTTGCTTATTATTCATCTTTTCTGGTTTCCAACATCCTCATTAAGACTGGTTTTCTTCAGTTCTTTGGGGTTGGAGAAGGTTCTTTTAGGATATTTATGAGGGAGTGATCTTAGAAAGATTTGTAATTAGGTTTCTTCTCAATCTTTCTGTGGAGTGGTATGGTCCTGTAGTCTTCTTTGTTGTATCATTTTGTGATCTAATCATAGCTGCATTTCTGGTATCCCTTTTCTTTACATTCATGACTCTTGCATTCCACATTCTGCCACAGCTGTTCACTTTCTTTCTTTTTGAGTACCAGGGCTGGTTGTCTGATTCATTTGCCTCAGACTCCAATGGGTTACCTCTGAAATTCACGTACATATCAATAAAGGTTGCTGGGCTTACTTTTGGCTAGCCAAGGCTTGTGGAAGTCAGGAAAGGTCAAAGCCAGCACTTTCAACAGTGATGGTCTAGTGAGTTTGTCCTCAACAATTTTTTTCTTTCAGAATCACCTTATTAATACAACTAGGATAAGAAGAAAAGCAGTTGATTAAGGAGTGAAGAGGAAACCATTGCCTCAAATATCTTTGATTATCAATACAAATAGGACAAGAATGAAAATGATCAATTGGTAGGAAATTGTCATATTAACTGTCTCTCATAATGGCTGCACATCCAAGATATACAGAGAACTTAAGCAAAAAATGTATGACAAAAAAGTCATTTTTCCATGGATAAGTAGTCAAAGGCTATAAAACAAAAATGGGTTTCAAAATAAAAATTATAAATAAAAACAATCATAGAAAAGATTGCTCAGAAATCACCAGTAATAAGAGAAATATAAATGAAAACAATTCTGAGATTTTACCTCATACCAAGAAAATTGGCAAGGGTGAAAAAAATAGAAAGTCAGTGTTAGGGAGATTATGAAATAATAAACCTACTAAAACATTATGGATAGTGCTATGAATTGTTCCAACCATTCTGGAAAGCAATTTATAATGATACTAAGAAAGTGATTAAAATCTCCATTTCCTTTTACCCAGATATTCCACTGCCAGTTGTGTGCCCCCAAAAGGCAAATAATAAAAAGAAGGGTCCCACATCCAACAAAATATTTATAGTAGTACTTTTGTAGAAGCTAAAAGGAAATAAAGTAGATCAGTTGAGAAATGGCTAAATTAATGGTGGGACATGAATATAATGGGAAATTATTGAACTAGAGGAAATGTTGAAATATGAAGAATTCAAAGAAACATATGAAGACCCATATAAACTAATACAAAGTGAATTAAGTAGAATCAGGAAAATAACATACATGCAAAACTCCTCCAAATTTCACTCTCATTTGAGGATAGGGTCCCCAGAGAGTAGTTGCTGCCTTGCAGAGGTTCCCAAACTTATTTGGCTTATTGTCCCCTCTTCAAAAAAAATTACTCAGAGACACATTGGGGTTAAGTTAGGTTAACCCTTATTTTTATTAAATACCTCCAAATTGCACCCAAAGCTACCCCCACTCTCCTAGATCATCTAGTGCCCCCCCCCCAGGGGTCAGTATTGCCCACTTTGAGAACCCTTCTGTGAGAAACTACTATTGTAGCTTGAGACTCTTCACTGATATACTTCCCATTATCAATGAACCAGTAGATTTAATTAGTTTTTAGCAAAGGCAGTTACTAAGATTGTATACTAAGAAAAAAAACCTGGGTTTTTCCCACAAATATACACATGGGGATATGTGTATGCTCACATTTAAAGTAGAGTAGTAGTGAAACACATGTATAGGATTCATGTGTGACAAAGGGTAACTCACAAACCTTGGTAGTACATGGCCTTCCTTTTTTTTTTTACAATCTTCCCTCTTTAGGGTCTGCTGCTTTCTTGAGTACATAGCATTCTTCTCTGTTGCAAGGAGTCATGCTACTTGAAGAAGCTTCCTCCCTTGGATTATTATCTTTCTGTATCTGCATCTGTCCTCAGTTATTTGGCTCTGATGGGGTGCTTGGGCCCCAATTCTAAAATCACATCTCTCTTTAAAAATCACATTTCTCCCTAGCCTCAAAACACTATCCCAGGCAATTTCTCCCCAACTCAAGGACACAGCCTGCCCCAGCAACAATCATTATCTCCCTTCCTGCTACAGTAGCCAGCTGCATCTGTGGAACTCATTAGTCTGAACCACCTGTGTACTGGCTGAATGGGACATCCACTGGGTCATAAGGACATTTACTACTCACTGACCAATCATATGTATCCTAGACTTAGACATATATATACTCCCTTACATTTATCTTGTCTAACAAGACATTGATGAGAGCTGCCTGGTATTCCTCAGTCAGTCCTGATCACTAGTTGACTTAGTGACATTTCAGGTCTAAAACCACACCTCCAGGTAGCCCACCCTGATGAATTTTGGGTAAATTACGTGCACAGTAGATAACAAAAGTGCATGTTCCTTTAAGAACTAACCACTCCTTAACCACTCCCTAATCCCACCCCAAAATACCTAGTTAGCATATTTGGCACATGTTTTATTATAGAATATCTTATATAAACTTTATCTGTACCCCTCTAAGGTTGCAGTTTCCTTAAGAACTCTTGCCCACAAAAAAGCATAATAAATCTTTATCTTGACCTCAGCAATGCTTGAATCTGTGAATTCTTCTCCAGGTGACTTGCCCCTGGTACCTGGTCTTTGTGGGGGTCTCACCACACCCCCCTTCCAGTCCTCATCAGCTCTGCTCCTGGTTTTGAGGTATTGTTTTCTACTGGTCTAGTGACAATGTTCAATTAGAGGGTGTTGGGATGGGCCTAATTTCAGCCCTCTGTTAGTACAAGTTTGGAGATGAAGTAAGATATCATGTCATTGAATAATTAGCTAAAGGAAATTTATTTTGTTCTTTCAAGGCAAAGATACACAAGAAGAATAAAATGCCATTTAGCTACTATGGAAGTAGCCACCCCTTGTTTCCCTATGGAAACAGGTATCATCAACAGTGATATAATTACTAAGGTGACTCATGTGGTCTTCAGACATACATCAAGTTGGAGGGGTCCTGTGTCCACGTGGGTACAACTTCTTATGCCCTTAGGTGAATGAAAAAGCTGTCAAGGGAGGCAGGGGTCAAAAAATTCCCAGAGAGAGCTTTATCACGTTTTAGGGAAAACTAATCCTTGGGAAATGGACAACCCTAGCAGGAAGGAGACAAATTTCCTTCTCTTCTCTTGCCACCTTCTAGTAAGATAAAAGATTCTTTCTTGAAAAAATGCTCCTGAGTCTGGACTCCTCAACTCCAGAACTGGCAAACTGCTGGAACTGATTAAGTTATTTAGAGCCCCTAAAGGAGTGTTTAGCCAATAGCTGTTCCCTTCTAGACCCAATTAAAGAAGTTTCACACCTCATAAAGGCATTGCCTAGCATAAATGCATTTTATTAACATTAAACCCTCATCATGTGCGATTACATTATTATAGAGTTGTAGGAAAATTTTTAACATCTGCCTTTACATTTTGCGATTATGTTCTAGACCTTTTTTGATTATATTACTTGAGATGGAGAAGAAAACTCTCTTCCTTATGTAACACTGGACCTTTTACAAAAGAATATTTACTTCAAAAGATAAAAAAAATTCACATATATTCCCTCAACATGTGGCAGGCATAATTCTCCCAACCCCCACCTCCCAACTCAGTCTCTGGGGAGGGGAAAGGGAAAGTTATTAGGTTCATATCTAATTTAAATTCATAATTAGGTTCATGGGCTCCCTCGCACCCCTGCATGCGCAGCTGGCATGCTGTACCATCCTACCTGCAATCTTGGTTCTAAAGTCTTTATGGCTCCAAGGCTCCTTAACTTAAACTCCTGGTCTATGAGAATAATCCTCACACCTGAAACTGAGAAGGACAAACAAAGCAAAACAGAAAAAACAAACAAACAAACAAACCAAAAAACACTTCCAGACCCATTTTTCTGGGAATGAAGTAAAAGAGGGAGAATAGCAGAAAGACATTGCCTGTTTCAGTTCCTGGTGTCCGTATTGAGCACAGAAAAGTGCATAGCAGAAAGATGGCAGAAAAGAGCATAAAGAAGCAGGCAGATAATCAAAGGAGTTCACCTATACCCACACAGTAGGGGACACAGAAGGCTCCATTTTAGACAAAATGTGCAAGGCCCCTCAAGGCTGGCTCCAGGTTACACTTACATATGAAACAGTGCAAAAATGTAATGGAAAGAACAACTAGAACAACAAAGAAACTGAAAGCTATAAAATTATAATGGTCAAGCTTGACCCCAAAGAGATATGGGAATAGACATCCCTCCCTTCTTTGCAGAGATGGGGAACTATGATTCTAGAATACAGCATATAATGTCAGACTTCACTTGTGTGTTGATCAGTTTTCCTGAACGTTTTTTTTTTATTCTTTGCTATAAGGGATGGTTCTTTAGGAGTGTGTAAGGACAAGCTATTGGGAAATAAAGGTTATGTAAAACAAATTAAAACTAATTATGCTGTGATAGTTCTTTAACTTTTCCTCTTCCTGTTATTACTGAGCTAAAATTTTAACCTTGGGAAGCCCTCTTATTAACTTGGGCAAGGAGCAGGAGAGACAGATGTCCCTTTGTTTCTTCTCATTCTGTCATCTTTCTAGTATTCATCTCTCTTCTTAAAATTTTGCTCTTATAATGAAGTCATTTTCATGATTTGGGGCAGCTAAGTGGCACAGAAGATAGAGTGCTAGTCCAGGGTAAGGAAGATTTCAGTTCAAAATCTAACTCAGACACTTATTAACTATGCAACCCTGGGCAAACCTAAAACTCTATTTGCCTCAGTTTCCTTATCTGTAAACGGAGATAACAATAGCACCTACCTGTCAGGGTTTCTATGAAGATCAAATATGATAATAATTGTAAATTGCTAGGGACTATATAGTAGGGACTATATAAATAGCAGCTATTGTTATTATGACTTTTATTTTATTATATTCGCTTTCCACTGAACTTTTCACTGTAACAATGATAAACATTTAAGAAAAACCAACTGACAGAGATTGAATCTAATAATTTACACAGCATTGTGCCCCTTTCGTTTTCCACTTTTTCTCTATATGTTTTACCTCTAAGGAGAGGAAGATTAAAGTTAGTATTAGGGTTATTTCACTATTTCAGTTTTGCATCTCTATTACCATGATCTCTGTGTATATTTTTCTCCTAGTTATGCTTACTTTACTCCATATCAGTTCAAATAAGTTCTCTCATGTTATATTAATTATTCCTTATGGCATGGTTTCCCATTACTAATATATACCACAGTTTGGTAAGCAAGTCTCCAATTGTTAGCCTCTGTTTCCAGTTTTCTGCTACTACATTGTGCTGCTATGAGAACATATGTGTGCATGTGTTTGTGCACACAAGTGCACATATGTATGTATCTACATATACATATGCACATACACACACATACACGTATAGTACTTTTCTTCCTATCTTTGACCTCATTGGGTATATGCTAAGCCATGGGGTCACTGAGTCTACAGGTATGAACAATTTGCAGTCTTTTCACAGAATTTCAGTTTTCTTTTTCTCCAAATAGTTGGACTAATGTATACCTTCATCAATGGATTCACTAATGTTCTATTGGTGGGGAGGCTGTGAATTTCACTTTCTGAACAGTTTATATTCAAGAATGGGATAGGCCATCACACACACACACACACACAAATTATTTTATTACCAACAAAAAAATCACAACTCAAAAAAGTAGAATTTCTTCAATTAATGTACTCATTTTTTATAACTTTACTGTGTTACAACTACATTTAATTATGTCACCAACTTTGACCTGTCCCAGCACACAATATGTTGAGATGGAATGAATGAATAAACTTGCTATGTGCCAATCACAGTAGATACAAATTTTTAAAAACTAGATAATCCCTTGTTACCTCTAATTGAAGGAAATAGCACATACAGGAGAGTTCAGATGCAGGATGGGTGGAAAGGCTTGTGAATCCAAAGGGTACATCATTGTGCCCAAGGGTAAGGAGGATGTAGCAGCAGGACAGATGGTAAGGCCTAGAATACCATAGGATTCAGTGGCAGGCAGATGGCAAATTTAGTCTATTTTGACTGTTGACATTTTCAAATCATTTTTTCCCATTTAAGATCTTCAGGGGCAGAACTTTGGTTCAATATATTAAGTTCTTGGTACCAACGGTCTCTTTTAATATTCCTGGATTTCAAGGAAAGTACCTCACCTCCTTGCAAAGCTGATAATAAAGAATAGGAAACAGGACAAGTTCATATTACCTGTACTAGAATGAACTGCCCATATAAAGGACATATTTTCAAAAGTCATTTTATGCTAAAATAATAAAGTAAAAATAAAAAACAAAATAATTAAAATAAACTAAATCCCAAAATTTCCTTAGATCAGAAAAGTTTTGTTCATATGGCTTTTAATTGGAACACTGATGCTATATTTATAACAATTTTGTAGTATCTAAGTTTGTCTTATCTGCCAGAAATAAAAAAAGAAAAATGTACTTTATGAGTTGAGGAATTGGAATGATAATTTGAGGCAAATGATATATGGGTAGCATGCAGAAAAATTCTATCTACATATGAACAAATTTAGTACTTAAGGACGTTAAGCTTTAACTTGTTTTCTGAATTATATATTAAACAAAAACTAACTTCGACACATTTTAAATAGGACACCCAACTTGATTTAGCTACTTAGAAATGTAGATAGAACAGTTTGGTTCCTTTTGATTGTTTATATACTGTAAATTAAATGGGGGCAGCTAGGTGGTACAGTGGATAGAATGCCAGGCAATTCAAATCTGGCCTTAGATACTAGCTGTCTAACCCTGGAAAAGTCACTTAACTCCCTTTGCCTTAGTTTCCTCATCTGTAAAATGAACTGGAGAAGGAAATGGAAAACCACGTCAGTGTCTTTGCCAAAAAACAAAACCAAACCCAAATGAAGTAATGAAGAGTCTGATATGACTGAAACGACTGAGCAACAACAATGAATTGGAGCGTTTGAAACAAAAAAGGTATTTTTTTTTTTACTTTGTCAGAGAATTAGTTGAGAATACAGCTGCTTCATTCTTCTACTCTAGTTGTACACACACACAAAATGTGCTTCTAGCTTTAAAAAAGTTATTTTAAAAATCAATATTAAAGAGCATTTTAGAATTTAGTTGAAGTAATGCTTGTTAGTCAGAAACTGATATCCAAACATTTTCAGTAGATACATTTAAAACAGTCTTATGTGATCAGATTTTTTTGTCCTAAAACTATGTTATGCTTATTTGAATGGGAAAGTAGATGGAACTCCACGTTTCACTGCTAATTCACATACTTGATGTTTTGTATCTGTTAGCAGGGGTGATAATGGAAAGGTGATAACAATTTCACAGTTTTAAGTTTTGTCGCATATATTTCATTGATGCCCTTTTTATGTTTCAGTTATTTGACAATATATTTTCCCCAACACCATAGAATCCTCCTTTATAAAAAAGAAAAAGTTAAGCAAAACTGATCTGTCTGCCCATATATGCAGTACTGCAAATCTGTCATCCTCTATCATACTCTTGAGATGTAGGAAGTATGTGATAGAACATATTTCAAGGGTCAAGATTGATTATTGTGTTTAATCTGAGCTTAACTGCCTTTTGGGATGAATTGTTGTTATACACACACATATACAAATATATACATACATATATATACTTTCCTGGTTCTGCTTTTTTTACTTTTTGTCAGTCCGTAGGAATCTTCCAATGTTTCTCTGAATTCTTCATATTAATGATTTTTTATGTCATAGTAACATTATATTATATTCATATGATACAGTTTATTTAGCCATTAACTAATTATTTGCCACATAGTTTTATTATAATCCAGGGGTTGGTTTTTGTACAGCCCTTGACTTAAGAATGGTTTTTACATTTTAAGTCACTGAAAAAATCAAAAGAAGAATAACAGTTTATGACACATTAAACTTATATGAAATTCTGACTTCAACATCTGTAAATAAAGTTTTATTGGAACATAGCCACTTCCTTTCATTAACATGTTGTCTAGGGCTGTTTTTTCACTACAGCTAGGTGAGTGGTTGTGACAGAGATAACAAGGAGCACTATTATCACTTTACACTACTGATTGAGGTGCCACATACTATAATGACTCAGTTATAACAAGAGCATCAGTACCATGCATACCAATGTGTTTTACTTTTTTTATTGCAAGAATATAACCCATCATGTCACAATAAGAGGCAAAAAGTGGACTTCGAATGTTGCATTTTAAGGCACAGTGGAATGCAAATTATTTTGTTGCCAAATTGGATGGCAAAACAGTGTGTTCATTATGCAGTTACGTTGTGCTATGCTAAAAGAATACAATATACATCAACATTACCTGACTAAGCACTCATCACAATATTCCCGACTCAAAGGAAAGCAATTTAAAACAGAATATCTCATCATAGTAAAATTTCTTGAGAAAAAAATTTCTTGGCTCATTTGTTAGTCAAGCAAGAAAAGACATTTACTGATGGTGATTTAATTAAATCATGTTTGATTGCAACAGCTGAAGAAATATGTCCAGATAAAATGTTTAAGACTATTAGCCTTTTGGCTTAATTTATATGATATGCTTGTGAATTGATATCAGCATTCGACAGCCCCTATCTGTGTGAAATGACCTTTTCAAATATGACATATATAAAATGTCATTATAGATCAGCATATAGATGGACATTTGCAATTTTGATGATAGGGAATATTCACTTTGAAGACCAATTAAGAAAAATACCCTCCCCAAATTCTATTCTTTTTAGTAAAAGATCAATATTATAAAAATTTGTACTTGACTTATTATAATTGTATTTTGAATTTCATCAATAAAAATTTATGGAAATTTGTTGCATGTTCTCTTGTATAAGAACTTACATAATATCCACAATTTTATCTTTTGACCCACAAAGCCTAAAATATTTGCTACCTAGTCTTGTAAAGCTTGCTGACTCCTGTATAGTCTTTTATAGCAAGTACTGCTATGAATATTTTGTGTATACAGTAGCTCTACTTTTACATAAGATTTATGGTAAGAAGTAAATACCAATTCAGAGTAATATAATCATCCTTAATGAAGCCACTGCTGATAACCATAAAGCTGTATGCAATAATTTATTTTCTTCCTTCCTAAGAACATAAAGAATATCAGCATGAAACATGCTGTACATATAACTTCTAATCATATGTATTTCTCTTAGGGTTTATAGGGGAGGAGGTGAAGGGATGCTGAGCAGGACAATCAGATATTTCCAATTCCTCCCATCTGGTGTGGCTTTCTCTTTAGTCAGTTCCAGAGACCTGAAGCCATTGGTTTCAGCAGATCTAACCATCACTTTTCCCACTATGAAGGAAGTAAATAAGCATTTAGGTGCCCATTCTGTGCCAGGTACTATGCTAAGCATTTTACAAATATTCTCCTTTAACCTTAACAACAAACCTGTTGAGGAAACTGAAGCCAACAGAGGGTAAGTGACTTGCTAAGGGTCACACAGCTAGTAAGTGTTTTAGGTTATATTTTAATTCAGATCTTCCAGACTGTAGCCTCAGCACCCTATAAACTGTGGTGCCACCTAGTAGCCTTTGTGATAAGGCTCAGTTGTACCTGTTTCTTTTGGTTCATATTTACTTGCTCTATCTCTGCATTTGAGAAGTTATAAAATACGAATCAACAAAATGTCCTTTCAGCCTTAACTCTGAACCCTCACACTATATTTTTCCAGCAGTTTATGATAGGGCAACTATTTATACAAGAATACTTAGACGCACAATAAACCATTAGAGTTAATACTATAATTATAATATATAATAATTAATTTCTTGGAGGAAATTGGTTTCTTTAAAGAAAGTAGTAAAACAGAAAATAGACTGTAGGTGAACAAAGACTGGTAAAAACAGATTCATCTACTATTAGAGTTAGAATCAAAGGGCAGGGGGAGACAGAAGACTAACTGTGGAATTCACTGGATTCTGTTTCCACAGCCCCAACAGAACAACAATTATTCTGGCTGGCTTATAGTCAGCCCAAGTCACAAAGTCCCAGTGTCAAAGTCTAACCTTCTCCTCCCATGACTGCTGAAGCTGCTTGGGCATAAAGGCTCTTTCAAGGCTAGGTGGGCAGCTCTTATCTCCTTATACTATCTTCATTTCATACACCCTCCTTCTTACTTGTCCCAGTGTCACTGAAGCTCCCCACTGCTAGAAGTCCTTACATCCTCCCCTTGCTTACCTCTCATATCTTATGAGAGGGAGGCACTACTTCAAGACAGTCATAGTGCCCAGGGGCTTGAGTAGACAGATATTGAGAAATACAGATCCACAAGTAGACACCAATTTCCAATGTCCTGAGTGACATAGATATTGACATAGATTATATATGTATATACACCTCTGTATAAATATGTATTTATGTATATGTACACATGCATATCTATATGTGCATATACATGTGTGCATGTGTGTATGTACAACTTCCAATATATGAAAAATTAAAAAACAAAGCGATAATTTTCAATTTTGCCAGAAGTGCATAAAATGAATATGATCTTCAGTCAAATTTCTGGCTGCATTAGACATTATTATGTCCTGTTCTAAAAGAAGCAACTGAGCCCCAGCTCTGTATCCACAATAGAGATTCCTGTTTGCCCCTGCAGTACAGAGCAAAGGAGTTGGAATGGGATGTTTCTAAGCTCAGGTCGCTGTCCCTAGTAGATGGCAAGTTCATTTTTTTAATGCCCCTCCCCCAATTAGGCAACATAAAGTATGAATCTGATTTTCTGAAGCTGTACCTAACGCTCAAGATATCACCAGATTTATTCTTGTAATGACCTTTCTCCTACCCCTACTTCCCTTTGTAACTATGTAGTATGGGGAGTAGGAGGGAGAGGTCAAGCTGGGCTGCTGGAGAATTCAAGAGAGAGTGAGAGAGGAAGGAATGTGACAGACACAGCTGTGGCAGAGGAATTCCATGCTCAGAACTGGAGAAATGCCAAGGTGGAATAGCAATACTGATCCTTGCTGAAGCCAAGTCCATCTACCCTGCCTTGAGATGGGTGAAATTTAGTGAGAAAGGGTTCGAGGGATCCCTTCCAGTGGTGGGAAACATCAGCATTAGAAACTTCTGGTTTTATCCCAGTCCATGTCCCAGTGCCTTGGGAGGAATGAATATGTTCATTTTGCCCAGATTCCTAATCCCTATCTCCTAGCCACAGGTCCCAGGTCCTGAATTCCTGTAGAGTTCTTGATTCTCCATCTTCTGATCAGCTCTCCAGGTTTTGTGAATCAAACGGTGAATCCAAATTCTGTTGCATTGAGGAAGAGGGGTTGCCAACATTTCCTTTGGAATTTGTATAAAATGGAACTTGTATAAAAGGTAGGACTGTGAGACCTGGGAATATATTTTTTTAAAGAACTATCAAAAAGTCAGAGGCAAATATGGTCCTAGACACATGAAAAAAGTATACTTACTATGGGACTCTCTGAGGCTCCATATAGAGCTTGTCCTCTGCTTAGAAAATAATTAGCACCATCTGCTGGAGCAGGGATGTGTTAGCAGTCATAAGAGGACCTCTGGACACTGAAGAAAAAGCAGTAACTTGAGAAGAGTTAGGTTGAAAGATCAAGATCATTATAGGACAGATCTTGTAGGGTAACACTGATATGGAGGAAGGAACCCTGATCCTTACCTCTTGTTGGGGTTCTACAGAGAGCAATATTGTAAGAGAGAAATTGTGTGTGTGTGTGTAGATAGATAGATAGATGCATAAATATGTATATATACCCACATGTATGTAGGTAGGCATGCATATGTACATATATGTATATGTCTAAGTATTCTCTCAAATATTCACATGGGTTGTCTATATAAAATCTATATAACTATATGTAGCATTCACATGGGTTGTCTAAATTTCTCTCTACATATTTACATGTGTGTATATGTAATATATATGTGTATGTTTCATTCATTTCTGTGTTCCATTGGCCATAATTAAGTCCAGAACTGCTGTTTTCCTTATTCTTTCTTTTACCACTTAAAAGAGGAAATAGCCAGCAAGGCAAGTTAAAATTGGCCAAATCTGCTACTTTTAGTATGATTAGATTTCCAGTAGGTTTTTGATAGCTAAAGTCCATCGGTTATACTACTTCTTGCAATTTTTTAAAACCAGTTCCTTATGAGAAAAGCATGATCCTTCTAAGCTGTCTGTAATATACTCCCTCAACAACAATTTATCTTTATCCAAATTTTCTCCCTTTTAAGAGTCTCCAGGGGGCTATGGCAAGATAGAAACACTAAAGAGCTGTGAATTAGTCTCAGCATTTTGGAAAACATTTTGAGACTATTGAAAAAAGAAAGCAGACTGGGCATATCTTTTGACCCAGTGGTAACATTATTGATCATATATACCACTAATAGATCAAAGAATGAAGGGAAATGTGTCATCTATAACAAAAATTTTTGTAAACAGACTTTGTAGTAGCAAAAAAAAAACCCCAAAAAACTGAAAGCAAAGTTCATGCCAATCAATTGAGGAATGGATGAACAAACAGCGGTATATAAACATGAAGGAATGCTATTGGTCCTTGAAGAAGGTGAGTATGAAGGATTTAGAACAACTTGGCAAGATATATCTATTGAGGCAGAGCAAAGTAAGCAGAACAAGACAACAATTTACACGTCTAAAATAATGTAAAGGTAAAACAATATAAACGATCTTAGAACTCTGATCAATACAATGAGAAGTCAACTTCAGAGGACTGATGGTGAAACATGTCTCCATCTAAAAAGAGAGTTGGTGAACTACAGGTATGGAATGAGGTATATGGTGTCAGACTTATAATTCTTTTTTTTGTTTTGCATAATTCATATGTCTTTCTTAATGTAACCCATCTTTTGGAGTAACCCAAACATTGTACCCAGGAGGATCCCTTAAAAGGTAGGCACTTAAACCCAGGGCTCTAATCAGAAATTAACAATCTTTTTCTTTTTTTAAAAAAAAATATTTATTTTTAGTTTTCAACAGACACTTCCACAAGATTTTGAGTTCCAAACTTTCTCTGCATCTCCCTAAGACAGCATGCATTCTGATTACCACTTCCCACAATCTGCCTTCCCTTGTATCACACCCCTTCTTTCTCTTATCCCCTTCACCTCTATTTTTTAATAGGGCAAGATAGGTTTCTATACCCCATTGCCTGTATGTCTTGTTTCCCAGTTGCATGTAAAAACAATTTTTAACATTCATTTTTAAAATTTTGAGTTCCAACAACTGTCCCATCCTCCCTCCTCACCCATCCCCACTGAGAAGGTAAGCAATTCAATAGGTTATACATGTGTAGCTATGCAAAACACTTCTGTAACAGTCATATTGCAAAAGACTAACCATATTTTCCTCTATCCTATCCTGCCCCCCATTTATTCTATTATCTCTTTTGATCTTATCCCTCCTCAAATGTTTATTTCTAATTACTCCCTCTTCCCTTTGCCCTCTCTTGTATCAGCTCCCACCCCACTTATCCCCTTCTTCCCTACTTTCCTGTAGTATAAGATAGATTTTCATACCAAATTGAGTGTGCACGTTATTCCCTCCTTAAGTCAAATATGATGAAAGTAAGCTTCACTTTTTCCCTCTCACCTCCCCCCTTTTCCTCTCCCTTGAAAAAGCTTTTTCTTGCCTCTTTTATGTGAGATAATTTGCCCTATTCTATTTCTCTCTTTCTCCTCCCAATATATTCCTCTGTCACCCCTTAATTTTATTTTTTTAGATGTCATCCCTACCTATTCAACTTATCCTGTGCCCTCTGTCTATATGTATATAATTCCTCTACCTACCCTAACACAGAGAAAAGTCTCAAGAGTTACAAATATGATCTTTCCATGTAGGAGTGTAAACAATTCAACTTTAGTAAGTCCCTTATGATTTCTCTTTCCTGTTTACCTTTTTATGTTTCTCTTGATTCTTGTGTTTGAAAGTCAAATTTTCTATTCAGCTCTGGTCATTTCAACAAGAATGCTTGAAAGTCCTCTATTTCATTGAATAACCATTTTTCCCCAGAAGTATTGTACTCAGTTTTGCTGGGTAGGTGATTCTTGGTTTTAATTTTAACTCCTCTGACCTCTAGAACATCATGTTCCAAGTCCTTCAATCCCTTAATGTAGAAGCTGCTAGATCTTGTGTTATCCTGATTGAGTTTCCATAATACTTGAATTGTTTCTTTCTGGCTGCTTGCAATATTTTCTCCATGACCTGGGAGCTCTACAATTTGGCTACAAAATTCCTAGGAGTTTTCCTTTTGGGATCTCTTTCAGGAAGTGATTGGTGAATTCTTTCAATATCTATTTTACCCTCTGGTTCTAGAATATTAGGGCAGTTTTCCTTGATAATTTCTTGAAAGATGATGTCTAGGCTCTCTTTTTTTGATGATGGCTTTCAAGTAGTCCAATAATTTTTAAATTGTCTCTTTAGGATCTATTTTCCAGGTTAGTTGTTTTTGCAATGAGATATTTCACATTGTCTGCTATTTTTTCATTCCTTTGGCTTTGTTTTAAAATTTCTTGATTTTTTTGTAAAACCATTAGCTTCCATCTGCTCCATTCTAATCTTTAAGGAATTATTTTCTTCAGTGAAGTTTTGGATCTCCTTTTCCATCTGATCAATTCTGCGTTTTAGGGTATTCTCCTCATTGGTTTTTAAATTTCTTTTGCCATTTGAGTTAGACCATTTTTTAAAATGTTACTTTCTTCAGCATTTTTGGGGGTCTCCTTTAGCAAGCAATTGACTCATTTTTCATGATTTTCTTGCATCACTCTCATTTCTCTTCTCAATTTTTCCTCTACCTCTCTTACTTGATTTTCAAAATCAAGCGGCCTGAGACCAATTAATATTTTTCTTTTTTATTTATTTATTTTATTTTTTTTATTAATTTATTTAACTTTTAACATTCATTTTCACAAAATTTTGGGTTCCAAACTTTCTCCCCATTTGTCCCCTCCCCCCACCCCAAAACACCGAGCATTCTAATTGCCCCTATCACCAATCTGCCCTCTCTTCTATCATCCCTCCCTTCCCTTATCCCCATCCTCTCTTTGGTCCTGTAGGGCCAGATAACTTTCTATACCCTGTTACCTGTATTTCTTATTTCCTAGTTGTATGCAAGAACAATATTCAACAGTTGTTCCTATAACTTTGAGTTCCAATTTCTCTTCATCCCTCCCTTCCCACCCATTCCTTTTGGAAGACAGGCAATTCAATATAGGCCATATCTGTGTAGTTTTGCAAATGACTTCCATAATAGTTGTGTTGTGTAAGACTAACTATATTTCCCTCCATCCTATCCTGCCCCCCCCATTGCTTCTGTTCTCTCTTTTGATCCTGTCCCTCCCCAAGAGTGTTGACTTCAAATTGCTCCCTCCTCCCATTGCCCTCCCTTCCCTCACCCCCCCCCCCATTTATCCCCTTCTCCCCCACTTTCCTGTATTGTAAGATAGGTTTTCATACCAAAATGAGTGTGCATTTTATTCCTTCCTTTAGTGGAATGTGATGAGAGTAAACTTCATGTTTTTCTCTCACCTGCCCTCTTTTTCCCTCCACTATAAAGTCTTATGCTTGCCTGTTTTATGAGAGATAATTTGCCCCATTCCATTTCTCCCTTTCTCCTCCCAATATATTTCTCTCTCACCGCTTAATTTTATTTTTTTAAGATATGATCCCATCCTATTCAATTCACTCTGTGCTCTGTGTGTGTGTGTCTGTGTGTGTGTGTCTGTGTGTGTGTAATCCCACCAACTATCCAGATACTGAAAAGTTTCAAGAGTTACAAATATTGTCTTTCCATGTAGGAATGTAAACAGTTCAACTTTATTAAGTCCCTTATGACTTCTCTTTGCTGTTTACTTTTTCCTGCTTCTCTTCATTCTTGTGTTTGAAAGTCAAATTTTCTTTTCAGCTCTGGTCTTTTCATCAAGAATGCTTGAAAGCCCTCAATTGCATTGAACAATTAATATTTTTCTTGGAGGCTTTGGATGGAGGAGCTTTGACTTTGCTATCTTCTGTTTGCATACTTTGGTCTTCCTTGTCAACAAAGTAAGATTCCATAGTCTGACTCTCTTTCCAGTTTTTGCCCATTTTCCCAGCTATTTACTTGACTTTTGAATTCTTTGTCAAGGTAGTTCTCTGTTTCCAGTAGGGGTGGGGGGTGTACTCTTAACAACTAGATCCCCCCACAATTTGTGGGCCTAGAGCTCCAGAAACAATTGTTGTCATTGCCACTGCCCCTGCCCTTGCTGCTGCCACTGGCTCCTCCTCTGTGGGCTCCTCCACCCCCTCTGCTACCCTGGGCTGGGGCCCAACCATTCTACTGTCTCACATAGGTCCCACAGGTTTTTTCCACTGACCTTCCAATTTGTATTCTGTGTTTTGGGGTCATGAAGTCAGAAAACATTTACAAATATTATTTTATTTAATCCTCACAATAACCCTGGGAGATAGCTACTATTACTGTCCCCATTTTACCAGATGAAGAAGAGGAGGCAAAGGTTAAATGACTTATTTAAGGGGTCACACTGCCAGAAAATACTTGAACTCAGGTCTCCTGGGAGATAACTCCCTGTCTGGCTCTTGACACTGAGATATAAAAGCAAATTCCGCTTGACTTATAAAGTCTCGCACATGAAAGCCTAGGAGAGGGGAGCAACTCAGTGTTTTACCCTAAAGGAGTATTACTTACCTCTACTTCCCCCACGCTGGCCAACCTGACCCAATTTACCATCCCCCACTTCCAGTCCCACTCCCCTAACACATACATTGTACCAGACAGACAGCAAAAGACAGACAGAAACAGAAATCCAGAATCTTTGTAAATGTGAAATTATGCCTGGTAACCCAGAGCTGGGGTATGTAAATGAAACTGTTCCTGAAGCTGAATTCTGGAAACCCAGATAGGCATAACTTGGGGTTATGACTGTACCTCTAGTCTAACTTGAGAACTAATAAGGATAGTAGGAGAAGGGAGAAAAGTCATTTTAATTTTTACCTACCATGGGTAACATAACTGCCCAGAGCCAAGCAAAGGGTGAGCCCTGGAAGTGACTATCCAGAAAGTCCTGCCTCAGGGAGAAGTGAGTCCAAAAGGGGTAACCTTACAAAGGCATAGAGCAGCAAAGTTGACTGACAGCTTTGCCTGGTTAGCTCTTTAACACCACCTGCTGTCCACACTAGGAAGTGAAATTGAATGGGGTCAGATACCAGCAATTATTGGAAAGTTATCACAATGTGAAAAACAGCAATAAAATATTTTAAAAAGATCTCCAGCCATAGTTCATATTGATCTTCTCCCCCTCCCCCTGAACTTTTTGGTTGTGGCTTTCCTAAAATCTAAGAAATATATACCTGCACTTTTATATCCATGGATTTACATACAACTATTTTCCTTTACAAAGCAAAAATCTTATTCACCCTCTATTCAATCTCTTTTGTATATGTCCTTGTATTATCATATTCTATTAATGAATCACAGCCCACTGTGTCCCAATGACAGTAATGACATTTTGTTTAGGTCTTATGTTTGAAATTAAATGATTTTCATTTGTTACTGTCATCAGTTGTTATACCTTGATCTAAGATTACAAGTATTGTCACAAATATTGTTGTCAACTAGCTTCCCTGTTGTTTTCAAATTAAAATTACTGGGAAAGATCAATTATTACCTCTTTTCATGAAACAGTTTGTCTTTTCTTCTTCTATTTTCAAAGCTATGTGTGTGTTTCTTCTAATCTTCTGAATTCAGTTTAAAACACTTTTAATTAGACCCGAGAATCTTGCCAAACGAATTTTTTTCAAATCATCATGAGGGAGAGGAGTTCTATTCTTTGACAGAAACCTGCTATGATATCTTAGACCATAATCAGGAAAATAAAACCTACCTCATCCATATAACCAACTATTTTCTTCCCCTTTATACTTCACAAGAATCAAATGGAAGAAGATATGAACATTATTTCTGTTTCCAAGATCTTCAGTTTCCTACACAGAATTTCACAGCCTTTATAGAAGCATTTCACATTCAAAGTTCTTCATAAATCTATCTCCCCTTCCCTACTGTTCCCATCTCCTAACACTACATACTCAAGGAGACACTAGTCTCCTTGCTGTTCCAGAAACATGATGCTCCATTTCTGGTATCCAGGCATTTTCTCTGTCTGTCTGCTTAACCTGAAATGCTCTCCCTTTGTATTTCTGCTTCCTGGTTTCCCTGGCTTCCTTCAAGTCCCAACTAAAATTCTGCCTTCTATAGGAAGCTTTTCTCAAGCCCCTCTTAATTCTTATGCCTCCCCTCTGCTGGTTATTTCCCATTTGCCCTGTGTATTGCCTATTTGTACGCAGTTGTTTGCTTATTGGTCCCTCATTAGACTGTGAGCTCCTTGAGGGCAGGATCTACCTTTTGCTTCTTTTTATATCCCCAGTGCTTAACACAGTGCTTGGCACATAGTAGATACTTAATGATGCTTATTGACTAACTGATTGTTATGTTCTCCTAGCACATCCTGGATACCTGTTCTAGGGTGATAGAATTTGCCAGTGTAGGCCTCTCTATTACCACTCTTTCCTCAATAGAATCAGACTAGGAGCATTAATCAGGAAAAAACAATGAGGTTCAGGAAAGCACAGTAAAAATCAGTAGCAGAAGGAAACTTTCTGGGGAGCTTACCTGCAACAGAGGGACTGAATGCTTATAGAACTAATCAGCAAATATACTACATACTAACAGATGGCAGAAGCAAGGCTAAATATCCCAATAACTTTGGGCCAGATCTAAATTTGTTATACATTTGGGAAATTTTCTTGCTCACTAATTTCTCCCAATGTACTTACTGATTTGCTATCTTTCTCTGAGGTGAAAGGTAGCTAAGAAACCTCAGATTACATGAGGCTTGCCTTAGGCAAAATTTTGAGATAAGTGGTTTATTTTTGATGCTTAATTATGTCTTTGTTTTAACAAGTTTTCCATTCTTTTTAGTTCTATCTCCCTAACTCGAGCTACCAGGAAATCCACTGTAGGATCCACCCAGGCCTATTCTCTTTGGCAGGACTTGATGTTCTATATCTTTTCTGATCAACCTTCCCCATCAGAATTTATATATCCTATTCCCCATTACTCACTAATCTGATAAGGGAATTTGCTAGGGTGATAATCAGTGCCAGTGGGTTAATACATTATTCTTCTTGGGTAACATAACATATTTGCATTTTGGAGTGACAGATTTGCTGAAGGCAATATAGGCATATATTCCAGGTGACAGAAGGTATTGAATTAGCACTGTCATTCACACTTAGTGAATGCTCTTCTTTCTATAAGCCTGAAGAAAACCAGTCTATCAATAAATTAAAAATTGATGGACACTCTCTATAAATCTTCACAGAACATCCTCTCTAGAGTGCCTGAACCATCATTCAGATGGCTCAGGTAAGATGGAAACCCTCACTGATCCAGGTGCAATATTGCTCAACATTGGAGTAACATTAAATATGCCGCTGACTTATTGGAGAGCAACTTGTTTGCTCCACTACCTCCTCGTTTCTAAGAGGGGTGTGGTAGCTCCAACCCTCCAATTTTCAGTGTAAACATTAACACCTCCCAAATAAGAAAACACTACAAGTCAGGATTTGATTTATTGTTTTGTTGATTGCCTAGACTTAGGAAAGGAGTGAAGAAAACGTTAATAATACAAATTAAACTTAAAACTGTGTTGTACGTTCATTTGTTTCTGGAGAGCTGATTGATAAACATTTACTAGCATACTCCTTTATCCAATTGTTTTCTGTATTTATATGGCAAAAGCAATAAATCCTTATGTGATCACACAGTTTATTGAATATAGTAAGTTAAAATTGTAAAGAAACTGAGTACCATACTTACCTGCAGCCTTAAGGTCAATTATCTCCTCCCAGCTGCTTTCCCACTTTTCTTTGTTTTTTATTTATTATTATTTATTAATTTTATTTATTTTCATTGCTCTACAATCACTACCATATAACTTAGATTTTTTTCCCTTATCTCCCCCCTACCTTCCCCCTCCCTCCCTGAGACAGCATACAATTTTATACAGGTTCTACACATACATTCTTATTAAATACATTTTCACTACAGTCATGCTATGTAGAAGAATTAAAATGAATGGGAGAAATATATAACAAACCAAAATGTAATACAAAAGAAAATGACCTGTCATATTCTGTGATTGAATTCCGTAGTTCTTTCTCTGGATGTGGAAGGCATTTTGCCTTAAAAGAGCATTGGGAATTTTTTTTTAAGTCCTTGCATTTCAATGAAGTTCCAACTCTACCAGAAAAAACTCCCACACTGTGGTCGTTGCTGTGCACAAAGTTCTCCTGGCTCTGCTCCTTTCACTCAGCATCAGTTCATATAAGTCTTGCCAGGCCTCTCTGAAGTCTTCCTGTTTATCACTGCTTGTAGAGCAATAGTATTCCTTTACATAATTTATTCAGACATTCCCCAGTTGATGGGTATATCCTTGATTTCCAGTTTTTGGCCACCACAAAGAGTGCTGCTATAAATATTTTTGTACATGTGGGACCCTTTCCCATTTTTATGATCTCTTGAGGATACAGTCCTAGAAGTGCTATTGTTGGGTCAAAGGGTATGTATATTTTTGTAGTCCTTTGGGCATAGTTCCAAATTGCTCTACAGAATGGTTGGATCAGAGCACAGCTCCACCAGCAATGAATTAGTGTTCCAACTCTCCCACATCTTCTCCAATATTTATCATCATCGTGTTCTGTCATGTTAGCCAATCTGATAGGTGTTATGTGGTACCTCAGAGTTGTTTTGATTTACATCTCTCTAATCAATAGTGATTTAGAGCATTTTTTTCATATGACTATGGATATCTTTCATTTCTTTCTCTGAAAACTGCCTGTTCATATCCTCTAACCATTTATCAATTGGCTTTCCCACTTTTCTTAACAACCTAGGTGAAAGTCACACTCCACCTGCTTCTTCATATCTTGAAAAGATGGAAAGAGGGAAGGATATTTGTATATGTGTATCCAGATCATGAGCTGAGGACTTCAGAGGGTAAATACAAGGTAAGGGCAGCATGGAGAGAGGTTGGTCTCCCTAACCTGACCCAATTTTTCCTCAGTGCTTCATGTCTTCTGAGAATCTCCATTACTGTGGAGCATCTCTCAATCTGGTTCCCTGCTCCTCTTCCTAGTCTGATTATTCCACAAAAATGGTCCTCCTGCTTATCCTGATTGCCTGTCACATATAGAGCTTTGAGCAGTGGAAGCTGTCATGAACATTCTGGCTTTAATTCTCCATTGTCAGCACTGATCATAGAAAAGTGAGGTAGGAGTTTCACAGAGTTACAACACAGAGGTACAATTCTCCCTCTCCTTTAATCCTCTGCTTTCTACCTGTCTGGTGGCAAACATCTCATCTCTTCTTACATCATTTTTCTTTACCTTGTCTTCCCCTAGCTCACCTGTGGCCCAGAAGGGCAAAAGAATAAAATGAAGGAAGGGTGTTTCAAGGGGGCAAGGAAGACCTATGCATAACTCATAAAAATAATGATACCTCTTTCTGTTTTGGTGGTTTCTCATTCCCCTTGAGATATTCTCTCTGAGACCTCCTAGAGAAATTATTGAATGAGAAAATAAAACTTTCCTAACCAAAAAGACCCACGTCTTTCCTTCCTCTCTAGTCCTTGGAGCAGATAATAGTCCAAAATAGACATTAGTAACTGCTGTGGGTACTCTGGTATGGTTACTGGTTACTTTGGAGATGCCCTAATTACAAAAGAGAGAACTCTTCTAGTAGGAATTCTAGCTACTACAATGTCTAGGTCATACACACATAGGCTCCACATTTAGAAAATACTTACAAGGATAGGGAGACAAAACACAGTTGAAACTATGATGAACAAAATGTGGTCTTGACATTAGCTTTAATCTAATGGGAGCTGGAGGTGATAGGATTAGCTCAGTGGTGTGCTGTTGCCCTTGTTCAGTCATTTCAGTCCTGTTTGACTCTTCATGCCCCTGTTTGGGATTTGGCAAAGATACTGGAGTAGTTTACCATTTCCTTCTCCAGCCTATTTTACAGATGAGGAAATTGAGGCAAACAGGGTTAAGTGATTTGCCAAGGGTCATACAGCTAGTAAGTATCTGAGGTTGTGTGATTGTATGGGTGATGTCTTTTGATTCGTGCATAAATTGGATTTAAGTGAGGCAGAATTGCTAGAAATCCTCTGTCTCACTCTCTCCTTCAGAGTCATCGTAGTCCAGTGGCAGGACAGAGTCAAGACAGCTCAGGATGCAGTGGATGACCTTGGTGTCTTCGGTGTCTAACCAAGCTCTAAGCACTCCACATTGCCTGCTTCAGCTGCCTTTATGGCTGTCGGAACAAACTGTTCTCATCTATCCATTATACCAGGGGAAGTCTTCACATGCTTGGGTTAGATACCCCCCTAACTCACCAATGGGTTTGAGACTCCTTGGTTACCCTCAACCTGGTTTGGCCCATCTGCTTAAATGGTTTACCAGGGTGTGGCCTCTGCACATGCTGCAGTTTCTTAGAACCACAGGTGAGAGTTGGGTGGAACAGGTAGATACTACAAGTGAAAAGAGCCCCGACAAGGGCTCAGCAAGACATCACCCATACCGTTTTACTCTTATACCTCAAAGTCTTGTGGTGACAGGCAAATGATGAAGCAACAGGTGCAGATATACTGGGAGCTGTAGTCACAACCCTATACACAGGTGGCCTAGGCCCATAGGGTCGTTTTTCACTGGAAGCAGCAATGGGACTTGGCAGCCCCCTGGGTGTCTGAGCAGCCTTTTAAGGATCTCACTGCTCATCTCCTGGTGTGAGGAGGAGGGCTAGAAAAGGTACCCCAAAAACTGTAGGCTAACAATCCCACCGTGCAGTTGAAATACAAAAAAATGTACAAAATGTACAAAAACATCTGAAAAGATGATTCCACTCATCATTGGCACATGGAACATGTACACACTTATAGACAACACAAAATCCAGTAGACCTGAAAGATGAACCGCTCTTATTTCAAGAGAACTCAGCAGGTATCACATCCAAATGGCAGCCCTGAGTGAAACAAGGCTGCAAATGAAAGCCAGCTTACTGAAGTTGGAGCTGGATACACATTTTTCTAAAGTGGCCACAGTGAAGGGGAGCACGTGAAGCTGGCATAGGTTTTGCAATAAAAACTAATCTAGTCATCAAGCTGGTATGCCTGCCAAAAGAAGTGAATGACAGGCTCATGACAATGTGATTGCCACTTGCAGGAAAATGCCATGCCATCATCATCAGTGCCTATGCTCCCACCATGGTGAAACCTGGTGAGGTCAAAGAAAAATTTTATGGAGACCTAGAGACCCTTCTCATCAATGTGACAAAAGAGGACAAGCTTATAGTTCTGTGTGACTTTAATGCCAGGGTAGGCTCAGTCTACCAGACTTGGCAGGGAGTCCTAGGGAGGAATGGAGTTGGAAACAGCAGCAGCAATGGTCATTGACCGCTGAAGACTTGTGTATCACATAACCTTCTCATCACCAGCACTGTCTTCCATTTGCCTAAATGCAATAAATCTTCATGGATGCACCCTCGTAGCAAACATTGGCATCTAATGGACTATGTGATTGTAAGGAGAAGAGACAGAAAAGATGTGAGAGTGACAAAGGCAATGTGTGGTACAGAGTACTAGACTGATCATAGGCTTATCCTTTCCAAGCTAAATATTCACATTCATCAAAAGTGCCACTCTCAAGGCAAAATACTACCAGAAGAGTTAATGTCAACAAATTAGAGCTCTTCTCCGAGCATGAACAGTTTGTTGCTAACTTGGAGGGAAAGTGGAGCCAACACACAGTTGGCAGCAGTGGAGCAGAAAAGGAGTGGGAAGCGTTCAGAGATTTGGTGTACAGCACTGCATTTGTCATCTGGATCAGAACACTAGCAAACAAATGATGGGGAAATCTAGAAGCAGCTAAATGAAAAATGAGAACTGCACAGGGTTTACCAGCAAGAAAGTTCATCTATCTCTAAGAAGGCAGCATTTAATTCCATCAAAAGTAAAGTACAAGCAAAACTTAGAGAGATGCAGGATTCCTGACTCAGTAAGAAGGCAGATAAAATTTAGTTTTATGCAGACAGTAACAATCCAAAGTGCTTTTATGATTCCCTGAAAGCTATTTATGGACCAAAAATCTACGATGCATCACAAGTACCCAAGACTGATGGAGTCACAATGATTAGTGATAAGGACATGATCCTAGAAAGATGTGCTGAACAGTTCCATAGTGTTCTCAACAGACCATCATCAATCAATGCTGAGGCCATTGACCATTTACCTCAGGTAGAAGTCAATCCCTCCTTAGCTAAACTTCCAACTGAAGAGGAGGTTTTGAGGGCCATTAGAGTCCTTTCATGTAGCAAAGCACCTGGTGTTGATTCTATTCCAGCTGAGATATACAAGGTAGGAGGACCATTGCTCATACAAAAGCTGACTGAAATATTCCAAGTTATATGGCAAGAGGAGGCTATCCCCCAGGAGTTCAAGGATGCCTCCATTGTCCTGCGACAATCACAGGGGGGTCTCTTAGTTATTGCTGGCAATACCTGAGAGCCAGTGTGACTTCAGAAAAGGCCAAGGAACAGTCGATATGGTGTTTGCTGCCTGACAACTCCAGGAGAAATACCAGGAGCACAATGGAGGTCTGTACACAATGTTTATAGATATGACCAAGGCCTTGACACTGTTAGTCATGAGGGCTTATGGAAAATTATGTTAAAATTTGGTTGCCCAGAGAAGTTCAACAATATTGTACATCAATTTCATGATGGCATGTTTGCCCGGGTTCTGGATAGTGGACAATGCTCTCGTGCCTTCCCAGTTACCAAGGAGTGAAGCAGGACTGTGTGCTTGCTGCCATGCTTTCTAGCATGATGTTTTCAGCCATGTTGTCAAATGCTTTCAATGAGGATGAACATGGCTTCAAGGTCAATTACTGTACTGATGGTAAGTTCTTCAATTTGAAAAGGCTTGTAAGCCAAGACCAAAGTGGAGGGAGTATTGATGCATAATTTTCTGTTTGCAGATGATTGTGCATCAGTGCAGCCTCTGAAGCTGAGATGCAACAAAGTATGGGTCAATTCTCTGCTGCCTGTGCTAATTTTTGCCTAATAATTAACACCAAGAAAACACAGGTGAACCATCAGCCACCACCACACCATCCATCCGTGGAACCATCGGTTACAATAAATGGAGAAGTTTTGAATGTTGTGGATAAGTTCACTTACCTTCGTGGTATACTTTCCAGGGATGCACACATGGACAATGAGGTTGACACACTCATTGCCAGAGCTAGTTCAGTGTTTGGGAGGCTCTGAAAAAAGTTTGGGAGAGAAGAAGTATTAGACTGACTACCAAACTGAAGGTCTACAGAGCTGTTGTGCTGACTTCATTGTTGTATACCTGTGCAACATGGACAATCTACCAGTGCCATGCCAGCAAACTGAATCACTTCCATTTGAACTGTCTTAGGAAGATTCTGAAGATCACCTGGAAGGATAAGGTATCAGACACTAAGGTTATTGCTCGAACTAAACTGCCAAGCATTCAAACTATGCTTCAGAGAGCACAAGTCCCATGGGCTGGCCATGTTGTTGGAATGCAAAATGTACGCTTGCCAAAAAGACTATTTTATGGAGAACTCACATGGGGCAGGTGATCACATGGTAGTCAGAAGAAATGATAGAGGGACACTCTCAAGAATTTTGGATTGGATTATAAGACATGGGAGACACTGGCACAGAACTGCTCAGCCTAGTATGCCCACATCAGAAAAGGTGCTGTGCTCTATGAGAAAAGCAGAATTGAAATAGCACAAAGGAAATGTAGGATGCACCAATTTGGAGTAACCACCCCAAATGTTCCCAAGGATTATCTGTACCCAATCTGTGCATTCCGAGCTCCTATTGGTCTGATCAGCCATAGTCGTACACATTGAAACTTCACTTTATCACGGTGATATCATTTTGATCCACTTCCAGAACTAAGGACAACAACCAACCAACCAACCAATCTGAGGCTGAATTTGAACTCAGTTCTATCTGACTCCAGGCCTGGTGCTTTGTCACATAGAAGGTCTTGATATGCTGGAAACAATTCTAATTGGCTTTTGAGAGCAGACTGATTATTTTCAGAGTGAGCATTTACACCTCAGAAATTGTCAACAAATTAGGGATTGATTTGCTGTTTCTATAGATTTAAAAAAACACTGATGCAGATTAAACTTGAAGGTATGTGTATATGCATTTTTTTACAATTGTTAAATTTACCAGCACACCCTTGGACTGCTTTATAAACATTGCTTGAGCTTAGCAGGAATGCAATAGAAAGCTTGAGAAATTGTGATCATTAGATTAGGGGCCTGGTGCCTAGAGGCTGATAGCAATAATGATATGGGTTTGCAAGATGCTTTATATCTGTTATCTCATTTTAAGTTCACAGCACCCCTGGATCAGTACCAGATGACATGGTACAAACCCTAGGGTGAGTGAGCCAAATGAAAAGTGAACTTCTTTGTATGAACTCAACCCTGGACACACCTTTTACTTGCTTTCTCATTCCATGTTGTGCCAGGTTTTCCTTCCCCTGCCTCTGGTCCCTGTTTATTGGTTATATTCTGCTCACTACAACTGATAATTTCCCTTTTGTTTCTGGTTTCTCATTCACTGCTTGAGATGAAAGTAGGCCCCAGTAATGGATGGCTATTGGTCATAGGTCCTAGTTGACTCTTCCCTTCAAGGTCAGAAATTCAATGATTGTTAAAAACATTAGGGCCAAGAACAGGTCCTTGTGGTACTCCATTGGAAACTTTCTGCCACATTCATATCAAGCCATTAATGCCTATTCTTTGAATTTGGTCATTTACTCAGTCTCAGATCCATCTGTTTTACTTAGTAGTGTAGATGTCTTCATTTTTCCGTCTTCTACATGAGAATAGTATGAGATGTCATCAAATACTTTGATAAAAACTAGGTAAACTGCATCCACATCTACTAGACTGCTTTAATAATTCTATCAAAAAAGGAAATGAGATTTGTGTGAGTTATTGTTGCTGAAACCTTAGTGAGGTATTTTTTATAGTTACCATTTTGCTTTATGGAAGTTCACTAAGCATCTCTTTAATAATCCATTCTGGACTTTCCTCAGAATGCAAGTCAGGTTCACAGGCCTATAGTCTGCAAAATCTGTTCTCTTCTCTGTCATTCCCCTTTTTAAAATTAGTACGTTTACCCTTCTCTAATCTTTTGTAACATCCCTGGTTTTTCAAGTATTGTAGTCACTCAACTTCTCACCTGCCTGTTGTTTCACTTTGAGAGGATGGAGCTCACCTCAGCCAGGTAACTTGAATTCACCAAACTAATTGGGTGTTATATTTCTATCTCTTCACTCATCTTGGGTATCAACTTCCCATTAGCTATTTTTGTTCGGTACCTTTGAGGACAAAGGTCATTTTCCTTGGCAGAGAAAACAGAAGTCAAGTAAGAAATGAACAGTTGGATCTTCTCTTTGTTGTCAGTAATCATTATCTCATCCTCTTCAAGCAGATCCCTTCTTTGCTCCTGTTTTGTCTCCCAAAAACATTAGGAAGGAAGAAAGGAAGAGAGGGAGGGAGGTAGAAGAAAAGGAGGAAGAAAAGAGAAAGTAAGGAAATTATAGAGGAAGTAAAGGAGAGAGTGGAGAAAGAAGGAAGAAAGGAAGGAAGGAGGGAAGGAGGGAGAGAAGGAGAGAGCAAAAGAGGGAAGGAGGGAAGAAGGGAGGGAGGGAGGAAAGAAGGAGGAAACCTTTTGTTTTTGTCCTTATCTCCCCTGGATAGCTTCAGCTCCTTCTGAGATTTAACATTCCCAAGTGTGAGCACTTACACCTTGGAGATTGGCATAAATATTGGCTTGATTTATTTGTAATGAGGCATTTGGGGCATACTCAAATTGCCTAACCTAGAGACACTCTGTTTTTCTGCATCCCCTACTGCATGAGCATGAGTAATCTCTTTTGATTGGGCACATCTTTAAACTTAGTCTCTCTCTCTCTTTTCTTGTGCATTCTTCCTGCTGTAAAAATCACATGCAGTTCACGAACAGTGCAGAGGCCAAGAATTGAAGGGGAAGGGAAATATCACACACGTACACTTTTTCCTCAGTTTCAGAGAAACAGGTCAGGGTGTATTTGTTTCTGTGCCTATGTCAGTGGGTCTGCTGTGGTGCTTGGGTGTCTGTGCTTGGACCTCAATTCTGAAAATCACATTTCTCCATAGCCTCAAAACACTGTCTCAGGCAATTTCTCCCCAGCCCAAGGACATAGCCTACCTTAGCAAAACCTTTATCTCTCTCCCTGATACAGTAGCCAGCTGTACCTATTGAATTTATTAGTTTGAACCAGCTGTGTACTGGATGAATTGGCTGTGTACTGGGTCACAATGCCATTTACTGCTCACTGACCAATCATGTGTGTCCTAGACTAAGACATACATATACTCCCTTACATTTATCTTGTCTAACAAGACATTGATTAGAACAGCCTGGGTATTACTTAGTCAGTCCTGACTGTTAGTTGACTTAGTGACATTTAAAGCCTAAAACCATGACTTCATGTAGCCACCCCACCCCAGGCTATTTCCCAATGAACTCTGGGTAAAATGCCTATGCAGTAGATACTAAAAGCACATGTTCCTTTAAGAACTAACCACTCCTTAATCACTCCCAATCCCTCCCTGAATCACCTAGGTAGCATGTTTGGCACATGTCTTACTATAGAATAATCTATATAAACTTTAACTGTACCCCTCTATGGTTGCAGGTTCCCTAAGAACTCTTGCCCTCTAAAAGCATTATACATCTTTACCACCATCAACAATGCCTGAATCTGTGAAGTCTTTTCCAGATAGCCTATGCTGGGAAGTCCAGTCTTGGGGTTCCTCTACATTTCTAGCCCTCATCAGGTCTACATGAATCTGCCTAGATGGGACTTTCAGTGAGTCAAGCATAGATAGCTCTAGAGTCTATCCTCTGATCTTCTCCAAGCGAGATTTTGATTCCTGCCAGAAGAGGAAGGAGAAGGTTGGGTCAGAAGCTGCCCCTTTGCTCACCTCAGAGACTGAGAGTACCAGGCTAGAATTACATGTCTGCTCCCTTATCTATTATTAGTCTAGGGGGAAAATTTTTTAGGTTCACATGGCACTCCTAGTTGTTGTCCCTTAATGTGAAAGAAGATTCCTCAAGTTATATATTCTAGCTTTAACTTCTTCCCATGAATGGCAGTTCTGCAAATTGCAAACAAACCTATTTATCCAAACAGATAGCAAACAGAAACTATAGAAAGTATACATATGAGGATATATGGGATGAGGAGGAGGATGAAAGGAAAGGAAGATTAAGGGAGGCAATAGTCAGAAGCAAAACAGACTCTTGAGACGGAGACAGGGTAAAAAACTGAAAGACTACGAATGTGAATGGAATGAATTCACCTCAAAATTATAAGATTATACCAGAATGGATTAGAAACTAGAATCCAATGTGTTCTTTACAATAGACACTCTTGAACAAAGATACATACAGAGTTAATAAGGGGTGGAAGGTGGGGGTGGAAGGTGGGGCTGGAGCACAATCTTTTATGCTTCAGCTGAAATAAAAAAGGTAGGTGTGGCAATTATGATCTCAGACAAAGCAAAAGCAAAAAAAAGACCCAATTAAAAAACATGATATTTTTAATTTCAACCACATTTCCAAAAAAGTACCATAGATAATGAATTAATATCAATACTGATCATATATGTGTCAAATATACCCTAGTTCTTTAAGGAAAAATTAAATGAGTTACTGGAAGAAATAGAGAGTAAAATCATGCTAGGTGGGGACCTTATTTTGCCTTTCTTGGACCATATAAATCTAACCATATAATAAACAAGAAAGAATTTAGAGATGAATAGATTATTAGAAAAGTTATATATGATAGACTTCTGGAGAATATTGAATGGGAATAGAAAGTAGTATGTCTATTTCTCAGCTGTCCATAACATCTTCACAAAAAGACTGACTAGGTATCAAAGGCATAAAAAACTCACCAACAAATGGAGAAAAGCAGAAATATTAAATATGGGACCATAATACAATAAAACATTCAATAAATTTTGAAACAGATTAAAAATTAATTGGAAAGTAAGTAATTTAATCCGAAGGAATAAGTGGGTCAAAGAACAAATCATAGAAACAATCAATAATTACATTAAAGATAATGACAATAATGAGACAACATACCAAAGTTTGTGGGATGCAGCCAGGGTACTACCGAAGGGAAATCTTGTATCTCTCCATACTTACATCCATAAAAGAGAGAGCAGATCGGTGAATTGAATGAGCAGCTAGAAAAAAAGCAACTAGAAAAAGAACAAATTAAAAATAACCAAACACCAAAATAGAAATCCTGAAAACCAAAGGAGAGATGAATAAAACTGAAAGTTAAAAAAAAAAATACAAAACAATGAACTAAATAAAAGTGGGAGCCGGTTTTATAGGGAAAAAAACAATAAAATAGATAAACTGTTGGCTAATTTGATTTTTAAAAAGAAAGAAGAAAATAAAATTACCATTATCAGAAATGAAAAAGGTGAATGCACAACTAGTGATGAAATTAAAGCAATTATTAGAAGTTATTTTGTCAAACTATATGTCAATAGAACTGATCATCTAAATGAATTCAATGAATATTTACAAAAATATAAATTGCCTTGATAAAAAGAAGAGGATATAGAATTCTTTAAATAACTCTCTCTTAGAAAATGAGCTCCCTAATAAAAAAATCCTAGGGCCTGATGGATTTACAAGTGATTTCTACCAAACATCTAAAGATCAGTTTAAATATTCTATAAACTGAAAAAGTAGGTCAAGAAGTTCTACTAAATTCCTGCAATGCATAAATATGGCTTTAATACCTAACCCAGGGAAAATTAAAAAAAAAGAAAGAGAACTATAGATCAATTTCCCTAAGGAATAGTAATGCAAAATTGTTAAATAACACTAGCAAGGGGATAATAGCAATATATCACAAAGATCCACACATAGTGACCAGACTGGATTTATGCTAGGAATGTAAGACTGGTTCAATATTAGGAAAACTATAAGCATAATTAACTATATTAATAATAAAAGTAACAAAAATCTTATGATTATTTTAATAGATGCAGAAAAAAACTTTTAATGAAACATAATACCCGTTCTATTTTTTTTCAAATTCTACACTTTGAATTTATTTAGAAAGATGGAAATTTGGCTTTAAAACATATTATAAAGCACAAGTTGCTTGCATTTTGACATATATAATTTGAAAATAGAAATTAAACTTGTCTCTGTGTGTCCTTGTGGCAAACAAACCTCTGTTCACCAATCCCAGCTTTGGGGATCTGGTTCTGAGTGAAGGGGGATTCTTTAATAGCATACAAAGCAGCTTCACTGAGGACTCCCCAACAGCAGGATTGATACGTTGCCCTCTGTTGGCGGGTGCCCCTTCTTGGGACCTGGCAGTCTCACTGAAGGCATATGCATTGGCTCTGGCTGCTCAAAGCCTGGAGCTAGCTAAGGCACAAACCGCTCCCAGGAGATACACAAAACATGACAGGAGACAAATTATGGACAACTGTTCTCTGTGAACACCTTGATTGTGAAATAAAAGTAATTATTTATTTTGTAAAGGATATCTGTGTTCACAACAGGACAGTGACTTGGTTCTTTGATTGTGGCCAGGAGCAAAGCTCCCTGCATCCCTCTGGGCCTCTCTAGTGACTGTAGTTTTAATTCCCTCAACACCTGGGAAGATTTTGTGTCCTTCTTCTAACCCGGCATCATGTGGAATTAAAAGGCACTGATCCAAGATCACTTCTCTTCTGAGCTACATTGAGGAAGATTAGTTTCCACACTAAAGGCCTCAAGGCCACAGAGGGATCCTCAGTAACTGAGGAACTCTTTCAAAGGCTCTGTTCACACCCTGCCCCCTCCTATGTTCCAACAGAGCCTGGGAATGGGTGCAGGGTGGAAGGGGAACAAGGCCTGGAACTAAAGAGTCCCATGTAAAGCATCCCTTTCTCCTCATTGCTTTGACAATCTCAATACATAACAAACTCAATCTGGAACATTCACCTCAAGTACTAGAAGAGTTTGGAGATGTGACTGAAATGGCAGGTTTTTAGGAGAGTAAACCACAGTCTGCTTTAAGGTTAATTTTCTTTGCTCTTTTATATTAATGTTTGTAACAGGAATCAATTTGTTCATGAATCAGGTAACAAAAGTAGAACTCCAGTAAAGACAACTTGCAAGTTGAACCTGAGTCATCTTTAGTAGTATTGAAATTTTACAGTTAAAGCAACTAGGATACCCAGAAAAATGAGAAAGAAGAAACCAATTCTGTCTTTGTTGAAGCATTTCAAGAGGAAGAATCTTGCCCAGTCTACCTTGAATTGATTATTTGATGTGTATCTGAGCTTGTTGGCACCTTCCATCTTTAAATTTTTTATTAGGCGTGATTGGTGATGGATAAGGTGTCAAAACTATGTTTTCCATGAAATGCACCTATCCTACTACTACCAACTCCTCTGAAGGGCAAAGAGTTGAGAGTGAAATGCATGATGACATCATTGCCAGTAAGCCCACCACTGGAGATTTCCTCTATCATCCTTTTAATCAGCTTATTGCTATTAGAAAACACATAGAGGGCCAGGGGTTTCTCTTGCTGGTTTTTGAACTATATGGCTTCATCTGTACTTTTCACAGGCACTCTTGGGAGCACAGGATCAAAAATCTCTTCTTGCATCACCTTGGAGTTGGGGTTAACATCAGTAAGGATAGTCTGGGCTATGTACCATGTAGCCCTGTCCGTCTCTCCTCCAAAAGCTATCTTTTGTCCTTCAAGTAAATTTGTCACTCTTTTAAAATGACAAAGGTCAATGATCCTTTTATAATCGAGACTTTTTTATTTCTTCACTATAAAATTCCTTCACAGTTTCCTTTATCTTTCCCACAATCTGACTCTGAAGGGATGGTTCGCAGAGAATGCAGCAATGCAGGTTTGACTACAGTTCATATGTAGTCTGATATGTGATATGTCTGCAAGCAATATCAAGATTACAATCTTTATCAATATAACATGGACTCTTCTCTCCGAGCTCCAGAGTCACAGGGGTCAAATGCTTGGCAGCAGCTTCCATGACAATCCTCCCAACTCCAGTACTTCCTGTATAGAGAATATGGCCAATTCTTTGCTTCAGAAGTTCTGTGGTCTCCTTAACACTACCATTAATAACACAGTATAGTTCTTTGTCTAAATACTGAGTGAGAATCTTGACCAAGAGAGTGACTGTCTTTTCACATAATTCTGATGACTTGACTGACAGCATTTCCTACTGTGAGGCTCCTATGAATGGTTGGATATTTAGGACAAAGGGGTAGTTAGAAGCCCCAATAATCAAGACCACACTGAGAGACTCTGAGTGAACGTAGGCCTCATCCATCATTGTCATGAGATTCTTCTTAGCTGGCTCTAGGGTAATCCACTCAGGAAGCTTCTCCAGTACATGGTCAAGCTCTCCCAGAACACTAAAAACTTCTTTACTATATCAGTTGAATTCACTCTTGTGCAGGTCCTGGGCCAGCACCCTCACGATCTCCTTCTGGCACTCCTGCACAGTCCTCTGCAGGGCCCGCAGCTGTTACAGGTAGAACAACAGTGACCTCAAGTGGCCCATCTGGAAGATCACCCAGACATGTGACACCAGCTGCGCCACCCTGCGCAAGGTCGGGCTGGGGGCCTACCCATTCTATTAAAAACCTTAGAAAGCATAAGAATAAATGGAGCCTTTCTGAAAATGATTAGTATCTACCTAAAACTAATTAGAAGCCTTTCTAATAAGAGGGGCGTGAGGAGGGAAAACAAAGGACTTCCATTATCACCATTATTATTCAGTATTATACTAGAAATGCTAGGTAAAGCAATGAGACAGGAAAAGAAATTGAAGGAACAAGCATAAGCCACAAGGAAATAAACAAAAATCCTAGAAAGTCAACTAAAAAACTAATTGAAACAATTAACAACTTTAGCAAAGTTGTGAGATACAAAATAAACCTGCATAAATCATCAGCATTTCTATATATTTACCAGCAAAAACCAGCAAGAAGAGTTAGAAAGACATTCCATTTAAAATAACTGCAGACTCTATTTGACAAATGCAACTCCAGATTTCACAGAACAAGTCCCTATAATAAAGGGATTTGTTCTGTGAAATTAGGATTCTATCAAAGGTTGCACTTGAGGACCTAGAGGGCCATATGTGGTCTTTGAGGTCGCAGGTTCCCTACCACTGAACTAATGTTTGATAAACTCAAAGATCCCAGCTCTTGGGGTAAATATTCACTATTTGACAAAAACAACAGGGAAACTGAGAAATAGACTGCCAGAAACTAGGCATAGACCAACATCTCATATCATACACCAAAGTAAGTTTAAAATGAGTACATAATTTAGATATAAAGGGTGATGTCATAAACATATTAGGGGAGCCAGATCACCAAGATCTCTCTTCTCTCCATTTTTCACCATATCTGCCCCTTGCAAAAGTATAGACTATTGAATAATCAATCTTCAATGAAGAGTCTTATGCAAATGGCTCTTTGAGCCATGAATTACATATTATCTTTGCATAGACTGAAGAAAGTGATGGAAAAATTGTTAAAATTGCAAATTAAATTTAAATGTTTGTCATGCATACTTTCTTTTCCCTACTGGAGAGCTGATTGTTAATCATTTACCAGCATGCAGTTGGTGTTTATGAAATTTGAAATCTACTTTAACAAAATCTAGGGCACATGTCAAGATATGCTCAGCTTTTCTCTCCTCTTTTACAAATTCTAGGAGAGTGTATGCAGGTCACACAAGAATTCCCATAATCTCTACCCTGGAGGTGGCAACTCTATGCTGATGATTCTTAAATCTACTTATTCAGTCTTCTCTGCTGACTTCCAGTCTCACATCTATAACTTCTTATTATATATTTTGAACTGTATTACCAGTAGATCTCTTAAACTCAACTTGTCCAAAGTAAAACTCATTATCTTTTCTCCCAAACCTTCTTCCCCCCTTTCAAATTTTCTTGTTACTGATGAGGGTACCACAACCCTACTGGTCCCCCAAAACCTAGGTGCCACTCTCTACTCTTTACTTTCACCCTCCAAAATATCACTAATCTGTTGCTATCACAATCACTATCACCAATCTGTTGCTAAGGCCATCTTGTGTATTCATCCCTTTTCTCCTCTGATGCAGGTACCACCCTGGTGTAGACCCTCATCACCCTGGCACAAATGTCTCCCACCTTAATCCCTCTTCAACTCAGCTGTCAAAGTGGTTTTCCTAAAATTCAGGTCACACACACAAACACACACTCCTCATATTCCATTCCCATTGACTTCCTCAGTAAACTCCAATGTCTTCCTAATACCTTCAGGATCAAATATAACATCCTTTCTTTGGAATTTAAAGCTTCTTATAACCCGTTCCTCCCCACTCTTACCTTTCCAGTAGTTTTACAACTTATACTCCTTCCCTCCACATACTCTTCAATATAGTGACACTAGTCTCTATGATTTTCTTCAAACAATACACTCTCGGCATCTTCTCTGGCTGTCTCCCATTCATAGAATACTGTCCCTATTCATCTCTCCCTTTTGCTGGCTTCCTTCAAATCCCAACTAAAATCTTACCTTCTTTGGGAAACCTTTCCTGATCTCCCTTAGTTCTAATGCCTTCCTTCTGTTGACTATTTCTTATCTAGCCTGTAAATAGCTTGTTTATATATAGTTATCTTCATGTTTTCTCCTTCATTAGATTATGCACTCCTTAAGACTGGGACTATCTTTTACAATTCTTTGCATCCCCAGCACTTATATGTCTTGTGCATGGTAGGTACTTAATAAATATTTATTGACTCCTTTGACTGACCCATCGCTACTATATCCTGCCTTTGGGCTAGGCTTGTGATCTATTGTTCAAACTCCTTATCTATTTACTCTTTGGTGCAGGTGGTCTCCAAGGATGGGGGAACCTGTGGCCTCAAGGCCCTCTAGGTTTTCAAGTACAGCTCTTTGAATTTGGATTCAGAGAGAGGGCTTCACTTGAGGACCTAAAGGGACACATGTGTTCTCAAGGCAGCAGGTTCCCTACCCCTGAATACTCCAGTGACAGAAGTCACTTTAGTTTTACTTTTCATTGAACATTCTTCACTATACTTACCCATTCTGGTTTATGAATTTATCTCATTAACATACAATACAGATTGTCTACAGTCAGTTATTGTTGAAAAGGGGGTTTCTAACAAGCCTCTCAGAGCTTTTAGATTCTCCCATCATTATCTGTATCACCGTGTCTGGATCTGTTCTGTGTTTGTGTCTCTGTGTGTTGCAAGTCAGTGTCTGTATGTAATCTGACACCCAGTTAGGTTTAAAATGCAGCTGACAGGGTACTATTTAGAGTACTAATTAATGATGGATTCCTAAATGGCCCTGGACTTTTCCATGTGGCCCAGGTCCCTGTGTCTAGAAAGGACCTAGGGCACCTGGCCTTTCCCAGTAATTAATCTTTTCAACTGTTCTTTCATTGTGGCCTCACCCTAGAACATCATTCCTTAAACTCATCTAGACCCCTTCTCTGTCACCTCCCAGTCACCCCAGACTACTTGGCCACTCCTAGATCTTTTCCAGATCTTCCCACAGTCTTTCTGCATAAGAGGTCCATCCATCAAAGCACTCAGATTCCTTAAGAGTTTGGCCAATGGCTTAGATTCCTTAAGAGGCTGACCTGCTTGTCAATACAAGCTTCACAAATAAGGTTGGTTCTTAAAAGTCCCTTTTATTGGTGAGACAATAAACCTTGTCTCTCACTAAAAGAAGGCTTGAGTCAAATTATTTCGAGGCAGGACCTATGTCTTTTGCCCTTGAATTTTGGGGTTCCCATCACACCTAGACCACAATACAGCCAGCCAGCCAGAATAGCATCCAAGGGCTGCAGCTGGACTTTTATTAGAATTCATCTTTCTCTTTCTTATGCCCTCTCCTTCACTTCCTGATTTGCAGAAGCTTCAGAGAAGTAGGTGGATGGGAGAGAGAAAAATACTTTATTATTTAGGATGTGTGATTGATAAAGGCAAGTAGAGGAGGAGAAGAGAGGTGACCAATCAGAATAAGAAACATTATATCTATAGTTTTAAAGGGCTTTAATAAAAGTCCAACAGAGGGATAAATAGATAGAAGGAAAGGCATAATCTATTTGCACAAACAGTGTGAACAGAGGGTTTGAGAGTAAAAGGCTTGGAAACTTTTGGAAAATTGTTGGTAAAAATTCTCTCTCTACACTCCAACTCTGGCAAGTTTTGAATGTGGAGGAACAGACATATGTAATGTTAATTATGTTAATGAGAATTAAAGCTCTTCCTCACCCATTACTGGGTCTGCCCATTAAGGGAAACTTGATTGAGGGAGATTTTGTTTTATAAGAAAGCCCATACCTTTTGTTAATTTCTAATAAACCACTGATTCCCAAGGATTATGATGCCCTCTGGCTCTAAAAAGTATATAAAAACTCTGAGGTGAGGTTTTACTTTGGAGCTTACTCATTAGAAGTATTTGTTTGGCCAGATGAGACTCTGAGTAGCCACTAAGGAATACCCTGGCTTTGAAAATCCAGATGTTGGTGCTTCTCTCTCTGGTAGCTATGTATGTATATAACGGTCAGACAGTTAGATCTGTTTGTTGATCTGTGATGTATGTATTGCTTATGGTCAGACAGTTGGAAGACCTGCCTATTGGTCTTTATTTCTCTGTTTCTATTTTCTCTGAAGTTCAGGGTGCCAACATTTTCCCCTGAACTAAGTGAATGGTGTATGTATTTGATTAAAGTGACTATTGACCCCTTAAAAGTTGCTTTCCTTTTAGAAAAGCAGATCTAAGAATCTGTACATCAGGCCCTCCTGTGTATATCAGGGTCCTTGCTGTTACAACATGAAAGAAAGGGGGAGCCTTTCCCCCTCAGATCAAAGAGAGGCAGGTGAACTAGCCCTTAAGCCTTTCCTGTTTGACCTAAAGAGAAAAGTTTTCATATATCAGAACAGAACCAAAAGGTAACTGAATTCATTCTGATTTCATTTTCATTCATATCTCTTCTAATTTGATGTTGAAAATAAGTCAGAATTTATTTTTGTGTAAGGTAATTTGGAAATACATTCAACAGAACTGAAGTCATCTAATCTGTAATGGGTTTGTTTTTAAGTTCATAGTATTACTTCAACTTGGCAGACTTTTGCATTAGTTTCAGAAAGTATGTTGTTTACACCAGTCCAGAGGGAAAATATTATGGGATGGACAGGCAGTCACTTCTCTGGGGTCCTTATTGTCTTATTTTGTAAACTTGCTTAGGTCCCTGGAAACCATCTGGGTGGGCAAGGTCATCAGCCCTGGTTAAAGAACTTGTTCAGATTATGGAGTTCCTAAACAATGAACTTGGCTTGCTGGGGATTTGCAAGTTGTAATAGTAATTTAAATGAAAAGATCCTTCCCATTAATTAATAGGCTCATATGGTCTGCTTAAATCATCTGGAAGCCTGAGTCACATGCGGTGGGAGCTTGCTGAAGAGGGGCTACAAGAAGGGTGGAACAGAACCAGGAGGAAGTGAGTGAGTGGGATCAGGTCAGAGGGGATAGAATACAGGCCAACTGACACAGTGTGACAGTTTACAGTGAGAAGGCTCTGCCTGAGGGAGGGGAGGTTTGATAATGGCTATGCCCCCTGCTGTGATCATAGTTATTACCTTCTTGGTCACCATGATGGATTTTGCTTTCTGGTTCTAGAATTTGGCTTTCTGGTGTTTAAATAAATGTTTTTCTTCTGCCTTCTATATGGAGAGTCCTTTATATTTTGTGATTGAGAACTACGTTGGCATATTCATAATCACCATTAGTGCTGTGAGTATGCCTTGGCGATATATTTGGTGTCACCAACAAGATTGCAAGGTATAAAAATCTCTATTTGGAGGCAGAAATGATTTAGAGGAAGACATTACTATCCCAGGATGGGAGCATTTGCCGTATTCCTCACTAGCAAGGGAGTGGGCTAAACGCACTGAACCCTATGAAAACTGGGAAGCAAGGTTATACGAGAGGGAACCTGGAGATTTGGAAAGGTGTTTGCAAGGAATACCATTAAGACCAGGGAAGGAGTTGGCAAGGGTAAGTAGGAAGGGCTGGATTTTACTAATGGCTTACCATACTATGTGTAGAAACAGAGATTTAAGGAGAAAATTCAGATGAAAAAAAGTACAAGAACAATCTGGAAGGGGGGCAGGCTGTGGGGAGGGTGTTCTTAGGTGGAAGGAAAGGCTGTTTATTTAGCTCAGAAGAAGCTGGAGGCTAACAAAAGAAATGCACATCTGACCTTTGTACAGACCCAGCCTAGATGCCACAGGGACAAAGAAAGTGAAATAATTTTAGAAGAAGTCTCTCAGTCAGAAGCACGCCCAATAGTGAGGTGGAAACAGGAGAACCAAGGAGGTAACTCAGTGTTTAGGGTAATTGAGGATTTTACTCAGCAGAAGGTCACAGAAATTTTGAGTCGGTTCACCCAAAGGATGGCAGAAATGTTAATATCTTGGATGGTGAGAATCCCATCAAATGCCTGAAATTTATAGGTATTAGTCAGAATCCTTTTGTACAGCAAGCTTTAGAGATTGCAATATGCAAGGAGGTAACAATACAACTAATCGGTTAGTTTTGGCTGAAGAGGCAGCAATAGGCAGTATCCTACTGACTCTATGTGGCCTAGTGGAGAGAGGCCCTGGTATTCACTTGGGGACTGTATAAGAAAGTTAAAGGAGGAGGTAATGAAAATGATTGAAAATGCAGATGTACACTATGACACTCCCTTTGCAGTTTACCATAAGAATATGAGAGTGAAGACAGCTCCTTCTACTTACAAGCATTTGATTTTGACTCTAATAATTGAGGAAATAGGGCACCCTCTTTCAGAGGTACTGGATAAGATTTCAGAGTTAGATAACTTAGGAGGCTGGGACAAAGACAATATTGCTAAAAAGAGAAGAGTAAATAGTCAGCAGATTCAAAATTAGAATAGATTGACAAGGAGAGAATTATTTACTGCTCTGTTGAGATCAGGGGTATATTTTAGAAGCATAGATGGTGTTCCACTAATGAACTATACAGAATGTACTGAAAAAAAAGGACTTGATACTAGACAAAACAGAGAAGTAAGAATTGCCCCTATAGATCCTGCTGAACCCTTGTATCCATGTTTGTTGCAGGGAGAAAAGAAAATAGGCTAAACCCCAGCTCAGATTAGGATTAGCAGCTTCAGGAATACATATATTGGCTGGAGTCATAGATTCTAATTATCAAGGAGAAATTATTGTAACATTCCAAATTTAGGTGATGGACCAATACAGTTTTGTAAAAATGACGGAATAGTTCAAGTGATTATTATTCCTTGTAAAACAAGACCACTTGTGAAAACTTATCCTCCTTCTGAAATAACAGAGTAACTGAAGGATTGGGTTCTACTGACAGAAAAAAATTGGGAAGTAAAGTATGGGTAAAATGGAAGCCAGATGACGTTCCAAAGGTTGTGGAAATTACAGCACATGCAAAAGATAATATCGTAACTGTTGTTTATTCAGGAGAGGATGATTACCAAATTGTACCCTTAACTCATATATTCTGCAGTGAATGAGGCTGTGATAGTGGATTTATGAACTCCAGAACCACAGCTGACTCTATATCTACCCCGCTTCCGGTTGTTGATTCCTTGTTTTGTTTGTTTTTTGTCTTTTCATCTGTTAACTTGTTTTCTAGATTTGTTTCCTATATGCTTAGTATCCTCTACCTGCAGATGCCTGATACTTAAGCCGGATGTCACTTCCTATCCGTCATGGTGATGTGTCATCCATCTTTGGACTTGAAGTTGACCAAACTCCAGATGCCAGCTAAAGAACTGATCAATCAAATGGGACTTCTTGGAACAGGGACAGTTCTATGTCCAATCTCTACAGGAAGTAGTTGTGGAAAAAGAGACCTTTGCCCCTTACCCCAAGATTTTGGGCCCTATTTGTTGAGGGGGAATGATGGGGTGCTTGTAATACCAGTTGTTCCCCCCACCTATGTAATGAATATGAAAGATCTTGGGGCTGAATGTAATAGTAGTTTGAATGGAAAGCTCTTTCTTATTAATTAATAGGCTCATTGATCTGCTTAAATGACCTGGAAGCCTGGGTCACATGTGGTGGGAGGAGCTTGCTGAAGGGGGAAACAGGAAGTGTGGAGCAGAACCAGGAAGAAGTGAGTGAGTGGGGTCAGGTCTGAGGAGAAAGAATACAGGCCAACTGACACAGACCAACTGACACAGTGTGACAGTTGATAGTGAGAAGGTCCTGCCTGAGGGAGGGGAGGTTTGAGAATGGCTTTGCCCCCTGCTATAATCATGTTTATTAACTTCTTGGTCACCACGACAGATTTTGTTTTCTGGTTCCAGGATTCGGCTTTCTGGTGTTTAAATAAATGTTTTTCTTCTGCCTTCTATATGGAGAGTCTTTTATATTTTGCAATTGAGAACTATACTGGCATATTCATAGTCACTCCCAGTGCTGTGAATATGGCCTTAGTGGTACACAAGTTTATGTATAATATAGAAAAGATATCTAATGATCTTCCTGGCTTAATTTCCCCATTATGTTCCTTTGAAAGGAATATTTCCCATCTGGCTATTCCTGAGTCTGGTATGAGGTGGAATTGATACTGCATAGTTGACTGGAAAAGTCTTATCTAAATTTAAACAGAGCTAAGGATGTTTTATCTTGTCATATTTGGTATGTCATATGTCTCTGCTTTTTCCTTTCATAGCAAATTTCTATAACCAGAGCAAGTAGTCAGTGAAAGATATGAGCACAATGTATATGAGATTCTTGTTATTTTGATCTGAATTTCTAGTCATTGGACAATCTAAGCAAGAGTTAAATTTGCTTTTGAATGTATTGTATGTATAAGATTCAATTCCTGAAGTATCTCTTCCAGAGTGAATATAATTAGAGAAGGATATATAAGCTTGTGAAACGAGGATGTGTATCTATTCAGCTGTGAGGTTAAAGGCAGAAATCTCTTTTGTTTAAGACAGCACAGTTATGTTAGTGAAGAGTAACAACTTAAGAGCTATTTTGTATTATAATTGAGATGTAAAGGAAAGTTGAATAGTCTGAGTAACAGGTTTAAAAGATCTGGAAAGATAAATAAAAGCCTGATCGAAAATATGGAAGGCAGGTAAGAAGGTTTGGGGACAAAAGGGAGACATCTAAGTACCTCCTGTCTCTGGATAGTTGCTCTGGGTACCTTTGTGCCAGTTTCAGATGGTTAACTATAATGTAGAAGACTGACTATATTTTAAGAAGAATGGAAAATTATGTAGCTTGTTTAAAAGTAAATAGCTCATCCAAATTTGAGATGGTCCTATCAGAAGAATAACAGCCCGTATTTAACCTGCTTCTGATCATTTTCCTCCTACTCCTTTTTGGCCCTTGTTTGCTTAACCTCCTTGCCAGATTTGTCTTATCTAGGCACCAGACGACCTACTTCCAGATGATCACTTTATCTGTGTCCCAACCTTTGTCTGAGTCAGAGACCCACCACTCACTAGACTTGGTGTTGGCCAGATTCTGAACACTGGCTAAAGAACCAGCCACTTGAACAGGACGCCAAAGAGGCAGGGACAGCTCTATGTCCAGTCTTAGCAGGAAACAGTTTCATTTTTAATTTATTTTATTTTTTTAAATTATTATTATTATTTTATTTGTTTTCAGTGTTCTACAATCATTTCCATGTAACTTAGATTGTTTCCCCTCACTCCCCTTCCTTCCCACTACCCTCCCCCTTCTCTCTCCTTCCCTCCCCGAGTCAGCATACAATTTTATATAGATTCTACACATACATTCCTATTAAATACATTTTCACCTTAGTCATGTTGCATAGAAGAATTAAAATAAATGGGAGAAATCATAAAACAAACCAAAATGTAATAAAAAAGAAAATGATTTGCTACATTCTGAGATCGAATTCCATAGTTCTTTCTCTGGATGTGGAAGGCATTTTGCCTTAAGAGACACCACTGGAAATTTTTTAAGTCCTTGCATTGCAATGAAGTTCTAAGTCTACCAGAAAAAAATCCTCACACACTGTGGTTGTTGCTGTGCACAAAGTTCTTCTGGTCTGCTCCTTTCACTCAGCATCAGTTCATATAAGTCTTTCCAGGCCTCTGCGAAGTTTTCCTATTCACCATTTCTTCCAGCACAATAGTATTCCATTATGTTCCTATACTAGAATTTATTCAGTCACTCCCCAATTGATGGGCATCCCCTTGACTTCCAGTTTTTGGCCACCACGAAGAGTGCGGCTATAAATATTTTTGTACATGTGGGATACTTTGTATACGTTTTCACCTTGTGTTCCTGGAGGAAGATGAATCAGAACACAAATAACAGTAACTTGGCTGTGGCAGAAATGTAAATACTGCACACAAGCTGCAAATCATTTGAACAATTTACTTTCTTCTCCATCTAGGTTGAGGTTGCAACATTGCTTTTTAAAAAACTATTTGTGGATGTTTACTACACCTCAACCTTAAGCACTACATAATTCAACATTTTACATTCAGTTCTCATCCTTTAATAACTAATAACTTGACACCACTGAACTGCCTTTCTTTAATCCTAATAATTCCACAGTCACACCCCATCTCTCCTTCTGATTTATACCAAACTATTTCATAAATTCACCCCACTTACCAATCCACTCATTTGCTTCATCCTTCAATATTTTTGCTTAGCTGTTCTTATTTACCTCACCATGTCTTCCCAACTACAATGAGTTTTGCTATAAAGAGGTATATACACTCCTAAAAATCACCATGCTATATAAAATCAAGAAACAAAAACCACAAGGCTTATGGGGAAAATGGGATTAGGACCACAATATTCAAAAACTTCTCAATGACACATAAAAAAAGAATAGAAACCTAATAAAAATGGTAGCACAGTTTTATACATGTTAAATGGTTAAGAAATATATAAATACGAAAATAAATAGAAACAGTATGGGACCTTGAACTGCTTTTCAATCTTTTCCCTGATTCTCACAGGGGTTTGCTGGAAAAATGAAAGGTTATCCAGCCTTAGTGAATATCACCTCCAAAATGCCTGTGACGGAAGATGGGAAGGGGAATGGGGGAGGGCATGTAGGTAGGGATCAGTTCCTAAAGATATACAACCCGAAGACATACAACAAATACAATACAACAAGATATACCTTTAAAAAAATGGTTTGCTTGTGAAAGTGGGAGTCAAAAGGATTGTAGCTTGTGAGTTATTTTGAAATGGTTCACTATTCTGTGTACTCATTGTTTCTCAGGGATAAGATTTTGCACAAGCAAATGCAAAATTCATGTCATACTCAAAGCATTCCCTAATATATCAATTACATTGGAATAAATATGTGTTTTTAAAGCAAGTATTGTAATAGAACTGACTATACCTTTGTTATCTTCTTGAGTCTCCTTCAAGTCTCCCTCATTATCTTTGCTCTTCCTTGATCATGGTTAATCCTTTTATGTGTTCCTTAATTGTTCTTGATCCTGTTCCTCTCTAAACCTAGAATTAGATTTGTCATGTATCTGTCTCAAGAGTTTTCTCCTTCAAATAGTCTTCAAGTTCTCAAAATTACTTCTCAACAGTTCAAGTTCTGTTTATTCAACTAGCCTAAGTTCTAAATTACCTGCATGTTTTAATTCTTATTTGTTCCACTTCTTCTCTTTTCTCAGGCTCTTCCTAGCACAAACTTCTCACTTTTTAAAAATATCCATCTCCTGCTATATCCACCTGATATCTCCTCCCAGGTGAAAAGAGGAGTCAGACTTTCCTGTCACTACTGAAGCCTTTCATTCCCTGCTTTTCATGTCTACTGCTAGGGCTGAAGACTTGACTTTCATCTCCACCACCTTCTTCTGCCAGTCTGATTTAAAGAGGAGCAACCTTCCCTTTGACCTCAGGCCTTCTATCTTCTGCTATGCCTGTCTTTTGAAGAAAGAAGAGAAAAGCTGGTAGACAGCCTGACCTCCACCTCCTGCTGTACCATCTTCTGCTTAATCTCCAGCCTTCAGAGGGAAGAGGAGTGCTGAAATAGGATCTTCTATCTGAATGTGTGCCTTCTATCTCGTATTGCACTTGTCTCATGCCTGATCTCAAGCAACCTCTGTAAAGAGGAGTAGCACCTTCCATTCTATAATGAACATTCTCATACCTGGTAATACCCTACACCTCTCAGTGATTCTGAATCCCCTGTAGGTCATCATCCAAAGCCCATTACCTATGTCCTATCTCCTGATTCTTATTCCCATCCCCTTCAAAATTCTTATCCCAAAGTTCCAAATAAACCCAGTCCTCCCTTTCACTATATATCCTAGAATGTCTGTTCCACAGGCAACAAATTTCCCTTTATACTAAATCTTTTCCTCTCCTTGTCCTTCCATATACTATGCCAGTCACTGAAACTGCCTCCTCATGATGACACAGACTCGCTGGCTACTCTTTACAATACTGGCTGTGCCTTCATTAATCCTCCTCAGCTCACTGGTTGAGACAGGAGAGTTGAAAAGCTCTTTGTTGCCCATTTCCACTTCCAGATTCTCCCCCTACCTTTGACCCTCAGTAATCTCTCTTTCTTTGAGGTACTGTGGGAAAAATAGTTTATTATTTATTAATATTGTTTAAACTTCACTTTGTATGGCTAGATATTGTTTAATCCAAAGCTTACATCTAGGTCATGCTGACCCCAGAGACCCTCCAGGGAAGTGAGATTATAGAAAGGAATGGTAGGGAACCCACCCAAAGCTTATATTTTGGATTAGGACAATAGCTTGTATTTTGGTTTTGCCCAAGTTTTATTGAATATTCAGACTTACCTGCTGATAAACATCTCAAACAACCTTTATAACTTAGCTTGTACCCCTATTTGAACTCTATAAATGTGAAATTTACAAAGACTCGGGGCAGGGAGGAAGGGGAGCCAGTTATACTTTTTTCTGACTCTCCCCTCTGCTGAACTGACTAAATAAAATTATTTTAAAAATTGTTTTAGGTTTTGGGTTTGTTCTTTACCAACAATCTATATTATTCATATCTACCACCCTATCAAAATTCTGGCAGCCATTGTCTATAAACCTACAGGTCACTCCCCTGTCCTTTCTCAATGAATTTGGTATATGGCTTACAACTTTTCTCTCATCCTTTCCTCTTGCCCTCATACTAGGGGACTTCAACATAAACTGACTTTTCCTCAAGCATTCTAACCATTCATTCCCTCAACTTACTTGCTTCCACAATGACTCTTCCACCCAACCTCAGTCATACACAAAGATGGTTATACTTTGATCTTGTCATCACTCTCAAATGTACCATCACCATATTCAAGAATTCTGAAATCTCCTTGTCTGAACACAATCTAGCGATCTTTCACCTATTCCTCTGCCTTCCCTTATCAAACTGTACTCTTCATCTAGACTATGATCTCCAATATTTCAACCCCTTGTTTCTTTCCCAGGCCATCTGCCCAGCTATAATTGAAACGGATTACGTACACTGTGCAGTACTTTTACTTTGGGTTCCATCTTAAGATACAATGACATTCACTAAAACAAGCTTAATAGGCAATTAAGTTTTATTACTACAAATAGTGCAAGTTAGCAAGTGTATACATATAAACCAAAGGTAATAGTTAAGACAGAATAGAAAAAGAAAAAGTATACTTCACCAGCCAAGTCTGAGCTACAGCACTTTGGCAACTGGGGAGGCTGAAAGGGGGGAGCAGTCCTGCTGGGAGAGGTCCTGCCTGGGAGAGCAGAAGTGAGCGTCCCCACTTCTGCAGCAAAAGACCTCCAAAGATCCATCTCTCACTCAGTTCCTTTATACATGTAACTTCAGGGAAAAGAGGACTGTTAGAACAAAGAAGGAACTCTGGCCAAAATTTCCAGCTGTTGACTTGGATGTATGTGCCCAGGTCCTTGAACACAGACACCTCCTCCTTTAAGGAGTTTTATGACTCTTAAGATGTGTCTCTTTGCCCTGGCTGCATGCTTCATTAATTTTGCTGCTTCCCCTGGCACATCCAGTTAAGCATATCAACTTTAAGTTAGGTCACATGGTGGTTATGCAAGGGGCTGGGAAGAATCTTCCTCAGTTTCCCCCCACCAGCACTAGATACTTTCCTCTTATCCTTCCTTGGTGAATTAGTTCAACTCTTCATTGTTCTTTTCTCTTGAGTCCCTGGCTTCATTATAACATCAACAATAGCATTCTATCAAGTCTCATCTTGGATCATTCCTGTAACTGCCTTGGTTCCTGCACAAATGCTACTGAATGTAGGTGGAGACAATCATGAAACCTGCAGACTGAACCCACTACAAATTCACATTATGCAGCCTCAACTGGGCTCCCACTATTAGGCAATCCTTCTATACCTCGCTTATCAACTATCCCACTTTCCACAGTAGCTTTGTCAAGTCTTTTCATCCTCCTCATACCTCCCATGTCTCCTCTACTCCCCACCCTCTCAGCTGACAATCTTGCCTCATATTTCACAGAAATAAATTGAAACGATTCACCACAAACTTCCTCTTTATCTCTTAGATAAACAGATGTTTTCTGCTACTATCTCTTCCTTCACCCCTGCCTCAAATGGAAAGGTGGCCTTACTGCTTACCAAAGCCCACACCTTCACTTGCCCAAGTGATTCTACTGCATCTTATCTCCTTCATCAGATCACCCCCTCTGTCGTTACCATTCTATCATTTATCTTCACTCTCTCCCTGTCCACTGGCTCTTTTTCTGCTACCTACAAACATGCTATGTCTTCTTTATCTTCAAAAAAACATTCATTTGATCCTTCTCTCCCCATACTCATCCTATATCTCTTCTGCTCTTTGTGGCCAAACTCCTTGAAAAAGTCATGTAAATCTAAATCTACTTTCTCTCCTCTTACTCACTTTTTAACCCTTTACAATCTGGCTTCTGAATTTATCATTCCACTGAAATGGCTTTCTATCAAAACTTACCCTCATTTTATAGTGTCTACTGTAGCTTTAAATGGGATTTCTCTTTCTATCTCTTGCTATTGGGCTTTGTTAGTAATATATAGAAATGCAGACTTTTTATGTGGGTTTATTTTGTAACCTGCAAATTTGCCAAAGTTGTTTATTATTTCAAGTAGTTTTTTACTTGATTCTCTAGGATTCTCTAAGTCTATCATCGCATCATCTGCAAATAATGATAACTTAGTATCTTCTTTGCCTATTCTAATTCCTTCAATTTCTTTTTCTTCTCTTATTGCTATAGCTAACATTTCTAGTATCATATTGAATAATAGTGATGATAACGGACAATCTTGTTTCACCCCTGATCTTATTGGAAATACATCTAGCTTCTCCCCATTGCGTATAATGCTTGCTGATGGTTTTAGGTAGATACTGCATATTATTTTATTGAAATCTTGATTTATTCCTATGCTCTCTGGTGTTTTCAATAGGAATGAGTGTTGTATTTTGTCAAAAGCTTTTTCTGCATCTATTGAAATAATCATCTTTAATCTGGGCAATTTATATTTTTTAAAATATTCATCCATTTCACTTAGATTGTCATATTTATGGGCATACAGTTGGGCAAAGAAATTTCTAGTTATTGTTTTAATTTCCTCCTCACTGGAGATGAGTTCACCCTTTTCATTTTTGATATTGGTAATTTGATTTTCTTCTTCATTTTTTTAAAACAAATTGACCAAAGGTTTATCAATTTTATTGTTTTTTTTTCATAAAACCAATTCTTAGTTTTATTTATTAGTTCAATAATTTTCTTAATTTCAATTTTGTTAATCTCTCCTATAGTCTTCAGTATTTCTAATTTGGTATTTACTTGGGGATTTTCAATTTGTACTTTTTCGAGCTTTTTCAGCTGCATGCCTCATTCACTGATCTCCTCTTTCTCTAGTTTATTCATGTAGGCATTCAATGATATAAAATGTCCCCTAAGAACTGGTTTTGCAGCATCCCATAAGTTTTGATAGGTTGTCTCATTATTGTCATTCACTTGAATGAAGTTATTGATTGCTTCTATGATTTGTTGTTTAACCCACTCATTCTTTAGGATAAGATTATTTAGTTTCCAATTAATTTTTGGCCTATCTTTCCATGGCGTTTTGCTATATATAATTTTTATTGCATTATGATCTGAGAAAGATGCATTGACTATCTCTGCCTCTCTGCACTGGATTGTAAGGTTTTTATGCCCTAGTACATGATCAGTTTTTGTATATGTGCCATGTACTGTTGAGAAAAAGGTATATTCCTTTCTATCCCCATTCAATTTTCTCCAGAGATCTATCATACCTACCTCATCCACAGTTCTATTCACCACCTTAACTTCTTTCTTATTTGTTTTGATGTTAGATTTATCAAGTTCAGAGAAGGAGAGGTTGAGGTTCTCCGCTAGTATAGTTTTGCTGTCTATTTCTTTCTGTAACTCCCTTAACTTCTCCTCTAAGAATTTGGATACTATACCACTTGGTGCGTACATGCTTAGTAATGATATTGCTTCATTGTCTGTGGTGCCTTTTAGGAGAATATAGTTTCCTTCCTTATCTCTTTTGATTAGGTATATTTCTGCTTTTGCTTTGTCTGAGATTAGGATTGCTGCCCCTGCTTTTTTAACATCAACTGAAGCATAATATATTCTGCTCCAAACTTTTACCTTTACCCTGTGTGTATCCCCTTGTTTTAAATGTGTTTCTTGGAAACAACATATTGTTGGATTATGGTTTTTAATCCATTCTGCTATCCACCTCTGTTTTATGGGAGAGTTCATCCCATTCACATTCACAGTTATGATTACTATCTGTGTCTTTCTCTCTATCCTATTTCCCCCCATTTATGCCTTTAGTTCTCCCTTCTTCTTTCCCCTCCACAATTAATTTTTGTCCACCGCCTCCCTTAGTCTTCCCTCCCTTCTTTCAGCCCCCCTCCCTTTTATTCCCCTTTTCTCTTATTAATTCTTCCCTCCTTTTTAACCTCTCCTCCCTTTTCTTTTCTCTTTTTCCTCCTTCTGCCTATAGGGAAATTTAGATTTCTTTACTTAACCAAGTTTGTTTTCCTTCCTTGAACCCAATCAGATGAGAGTAACTCTCAAATAATACTCATCTCCCTCCCCTCTTTCCCTCTACTGTAATATGTTTTTGTACCTCTTCCTGTGATGTAATTTATCCCTTTTTGCCTCCTCCTTTTCACATCTCCTCTTCCAATCCCTTCACACCCTTAAATCACATTTTTATCATCACATCAGTTAATTTATACCTATTCCCTCTACCTATTTACATCCCTTTTAAATATCAAAATAAATTTACAATTCTCAAGATTAACAAGTATCATCTTCCCTTATAGGATTGTAAACAGTTTGCCCATATTGAATAACAAGTTTGCTTTTTTTCCCCATGTTTACCTTTTTTTAAAAATTTATTTATTTATTTAACTTTTAACATTCATTTTTACAAAATTTTGGGTTCCAAATTTTCTCCCTGTTTCTCCCCTCCCCCCACCCCAAAACGATGAGCATTCTAATTGCCCCATCACCAATCTGTCCTCTCTTCTAACATCCCTGCCTTCCCTTGTCCCCATCCTCTCTTTTGTCCTATAGGGCCAGATAACTTTCTATACCCCATTACCTGTATTTCTTATTTCCTAGTAGCAAGAACAATACTCGACAGTTGTTCCTAAAACTTTGACTTCCAACTTCTCTTCATCCCTCCCTCCCCACCCATTCCCTTTGGGAAGGCAAGCAATTCAATATAGGCCATATCAGTGTAGTTTTGCAAATGACTTCCATAATAATCATGTTGTGTAAGACTAACTATATTTCCCTCCATCCTACCCTGCCCCCCATTGCTTCTATTGTCTCTTTTGATCCTGTCCCTCGCCAAGAGTGTTGACTTCAAATTGCTCCCTCCTCCCACTGCCCTCTCTTCTATCCTCCCTCCCCACCCTGCTTATCCCCTTTCCCCCACTTTCCTGTATTGTAAGATAGGTTTTCATACCAAAATGTGCATTTTATTCCTTCCTTTAGTCGAATGTGATGAGAGTAAGCTTCATGTTTTTCTCTCTCCTCCCCTCTTTTACCCTTCACTGAAAAGTCTTTTGCTTGCCTCTTTTATGAGAGATAATTTGCCCCATTCCATTTCTCCCTTTCTCCTCCCAATATATTTCTCTCTCACCCCTTAATTTCATTTTTTTAAGATATGATTCCATCCTATTCAATTCACTCTGTGTTGTGTGTGTGTGTGTGTGTGTGTGTGTGTGTGTGTAATCCTACTAACTACCTAGATACTGAAAAGTTTCAAGAGTTACAAATATTGTCTTTCCTGTAGGAATGTAAACAGTTCAACTTTAGTAAGTCCCTTATGACTTCTCTTTGCTGTTTACCTTTTCCTGCTTCTCTTCATTCTTGTGTTTGAAAGTCAAATTTTCTTTTCAGCTCTGGTCTTTTCATCAAGAATTCTTGAAAGTCCTCTATTTCATTGAAAGACCATTTTTTTCCCCTGAAGTATTATACTCAGTTTTGCTGGGTAGGTGATTCTTGGTTTTAGTCCTAGTTCCTTTGACTTCTGGAATATCCTATTCCAAGCCCTTCGATCCCTTAATGTAGAAGCTGCTAGATCTTGTGTTATCCTGATTGTATTTCCACAATACTTGAATTGTTTCTTTCTAGCTGCTTGCAATATTTTCTCCTTGACCTGGAAACTTTGGAATTTGGCCACAATGTTCCTAGGAGTTTCTTGTTTTGGATCTCTTTCAGGAGGTGATCAGTGGATTCTTTCAATTGTTTTTACCCTCTAGTTCTAGACTATCAGGGCAGTTTTCCTTGATAATTTCGTGAAACATGATGTATAGGCTCCTTTTTTTGATCATGGCTTTCATGTAGTCCCATAATTTTTAAATTGTCTCTCCTGGATCTATTTTCCAGGTCAGTTGTTTTTCTAATGAGATATTTCACATTATCTTCCAATTTTTCATTCTTTTGGTTTTGTTTTGTGATTTCTTAGTTTCTCATAAAGTCATTAGCCTCCATCTATTCCATTCTAATTTTGACAGAAGTATTTTCTTCAGTGAGCTTTTGGACCTCCTTTTCCATTTGGCTAATTCTGCTTTTGAAAGCATTCTTCTCCTCATTGGCTTTTTGAACCTCTTTTGCCAATTGAGTTATCCTATTTTTCAAGGTGTTATTTTCTTCAGCATTTTTTTGGGAGTCTCCTTTAGCAAGGTGTTGATATGCTTTTCATGCTTTTCTTGCATCTCTCTCATTTCTCTTCCCAGTTTTTCCTCCACCTTTCTAACTTGATTTTCAAAATCCTTTTTGAGCTCTTCCATGGCCTGAGCCCATTGAATATTTATTTTGGGTGTTTGGGATACAGAAGCCTTGACTTTTATGTCTTTCCCTGATGGTAGGCATTGTTCTTCCTCATCTGCAAGGATGGGAGGAGATATCTGTTCACCAAGAAAGTAGCCTTCTATGGTCTTACTTTTTTTCCCCCTTTTTTGGGCATTTTCCCAACCAGTTACATAACTTTTGGGTCCTTTGTTAAGAGTACGGTATACTTTGGAAATCTGTGAGATCTCAGTTCCTCCAAGGTGGCACCATCAAGCGTGTACTGGTCTGGACGCAGAGAGGTATTCTTGTGCCCAGAATCTTAGCATTTACCTCTCCACAGCCACCTGGCCTCCAGTTCTGCCAAGTCAGCACTGGAGGATGATTTTCAGATAAGCTGGATGGGCAGGGCTGCCATTCAGTGTGAGACAAAGACCAGCTGGGCCAGGGCCTCCACCCAGGGCTGAGATAAGACTCAGCTCTTCAGTGCCTCCAGGGGTTTTTATGCTCCAACAATGAAGTGGTCTGTAAGGGCTGGTGTGCAGACTCTGTGGCCACTGCCTACTGCCAGAGCTATGGAAAGTCCCCTCTCCCTTCCTGGCCAGCTAATAAAACCCCATCACTGACCTTTGGCACCTGTGGGTTGAGGGATCTGAGGACCTGCTTCTGTGACTGGAGATTCCACCCCTGAGGTGTCCTACTCCCAGATTCTCATAGTGTGGCCAAGGCTGGGCTGGGCTCCATGCTCCACTCTGCATCCAGCGCAACTGGCATTTCCCATGGGCCTTTCAGGTCATCGTGGGCTGGAAATCTCCTCCACTCAGTTGTTCTCCACTTCTGCTGCTCCAGAATTTGTTGAGAGTCCCTCTCTACAGGTATTTTGTGGCCTGTGTGGGGAGATCCTACATAAGTGTGTCTTTCTAGTCTGCCATTTTGGCTCTGCCCCCCTTGTCTACCTTTTTTATACCTCTCTTGAGACTTGTATTTGAAGATCAAATTTTCTATTGAGCTCTGACCTTTTCATCAAGAAGGTCTGGAACTCCCTTATTTCATTGAATGTCTGTCTGCTTGGCTGAAATATTATGCCCAATTTTGCTGGGTAATTGAACCTAGGTTGTAGTCCAAGCTCCTCTGCCTTACAGAATATCATATTCTAATCCCTTCAATCTTTTAATGTAAAAGCTTCAAGGTCCTGTGTGATTCTGACTGTAGTTGCTTGATATTGGAATTGTTTCTTTCTGGCTGCTTGTAGTATTTTCTCCTTAATTTGATAGTTCTGCAATTTGGCAACAATATTCCTTGGCATTTTCAATTTGGAATTTCTTTCAGGAGGTGATTGGTGGATTTTTTCCATGCCTATTTTGCCCTTGGATTTAGGACCTCAGGGCAGTTTTCCTTGATGATTTCTTGGAAAATATTGCCCAGGTTCTTTTTTGTTCATTATGGCTTTCTGGAAGACCAATAATTCTTAGATTTTCTCTCCCAGATCTATTTTCCAGATCAGTTGTTTTTATCAATGCAAAATTTTACATTTTCTTCTATTTTTTCATTCTTTAGATTCTGTTTGACTGATTCTTGATGTCTCATAGAGTCATTAGCTTCTACTTACCCAATTTTAATTTTTAATAGATAGTTTTCTTCAGTTAACTTTTGTATCTCCTTTCCATTTGTCCAATTGTCTCAGTTAGGCTTTGTGCTTCCTTTTCCATTTGACCAATTTTCCTTTTTAATTAGCTGTTCTCTTCAGTGAATCCTTTTTTATATTTTTAAAACCATTGGCCATTTTTTCTTTTACCTCTCTAATTTGGCTTTTAAAATCCTTCTTGAGCTCTTTCAAGAATGCTCTTTGGGCTTGAGACCAGTTCATATTCCCTTCTGAGGTTTCAGATGGGAGTACAGTTTCAATGCTAACCTCTTCTGTATTCATGCTTTGATCTTTGTCCCCATAGTAAGATATTATGTTATTTTCTTTTCTGGTTTGCTTCTTGCTCATGATGATTGCCTTTTTCCTGGCTTTTAAAGTGGATCTCTGCTTCTGGGGAACAGGGGGCTCTATCCCACAGTTCTTGTGCTGAGAACTTGAGGTTTTGTGTTGTGGCCTCTGGTTCTTATCAGGTCACTGAATCCAGATGGCTCAGGAGAAGAAAGTAATGTTGGTGACCTTGCACAGCCCTCCCTCACTCAAATCAAAGTCATCTGCAAGTCATGTCATCATCCTGATGTCATGGTCCTCTTCGAGAATGAAGGACAAACACAACCACAACAATAAGAATGCTACAGCTTACCTAGTACTGAGCTGCCTGGTGTGCCAAAGCAGAGGCCAGGTGAAGTCTTTTTGAGTTTCCCTAGAGTTATCCTGGAGTTCCCTGCATGAGGTGTGGGGGAGAGGAGGTGTCCTCTCCTGAGCTGGAGCACAGGCAGGCTCAATGGTTGGTGAACCCCTGTCTGCATTAATGTCTTCTCAGTTCTCCTAGCTGTGATAAGACATGCCTTAGATCCTGATGTTATGGGCTCCACCCCCCTGGGGCTCATAATCTCCTCCTGGTTCACTGAGGTGGGGCTGTCTGTGACAGCTCTGGTTCTGTGTTCATCCTCTTTAGCCACAGCAAGAAGGTCTTTCCTTAACAATTTTCCTAGCCTCTTGAGCTAAGAGACTGTTTACCCCTTTGACTGACCCCACTATTGCAGGATTTTTCCTGGGGAAATATTCCCTGGGTTTTTCAAGGTCAACAAGGGGAGGGAGAGAGCACTTACAGATCATTCCACCATCTTGGTTCCTGGAAGTTCAAGTAGGTGACTTACAGACATTTCATCTGTGAGCTGATAGTCTCAGGAGTGGCTGCCGCTGTTACTGGGGTCTTGTGCTTCTCTCTCACTCAGTTCTGCTGGACTTCTGTCCTGGGTTAATATATTTGAGAATCCACACTGCTGCTTCTGCTTCAGTCTGCCCCAGCCTTTCCTGCTTGACTCTGCTATGGTGTCTGTGCTGGGGCAGTCTGTGCACTCTGCACTCCCCAACCCCATGTAACACATCCTTCCCATAGACCCTCCAGGCTCTCCTGGGCTGCAAATCTGTCACATCCTAGTGGATTTTGCCATTCCAAAATTTGTTCAGATTCTCTTTTTAGAGGTATCTGAAGGAATTTGTGGTAGACCTTAAGTGAGTACATGCTCTAACTCCACCATCTTGACTTTGTCCTCCCTCCCCCATAGTATCTTTTTAAATCTCTTGTTTCATCTCTTCCTTGAATAGACTTTGTGGGCAAGCCATACTTGTGTTACTCTATGCCCATAGTGGGTATGGACTTATTCTCTTCTTCTAGACTTGTGTCCTTAGATACCCCGAATCCATTTCCTTAATTTCAACTGTCAGGCTGAGACTACTTCTTTACACTTGAATGGGATGATAAGCCCTATTTGGTGTCAATATATATTATCTAGGTTTCTGCTATTGGCACTCCTTCTACTGGTGTCAGCTGAGTACAAAGGGCTTGCAGTTCTTCTTTTCAAGTTCTTGTCTCCAAGTCTATCTGGATCTTAAGCTCCCAGGGTGCTTAACAATCTTGGGGCCTCCTGACTTGAACACTCCAGTTTTCAAGTCCTGACTTAGCACCTTTTGCTTCCCCCTTCACTCTTTTGTTTTAGCCTTTCCTGTGTGTATGTGTGAGAATTGGGCTATTCTGCTTCTATTTGCTCAATTGTCTTGATTGAAACCAGAAGTTGTTTTTTCCTTTTTATAAACAGGTCTTTTACAAAAGCAGCTTCCCAGCCACCAACATGAAAAAGACTTTGCTAAATGGGGAAAGAACTTCCCAGATGTTTTCCCTTAATCCCTTACCAAGTGACCAGTTTTGCTCCTTTTTGAATCTGGATCTCATCTTCAAATCCAATTTCTGTGCCCCAGGGCAGTGGTGGAGAACCTGCAGTCTTGAGGCCACTTGTGGTTTGGATTAAATCAAAGGGCAGCACTTGCCGGTGTAGAGAGCCACAAGTGGCCTAGAGGTTCCCCACTCCTGCCCCAGGCCAAGTTCTTTAAAACAAAGAACCCAATCACTCTTGGTTGAGAAGCTAGTTCCCTTAGGCTCAAATTTGTCTTTTTTCTGTCCTACAAATGGCTTCATAGATTGTGCCAGACTTGGAGATGGAAGACCTTGAATTCAAATCCAGCCTCAGACACATACTAGCTGTGTGTTCCTGGAAAGGTCACCTAACCCTATTTACCTCAGTTTCCTCATCTGTAAAATGAGCTGGAGAAGAAAATGGAAAAGGACTTTAGTGTCTTTGCCAAGAAAACCCCAAATGAGGTTACAGAACAACAACACCCACCCTCCACCTTAATTTTATAAATGAGTAACTAATGTTCAGGGAGGTTATGTGATTTGTCCAAGATGGCACAAGTAGTAAGTGGCAGAGCCAAGGTTTCTGACTCCAAATCTAGCACAGTTTTCATTGTACCACACTGCCTCTCATGAGACACTCATTCAGTTCTTCAATTCAGTGTTTTTTAGTGATCTATAATGAGTATTGAGTCCACTTCCTCCTCTCTCCTTGGTGCATTTAACTAAATATTACTGACAAAACATAATAAAACCTATTCAATAAAATTATTCTTAACCCTTCATAAAGCAATGGAAAATCATTTCCCCACACAGACTTCTCATCAGTTGGGGAAAGAATATATTCCCACAGCTGAAGGTAAGGGGGTAGGGAGAACTCATGGTCCATAGACAATCAAGGCTGTGATATGGGAGCTGTCTCGCTATTAGAATACTTCTCCTGACAGGATTTTATCCCTATTCCATGACTCTGGGAAGACTGCCTTGAGTTGTAGTTGGAGTAGCTCTCCAGATAGCTCTTTATCTCAGCTAACTTTTGTCAAGGCTTCATTTCCATTAACCATTGATCCATGCCAAGTTGCCTCTGCTCTTAGCACCAATACTCTGCTTCTGGATCATTCTATCTTGATGCTGTTACTGGCAAAGGCATTTTACTACCATCAGGAGAAAATGAATTCTACTTCACATATTTGTTCTTTTTTAACTCTTTTATGCTCAGATTACTCAGGCAAATATTGTTCGTCCTTTGTTTTTCAAGAGGACTAAGACATCTTGACTTGCTCATGAATTGAATTTAAGTGAGGCAGAGTTGCACAAAAGCATCAGCCTCAAAGTCCAGTGGCAAGAAAAAAGTCAACATGATAGGTGATGCAGTGTCTAACCAAGCTCTGAGTGCTCCCCAGTGCCTCATCCACTCTTCTGCCAGGGGAAGTCTTCACACGCCTGGGACAGAAATTCCCCTAATTCCCCTACAAGTCTGAGGCCTGTTGGTTACCTTCAATCTGGTTTAGCCCATCTGCTGGGATAGTTTTACCCAGATGTGACCTATGTTCCTGCTACAGCTTCTTGGAGCCCCAGGGGAGAGTTGGGTGAAGATGAACACCAAAAGTGGATGAACAGCCCTGAAAAGGGCTCAGCAAGCCCTCACACCAGAGAGCACCCCATTAAGGTTATAACTTCTAAGCCACATGCCTGATTTTACTTTTTATTCTATATTTTCCTTTTTTCATAGTTCTCCCTAAATGATATCCAGAAGAATTACTCCAGCAGCTGGTGCACTATACTTTCTTAGCCTCACTCCACAGAGAATCTTCAGCCCTGAGGCATATTCTTATTTAGGTTAAATATCTTGTATCTTTTCCCTTGATTCAATTAACTTGAAATAGGCATCTCCACATTGTCTATAACAGTACAGTTTTTTGATGCTCACTAGTTCATTACATTTATCTCATGTATTCACTTTGTGTATGTGTAATTCTAGGAGAAGGTAAGCTCCTTGAGGGCAGAGACTGTTTCTTTTTTTTTTTTGTCTTTGCATCCCTAGGGATAGCACAATGCTTCGCACATATTAAGTTGTCAATAATACTTGTTGAATGAATAAACATTGTTTTACTTTATCATTAAGTGTTCTATGTTTAAAGTTAATGGAGACAATTGACTAATTTTGTATAGATGGGGTGCATTCTGATTGGGACTCAGAAGTTGTAGTGGAGTGTATAACTTCCAAATCCAGTTACCACAAGGATCCCAAGAAAGACTGAGTTGTAGCAACCTGGTGGTGATCCATCCCTGGGAACCTCTCTGAAGGGAGGTTGGAGTGAATGAACCAGTTCAGAGATATGAGAGATCACACCTCCACAGTGCTACCCAGAAATAGATGATTGTAGAGAGGAAAAGCTTGTTGTTCAGTCTGTCAACCTTCAGCGTCTCGTCTAAGAAAGACAAACAGAATTAGGCTGTATGAGTGCTTATTTCAGGGATGCATGCATGGGAGCTGCAGTTGGAACTGAGCTTGCTTTGTGGTTAGGCTATACAGATTATAAAGCCATGAATGACTCAGGATGTCTGGCCTTCTGTCAGCTAAGATTATAGTTCCCAATAAGCAAGGAAATGCTCTGACTCAGGATGCCTATCCTTTTACTGGCTGAAATTACAGTTTCCATAAAGCAAAAAAGTGCCTCTGGCTTAGGCTGTCTGTGCAAGCTTAATCTGGTCTTGTGATTGTTGATAAAGTAGGAAAATTTTGGGTCAGTCTGAGAGCATCTCAAAAGATTATTAATATGTCAGTCCAGAAGGGCTCAAATCGTCCTCTTGATTGGCCAGTCCAGTCTTTTGGCCTTCTTTGGGTAAGGATGGGTTCAAGCAGGTCTCACAAGTCTTTCAGTGATGTCCAACTCTTGGTGACCCCATGGACCATTGCACACCGGGCCTTCTATCCTCCATTATCTCTCAAAGTCTGTACAAGTTTATATGTATTATTTTTCATTAAACTATCTATCTCATCCTCTGAAATTTCCTTTTCCTTTTGACTTCATTCTCTCCCAGCATCAGGCATCCCATACCTTTTCCCATGCAGGTATTGTATTTGTCTTTCATTTTCGAAGAGGATCATGACCTGAGGGAAATGATGATATGACTTGCAGTTGACTTTGATTTGAGTGAGAAAGGGCTATGCAAGGTCACCAGCCTTGCTTTCTCCTCCAGAGCCATCTGGGTCCAGGAACCAGATATTCATCAGGATGACTAGAGATGGCCCAGGATGCAGTGGGAGACCCCAAACATTTTAGGCTAAAGCCTTTTCAGGTACTCACTTAGAGTGAGGTAGTACTCATTCAGTGAATAGACCTATTTGAGAAGTGAGTCAAGGGATGGCCCCTTCAACTAGAAAAAAAAAAAAAAAGAAAAAAAATCAAGTTGAGAGGGGAAGGAAGACCCTTAGGGTTGCTGTTCCAAAGAGAAACAATTACCATTGATATTCCTGCAGGTGCAAAAAAATCTGAAATACTGGAATTCTCTTGTCCCTTCTTTTTTTATCCCCAATTCTGTGATCTTTGGAATCAAATCCTTACAGTTTAGCACAACTTGGGTGATATTAAATGAAAACAAACTGTAACTAAGTAATTTTAGCAAAAAAAAAAAAGATTGGAGTGATATGATTGATGTTGTCACTGTTATATGTATCAAAAAAAGAGAATATTATAAGATTGAGTTTGGTGGTCTTGAGACCACCATGATAGTCTTTCCTTAAGGGAGGCTGTAAGCTTATAGAACATACTCATTGGAAAATATTGACAATAACATTTTTTGAAGGTTGATACAGCTGTCTCCCTGATAACCAAAATAATAGTTTGCCTTGATCCATCATGTGCAAATCAGCCAACTCCAGAGGGGTCAAACAAAATCAGAGTAAATAACTCTTTGAATATATAGTCATACTAAGAGTATAAGAACTCTCAGAAGGGTACTTTGGAGTAAACCCTCTCCTCCAGCAGACAACCTTTCTGCTGGAGCACTCCCTTTCTGCTGAATGGACCCATGTGTCTGTGACTATGCTGCAAGAGTATGGTCCTCTGAGCAGGGGTCAAAACCCTACCTCCTCCCAGGAGGGACACCCTTATGTCAGAGTACTGTCACAAAACAGTTCAGGAAAGGAGGGTTTTCAAAATAAGTGGCACAGAGATCAAGGCCTCAATACAGAGAGAGAGAGAGAGAGAGAGAGAGAGAGAGAGAGAGAGAGAGAGAGAGAGAGAGAGAAAGAGAGAGACAGAGAGAGAGAGACAGAGAGAGACAGAGAGAGACAGAGAGAGACAGAGATAGAGACAGAGACAGAGCTACCTTTGAAAATGTAGGAAGTACCACATTTTTAGACATCAAGAAAGTCATTTTAGGCATCAAATAACACCTCAATTTTGAAGTCCCTGGCAGAAAAATGCAGGTAGATGCGAGGGAGGAAAAACTGAGAAAAAGAGCAGGGATGAGAGGAGTAGGTTGACTCTGGTCGTAGTGAGAGTCAGTCAATGAGCATTCACCAAGCCCTACATCGACCCGCAGTGTCATCGGTCCGCCAAGCACTGGGCTTGCTAAGTGCTGAAGAAAGACGTGGATGTGAGGATGAGGGCGGTGGGGGTGCTTAAGGAAGATGCAGCCAGACGATGAGCCGGACAAGTAGACAGGGGAGCAGACCGGGAAAAGCCCGATGGATGCTCGCTGAGAAAGTGGCAGGAGGGTGCAGAGTCAGGCTGTAAGCAGTGGGGCTACGGGAGCTCAGCCAGAGCAGCTCCCAGGCAGATGCAGCTTTAGGGGAGGTGTTGAACGGAGGGGCGCCGCTCAGAAGGGACTGGCAGCCTTGCCGCCGCCCGGTGCAAGGGCAGAAGTCTCCAGGTGGCCGGCCGAGCCTTTGCCGCATCCCCGCTCTGCTCTGGGGACTCCGCGGGTGCGCTCCGCTCCAGGAGGGGCGGGGCGAGGCTCGGGTTCCCTCCTGGCTCCGCCCCTCCTGGCTCCGCCCCCTCCCTCCCCCCCCCCCCCCCCCCGCGTCTCGGGGGCCTAGGAGCAGGTGGGCAGCCCCCTCCCCCCCTAGCAGTTGCTTTGGACGCTGCCGCAGCTGCCGCTGCCTACGCCGCCGCTTCGCCTCGCGTTCCCCATTCCCCCCACCCCCGCTTTTCCCCGCTCCCCGCCCTCCCCATCGAGGGAAAAAGAAAAAAGAGAGGTCTGTCGCACTTCCTCCGCAATCGGGCGCCCCCCAGTGCGGGAGTGACGCCCGAGGGCCTGAAGGGAGGAGGAGGAGAGAGGGACCGGGAGCTGGAACGGGGGAGCCCCTAGTCTGTCGGAGGCAGCTGGGTGAGGCGGGGGGCGAGGGGCGAGTGGCGAGTGGGAGGGAGGAGGGGGTGGAGCAGAGACGTCCTGGGCAGGGAAGGGGAGGGGGCCGTGGGGGAGTGGAGAAGCATCCCGGGGGTAGGGGCGGGAGCGGCCTCGGGGTGGGGTTGTGTCTTGTTTATTTCTTAGCTTCGCGCTCCTCCAGCCACACGCGGGGCTGCGGATCGGGGAGCGGCGGGCTCGGGAAGGAGGGAGGGAGGGGGGCCGGTGGCGGCCGGCGGGTCTCCTTGGAGAACGGGGAGGAGAGCCGAGGCTGCTCGCACCGCCTCGGTTACCCGGTCGTTGGCTTCACCTGCGGCGGGTGAGTTCCCTTCTGGCTCGTGGCCGACTTTCCGTGACCCCCTTGGGCGTTATCTTCGCACAGATCCTTCTCCAGCTCGTTTGACCCTTGAGAAAAGAGAGGCAAGCAGGGTTAAGTGACTCGCCCAGGGTCACACAGCTAGTGTCTGAAAAACCTCTTTAAAAAAGGGGAAAAAAATCTCCCCAATTTTCACCAGCCCTTGAAATTTCCAGCCCTCGGCACAATGCCTGACAGGTAGGATTGGTCAATACTTCTTGACTTTCCTTTGTAATCCTATGGATTTTATTTGACGCTTTTGAAAACATGAATTGTAGAAGAGGTCCATGGGCATTCTACAGACTACCAAAAAGATTAAGAACCCCCGACCGTAATGAAACTAATTAGGCAGAAGGGACCATGGCTGTGTTGCCTATGTTTTCATCCTCCAGTCCTTGTTAGAAGGAATAAAAAACTCTGAAAATCAACCAAGTGTCACGTTGATCATTTTTGGAACAGGAAATATTAAATGATGCAGTTACTGGTGAGGTGGTTTTGAAAAGATGCTTGGACTACAGGATTTGAAAATAGAAATAATTATAGAAAAAAAGTGGGTCCCCAAAACATATGGAAAAGCCCCGGTCAAATATAAAGCCAGACAGACTAGGTATTTGGCTGAAGGACGTAGCTTCTTTTTAGATTCTTCATCTTTACTCAATAATGATAAAGTGTGGCCACCTTTTAGATAGGATGTATTGGAGTGTCAACATAGAGTAACATTATTAAGTTTCCATTTAAAAAATGTTTTCTTACGTAATCAAGATAGAAAACCTATTGGAAAATTAGTGGGACCTTTACTGAGCAGCTGTTGGAAATTAGCTTATGTTACTTACGTATAGTTTAAGCATAAGCTGAATATAAAACTTAAGACCTATTAATAAGTAAATTATTTCAGTTGGATTGAATCTGTGTTTATGTGTATTATATTCAAAGTATTGTGTAATAATGCCTCATTCTTTAGGATTCATAACTTTTAAAATGATTCCTTATAGGACTATTTTAAATAGCAAATGTTCCTGTTACCTAAGATAGAGTAGAATAAACTTGATTTATATAATTTGATTTATGTACAAATTTTAGGAGCTCTTTTTTTTTTTTTTTTTTGTATAAAATGACCTATTCCTTACTACAATTTATTTCTCCTGAGGGGAGGAAAAGAATTACAGTAACAACCAAGAAAGAATAGGAAACTTTGGTTTCATTGTTTCTGTTTAACAGTTAAGCCTCAGCATCCTTGACTGAATCTATGCTCTTAGCATTTTTAGGTGAGGCTGTAGATTTGCTTGTTTTTCTGGAAAGGAGTGCTTGGCATAATTGCTTGCAAACCAGGAGAGTCACTTTAGCACCGGAGCCTGAGGTGCTTCTCACCCTGAAGTCTGATTAGTGTACACTGTATATTTTTGAAATACACTTTATGTTAATTGCGATTGAATCATATGTGAATTGTAAGAAATCAAAGGCTATATAATTGAGCATCATTTGTTTATTTGTATTGGATAATAGTTGACATTTTTCTTCATTTGCAAATGGCTCTGATTACACCTTTATTTCCTTTGAGCTCCATAAAAGTCTTGTGAGGTTGATATTACAGGTATTTTTGAAAAATTGTGGCTGAGAGGTTAAATGACTTGCCTAGTTATAGTCATGATTCAAAGCCAAGACCTTTCTGACTTCAGATCCCGTATAATTTCTCTTATCCTGCTCACTTGAGGCATAGGGTCCATTTTAAAATTCTTTCTTTGAAGAATTGAATTGAAATGCCTAGCATTTCATTTAATCAGCAAGCACTTATCTATTACCATGCCAGTCACTATACTAGATACTGATGTGATACAAAGACAAAAATTAAAGTCCTCTGCACTGAAGGAACTTATTTCCATAGTGCCTGGTACTAGGTACTTGATAAATGCTTAATAAATTGTGTGTGCACTCATTTTTAAAAATTAAATTTTTAAATAGTTTTAACTATGCCTAAGATTTTATTAATCCAGGGAGCTCCTGGTGAGAAATTTTCCCCTACCATTTAAGAATAGCAACGTTTCTGCAAATCTGTAGCTTTAAAAAGTTGTCTGGGACGCTGGGAGGTGAAGTGTTCAGGATTACTTGTATGTGTATGTCAAAGGTAGGATTTGAACACAGGTTTTCCTGCTTGAGACCAACTCTGTCTCTTGTGAAGTACTTTTGCACCATACACATTAAGTTTAAATCCTCTGTTACACTATTGTTTGGGTGAAAGTGGTTTCTAATTTCCAAGGCTCTGATAATAATTACCTTAAGGATTTTTGCTTTGGTGTGGACACTGACTCTTCTGACATTATAACTTCTAGATTAATGCCTTGTGGTTTCATGAATTGCTTCAGTGAATTAATTAATTTTAATTTTCTGATATTGAGTTTCCCCAAATTAAGTGAGGCTAATCCTTAGTTGACAGACATAGTCAATCACTAGGTTCTCTAGTTTAAACCTTTCTGTAAAAAACAGCTCACATTTCTGTAGCTGTAAAGTGCTTATAAAACATTTCCTCAACATCATCCTAAGAGGTAGTTAATATCAGTTTACCTTTTTTTTTTTTTTTTAGAGGAAAGGTAATGTGACTTGTCTTGGGTTACCCAGCTAGTAAGTGTTATTCTGGACTTGAATTGGTCTTCTGAACCTAAGACCAGTATGTTTTCTAGTAAAATACACTGACCTGTCCTTGTACTGGCTTGTATTCTGCCAGCATCGTCTCTAAGATCCTACATTGACTGCCATACCACTATGAGGCATTGGAAAATTACGTTAGAGGAAGAAAATCCTGAAAATATTTTTAAAAAGTTGGAAAAATCATTTTTTTTGGTAGCTGTGTGGAAGATAGATTGAAGTCAAGGAAGAAACTAGTGCTTTGACTATTTAAGGAAACAGTATGGAAAAAATCTGAGATATTTTGTGGGGGCACATGTTTAGAGATATAGTGGTACCCTCAACAGAAATAAAGAAGTTCAGAAGAGTAATTTTGAAGGGAAAAACAGTGAGTTCAGTTTTGGACCTGTTAAGTTTAGATGCCTAGGAGGCATCTACTTGAAATATATAATAGACAACTGAAGATAATCTGACTGGAACTCAGAAGATTACTTAGGCCTGGACATGTAGATTCAGGAGTCATTTGCATTAAGATAATAATGAAATCCATGGGAACTGATATGGGCACTGAGTAAGAGATCAAAAGAATGTAGAAACAGTAGAAGAGAGTCTAGGATAGAGCCTTGGGAAATAGTTAAAGGTGTGTTACGGATAATGAACCAGCAAAAGATCCTGAAAAGGAGTTGCCAGACATGTAGGAGGAGAACCAGGAAAAAGCAGCATCTCCAAAAGTGCCAGGAAATAGCTAGTTACAGTATTTTTCACTAGAAGTTTTTCTGCATCAGTAATTCTTACCATAGAATTTATTATAAATAGCATGTATTTTTGAGTAACCACCTAATCAGTTCCTAGATCTTGTCATTTCTACCTCCTCTTGAGTTCATCCCTTTCTTTCTACTTAGATGGCTACCTCGCCAGTCTAGGCTCTCATCATCTCTCTTGGCCTAATGATATCTAATTGTTATCCTTGTGTGAAGTCTCTCTCCCATGCTCTGCACAGCTGCTAAAATGATTTTCCAAAAATGTAGAAAAAGCACTGATTCTTTTTATTATCCTACTGAGTAAAATGGTTTCCTATTGCCACCAAGATCAAATATAAATTTTTCAGTCTGGCTTTTTAAAAAAATTCTTTTTTCTTATTATGGACTTGACAGTAGTCAACAAACATGACCATTTTCATATACAAAGAAAAATAGAAAAAGTAGATTTTATGTATGAAAATACAAATTCTATTATATCAAATTCAGCACATTGATTCCCAAAGCTACCCTGCCTCTCACCCTTTGACCTTCCTTCTGTTCTCTTCTGTGTATTCTAAAAATGTTTCATTAAAATTCTTTTTGTATTCTTTCTTTAGGCATCACTATCACTAGCCTCCTACATTCCCCACAATTTCTCCCCACCCTTCTTTGAGAAAAAAGTCCTTCCTTATAATTAATAAATATTATCTAGCCAAAAAAAACCACAAATTTTTTATGTCTCATTCTAGAATACTAGTATGAAACTTTCTGACATGAGATGGAGAAGCATGTTTCATCACTGGTCTTCTGGAGTTGTGACTGATCATTTCTTCCTATCTTTCCATCCTTTTACACTATGTGTAAAGTATGTGCTACTTCCACATATTTTTTGATCCAGTGACATTTGCCTTAAATGTTGTTTCTCCTGTGTGATACTCCACCTCCTGACTGAGAATTTCCACTGGATGTTCCCCATTTTGGAACTCTTCATCTCTATCTCTACCTTCTGACTTTCCTGGCTATTTTAACTCTCAGCTAAAGTCACACTTTCTGCAAAAGGCTTTTTCTAGTCCTTCTTAACTTTTGTGCCTTCCCTCTGAGATTTTCTTCAGTTTGTCCTGTATGTGTCATATTAGTATGTTGTTATTTGGCTGTTGTGTCCACCATTAGACTGAGCTCCTTGAGAGCAGGGTCTGTTTTTTGCCTTTCTTTGTACCTCCATTACTTAGCATAGTGCCTGGAACATAGTAGTGTTGTTTCAGGGTGTGTTGGGAGGTTATCTCGAGAGAACTCAAAGACCCAGACCATCTCCAGCCCAAGCAAAGGCATTTATTGAGAATTATACCTCTCAGGAAGTAGGCTGAGCTTTAAGAAGAAACTGGCTGCTTAGTGAAAGCAAGACAGATTTTTATAGGGCAAAAGATGGCAGTTATATCATTACAGAATATATATGAATATTAAAATATAGGAGGGGTTTGTTAAGGGATTAGGCAATGGGGAGGAGTCCCAGCCCTAGTGGAACTGTACATGCTATTACCCATAATGCATATAGAAAAGCCCATTGGAGGGGCATGTATGTATGAACAAGCCTCTCTGTGTCATAGGTTCACCTAAAGGACTTTTGCTATTAGGCACCTACTAAGGTAAAGTTCCTTCTGTTGTTTTGGGGTCCACATCCTGCTGGTGCTGCTTTCTGATTCGCAGGCTATCATTGTCCTGTCTTAAGACTAGATGGATGTGGTTGTGTGCATGGACACATGCTGTTTCTGTGAGAAATATGAAGAAGCTGGAATATTGAGTCTCTGGGAGGGGAAAGGGCAGGGAGGGACAGAATTTAGAACTTAAAACAAACAAAAAGTTAAAAAATATTTTAACATGTAATTGAGGGAAAATAAAATATTATTATTAAGGAAAATATTGAAAACATTTCTGTGGAAAAAAGTATTTATATTTCACAGTTTCTACTCAGATCTGATCCTTTCATCATATGTGCTTGGAAGTTTTCTTTGAAAGGTGCCTTTTCTCCTAGTAGCCTTATATTCAGCTCTGCAGGGTTAACTGTTATTCTTGGTTGTTAGCCTGTATTGTTGCCTTTTGGAGTATTGTATTTCAGGGTCTTCTCACATTCATAGTAAAAGATGTCAGATTTTTTGTGATCCTGACTGTAGTTCCTTGTTATTTGAATTCCTGCTTTCTGACTTCTTGAAGTATAGAAGAAGACTTTCCTTCAACTTGAAAGCTTAGGATTTTGGCTTTAACCCTTCAGAGTTTTCTTCTTGTGGTTTCTTTTAGAAGATGACTAGTGAATTCTTCCATTTCCATTTTGTCCTGTGATTCTAATAAATTTGTCAGTTTTTGTTTATGATTTTAAAAAGTAGTGGTCAAGACTTTTTTTTTTTTTGTATGTGATCCTGGTTTTTAGGACAGCTGATAATTTTAAAATTATCCCTCCACTTGTTTTCCAGGTCACTTTTTGACAGCAATTACTTTATATTTTATTCTTTTTTTCTTCAGTCTTAATTATTGATACATTGTACTTTTTGTTTTCTCTTGGAGTCATTAATTTCTATTTTGTTGTTCAGTTGTGCCCCACTCTTTGTGTCCCCATTTCGGGTTTTCTTGGTAAAGACACTAGAGTGGTTTGCCATTTACTTCTTCAGCTATTTTTACAGAAGAGGAATCTGAGACAAACAGGGTTAAGTGACTGACTTGCCCAGGGTCACACAGCTAGTTAAGTGTCTGGGGCCAGATTTGAGCTCAGAAAGATGAGTCTTCCTGACTTCAGACACAGCACTCTTATCTTTTGGGTCACCTGATTGCCCTTAATTTCTGTGTGGTTTATTCTAACATTCAGGGAGTCTGTTATTTTATAAGGTTACCACTGTCCTAGGTTGTTTATTGTCTTTCCAATTCTTTTCTTCAGAGTTAATTTTTCTCTCTCATTTTATATCTTCCAGATTTTGAGGTAGTCCTTGTGGAAAATCTTCTCTCCCTTCTGTGGCCCCGTTTCCCCCTGAGTCTCTGCTTATTATTGTTGTGAAATTGATGGGGTGCTTGGACCCCAGCCTTATGACTAGAATATCTCTCTCCAGCCCAAAGACTCTGTCTCTAGCAATAACTCATGAGTGGGCCCAGTGAGGCAAACTGTCTCTCCCTGTTACAAGAACAAGCTGACCTGTGTAGGATTTCCATTTTATGAACACAACTATCTTGTGCCAGCAGAACTATCATGTACTGATTCCCACAGTTACTATATACAAACCAGAGGTCAAGTATAGATGTCAACTCCCAAGGCTATCTTGTTAAAGATGTAGACATGCAGACATACAAATCCCCTTAGAAGCACCTGCCCCCAGGCCATGCCTGTAATGAATGATGTCTGTGCCCAAGGTACAGAATCTGTATGTTCAGCACCTAATTAGCATACTTGCCACACAAATCACTGTACTTTTTCTATATAAGCTTTAGCATCACTCCTGTTAGGTTGTGAATTCTCTAAAGGGACTCTGCCTGTCTTTATTAGCATTATAATAAATCTTTTGCCACGTGACTGGAAGACTTTGAGTCTGTGAATTCTTTTCAGACAACTCCTCTCTGTATCTCAGTATTTTGGGGTTCCTACACCCCAGTAATAATTTTGAAACTGACATTTTCTTGATGTTAGTCTGTTATTCCACTTTCCCCTGTTTCACCTCTCATTTAGGTGTTCTTTGCCTTTGTCAAGACTTTTGCATCTACCTCTTTACTTACTTAGGTAATTCTTCTTCTCTGACTTCATTTCTTTTCACTCCCTAACCCCAGCCCAGTAGTTAGTCATTTCAGTTCTCTACCATTCTCTCTTCTTGTGTCCCATGTTTCATTGACCTGTGACCACTGTTGTCTTGCTGATTGTGTGATTACTGTCACCTCCTAATTATAACTCCCCTGAACATAGCAGGAGAAAAGTTCTACAATCATGCTGATTTTAATACATTACAAATTCATGTTATTCAAGGTCAACTTGGCTCTCATTGTGGTAAAGCATTTTTATTTCTCCTTCATTGATACCCTCTTGATCTCTACAGAAGCTATTCCAAATATCCTCTTAAGTGGTAGAAGCAATATCCCTGTAACTTAGACTACTTTTTCTTTAAGAGACATTGAGATGTTTCTTTAATCTTGGTTGGCTGAGGGAAACTTCCTCATTACTTGAATACAAAGCAACCAAAAGATACTGGAGGAACTCTCAGATGTTAGGTTGGTGAATTATGATGGGAATTTGATCAGCTCAAAGGTTTCTCATTGTCTGTCCTTGTTGATATCCTTTTTCCTGATATGACTGAAGAAATTGTTGCTTGTTAATTGTTGAATGACTTACGAGTGTATCATTTTGTTCTCTATTGAATTCAAATTACCGAGGGAATAGGCTGAAACTGACCCAACCCAGACTATCTTTCCTGTTTAAGTCCTTTACTCCATCGTCTCCGTCTCTTCCCCCTTCTCTTTCAGCTGAGTCACTTGCCTCTTTACTGAAAAAATGGAAGCTATTGGATTTGTGCTTCCTCTTCTCTCATTCTCTCCATGTCCAGAATCCTTGATATCATCATCTATCACTCTTTTCCTTTTCCTGAGACTCTGACAAAGACATGGCCCTTTGTCTTGTCAAGGCCAACCCCTCTACATGTACACTTGATCTCTTTTCTCTCCAACCTTCTTGAGTAGATTGAATCTGTACTCATCACTCCCCACTCCTGCAATCTTCAATCCCTCCCTAACTTCCCTACTGACTATGTGTGCCCATATCTCTCTTATTCTACTATACCTTACCATTCTTGCAAGCTGTCGTTTTACATCTCTCCTCACTTTACAAGCCATACTCCTTGAAAACATTGTCTTTACTTTTTTTTTTAGATACATCTTGGTGGAGCAATGCACGGGTTGCTTGACTTGGAAAGAGTAAGAACTGAATTTGAAGTCTGCCCCACATACTGTTAGATTTTTGTAAAAAAAACTTGTTTTATGATATAAATTGTTCATTTTAGCTTGTATGATCCTCTCTTGCTTGTTTAATTGGGAACTTTTTTCCCTATCCATAGGTCTTGTAGAGGATTTTTTTCTTGCTTTTCCTGCTTATTTATTATTTATAGCATAACCTTTTAGATCTAAGTCACGTATCTATTTGGAACTTATTGTGGTATAAAATGTGAGTGAGGCATTAATAGGAACATAATTTCTGCCAGACTGTGCCCCTTTTTCCTGGCAGCTTTTATCAAATAGTGAGTCCTTTCTCCAGTAACTGTGGTCTTAGGGTTTTTCAGCTACTGTTATTCTATTTGCTTCTGTATTTTGTTTATGTAATCCATTCCACTCATGTGCCTCTCTTTTTTTAAACAGGATCAAATACAGTTTGTAATGATTACTGCTTTGTCATAGATTTTATTCCTCCACATGAATTTTGTTATTACTTCTTCTAACTCTGTAAAATGTTCTTTTTGGAGTTTGCTATAGCACTAAGTCAATTAATTTAGACAGTATTATAATTTCTAAATTATTGACTTGACCTGCCCATGAGCAATTACTGTTTCTGTAGTTATTTAGTTCTTCTGTTATTTCTGCAGAGAGTATTTTATATTTGAATTTAAATAATTCCTTGGGGAGTCTTGCTATATGCACTCCCAAATATTTTATAGCTTTTCTAATTATTCTGAAGGGAATTTCTCATTCTAGATTTTACTGTGAGGTTTTGTTGATAAATTATAGGAATGCTGATAATATAGCTTTATTTTATATGCTCAAGCTTTGCTGAAGTTTTTTTCCCATTATTTTTTCAATTGACTTCTTAGGGTTCCATTAGTACACCATTATATCATCTGTAGAAAACAGTGATTTTATTTCTTCTTTATTTATGCTTTTTCTTTCAATTTGTTTTTCTTATCTCAATACTTTGACTAGCATTTCTAGGGCTATGTTAATCAGTTAGTAATGATAATAGGCATCCTTGCTTTACTCCTCATCTTATTATTTCAAAGGCCTTTTCTCCATTTTATATGTTTGTTTTTGGAATTAGCCATCATTCTATTAAGTAAAGATTAATTTATTCTTATGATTTTTAGAATATTTAATAGAAATGGGATATGAGATTTTGTCAAGGCTTTTCAAAATCTACTGATAAATGCTTATAGATTACTTTTATTTTTAACATGGTTTCTTATATTTTTAACCTTCTTTATATTGAACCAACTCTGTATTCTCCTGGAATAAACCCAGTCTGATCATAGTTCTATGATGTTTTAAAATGTTGTTGTAGCCTACTTGCTACTATTCTGTTTAACATTTTTGCATAAGTGGTCATTAGGGATTTTGGCCTATAGTTTTCTTTTTCTACTTTCTCTCTTACTGGATTAGGTATCAAGTCCAAATTCACATTATAGAAAGGGATTGGAAAGATGCTTTCTTTTCTTATTATTTCAAACAGATGGTGTTGAACAGAAATTAATTGTTCTTTGAATGTTTGATAGTATTCAGTTGTAAATTTCTTTGGTCCTAGAGAGTTTTTCTTTTGAGTTCATTTATGGATTTCTAAATTTCTTTTTCTGATGTTGGATTATTTAAATAGTACATTTGTTCATTTGTTATTTTCATCTAATTTCATATGTATTTTCGTCTAATTTCTTTAAATTCTCAGATTTCTTGGAATGAAATTGGGCAAAATAGTTTCTGATAATTTCCTTTATTTTCTCTTAAATTATGTTCTCCTTTTTCATTTTTGACACAATTTAGTTTTCCTATCTCTTTAAAAAGTCACATTAGCTGTTTATTTCATAAGATTAATAAAACAAACTCTTTATCTTATCAATTCATTTTTTTTACCTTCAATTCTTTTACTTTCTTTTTCTATTTTATTAATGTGTATTTGTAGGGATGTGGTTCCCCTCTGCTCCCCCACTACTTTAGCTGCATGCCTGAAATTTCGGTATATTGTTTCATTGGTATAATTTTCCTTTACATAGTTAATGTTTCTGTGGTTTGTTCTTTGACCCCTTCATTATTTAGGATTTCATTGTTAAATCACCATATGGGTCTGTATCTTTGATTTGTGTTCCCTGAACCAATTGCTGTTTTTATTTCTTGTTGTCTTTTAGGGATGTATCAACTATTTCGTCCTTTTTACACTTGTTTTTAATATTTCTTTGTTTTTGAACATGGTTAATTTATATAAAAGTTCCATGTGGTGCTGACAAATATGTATATTCTTTAGCTGTCCCATTTAGAGGTCTTTTAACTCTAGTTTCTTCAGCAATTTTTTCAGTTCTATATATTCCCAGAATAGTCTTGCAAATAACATTTCTCTTTCCTTTGTATTTGAAGGTCTTTTTCCTGATCAGTTGCAGAGCTTGTTTCTGAATTGAACTATTAAATTTAACCATTATGTGTCTTGGGATAGACAGCCTTAAATTTTTCCCCAAGGTGATCTATTGACTCTTTCAATTGATATTTCATTTTCTATATTCAGAAGTTCTGGGCAGTTATTTTATATTATTTTTCTGCATTATAGTGTTAAGGTTTTTTTGTCCTGTTGTCTTGTTTTGGGAAATTTATGATCCTTTGTTTCTAAGCAATACTGTCTTTAAGATCTGTGACTTTTGTTTCCTTTGCAACCATATTTTAAGGTGGTTTTTGTTTTACTTCTAGATTGTCCTTTTCTTCTGTATATTTGCATTGTAAATCTGTTGTTCTCATTTTTGTTTCTTTAGTGATACTTGCTGTCACCGCTTTTCTATTCTGCCCATTATTTTTGTTTTTCAGATCAAAAATTGTGTTCTCATAATTCTCATTTTTATTTTGAACCACTTAGGAACAGTAAATTGTGGTATTTCAATGTCCTCCTCATATTCCACAGGATCCTGTCTTATTAAGCATTGGACCATTCTCCTTTGTTTTGCAGTATTATTTATTCATAGATTCTTGAACTTTTTTTGTAAAAAGCTAGCGCTAGAGGCCGTATTTCCTTTTGTGGTTTAATGTTTTCCCTGTTGATTTATCTGCTTATATTCAAGATATTTTAGTTTTCTTCTTCCTGATATCTCTTCCCCCTCCCCCTTTTCCACTATTGCTCCCTTTCTGACTTTTCCCTCTGATGGTGGTTGCCTTTGGGTATATCTCAGCTTCCCCTTCCTAGGTCTCTGACCCATCTGATTTTTGGGTAAACAGAACTGGCCCCAGCCGAAAGCTCTACTCTTTCCCTCAGGGTTGGTGGAGTGCTTCACCCTTCTCTCCCCACTTTCCCGGAATAGTGTCTTGTCTTGTTCCCTCAGTTCCTCAGTTCACTTCCTAGGCATTGACATTTCAGAGCTTTGCAACACTTGTGCCATAGGTTTGTCTTCCACGGTACTGCTGGTTGTTGTGTGGTCCTTAGCAGGATTTTGCTCTTGAAGGGCTGCTGCCTTGCTAGCCTTTCTGGCTAGCTTTTGTGACCCAAGAAAAGTTCTGCAGCTTGGAGCCAGGACCCCTACAGCACTGGAGAGAAGGAGGAATGGATTTGGGGATTTTGTTTTGTTGCACGTCTGTTGTTGGTTGCTGTCTGTGGTCTGAGAGGGGGTTGGGGAAGGAAGCAGAGTAAGCTCAGGCTGTGTCAGTTCATTTTATTTTGTTATCTTTTTTTAAACTTTCTTTTGTATTTTTAATATTCTAGACCATGGAGGTAGTGGAAGTTGTTTTATTTTTGGTGTGTGATTTGTACTTTGGAGAGGTTTGAGAGGTCATGAGGATCAGAAAACAATGTATAATCATTCATCTTTCTGCTCATGTGATTCAGAAGTCCTCTAGTTTGTGTGTGTGTGTGTGTGTGTGTGTGTGTGTGTGTGTGTGTGTGTGTCCTGTGATCTCTAAAGTGTCCACAGGATTCCTTCTTTTTTCTATTGCTTCCTTTTTGTTCATATTACATTTTCTTAATCTGTTTTGATTTTTCTTTCAGTTCTTACTGATTCTTACTCCTCCCTCTTCCCCTTCCTCTCTTCTTTTCAACCTTTTCCTCCTTTTTTCCCCATTCTTCTTTTTTCCTTTTTCTTATACCTTCTCCTTGTTCCTATCTTGGTTCATGTGCTTTGTTTCCTAGGTTTCTACTGAGATTTTTCTCTTTATCTTTTTGTCATTTTAAGCTTTTTTATTTTCCCCCCATCTATCTACTCTTTGTCTTATTCTTTATGGTTAAGTGGCCATCCAGGGTTAAGCTTCAGAGATGCCCCTGCTGCTCCTTTCTCTGAACAACGTCCAAGGGGGAGGAGTGGTACTTATTCACATTGGCTTTCCCAATTCCTTTTTCCATCAGGAACAAGTTGCTCCTCTCCAGTTTGTGATTCTAATCGCTACTAATCAAAGACATGTTGCCTTTTCCTTTTTTCCTTCATATCACTTGACAGCATCAATGTCTGTTGCTTTCTTGTGGGTTTGGAAGGATGAGTTGGAATCAGGAATAGTCACTAAAACCATAGGGGTCAATACTGGGTCTCACAGCAAAATTCTATGTTTGCTTGGTTTTGCTCTCTGTGAGTATGGTTCTGAGTGAGAGAGCTCTTTAAGTAATTAAATTCTGTGATTTATAGGGTTTTTTTTAGCTTCACTTACAGTTTTCATACTCTTATCTTGAAAAACAAATGCAGTTGCCCTACTTTTGGCAAACAATTCCTTTCTTTTAGGGTATAGGAAGTTTGTGGGATTCATCTGTTCTGGTATCTGGTCTTGTTACTCTCAGTGATACAGTTTAACAAAACTAGAGTTTTTTTAAGAAGTGAAAAAATGATAAAACACTGTGCTCAGCGCAGTGCCTGGCACATAGTAGGTGCATAATAAATGTTTATTGACTGACTGATGGAGCTCATATTTTATATGAAAATCATTTGACCTTGTGATTCTACTGTAAACATGTCATTTACTAGAAAAATATTTATTTCTAAAAGAATTCATAGTATTGATTTAGAATTGGAGGGGACTTTGAAGTTCATCTGGTTAATACCTCATTTTACGTATGAGGAGAATGAATCCCAGAGAGCTTAAGTAACTTGTTCAAGGCAGCTAATAAGCACAATGTAAAATTATTCTAATAGTAAGTCAGAGGGGTAGCTAGGTGGTATAGTGGACAGAACACTGGCCCTGGAGTCAGGAAGACCTGAGTTCAAATCCAGCCTCAGATACTTGACACTAGCAGTATGACTCTAGGCAAGTTACTTAACCCCGATTGCCTCATAAAAAAAAAAAAATAGCCAGAAAGCAGAATGTATATTACACTTTTAAATGAAAATATTCATTTAGTTACGTGTTCATTCAGTGTATATTTATTGAGTATATTTATTGAGTATATTTATTGAGTACTGTGCTAGAAGCTTTGATTTGGGTAAGTTTTATTCCATGATACGTTAAATAGTTTGTACCTAACTGAGGCCTACTGCATAAATGTATCTTAAGTTATTAATATCAGTTTTTGAGGAGCACACTTAAAAAAACCCTCTAATTTGTTTTTAATATTCCTCTGTGTTGAAATTTTGAGTTCTAAATTTTCTCTTTCCCATCCACCCCCTGCCCCACCCAACTAGAAGGCAAGCGATATAACTTCAATTATACATGTGAAATCATGCAAAAGATTTTTCCATATTAGCTATGTTCTAAAAAAAAGCAGGAAAAATAAAGTGAGAAAAAAAATCATCCTTCAGTTTGTACTCTGAGTTCATCAGTTTTCTCTCTGGAGGTGAATAGCATTTTTTCATCATGAGTTCTTTGGAATTGTTTTACATCATTGTATTGATCAGAGCAACCAAGTCTTTTGCAGTTGATCATCATTACAACATTGCTGTCAGTGTGCACGATGACCGCCTGGTTCTCACTTCATTTTGCATCAGTTCATACAGGTCTTGCTATGTTTTTTCTGACCCTTCTCTAGTCATTTCTTATAGCGCAGTAGTACTCCATCATAATCATATGCTACAACTTGTTCAACTGTTCCCCTATTGATGGTCATCTCCTCAGTTTCACTTACTTGTCACTATAAAAAGAGCTGCTATAAATATTTTTATACATTTAAGTCCTTTCCCTTTTCCTTCAGTCTCTTTGAGGTACAGACCTAGTAGTGGTATTGGTAGATCAAAGGGTGTGCACAGTTTTGTAGCCCTTTGGGCATAGTTCCAGATTCTACAAAATGGCTGGACCAGTTTACTGCTCCACCAGCCATTCATTAGTTTAGTTGTTTTTGCCTCATCCACTCTAACATTTCTCATTTCTGATAGGTGTGAAGTGGTGCCTTAGAATTGTTTTAATTTATATTCTCTAATCAGTAGTGATTATGTGCTATATAAATTTGTGTGTATTTATATAATTTCTATATATTTTTTTTATTCCTAGATTGATCCAGAGAACATGGCTACAGCTATTAGAGAAGTGGGAGTGTGGAGACAAACTCGAACTCTTTTACTTAAGAATTATCTAATTAAATGTAGGACAAAAAAAAGTAGTGTTCAGGTAAGCTGGACGGTACTTTCTTGGTTTTATAAGTAGCAAAGTATAATTCTTATCTGAGTTTTTTTAAGTTTCAGTCAGGAATTCACCAGAGGAGGGAGAGAGGCACCTTCAGGGTGAGAGTGCTGCTGATAACACATTTTGATGGGGAAAACAGCATCTAAATAATTGAGTACATAAAGATTACAGAGTAAATGGAAGGCAGTCTGAGAGGGGAACTTTTTGGCACCTGGGGGGACCGAGAGAGTCCTCCTGGAGGAGGTGAGATTTGAGTTGAGTTTTGAAGGAAGTCAAGGAAACCAAGAGCCAGAGATAGTGGTTAGAACATTCCAGGTGTGGGACAGTCATTGCAAAGACTGCAAAGACTGCATTGGTCAGAGATCAGAGGTAGAATGGCCTGTTTGAGAAACTATGAGTGGGCCAGTGTTGCTGGAAAGTAGACTATGTGGAGGAGTGTTAAGGGAGAGAAGGTCAGAGAGATGGAGGTAACTCTTCCACACAGATGCTAAATTGATGTTCCTAATACAGATCTAATCATGTCATTCCAATTAAAATATCATCAGTGTTTCCTTATTGCTTTTAAGAGAAAATATAGAATCCTCAGCTTGTCATTTAAAGCCTCTATAGTATGATTTTCAGCTCCCTCTTCAATCTTATTTCATATCCCATTACTCTCAATTCTAGGTAAACTGATCTACTAACTGTTTGCAGTACATGACATTGTCTCCCACATCCATACTTTTGCACAGGTGATCTTTTATTTCTGTGGTTGTACTTTCTCTTCACCACTGCCTTTTATATTCCTAGCTTCCTTCAAAGAATGACTGTGGTGCTATCTATTATTGAAGTCCCTTCCTCATCCTTACCCTGCTTCACCCAGTTATTAGTGATCTCTTCCTTTTGAACTTGCATAGTTTATATTTATTTATCTGTATTCATATTGTATCCCCCAATACAATGTGAGCTGCTTCAGGGCAATAAATAAACTATTTATTGAACTGATTTTTAAATCACTGTTGCATCCTAATCATCCCAATCATGTCTACAAGTTCTTTCTGTATCTTGGGATATAGTTAATTTCTGCATGGCAACTTGATAATATCAAGAATATTTTCTCCTCTTAGGTTTCAATTCTCTGTTGGCCATTTTTGTTCTGTTCTTTAAATGAGCTTTAAAATATATAGCAAGTGTGGTGGAGTATACTTGTATTTATCCCTGTTTACTAGACAGGATACAAGCAATGGTATAATTAATTTGCTAATAATAATCTTTAATAATAATTAAAAACATTTTTAAGGTAGCATTCTTAAGCTGAATATTCAAAATAACATTGTGTGAAACAAAGAAAAGAAATATGGCTATTTATAAAACACAGGTGATTATGCAAAAAGGATAGTATGCTTATTGGAGAAAAATTAGTTGCAGGTGGTAGATAAGGAATTGATTGGCCAAGTGTACACTAAATCAAAGAAATCTGTCCATTGGGCCATGTAAGGAGGAGAACTTTTCCAGTACTGTAGAATCCTCCATCGCTGCAGCTAAGTCTTTTTATATGGATAAGAGGTGAAAAGGAGATACTGAAGGACACATTGGATGCTACAGCTGGTCTTGCAGTTCTCAAGAGATCATTTCCAGCAAAATGAATGATACAAGAGGGAGTCAGTATCCCTAGAAGTAGGACTGTTTCTGAGGAGGGGAGGGTTTATGTGTTGCACAGACATACCAGGGGAGTTTTGGCGGGGCTGGTAAAGGATATTAAAGGCAAGGGAGGTAAGGAGGCTCATTGGAAGCCATCAACCTCAGGAAACTTGCTCAGGGCAGTCTTTGGCATTCATCTGGGAAAAATAAATAGTCCACTTCCCCATAGTTTATAGCAGCAGTATCATAATGCTCTTGTTCCTTTTTAATTTTAATTCCATATTCATGGAATTGTCCACTTTTTCCCTGTAGCTATTAGCTGCAGGCTTCAAAGCCTGCTTTTCCCTGAAGGCCTAGTTGATGCTAGTACCAATTTTTTTTTTTCCATTTCAGTGACAGGCTTTGTGATCATTTGTACTTCTATCAGAAAACACTATTATCTTTCTTCATTGACAGATATAGTGGTATTTTTGCTAATTTTTAAATAATAAGCTCACTTCTCCTAAACCTATTCAGTAATGGACCTCCAGTCCTTCTATCCCTTAGTACTCTCCTGTGTCATCACTGCTTCTCTGGCTTCACTTTGTTTCTTCTTAATCTTGATCTTATAGTTAGACAATTTAATATTATATTGTCATCTCCTCTTAAATTCCTTGACCTTTTGACCTATTGCTGGACATGCCTTACTGTACCCTAATCCTGGATTATTCCCACTATTTTCCTCCTTTTCTCCTCATATGTGGTAGAATAGTGCTGGAAGAAATGGCAGCCATGATGAAGTCCCATATAAGTACATGTTATCCCGGCCTTCACTGCACAAGGCAATGTTTTTATTCCTTTCTATTTGATTTTCTACTGTGGTCCTTATGTCTTTTTCAAACCTTCTTTTTTGCCTTCTGCAAAGTTACCAATGATATGTTAATTGCCCTGTCCAGTGGTATTTTCTTAATCCTCACCTTTCTAGTGCTTTCTGTAGCATTTGATACTGTTGGTTAGCCTTTGCTCTTGTATACTCTTAGCTTTCTGGATTTTCATGATATTACTATCTCTTCATTTTTCAACTTGCGTAACTACTGCTTCTCAGTTTCCTTTACTGAATCATCATCCTCACCCTAATTATGTATGTCTTTCATTCCTCTCTTTTATGTTTCTTCCATTTACAAAGTTTTTCTTTTTGACTTGACCAATTCCATTGGGTTGAATGATTTCTTCACATAATTCTCTACACACACACACACACACACACACACACACACTCACACACACACACACACTCACACTCTCTCTCTCTCTCCCTCTCTCTCTCTCTCTTTCTCTCTCTCTCTCTCTCTCTCTCTCTCTCTCTCTCTCTCTCTCTCTCTCTCTCTCCAGTCTTAGACTGTCCCCAGAGCTTGTCTTGATTTACAAATGCCTACTGGACCTTTCAAACTCAGTAGCCCCCCCCCCACCTCCATCTCTAGATGTTGTCTTGTATTTATTGTATATGTGTTCTTTATATGCTTATGTATATCTGTGGTCATCCCCAATAGAAAATGCACTCCTTAAAAGACAGAGGTGGTTTGATTTTTTTCTTTGTATTCTCAGTGCCAAGTATAGTGCCAGCTATACAATGATTGTTTAATAAATGCTTGTTGATTTATTGATTGATTATGATATACTCTAACATTGCAAGTTATATAAATTTTATATATACACACAATATCATATTTATAAATGTATACCTAAGATTAGGTTGAATACAATATATCTTCATGCACATATTTATTACAGGTTCATTAAATATATTTAAATGCAGTAATGGTTATATGATACAATGACATTAGTTCATACATCACCTTTATTTATCCTAGGCTTTAGATTTTAAAATATTTTTATGATACTGAACACAAAGGAAGAACCCCATTAATATGTTTAGGAGGATGGTTTGGGTAACTAACTTAAAAATTTCTAATTCTATAGTATTTTTCTTTGCCTTTCATTGTTAAGCATTTTAATCACGTTGTTTTTTTTTAATTGCAGGAAATTATTTTTCCACTGTTTTTTTTATTTTGGTTAATATTAATAAGCATGATGCATCCAAATAAGAAGTATGCAGAGGTACCTGATACAGAACTTGACCCCTTGGATAAATCTGTCCTGTCTGAATTCATTATTGCATATGCTCCAGAGACTAATGTTACAAGAAGCATCATGAATATAGTGTCTTCTCATTATCTTCCTGATGGTATTGTGAGCCTATATATGTATTTTTCCAGCTTTATGTGGTAGTTTCTTATACAATTTATATGCTGATTGTACTGAGTAAAATTACTTCTTTATGTGATGTATATTTTTCTTCAGTGATATTTATGGCTTTATAGTAAATTGTGGCATGTTATTTTATTGACTTTTACCAGGTATTTCAACAAAACTGACATTATGGCTGGCTGACATATTTACCTGTAGAGAGAATATTTAAATTATTTTAATTAATATTGTCTGTAATTATTTTACTTTGATACCACTTACAAAATAAGCACATTCATAAAATGATAACTGTATTTAATAGTTCAAATTTTGATTCTGATCTAGTATATAAATTGATAAAAATATTTCCAATATTAGTAATTAGTCACTGTCAGTACATAGGGCAAATAGCAGCACAAAATGGCATTTGTAGGTGTTACTCAGAATATAAAGCAACACTACTCTCGTTTTGAGAGCAGAGAAATTATATAAGCACTATAGTTTTGGAGAACCTGAAATGTCATATAAATATATATATACACATATATAGTTATGTGTGTGTGTGTGTGTTTATGTATGAGTCTGGTTTGTTACTGAGTTTTGGCCAGAGGTTGGCTTGTTTTTTTCTTGAATAATGGATATGACAGACCATATGTGTCATATATTTTATGGTTGCACAACTTATTGAAGAAAAACCTTCAATAACTTGGGAAGTTATCATGGCCAATTGGAAAGAATGAGGGAAGCAGGCATCTTTTGAACTTTCCTTTCATCTAAACTGATCAGAAGAGGGAACAAAGAAAGTTTGATATAGGAATATATACAACTTATCCAGGATATAGGTGGGTATGAGGGGGTGGGGTAGAAGAGGGAGAGTATATTCATGGAAAAATTATTCATAAACAAAACAAAGTCTAAGCATGGTGATGAATACCATAGACAATAAATTAATTTCAATATTTTAACATATGCACCAGATGTCATTGATTTTAAATACTTAAAGGAAAAGTTAAACGAATTTAAAAAGAGAAGTACCAGAGAAATAGGAGGTAAATTGAGAGTGAAACTATAATAACAGAGTACCTCATTATATCCTTTTCAGTTTTAGATAAATCTAACCAAAAAATAAACAAAAAAGAAATTAAATTTCTGAATAATAGAATTTTTAAACAAGTTTTATATAATTTTGGCTAGTTATTATTGAATGAGAATAGAAAGGAATGTTAACATACATATATGTATGTTAACTGTGCAAGGTACTTTTATAAAAATTGATCATGCATTAGCACATAAAAACCTAACAAATGCAGAAAAGCAGAAGTATTAATCATTTTCTTTATTTGCCACGGCACTATAAAATTACATTAAATAAAGAGCTGCTGAAAAAAGTATTAAGAATCAACTGGAGATTCAATAATTTCATCTCATATTATTGAGAGGTCAAAGAATAAATGATAGAAACAATAGATAATTTCATTAAAGATAATGAAAACCATTAAACATCATACCAGAATTTTTGAGATGCAACAAAAGCAGTTCTTAGGGGAAAATTTACATTTTTAAACAGAAACAGATCAGTGAAAGGGTCATTTAACTGAAAAAAAATTGTTTTTTTAAACTGTCAATTTTGTTAATCTCTTTCTTGATTTTCTGAATTTCTTTTCTAGTGTGTTTTTTTTTTCATTTGTACACTTTCTAGTTTTTTTGCTTTGAGATGGCTGAATTTCATGGCCTTCATTCTTATAATTCTGCCCTTGTCTGTAGTCTTCTCGTGTTTGATTTAAGAAACAATACCATTTCAGGTATAAGTAGCTCTCCTCTACCTTTTAGGTAAGAGCTAAAAAGCACTGACCCTGAAAGAGAAATTAGATTTATCATTGGAAGTGCTTATTATTAGACATTTTTGTACCTTTGGGAGGAAAAGCACTATAGAAATCTCAAATTCTATTAAAATACTATATTGTTCATAGTATTCTATTACCATTTTTAGTAATTCCTTAATAAATTTCAAGGAGCACTGAAAACAGGAAAAGTTTTATAAATGTTTCTTAAAATGTGTAAACATTGTCCTTCTGTATTTTCCCTCAGCCATTCTGGTTTGTAAATGCTGACTGTATTTATATTTTTACAGTCTTAATTACTGAAAAGTATGCAAATGAGAGAGAATTGCAAGAATCCAGTCTTTCTAAGCCTACCAATTTTGTGGGTGTGGTTTTCAAAGACTTCATGTCCTATGAACTGAGGTTTTTTCCTGATATGATCCCAGTATCTACTATCTATATGAATTCCAGAGGTAAGCATCCCTACTCAAGTTTTTGAGAGTTGTATCAAGTAATTTTGTTACGATTTTGATCCATGTTGGAAGTTAATAAGGGAGCCATATTATATGTTATATAGTAATACTTTTAACATATTGACAGATAGTATGGCATGGAGACATTATTTGTGGCATATTCCTATATGCCATCCTTTCCTGGTCTTCTTTGCCAGGTAAAATCCTAGCTCTCTACTATCTCTCCTTTGGATCTCAAGTTTCCTCATCTGTAAAATGAGGATGTTGGTCTGGGTGACCTCGTAAGTCCCTTGAATTCAAATTTATGATCCCATAATATGTTGCATCAGCCAAATTTAATTGCTCAGAGAAACATTGTCAAAAGCAGAAATTTAAATTCAGTTCAATAAAGTTAAATACCTATCTGTGCAAGGCATTGTTTTAGGCTCTGGGAATAAAATTTCATGGATCTTAGTTGGGGATGGAGGGGTTGAGGACTACAACATGTGAACAGATATATAAATTAAATATAATTTGAGGAAGTAGGCACTAAAAACTAGGGAGATAATCAGAGGCTTTGTGTAGGAGAAGATATGACAGAATATAAATACATCAACCAAATGGACATATGCATTATGTAATAATCTTGTCTTTCTTTGACATTTCAGTGTTACAGCTATTCATTACTTTCTTAGACTTTCTCCTTTTTTCTCTCTCAAATTAATACAAGTACTTCTGTGATACTAGTCCTATAGTGTTACAGTTAAAATTAGTAAAGATTTTTTTTTTCCAAGTAACAAAGTTATTTTCTTATTTTGAATAAGGAGCATTGACTTTTGGTTGTGCATCCATAGAAAGTTATTTAGATTAATACAGTACATGCACTCATGTATCTCAGTGTTCATAGCATTGTGCTAGGGTGCTGAGATACAAAGTTCAAATAAGATATATAGCCCTTGCCCTCAAGAAGTTTATTGCCTAGTAACTTAGCATCATCATCATTAAAAGTTTTAGTGCCTGATATGTAGCATGTACTTTGATAGATACTAATTTTGTGTCTCATTCAGAAGTCGTGTTTGTGTGTGTGTTTTTTTTTTTTTCCTTGTCCTGCCATTAGGACTGTCCTTTTATTTGTAGGAACTGAACCTAATGAGTAATTGTGATTATGGCAAGTTTAATTGATTAAAGAAAATTACTTTGTTTTACGTAACTCTTCATTACCAGTTTTACTTTTATTTATGTGATTGATATGACTTTTAGTGTCCTATTGGATATAGATATGTACCACAACAAAACATTAATTATCAAAAAACTTGGCAATACAGTATATTTTAGAACAGTTCTTTTGTTTTCTATGGGTAATAGAAGTTGGTTAAATATATTGTTTCAATAATCATAATTGCGTATAAGTAGACTGTATTATATTACCAAATATAAATTGCCTACAAGAACTGAAATAAATGAGCATTGTCAAGGAGCCATGTTATTAGAGAAGCAGGTAAGCTAGGCTTATTGGAAAATCTTAAAGAAAGCCTCCAGTATGTTAATTAGCAAAATCCTTTATGGAAGATTGATGAAAGTCAGAAAACAGAATACCACAGGAAGAAGTACAACTGAATTGTGATTTCTGCTGGTAGCGTGAGTGTTCATACTGAGGATGAGGATATGCCATTAACATGTATCTTTCTTATTTATGCTGTGTTTAGAGGGGAGTGCTTGTATCATTTTGCAAAATTATATATTGCCTTTTTCCTTTACAGCTGGTTGTTCAAAGTCATGTGAGGCCGCTCTGTACTGGCACTCAGGGTTCATAGCTTTGCAAACCTCCATTGATGCTGCAATTATACAGGTAACTATGAAAAAGGAGTCATAGAAAAGAACATTTTGTAAATTATCTTACTCTTTGCAAAGCAGCTAGCTTGACTTGTAAAAAAAATCATATAAAGTTTTGGCTGTGTTGAATTTTAGAAAAGGGTAAAAAGTAGAAAGCTAAGTTTTAAAATATACCTATAAATATTTAAAATATGAAGACCTAAATTTCTGTAGTTATGTGATTTAGTAGTCCATTTTTGGGTATAATTATTGTTTTCCTTGGATAATATTTTAAAATATCATATTTGATTATCTTCCTTAAACATTTTTTCTTAGCTTAAATAATTGATACAGTTGTTTAGATAGAGTAGTATTTATGTATTGAGCCAAGAATCCATTCCTGTACTCATGTACATGTGTATTTCTACACAAATTCAATTATATACATATAATACTGTAATGCTAAACATTGAGAAAACCTTAATCTGGAGATTTATTATAGCCTAGACTGAGTTTATTCTAGTCAGAACTCAGGTTGTGTTAAATAAGAGTATTTTGCCTATATTCCATATCACTGCTTACTTTTCATTTTACTTCATTCATTTTTTTCTACCTTCATTTCAGTGGCTTGCATAGTAATTTTATTCACACTACAAGTAAATTTTATTTTGAGGTGGACAGCCAGATCCTGGCTACTTTCCTTATAGTAAGGCTTTAAATTTGATATAAGATTCTACAAGGCAGTAGTTTCAGTTGTATTTTACTTGTATAACTACTATTATTAGTATAATCAAGTTTAAATATATATTTGTTTGTTAAGTATAGCAAGAATTTTATTTAAAAGAATTCTTCATGGAAACAATAAAAATTGAAGAATCTTTTGGTGATTTGAATTTCTTAGATTCAGTTCAGCAGCAGTCTGGCAGAAATTAGGTATAGACTGTTGGAATGTTAAATGACAAGACCAAAATCTCACATCATATGTCGAGATAAACTTCAATTGGAACATAACTTTGACATAAAGGGTGACATTATAAAATAATTTCGAGGAATATATCAGTGACTAGGGACAGAGTTCATGACCAGAGGATAAAAAGTATCATGGAAGGTAACATGGACAATTTTGATTGCATAAAATTAAAATGTTTTTGTCACAAAGTCAAATTCAGTGCAGATTAGAAGGGAAGCAGGTAAGACTCATTTATAAGATATATAGGGAATTCAAATTTATAAGAGCCATTCCCTAACTGATAAATGGTCAAATGATATGAATAGACAATTTTCAGATGAAATTCCAGCTTTCGATGGCCATATGAAACTGCTCCAAGTCACTAACAATTAAAGAAATTCAGATTAAAATCACTGAAGTTTCACTTCCCAAACATCACGTCAAAAATGAAAATTACAAGTATTGGAGGGGCTGTGGGAAAACATGCACATTAGTGTGCTGTTGTTCAGTTAGTCCAGTCCTGGTGGAAAGTAATTTGCAACTGTTCCTCCAAAGCTACTAAACTCTTACATATCCCTTGACTCAGTGATACTACTACTAAGTCTAGACCCCAAAGAGATAAAACAAAGTGGAAGAGGACATACATATACAAAAAAATTTTTTTGTAGTCTTAAAGAACTGGAAACTAAATGACTATCCAACAGTTTGGGAGTAGATGAACAAATCATGATTTGTGAATGCAATGGAAGACTGTTGTGCTCTAAGAAAAAAATGAGATGGTTTCAGAGAAAGGTTTCTATCAACTGACATAGAATGAAGTGAGCCGAACCACAAGGATAGTTTTATACAATAACAATAACATTGTAAAAACAAATAAATTTGAGAGACTTAAGAATTCTAATCAATGCAGTGATCAAAAATCATTCCAGAGGAATGATGATGAACCTTGCTGCTCACCTCCTTATAGAAAGGTGATGGACTCAGGCCACAGATTGAGAGGCACATGGTTTTGGACGTGGCCAAAGAGGGAAGTAGTTTTGCTTGATTATTCGTATTTTCTCCAAGGTTTTATCCTTTTTTTTTTCATTAGAAGGATGAGAGGGAAAGAAAATAGGTTTTGTCAGTTTAGAAAAAAGAAAAAAAAAACAGTATCCCAACAAACATTTTTAAGTTGTATAAGTCTGTATTTTAGTATATTAAATTTTCTTTAAAAAGGTCTTATTTATAAATAACTTATAGACAAATGTGACAGATGTCTTTCTTGGGAAAATTTGTTTCAACAACATTATAATTCTTTTCTAATTTTATATTTCAAAGTAAGGCCTGATGATTCTTGGAATGATAGATTAAGAAAATCTTTTGCCAGTTGGTAGAATGACATCAGGGTTATTCATTTTATTTAGTTCAGTTGTGTAATCTGTTGGTGTTTGTTAAAATTTTCAATTGACTTAATTATTTTACAGTTATTCTTTACTTTTCCTAGGGAGAGCTAATTAGAAAGCAAATTGATTAGAAGGGACTTTTCTTTTATAGTTGAAGACCAATTATTCAGCCTGGGAAGAGTTGGAGTCTACTAAAGCAGTTGTCATGGGAGAAACTGCTGTTATGGAAATAGATAACTTTCCTCGAGGAGTCATTTTAATTTACCTAGTTATTGCTTTTTCACCTTTTGGATATTTTTTGGCAATTCACATTGTGGCAGAAAAAGAGAAAAAGCTGAAAGAATTTTTAAAGATAATGGGGCTTCATGATACTGCTTTTTGGTATGTATTTTAAAGTTTTTTTTTTTGTACTGTAAACATCTCTAAATTTTTATTCATTTTAAATATGCTAATTTGTTTAACTTTCCTTTTACATGCTTGTGTCTTCAGTATCAGAGATTAACTTGATATTATCAGGTCAGATTCATACTGCTGTTGGTGTGGCATTAAAAAAATGCATTGTTCCACTTATATTTCTGGCAAGGTGACATGTCGAAGATGAATTTGCTGATCTCCAACTTTGTCCCGCAAATTTTGTTTGATACAGATGTTACGTTGTGAAAGAGAGCAGTGGATTATAGATATTCGGAATGAGAATGACTTTGATCATAGCAGTGTACACTAACTTTAAATTTTAAAATGGTAAATGTTCTCATCTCTTATGAGTATATTAGCATATTAGCATTGGAAAGGACCCAGTAAGGCCATCTAGTACAACCACCTCGTTTTACAGTTGAGGCATCTTAGACTTACAGGGAGGCTAAGTGATGCCCATGATCAAATAGTTATAAGTGTTCAAAGTATGATTTGAACTCAGATATTCAGGACTCCAAGTTCAGTTCTCTACTACACAAAGAATAATACAACTCTGTCTTCTCGCCTGTCCATTATGTAGACATAGGGAATGAATGTAGCCAAGGCAACCTGGTGTCTTCTTTTAATGTCCCTGCCAGTTTTTCATACCATATGCTTCCTTGCTGGGTGATTTGTTCTATTGGCTCTCTTGGCCCTGTGCGCACGCATACACATATACTCCTTAACTTTTCTTACATCATTCTTATGGAGTTGCTGATTGGGTACAACTGCTGTTTAAGGATAAATCACATATAAACAAGTCCTTTTGGACTGTGGATATGTAGCATATATACTACTTTGCTGTCTATAGTTGGTGCTTGATAATTTCTAAATACAATTCAAATGCTGATTTTTTTCTGTCAGTATGATTTTGGTCTTAGTGTTGATTCAATTTACTGTCATGGAAGTTTAGACTAGTTCACACATTTTATAGAATTAATTTGGCTGATAATGCAAGATTCATTTTCATTGTGTATTTTCTAATCCCTTTAAGAGTTTTAGATTACAAATTTAATTCTTGAAAAGCTGGAAAGTAATTAGCTGATCGGTTTCTCAAATACCATGATTTATATACATTACAAATCTGAATGATTTTGAGTATATAGAAAATGAACTTTTCTTCCCAGATGGTCAGAGTAACATTGAGAAATTAAAATTTAGTGAATGTAAATACTACAGGGAAGCACATAAAGAATTTCTATTTTTATCTGATACATAGTTGCATATTCAGTTAAGCGAGGCTTTTGTTTAATTTTTATAAATCATTATCTTATGATTAAAAAAAGACTTGAATATTTAATTTGAAGGAGCATTGTCATATATAATTTGTAATATGAACATGCTAATTTCAGATCATGGTGAATTATGTTGAACCTGATTTTCCTACTATTTAATAAGCATTTTGCGTGGAAGAGTGTAAATTAGCACATTGTCACTAAACCATAGTTTATAAATCTGTGCCATTTGCACAGAACTAACTTTATACTCCTGTTTTATAAAAGGAGTATCTGGCACAAGTGCCTATATGTTCTCTTTTCTATCTTATTCATTATCTTTGGAAATTTTAAAAAAAGTTTTTAGATCCACTGTAGTTTTGGAAATTACCTTTATTAGTGTTTTTGTTTGTTATTTGTTGTTGTTTTCAAAAGCTTCCCATAACAGTTGCATAAGGTCAGACAAGTCACTTAATCTTGTCACCTTTTTTCCTTCAGTTGAAAAATCATAACATTAGACTAAGTAATCTAGTGAGTTCCCCTCCAGCTCTAAAATTCTCAGATACATCCCAAAAGCATCCTTTAGTTAAGTTGGCAGAATGGAAGTTAAAAAAAAAAACACCTAAATAATTCATCTCTTCCACTGAACTTTGGGTTTTATAAAACTCAGGTAAATAATAGAATGGTTTTGACTAAATATACAATAGATGTTACTTTGGTGATGGAGGGTTTCTACATAGTCTTTAAGTTCACAGCTTTCACTTTTAGCACATATTCTAGAGAAAAGTGTCACACTGGCTTTGCTTTTTTGTATTTTGTGAAATTTCAATCGCAGTTTTATGTTATGTGGCTCTTTATAATATTGCTTTTTACATACTACGAGTATGTATGTACAAGTCACTTTAAAAAGTACAATTAGCTAGCATTTGTGTAGTGCTAGTAGTTTTTAACTCTTGGAAAGAAAATAATTTTATCTTCATATTTAACAAAATTTTAAATTTTAACTTCGCAACTATCTTGTTTATGACGTTTAAATTTTAATGCATTATTGTTAGTTTTCACAGATAACTGAGTAAATTATTTAAACATCTTTTGAAAATAAATAAGAGGCTAAAACAGTTTGATATTATGGATTCTTGTGATTCTAGTCCTATATATTTTGAGTCTAAATGTATTTGTATTTTATTTTTAGGCTTTCTTGGGTTCTGTTGTATACAAGTTTGATTTTTGTTATGTCCCTTCTCATGGCAGTCATTGCAACAGCCTCTTCATTATTTCCTCAAAGTAGCTGTTTTGTGATATTTCTCCTTTTTTTCCTGTATGGATTATCTTCAGTAAGTATTTAACTTCAAAACTGGATAAAGAACGGTTCTCTAAATATTTGAGAATTATTAGAAGGATTTTTATTTGGTTGATTTGTAGTTCCATTTTGTCTTCAATTAAGATGTTATCAAGTGACCATTAAAAAATATAGCTGCATATACCATCATTATCACTTTATAGCCTTGCAAAGGACAGAGTATTATTAGCGTCATTACAAAAATGAGTTGTGTTTCACATGATATGAGTTTGTACACTAGGATTTAATTCTGAATGTCTTTATATAACCATACATTTGATAATTTGATAGATCTGTGATTTTACTGATATATTTCCTGAAAGTGCTTATCTTAACAATTCTCACTTTGGGTAAACTCCTGTCCCTCTTCTTTGCAAGTGGTACATTCAGTGTGCTGGGGTACTTTCTCTAGACCTAACATTGGATGGAGTATATAGGCCATACATTGATTGTCTTTCTGATCTTACTGTGTGAACATCCTATCTCTTTTTGTGGTCACACATTTTTTTTTTTTTGGATGATAGTCTTTATACTATATATTTTGCATAATTCTTCATTGATGTTCTGTTTTAGCTTACTCATGCCCACATGTGCTTCTCCTTAGCTCTTTGGATGACACATGATATACATGATTTTATATTAATTTTATTAATTATATGTAAATACATGCAACTTACCTAACAAGGGAGGCATGTGGATTAGTTGAAAGAGCTAGTTTTGGAGTTAGTTTGGACTCATTTTAAGTTCTGCTTCTGACATATACTAGCTGTATTACATTCAGCAAGTTACCTAGCCTCTGATTCCCCATTTGCATTTGTGGAGGAAGTTTCCATACTGTGTTCCCTACATTGATGAAATCATAGTTCTATACTCTCCCCTCTCTCCTCAGTTTACTATGTATGTATTTTTATTTCCATTAAATACTGACTTGAAGATATTGCTGGTATAGAAGATTTATTAATCTCTGAATCTGTTGGTCACTATGTATATGTATACATATATATATAGTTTTATATATATATAAACATATATATAACATATATACTATAGCTTGACAGCAATTCTTTAGTGTTTGTCAAAATTCCTTGCAAGGCAAGTACTTAGTTTCAGGTTCTCTAATACATATACATCTATATGAATAAAATGTGAATATATTTGCAGATATCTTTTATATATCTTTTAATATTTGGGCATTTTGAGTCTGTAAGCTTTTTCAGAATTTGTATAAATAATGATCGATGAAAATTAAATTTATTACTCATGTACCAAATGTTGATTTTATTTTAGATAATAATTTTATAATTAAAATTAATTTATTAACTGTGCAATTTTTTTTTTTAGGTTTTCTTTGCCTTAATGCTTACACCACTTTTTAAAAAATCAAAACATGTGGGAATAGTTGAATTTTTAGCAACAGTGGCCTTTGGATTTGTGGGCCTTTTGATTATTCTGCTGGAGGATTTCCCTAAGTCTTTAGTATGGCTCTTGAGTCCCTTCTGTCAGTGTACATTTTTAATTGGTATTGCACAGGTGAGTAAATGATAACTGTACATTCATTGAATCCTCTCATCTCATATCTCAAGTGAAGTTTTATATGACATTGGACAAATTTGGATATGCTGCAAATGCTAAATCTTAGAATATGAAAAAATTAATGATATAATGAGGATACATTTTATTTATGACTTAATTTATATTCTTATAGTTTTTCTATAACTTATTTAAGCTCTACCTTACTAATTGAATGACTGAATAAAGCATTTATCTAAGAGTTTACTATGTGCAAGGCACTCTGCTAAGTGTTAGAGATATAAATAAAAAAGTAAGAGAGAAGGTTCCTTTTTGTCCTCTTTACGTAATATAGTAATTACTGAAAAAAAATCAAGATCACATGCTCTTATAGCTGTTAGGAATGCCATTTTCTTTTGCAGAGTATAGCACGATCATTGCTGTACTGGTGATTTTAAGATTTTTTTTTTAGATTTTATTTTAGATATTGCAATTAAAACTTTTAAGACAGTTTTCAGGAATACAGTTTTAAAAAATATCAGATTGTATTAAATTGGGTTATATTTTTATACAGAGAAATGTTAAAAGTAAGGATTGTAGTCCTGACCAAAAATCAATACTCTAAACTCGTGTTAAAGAGGTTGTCTTCCTTCTCAAGTAGACTGCCTCCTTAATCTCACTTTAATCTTCAGTGTTTCCTATTTAATGATTCTTTCTTTTTTCCTACAGAAATGCCTAAATCCACCCTACCCTTTAAGGCCAAACCAAAAAAACCCACCTCCAAAACCTTTACTAGGCACTCTCATCCCTTCCAGCTACTGCACTCTGTATATATCTCTTCTCCCTTTGTCCACTTGTCTGCACTTGTTCCCTCTACTTCTCTCCTCTAATTCTTTTCCAAAATTCTACAAATTGTCCTATAAAAATTCTGCAGAAGGGTAATAAATAATGAGTCACTTCGTATTTAACTTTTATTTTCTAGGGTTTTCTTATTTAATCCTCACAGCACTTGTTCATTTATTTGACAGACAAAATTAAGTGAGTAGGCAATGTTAGGTAAGTAGGAAAGATTATCTCTGTTCTGCAAATGAGAAAACTGAGACTTGCAGAGTTTGAATGATTTGTCCAAGGTGACACAGCTACAGAGTGCTCTTTGGTATTACAACCTAGGTTTTCTAATTTCTGCTTCTGTATTTTGTCTACATGGTGAGTTATTTGATTATGAATGGGGACATCCATTATACTACATAAAGCATAAAACACATGGCAAAAATAATGCAATTGTTTTTTGAAGTTGGGCTATTTAAAATTAAAATTAGTATGCTAACATTAATAAATACTAGATATTTTATTAATAGTTTTTCTTAACATTTAGAAAAGTTCTTAAGTGATGAATTGATGATATGGATGACCCATGTGATATATGTCGTCCAGGGAAGTTTGACTTTTTTCCTTAATCAATTTCAGTGTCTCAAGTACAAATGAATTCAGAATTATTTTGATTGATCATTCTTTCTAAAAAATAACTTTTGCAGCATTCAAATATTTAAAAAGTTGCTTATCTCTAAGGCTGTTAGTTGTGATGGATTTTAAGTATAGGACTTAATTGTACTACTTTTTTTATACTAACTCAGATATCCTCCTTATTATTCCAAATAACCTATTCCATTCTTCCTTCAGCCAAAGGCTGCTTCTTCTGAAGGGGAAAAATTTTTTATAAATTTTTCTGCATCATATAAATGTATCACATTGAGGTGTCCAATGAAACTCCATGAGTGGGCAAGTTCGAGGTAGGAACTCTTAGCAATGTACAAAATAAATTGGTTGGTTGTTGTCCTTCGTCTTTGAAGAGGACCAAAATGATATCACCATGATAAAGTGAAATTTCAGCATGTCTGACTGTGGCTAATCAGACCAATATGAGCTCGGAATGCTCTACCACAGGTGGGGCACAGATAGTCAGTGTGAATATTTAGGTTGGATATCCCAAATTTGCACATCGTGCATATATTTTGTGCTATCTCAGTTCTGCTTTGCTCAAAGAGTACAGCACCCTTTCTGATATGGACACGCTGTGTTGTCCAGTCCTGTGCCAGTGTCTCCCACGTTGCACGGCCGAATCCAGAGTTCTTAAGAGAGACCTTAATAGTGTCCTTGTATTGCTTCTTCTGGCCACTTTGTGATCGCCTGTCCCATGTGAGTTCTCCATAAAATAGTCTTCTTGGCAGGCGTACATTTTGCCTTCCAACAACGTGGCCAGCCCATTGAACTTGTGCTCTCTGAAGCATAGTTTGAATACTTGACAGTTCAACTCAAGCAAGGACTTCAGTGTCTGGTAGCTTATCCTGCCAGGTGATCCTCAGAATCTTTCTAAGACAGTTCAAATGGAAGCGATTCATTTTCCTGGCATGGCGCTGGTAGACCATCCATGTTTCACACGCATATAACAGGTTAGCACAATGGCTCTGTAGACCTTCAGTTTGGTAGTCAGTCTAATACCTCTTCTCTCCCCAACTTCTTTTGGAGCCTCCCAAACACTGAGCTAGCTCTGGCAGCGTGTGCCTTAAACTCATTGTAAATGTGTACATTGGAGAGTAAACTACCAAGGTAAATAAACTTATCCATTTGTTGTGACCGATGGTTCCACCTATGGATGGTATGGTGGTGACTGATGGAGCACTTGTGTTTTCTTGGTGTTAATTATTAGGCCATAATTAGCACAGGCAGCAGAGAATTGATCCATACTTTGTTGCATCTCAGCTTCAGAGGCTGCACTGATGCATAATCACCTACAAACAAAAAATCATGCACAAACATTCCCTCCACTTTGGTCTTGGCTTGTAGCCTTTTCAAATTGAAGAACTTAGATCAGTACAGTAATTGACCTTGATGCCATGTTCATCCACATTGAAAACATTTCTCAACATGGCTGAAAACATCATGCTAAAAACATGGGAGCAAGCACACAGCCCTGTTTCACTCCATTGGTGACTGGGAAGGCACGAGATCATTGTCCACTATCCAGAACCCGGGCAAACATGCCATCATGAAATTGACATACAATACTGATGAACTTCTCTGGGCAACCAAATTTTGACATAATTTTCCATAAGCCCTCGTGACTAACAGTGTCAAAGGCCTTGGTCAAATCTACAAATGTTGTATACAGATCTCTGTTCTGCTCCTGGCATTTCTCCTGGAGTTGTCAGGCAGCAAACACCATAACGACTGTTTCTTGGCCCTTTCTGAGGCCACATTGGCTCACAGGTGTATGACCATCTTCCAGGTGCAGGATCAACCTATTAAGGAGGACTCTAGTAAGAATATAGAGAAAGAAGAAAACAGGATGGAGGACAGAGCCCTGTGGGACACTCACCATTAGTGGGAGTGATCTGAATGAAGATTGAGCAAAGGAGACCGAAAAAGTGGTCAGATATGTAAGAAAAGAGCCAGGAGGGAGTAGTATCACAAAAACATAGAAGTTAGCGTCAAGGAAAAGAGAATGACGGTGTCAGAGGTTGCAGAGAAGTCCAAAAGGATGAGGATTGAGAAAAAGAAACATTGTATTTTGGTAACTTTGGAAAGAGAAGCTTTGGTTCAATGATAAGACCAAAAACCACATTGTAGAGAATTAAGAGAATAATGAGAAGTGGAGGCATCTATTTTAGATGGCCTTCTTACAGAGATTAGTAAGGTATAATATGTATCCTTTCTAAGCAGTATGGATGATGATAGTGGGGAATGAATGGATCAAGTGAAGATTTTTTTGATGAGTAGGTGGTGTGGGCCTGTTTTATAGGCAGTAGGGAAGCAGCCAGTCACCAGGGAGAGATAAGCGGACAGTGGTGATGACAGAGTGTACGTTCTGCTGGAGGAGACAGAATGGAGTGGAATCACTTTTACATGCACTTTGGTTTTGGCAATGAGAAGGTCTACTTCATATGAAACAGATTAAAGAAGAGATAGTGGTAGAAGCCATCTAAGTGATGTTAGATAAGGGGGAGTGGTGAAAAGGAAGATTTTGGCAAACAACCCCCTTTTTTCCAATAAAATATAAGGCAGTGCTCTCATTTGAGAAGGTAGGTAGAGGGGGAGCTACGGTAGGTTTGAGGAGGAATGAAAATGTTTGGAAGAGCCACCGTGGTAGGTTGTAAAAATGAATTAATTGTTCTATTGCATCTGACTCTACTTGAGACCATGGACTTTATTCATTGGATTTTTTTGGCGAAGACCCTGGAGTAGTTTGCCATTTCCTTCTCCATTGTGTTCCTGTTTTACAGATGAGGAACTGCGGCAACTAGGGGTTAAGTGACGCCCAGGGCAGCACTGAGCTTATTACAATCAGGAAGACTCATTTTCATGTGCTTAAATCTGTCCTCAGACTCTTATTAGCTGTGTGACCTTGGGCAAGTCACTTAACCTCATTTGCCTGGGTTCATCTGCAAAATGAACTGGAGAAGGAAATGGCAAACCACTCTAGTATCTTTGTCAGGGAAACCTCAAAAAAGGCTATGAAGCATCAGATGTGACTGAAATGACTGAATAACAACAAGGAGACTTGCTCAGGGTCGAACATCTAGTAAGTGTCTGGGGCAGGATTTGAATTCAGATCTTGACTCCAGGTCCTATGGTCTATCCACTACATCACCTCATTCTCCCATAATGAGTTAATTTAGGGACATGTAAAAGAATTGCCTAATAACAGAGAGGGCCCTGTTGAAGTTCTATATAACAGATTTATAGTACATGTATTTAGATTATTTTTGTGATTTTCAGCTTTATTCATCAACATTTGTAGGAATGAAGACACAGGATACTGGGAGTGATTCAAGGTTGAGGGTTGGCAGGGCAAAATTGGTGATATGAAAAGAGGAGAGGGAACTCAAAAGATGAGGCAATGTAAAGGTGAACTGGATCACCAAGAGGTCAAATTGGGGAAAGGAGGAAAGTGCGACAGTCCAAGGATATGATGACCTGGGAGAGAACTGAGGGATGAAGGGATTAGAGGTCGCAGTGTGGATGAAGAACAGGGTTTAGCATTGGAAGGCAAAGGGAGAGGTGGAAATAGTAATCTGAATTCCAAAGTTCATGAAATTGGAGATGGTTCATTTGTGGGTAATAGCATGATCAAGAGTATGATCTTTGTGTATGCCTGGGGTAGGATGATGGAGTAAGCTAATCATATATCAGTTCAATATAAATTCATTTAAGTGTATATGGGGTGTTGAGGGAGGACTAGGACCTCTGTTGTCAGGGTTTGCTAAGACTTTATCAGGATTGCTCATCTACCTTGGTGCCCATCTTTCACCAAACTCACCTGTGGCTCCAAGAAAGTGTAGCATGCAGAGTTGACACACACAGCAGATGGGCTAAACCAGGTTGAGGGTAACAGGCAAATCCATCAATGAGTTAGGCGAATGTGTACCCTAAGCATGTGAAAACTTTCACCAAATAACTTGTTCCAATAGTCATGAAGGTGTCTAAAGCAGGTTCTGTGCACCACTTTGAATTTAGTCAGCCATTAAAGTCACTGAGGTCAACCACTGCATCTTGGACTGTTGCCACTGGACTTAGATGACTCAGGAAGAGAGTGTGAGGCTGACTACTTTTGTGCAGTTCTGCCTCACTTAAATCCAATTTATGTCAAATCAAAATATCAATTGTGATCTAATGGGTCATCTTTGAAAATGAAGGACAAACAACAGTTTAAGTATTCTGGAGAATGCTACATGTTATGAAATTGGCAGTTTTGTCTTCTCCAGTAGATAGGTAAAGATATTCGATTAAGTACAATTGAAAAAGTAGAGTAGTTGATCAATAGTCAGTAAATGTTTATTAAGTACCTACTGTGTGCCAGGCATTGTCTTAAGTGCTACGAAATAAATGTCAGGAAACAGAGGTACTATCTTGCTAGATGTAAGTTAAAAAACTTTTTCCTTAACTTTTGTTAGAGTTGAAGTAGATGACCTATCAATTCAGACATTTTATGATTCTTCACTTTCAGCTTGTTTTAATGTCTCTGTGTGCTTGTCTTGCAACCATTTCATTTTACTCTTATGTACTTGTGGTATATAGGACGTTTAATATACTTAGTCCAACTAAATAAAGCAGGTAGGCGGTGCAGTGCATTGAGTACTGGTCCTGGAGTCTAGAAGACCTGAGTTCAAATTTAGCCTCTAACACTTTTCAGCTATGTGACCCTGGACCAGCCATTCTTCCTCATTGTCCGTGTCTGTAAAATAAGGATGGTAGCACTTTATCTCATTTTATGAGATAATGTTTGTACAGCACTTTCTAAACCTTAAAGCATTATATAAATGCTATTATTTTTGCTATTATTGAACTTGAGTGCTATAAATGTGGATGTTTAAAAATGTCAATACTGGAGATATGTGTGTGTGTATAATTTTTAATGGAAATCAGCCAAATTGTTTAATTCATGTTTGATTTTGATCTGTCAAGGGATATTAATTATATTTCTAGTAAGTATTATTTATTTAGTCTATATATGAAGGTTAGTAAAATATATCCATCAACAAATTCTTATTCATCTACTCTGTGCTAGACTCTAATGATAAAAATGATGGAATAGAGAAATTACTGACTCTGAGTTCAGAGGACTTGGGTTCCAATCCAGATTCTGCCAGCTATTATCTGTATGATGCTGGACAAATCACTTAATCTCTCTGGGTCTCAGTTTTCTCACTTGCTAAATTTCTCACTCTAGCTCTAGCTCCACGATCTTTTCTCTCCAGTTGTTATGTATCAAATATCTAGTTTTACTATTTGAATATTAGCTGTAACTCCTGCATTCTATTAAGAGAGTATTCTTATTTTCAGGTGAGGAATAAAGGTATGATAGTTGAAATCTATTTTTGTAGAATGACCTAGTTACTCCTCTCTTTACTGTTTTCTTGTAACTTCATTGTTGCATTTGAATTACTTCCAACTTTGGCCATGAAGAATAATCTTAGTAACAGTGATAGCTAATATTTGTTTTGTAATCTGTTGGTATGCATTTATTTTGACATAATAATCTTAAAATTCAGTTTACTTTTTTTTTTTTCAGGTCATGTACCTGGAAGATTTAGATGAAGGTGCTTTGTTTTCCAACTTGATCAAAGGTCCATATCCTCTTATCATTGCCATTATAATGCTGGCACTCAATAGTGTATTTTACATCCTCTTAGCTGTTTATCTTGATCAAGTCATTCCAGGTATGTCATAAGGCCATCTTTAGTACATATATATATACATATGTACATATATGTACACACACATATATACACACATATGTGTGTGTATATTTTTAAAGCAGACTTTTTTTAGACATGAGCCCTTTTAGAACACAATTAGAATAGTCATTCTAATAATTTGATTTATTATTATACATTAGTCACTTCAAATAAAAGATTATGTCAAAGATACACTAGTTTAGGCTTTTAAACATAAATTTCTAAATGAACTAACAATTAAAACAAATGTGTGTATTACATGTAAGTTAGATTAAAAAGTAGAGAGTATCTTGGAATTCCACTGAAGACATATTTTATCTTTTCTTTGAATTTTAGAATTCCATTTATGATTTTAGGTTCTAAGTTGTCATAAGTTTCACATGGTTACCGTTATATGTGATTCAGACACTAGCTAACAGTAATTAAAATATTTTAGAAAAATCAGTATTTTTTTCTTTTCAGGTGAATTTGGACTACGAAGACCATCTTTATATTTTATGAAGCCCTCGTATTGGTCAAGGAGCAAAAGATATAAAGAACTGTCTGAGGGCAATGTTAATGGAAATCCTGGTTTTAGTGAGATTATTGAATCTGTTTCTTCAGAATTCCTAGGAAAAGAAGCCATCAGGTGTGAATGACTAGTACTCATTTATAATTTAGATAGAAATCAGAAGTGCTTCAAGAGAGAATGAGTTGCTATTGGTGAGGAAAGTTAGGAAAGACAAAAGATACATTTTAAAATTTACATTGGGGAAAGATAAGAGAAGGATGGAAGATAGGATACTACTACTCTGGATAGATGGGATAATGTTAACTGATGACAGAGAGAAGGCAGAGCTGATTCAGTTTTACTTGTTTTCTCTGCCAAGGAGATTCATGTTGGGGTTGTAAAGGACAGGACAAAACTAGCTGGTAGGCACCTAAAGCCCAAAATTAATAAAGAGATAGTTAAATAACACTGAGGTGCCCTTGATGAGTTGAAATCACTAAGCCTAGTCTCTCCCCTGAATTTAAGTTTTACGTCATTAGCTTCCTATTAGATATTTTAGACTGAGACATCTTTGACTTGGTGTAGCCAAAATAGAACATGTCATTTTTTCCTTAACTCTACCCTCTTCCAAACTTCCCTTTTTCTGTGGAAGGCAGTAATTTTCCTAAAGCGTACATCTGACGTTGTCACTTCCCCTACTCAGTAAACTCTAGAAGCTCTGTTACCTCCAGAATCAAATATAAAATCCTCTCTTTGGCATTCATGGCCCTTCATAACTTAGTCTCCCCTATCTTTCCAGTTTTCTTAATACCCCCTTCCCCACCTCTTTTCCCCATTTGCTATTCAGTTCAGTGACGCTGTCCTCCTTCCTGTCCCTTGAACAAAATATTTTCTTTCCACTTCGGACATTTTTGCTGGCTCTCTCCTATGCCTGGAATGCTCTCCCTCCCCATTTCTACCTCTTAGTTCCCATGGCTTTCTTCAAGTCCTAGCTATAATCCCACTTTCTACAGGAAGCCTTTTTCAGTGCCTCTTAATTCTAGTGCTTTCTCTTTGTTGATTATTTACAGTTTATCCAGTATGTAGCTTGTTTGTACGTAGTATTTATATGTTCTCTCCTCCATTGGAGCTCTGTGGGAGCAGGGAACTTTCATCTTTCTGTGCATCCCCAGAGCTTAGAACAATGCCTGGCACCTAGTAGATGATAAGTAAAAGTTTATTGACTTTGTGTATTTCATAGCAAATGACTCTAAATGAATGGGAAATCAATATCTGTGCTAAAGAAAAGACGGCCTACACTTAAAAAACTTATGTTTCCAAATGAGATTTATTGAAACTGAGCCAGTTGAGACCTCAATATGGATGTAAATGGAAGGGTGCTGCAAGTTCCCAGGTTTTTACCTTGTGAGGGGGCCTCCCCACTCTCTTTTGGTGCCCATTTGGGCAGCATTGAAAATTGCTCCTCAGGTTTCTTTTTATTGCAGACATGCAGCAGTGTTAGTTTATCATTTTCCTTTTTTGAGTGTTTAAGGCAGTGATTATGATCAGAGCATTGTTAGCTCTACTCCCCCAGATCTGTGTTTTGAGATCTCTAAGAATTGTAATTGGTTGAGTAGGTGAAGTAGGGAGAAAAATAAGCAAAAAGAAAGTCTGGCTCACTCTATGGCTAACTTTGGGTTTATTCTCATTGATGGGCATGCTTCCCATGGCATTGAATAGACTTTGCAAAAACATTTTATCTATAAATTTCCCCAACACTTTCCCCAAAGCAGAACAAACAACAATAATAGACAGGTAGTCATTAATTCGTGAGGAGCTTTATGGCAAAATAAGAAATAAAAAAGTGTCATTAAGTTGATTCATAGCCTAGATTATGACTTAACTCTTCACTCTCCTCAACCAGTTTCTGGACTCTAAAGCATACTTTTAGGTGTAGATTAACATTCACTTAGCACTTTTGTGTTCAGTACATCATGTATTGGGGTGTCTTGAATTTGTGAAATGTACCAGCAGGGAGTTACTGCTAACTCGAATAGACTTTTCAGTATTCTTAGTTATCACTGTTTCCATTCTAAGGACTTCCAAACCATGCCATTAGTAATATATTTTAGAATTTTTCCAAAAATAAAGGTCAAGTTCACTAGTCTGTAATTTATTCTCTTCCCTCATTTCAAAATTGGACCTTATTTTCCCATCTCTATCTGTGTGAAACCCCTAATTTGGAACCCCTAATTCTACGTGATTTTTTGTTTTTTAGATGTTACTGCTTTATTTTGTTTTAAAATAGTTTCATTTCTAGATAGATTCCTCTTCTTTCCCATTCCATTACCTAGGGATGGAGAACCTACAGCCTCAGGGCCACATGTTGCTTTCTAGGTCTTTCTGCGTGGCCTTCTGACTGCGTCCAAATTTTACAGAACAAATCCTTTAAGGGAATTGTATTCAGTCAGAGGGCTGCACTTGAGGACCTAGAGGGCCACAGGTTTCCCACCCTTGACTAGTGAGTCATCTATGGTAACAAATAGTTAAAAAAAAAAAAAAAAGAAAAAAAAATAGTTGAGGTAAACTTTAGTCTGATAGCATAAACAACATTCCATATCTTCCATCTCCTGCACAAAATGGGGTTGGATAGAGTAGTATTTTCTCAACTCATCTCTAGAGCCAAGCTTAGTCATTATAATTATGCATTATTGAATTTTTTGTCTTTTAATGTTATTTTTTTATTTGTATTGTAATCATTGTGTATGTTGTTTTCTTAGTCCTGCTTCCTAGTTCTCTGCCTCATTTCATCTAAGTGTTCCCATGTTCCTGAATTCTTCAGTCATCATTTCCTGTGGCACAGTTATAGTCTATTATATTCATGTAACATAATTTATATAGCTATTCGTTACTCAGTTTATAATGATTTTTTTTAAAAAAGAGATTATTGACAGTTCTTTAGCATTGACATCTTTGTTCTTTCAGTAATTCATGTGAGTCGGAATTTAAATTAATTGAATGCAGCTAAGTTCTCTATTGCCCTTCTCCTCTGAGCCTCAGTTTACCGACATTAAACATATTAAACTAAACCTCTCCCAAAAAACTGAACATACAATAGTGCAGGGTCCTGACCTATACTATTGTCTTTTGGTCATGATGCATAATTTTTGGAATCATAAACATGGAGGTGTTCTTGCTGAAAAAATGAGGAAGAAAATATGATTAATATAGTCTGACTTCAGGCCTGTAGGGTTTTAAAAATTGATATTAGCAGTTTAAATTGAATATTAGGTCTTCGAGTTTTTCTTAAGATGGCTGAAACTGAAACAGAACTACTAGTTGCTTATATATATTTTAAAATAACAATGCATTATTGATGAGATGTATGCTGCTTTTAGAGTTTCACAGAAGAGTGTCTTCAGGCTTTGAGAATGGAAGAGAAGAAAATATCTTTCCTGTATAGTTTTTAAAGAGAACTCAGCTTTTGGTTATTTTTTAAATTATTATGTATTCATCAATGTTTGATGCAAAATGGTAACATGTTATTGTGTTTTCTTAATTTCTGTTCCCTTTTCACAAAAATATATCTTCCAGAATCAGTGGTATTCAGAAAACATTCAGAAAGAAAAGTGAAACTGTGGAGGCATTAAGAAGTATGTAATTTTCTAGTTTAATTTACATTAAATTTAAAAACAAATTTTTTTTTTAAAAAGTGGTACATAACTATTGTGAATGTTTTTAAATAAACTTTTATTGTTGCCCAAATTAAATCCTCCTTTACACCCACACCCAGTGACTCTGTCGATATTATCTATCACGTTCTGTCCTTATTGTCTCCTGCCTCTTCTGAGGGGAGTAAGATGTTTCCTTATCTGCTTCCTAAAACCATTATTAGTTTTTATATTGCTCAGGAATTGGCTTCCTTTTAGTGATCTTTTAATTTATGGTGTTATAGCCGTTGTGTATATTGTTCTTCTGGTTCTGCTTATTTCCATATCAGATTATTATCATCATTATTACAGTACTTATATAGTGCTTTATTTACAAAGAGCTTTCCAAATATTTCATTTGATCCCCACAACAACTCTAGGAGGTAAGTACTATCCTCATAGTATAGTTGAGGAAACTGAGGCAGACAGAGATGAAGTGATTTACTCCATGATTTACAGCTAATACGTGACAAACTGGATTTCAACTTAGGTGTTCCTAACTGAAGCTCCAGTGCTTTATCCACTGTTCCACTTCCCACAAATTTCTTAAGTTCCTCATAATTGTGATTTCTTACTGCACAATAGTATTGTTGTACTCATACACCACAACCTCGTACTAATCAGAATGTGCTTTGTTTCAAGTTCTTTGTTGGTATGAAAAAATATTCCTTTAACTATATTAGATAATAAATATGTAAATCTATATTGCACCTTTATTTCTTTTTTTGACCTCCTTAGGTTATGGACCCAGTAGAGGGGTCTCTGGATTGAAGGGAATGAATAGTGCAGTCATCTTTCTTTCATAATTCCAAAATGATATTCAGAGTGGTTAGACTAATTCACAGTTCCACTGATTATTGTGTCTCGTCATATGGTTTTAATAATCTCAATATTCATTTTCCTTTTTTGAATTAGAGTAAGTGCTTTTAGGCTTTCGAGCTTCTCTTCTTAATATTCTTTGAACCTCTGTGTATAGAAAATTACCATAAAATCACATATTGTGCTAAGATTCTGGGTTTAATTTAGGGTTAAATGAAGGACATTCAGATTCTCCTGACTCCTTTGTTGGTGGACTATTTTTCCTGTAGTTCCATTTCCCCCTTCTCCTGCAGTACAACATATTTCAGTAGTTTGATACACCAACTCATATCCAGAAGAAATGCTATATCTGTAGTAGCTTTAATACCATTATATTTTGAAGTTTAGCAAGTAAAGCTAAGGTTTCTTTTACTCTTTCATTCTTCTAGTAGTCCTCACCCGTTTAGAATGTCATTTATTTTTGGGACAATATGGTGACATTTTAAATTTATTTTTTACTTTGCCATAGTAACTAAAAGTTGTTCTGTTGTTGTAAATCCATTAAAAACGGATTTTTTTTATCTGTACTGTCACTATATTCATGATTTTCTCCTTTACTTCTTTCCTTAATTAGATTTATCTTTTGACATATATGAAGGTCAGATTACAGCATTACTTGGCCATAGTGGAACAGGAAAAAGCACATTAATGAACATTCTTTGTGGACTCTGCCCACCTTCAGATGGTAAGAGTTTATATCTTCCTACTTTTGAACAATTTAAAAGATTCTTTCATTTTGGTGTTTTTTCATTCTGTAAAGGTATCATGGTTTATACTAGTGATCTTCAAACTTTTTTCATGGTGCACTGCTGTCATTAATTTTACTTTTCCTAATAGAATAATGCTAATGGTGGGGAAAGAGGCATAAGTATTTTTTTCAATGACCCTTGTGAAGATACTGTTGAGAATCTCCTGTTGTAGGTTATAACTTGGCTCTGAAGGAGGAAAGTTGGAAGGTGGCATAGTAAAAGGAGGAGGCAGAATGGGTGATTTGGGCTGTAATAAGTGAAGGGTAGGTGTGGTTGTATTTGAGACAAACCTCATGATTCACTCTTGCTGGAAGGAATAGGATATTAACTTTTTAGCCCCTCCTTGGTTAATGTCACATTTCTTAATTCCATGAGCATTCCATTCTTTGTTCCTCGAGATCATAGATCCCCACGGAAATAAGCCCCAACTTGGAAGACCACTGGTATAGTCTGCTCTTATTTGATTTAGACTTGTAAAAAGTATCCAAATTGTTAATGATTTTATGTGACTTTTCCCCCCTTTTGAACACATTGAGTATGTGTTTTAAAATTGAATTCGTTTTAGTCTCCCCAAAGCTCTCCCCATTCCCCTTTTACCCCCATCTTTCTAATACCAGTAGCAATAGCTGAAAGTAAGATTTCAAAGGGGAAAGGGAAACCTAGAAGTGACATACAAAAACTGTCCCAAAGATCAAAGGAGCATAATTTAAAAATTGCATCATAGCACAGACTGGTAATGTGTGCTGAATTAGGAGAAGCCATCTAGGCTCTGCTGTCAGGGATTTTTGATCCTATTGTATGTAAATCTCAGATGTATTCCAGAAGACCCACAGAACACCCAGTAGTTCTGATAACTTTGAGTTGATGTGAATATGTTAACTAAAGCTTTACCCCAACAGCTTTGAGGTGGTTTGGATATGTTAATGAACTAACCCCAAGGTGGCAAAAATAAGAGTCTATTCCACTAAAAAGCCATGTGAAAATGAGACCTCAGACTCCTCCCTCTCGATCACCCCCAAGTATTTTTCCATCTCCATCTGGGTCCTTGCTGCTGTGTGTTCCTAACTCTAATCCATGGCCATGTGAATGATTATCTGTTTCTCCCCCTCCCCACACTGCCTGTTTTCCTTAACTACCCTATTTCACATCCCCACATTACATATTTTTTGCTACTTGTCTCTGTTCTTTTTATGCCATTTGTCCTTATGCTCTCTGTGCATCATTAAAGTGAAATTGCAGCCTCATTGCTATTGTGGCCTTTCTTGGCACATACCCAAAGAACCAAGTATATCAGCCCCATTTTATAATTTTATAAATTACGTATCAATTCAGAATAGTTTGGATAGTGCTAATCCAGAGCGTTTAAAAATGAAAACTAAAGACCTCCTTAAATCTTATGAAGCATCGATATGTTATTGATTAAATTTTGTATCTGTTAGATGCTATCAGTCATTATATATGATTTAAATATTTTAATTCAGAATATTTTTCAAGATTTATCATCAATTTTAGATTCAGATTAAATGAAACCCCCAGAAAATTACATGTTTAAGGAAATATTTGTAAGCTTCTAAGGTATATGATGGTAATGAAGAGGATAGGCCAAAAGAGCTAAGGTTTCACATGTGAAGAATATTCTTTTGATTTTTCCCTAGAAGCAGGAAAAGATGTTGCTTATAAAATGGCGATTCAGTTATCCTTTAGAGAGGTAATGTGGTCTAGTAGGTATGGTGTTGGACTCAGAGTCAGACCCCTCACACTTACTGGCTTTGGTGCCATGTCCTTTAACTTCTCTGAGCCTCAGTCTGTAAAATGGAAATAATAATGCCTACAGTATTTGTCTCATTAGCTCTGTTTTGAGGCTTAAATGTTGTATAGTACGCAGTGTTTTGTAAGCCTTAAAAGTGCTTTATGTGTATTAGTTATATAAAACAGTACAATATTTTACTTTGAAAAGTAAAGCATTCACATTTCATCGTTTGGTATTTTCATTGGTAAAAAGTTGCTTTAATTTTCAATTGTTTTATTTTACTCTTTTCCCTCAGTTTAGAATAATTAAAGAATTCAGTTTACAAATGAAAGAAAATGCACCAATATTTTCTGATAGAAATTGAAACTAATGGGTACCATTTAAGAAATAGATTTATATCATTAATCGCATGATAACTCTAACAGGAATATAGTCTATCATATTAAGAGTTAAGGTTTTATATATAAAATAATTTTTATGCCTGTACTTTTAGGGCTTGCATCTATTTATGGACATAGAGTCTCAGAAATTGATGAAATGTTTGAAGCAAGAAAAATGATTGGAATTTGCCCACAATTAGATATAAATTTTGATGTGCTGACAGTTGAAGAGAATTTGTCAATTTTGGCCTCTATCAAAGGGATTCCAGCCAACAGTGTAATACAAGAGGTATGTTGTTCAAACAGAAAATCATATCCTTACTTGCCATACATATAGTAAATAGTGATAATAAGCCTGAAACCCTGAAGGCAAATCTGCCTCATGCCAACTGAAAAAGCTTATGTTTGTTTAAAAAAAAAAAAACAATTAAAAAAGTGTGGAACATTAGGATGAACTTTTGCAAACTTTTGTTCTTACCAGATTCAAAAAATGCTGTTCTTAATGTGGAAGATACTATTCTAGCACTGTGCTGGGCATAGTTAAGTGGGTTTTTTTTACTTCTTTATTTTTTTGATAAATGTATGTCAGTACTTTAAAAACAAGCATTTAAAAAGCAGTATTTACAGTTAAGCAAATTGTTTTCATTGCTATATGTATACATGCATATGTATGTATGCGTACATGTATTTGGGAAAAAATAAACTTATTTTATCTGAATTAATATTATTAGCTACTCTCTCTTTCCCCTGAACAACAACAATAACTAAAGAAAAAAACGCCATCATAAGCATAGATAATCCAGCAAAATAAATTCTAATATTAGCCTTGCCCCAAAATGTATGTCTCCCTGTGCATCTTAAATTCACCAGTCACATCACTAACAGGAGATAAGAGGTATGTTTCACTTTTTAGATTTCTAGACAAGTGGTTCGTCATTTAACTGATCAGAGAGTTTTCCTCTATAATGTTTATTGTCATTGTATAAGTTTTTTTCATAGTTCTGTTCACTTTGCTTTTCATGAATGCACTATGGTCTTTCTCGTTTCCTCTGAAACTGTCCATTTCATCATTTTTATGGCATAATAATGTATTATTTTTTAATGATTTCTCCCCTTTTTATGAAGGTGCAGAAAGTTTTGCTAGATTTGGATATGCAAGTCATTAAAGATAACCAAGCAAAAAAATTAAGTGGAGGTCAGAAACGAAAGTTGTCATTGGGTATTGCTGTTCTTGGAGATCCCAAGGTAAATATTGTAAACTAGTAAAGTGTCTAAACTGTATCTATAGAACTACTACAATATAGTCTTCAAATTGGAAAATAGAGAAGTGGCACTTGATATGTAGATATAGAGGCACTTGAGATACTTAGTGTTTCTGTTGAACAATACCCAGCTTGTTGAGAAAGTCAGACCAGGTTTACTAAGCCTGTACTCGCTGTTTGATTACCTGTTACTGTAACCTCCTCAGAAATGATTTTTGTGAAGAATTTATTGAACCTTAAAGTGATTGAACCTTAAATGGGAAAACCTTAGCATTAAGCAGTTCATATTAGTCCTGTGCTTTATAATTTACTCAGAGCCCAAAGAAATTTGATTACTGTCTATTGTGTCTCCACATCTTAGCTGAATGCAATTAGAAACATTTTTTCTTGCCTTTTACCACAATTTTTTTTTGCTGTCTTATTGTCCTTTAAAACGAAAACTAATCAATATTCACCAATCAGTAAATCTGAATAGTACAACTGAAATGCTGTAATGATGCTTACTTTGGAGTAATGGTAAAATTGCACATTTAGAAATGATTATTTGTACATTACTTTTGTTTTATCATCAAGGCAGTGCCCACATTAATGAGGTCACAGATCTATGAAAGTATTGAAATGCCTTTCCTGTTTTCTTACACCTTTTTATCACCTCCCTCCTGCATTTTCTTCCAGTACAGTGGTACTAGACACCTTGCTCTTCCTTGAACAGGACATTCTATCTCCTCTAATGCTGAGCATTTTCTTTAGCTGTCTCCCATGTCCGAAATGCTCTTCCTCCTTATCTCAACATACTGCCTTCCTTGGAGTTCCAGCTAAAAACTCACATTCTTCAAGAAACCTTTCCTGATTCCTCTTGATTCTAGTGCCTTCTTGTTGATTATTTCCAGTCTATCTTGTATATAGCTTTTTTGTACCTAATTATTTGCTTTTTCATTGGACTGTGAGCTCCTTGACAGTGGGGACTCTTTTTGCCTTTCTTTGTATCCCTAGCACTTAGCACATTTCCTGGCACATAGTAGGCACTTAATAACTGTTTATTGACTGACTGACTGCTTTTTCATATTAATGAAAAGAAAACATTTTAATCTATTGATCTTGGACTGCAGATAGATTTCCTTATGTTCATCATACATTGAAAGAAATTATCAGTCAATAAATAAACATTTATTAGGTACCTGCTATGTACCAGGCACCATGATAAGTGCTGGTGTTACAAAAAGAGGCAAAAGACAGTCGTCCTCAAGAAGCTTATAATCTCATGAGGAGTAATAGGACATAATTAGAAGTGGGAAAGCACTGGAATTAAGAGGGTTTAGGTATAAAAGGTGGGATTTTAGTTGGGACTTGAAGCAAAGATGAATCATTAAATAATTGTTGAGGGTTTCTCTTTTTCTTCCTTGGAGTATATGACAGTAAGGGGAAAGCATGGGAACTTGTGGGAGCCATCATCGCCATTGGGAGCCATGTGGCTTTGACTCTTAAAGAATAGATGTTCCACTCACAGCCCCACCGAAGTTTGGAGGCTCATTCCCTCATTGGAATCTTCTGCTGGGGAGTCTGCATATGTTTTGCTCTGAGTCATTGCCAGTAAGCTGGGACTGGAGGTAGAGGTGTCTTTACTTGATTGATGAGGATGGCTACCTAACCTTTTAGAGAAGAAGTTTGGAAGTTGCTTCCTAATGTGGAGATCCATTCTCCAAGAGTATACAGCTGCTGTGCCTTGAATCATTGTAACAATGGTGCAGTTCTTCCATACCATTGAATGGATTGGATTTTGAAACTTGAGCCTGTTGCCGCCTGTGAAGATGATATTCTGACTAATTTCACCAAAGCAAATGACGAAAACACCACCATCCTAACCATCCATAAACATTGAGCACCCAGGCACTAGACCTCTCATTTCCAGGACCCTAATGAGCAGAACCCTTAGACACCAGGCCTCTTACTTCTAGGAACTAGTATTGGAACAGGGTCTCAATACGTAAGTCTCAATGAGGAGCCAAGGATATACTTCACATGCAGGACTCTACGAATTTTACATTGTATTCTACCATCTCAGAATTACTTCAGGAATTCCTCAGATTTCTGTTTGAACTTCTTGGGCACCTACCATTTCTCTGATGAAGAGGGCTAGCCATAGCTTATTCCCTCAGGGCAGTCACCGTCCTTCTCCAGGAAACAATGATAGGATAAGCCAGGGGCTTTTTAACCACAGATGAGAATTTCCCAGTCTCTGCCTCTAGGCTGCTCCCCTTCTCCAGTCTCATGGCTCCTTTCTCAGTAGGAACCTAACCTCAGAGTCAGAGACAAAAGGGGTAGATTCCTGGCTAGGGCCCCTCACTCTCTACTGATGTCAGGAGAGATCTCTTTACTTGCCTCACCATTAGCTTTGCTCACTTCCCTTTGACTTCATTGCATTTGACTTCTCCTGAAAGTTGAGAACTGAATGTGCTCTCCTGGTTTACTTTCATTCTGACTACACTGACTGTCCAGCTTTTTGAACATAGTCAACAACTAAGGCCTTGGCATTTTGTTTGTCCCCACTACCACACTCCCTTCCCAACATCCTCTTCCAACGCTCACAGAGATAATTTTCCCGAGTGTGAGCGTGCTGCTTGTCCCATAGAGATGGGTCCCCATATGTGATTATACAGAGAAGAGCTCTGGCAACAGGGAACTAGGCACTGTCCCTCCAAAACTAATGCCTCCTTTCCTTTCCTCTATATTTCCTCCAATTCAGTCAGCCATGAGGCCTTCTCCTAACCTGATGAGTACACAAATGTAGATACAACTCTACAGCCAGTGATCACATAGTTCAGGTTCAGTGTTGGGACAAAATTAGGTACTCATGAATCATTGAACATTTAACACAGAAGGAAAATTATGTTCCTCTAACACAGCAAGGGTATGCAAAAGGGGTATGGAAGTACTTAGCTTCTCTGGACATGACCTACCCTTATCTCAGTTGGACATGTATCTGGTCAATCAGTCATCAGGGCATAGTGACTCCCATGGTCTCAGGCCCCCACTGTAGCCGAGAGCCCAAATGGCTTGGGCTTTTTATTGGTCCTAGTCTAGAAAGCAGCATCAGAGAAGCTGGGGCCAGTCAGATCTCCTAAGGAAAGGAAGCTTTACCAGGCAAGATGTTAGGGAAGGTGGGGCTAAATAAAAGAAGTTGTATGGGGACTGTGTGTGGGGCAAAAGCTGTGTCAGAGTAAGGGTAGCTGCATCTGAAAACTGCTGTCCTAACAGAGGCAAAGCAAATACCATTGAATATGAAATAATTCAGACCCTTGATGATCTCTTCAGTCAGATATGAGGTTCAGTTTCCTTTCTTCCCTGGTGTTTGAGAGAAAACAAACAATGCCATTTATAGTCATCATAGAACCATTGAGTTTGGGAGCCTCAGTAAATAGTATTTCCCTCTTCAGGCAGTGGCTAATAAACTACCACCACCCTCTTAATTACTGGGATTGATAATCTATAGGAGCTTACCTCATTCACTTCCTCCTAATTCCTGTAATTCTGAGTGCACAATTCCCTTACCCTGCTACTAGTCTGTACTCTCCAAGTACCTCAGCCTTACCCCTACAGAATGTATCCTCTTCTGGTGGAGCCTCTCTTCCATTGTATTTCCCAAAACCCCCAATTATGTTAAAACATAAAGACATACTTCCCTTCATCTTAGATTTCTTCCTCATATTCCTTCTGTTTTCTTGCACATGTGGAACTCAGTCTAGGGTCTCCCTCAGAAGATACTGGATCTCAAGCCATCCTCTTCAGGACTGGGTGCACCTTCTCTCATCCCCCTCAACATGTTTTTGCTTCCTTTTGCAACCATCACTGAGCAGCCTCTTCTCTTTTGAAGTTCATAGCATCTATCTATAGCATCTTTTCCAAATCTGTCTTTCAGGCATCTTCTAGATTACATTTATATAAACACATATGTAGACCCACAGAAAGAGAAACTAAGACTAAAGATTTAAGGGTAGGCACATAGCATGACGTTCATTTTGAAAATATCAATTTGGAACCTATATAGAGGATAAATTAGGAGGAGAGACTGGAGATAGAAACTAATTAGAAGACTGGTTATAGGGTAGGCTAAAAGTAATTAAGGTCTGAACTATAGGTAGAATATATAAAGAGAGAAAGGGGGAATAGCTATGAGAGATATTGTAGAGATAGAATAAAAAAGATGTGACAGTTGATTAGATGGGGGTGATGAAAGAGAAGGAAGAATCAAGGTTGCCTCCAAGGTGACAAATCAGGGTGAATGGAGAGATGGTGGTACTTTCAATAGGAATGGATAAATTTGGAAGTGGGATGGATTTGGAGGGAAATATGAATTCTTTTGTGGATGTATTTCCTATATAAGATATTTTGGAACATTCATATATGGCGATCAGTTAGTTAATCATTAAGAATATACCAATTCCATACTACGTGCCAGACATTATGTTAAGTCTTAGAGTACAAATACAAAGGATGAAATAATGTAAGGAACTCCTAGAGAAGGAAATTTACATTCGAATGGGAGAGACAAGTACAAATAAAACTAAGTACAGCACAAAGTTAAATAAAAGGTAGTTTGGGAAGGAGAGCACTACTACTAGTAGGAAATCAGGAAAAGTATTAAACAGAAGATGGGGCTTGAGCTACATCTTGAAGGGAGACTATGAGAAAAAAGATAGGGAGGGAGTGTATCCTAGACACATGTTATAGCTGTACAAAAGTACAGAAACTGGAGATACTTTGTCACAGGTTTGAAACAGAAGGCCTTTTTGACTGGATGGCAAAATATCAGAAGGGACATAATTCAAAGTGAAGCTGGAAATAGTTTGGGTCCAGGTTGCAAAAGGCTTTAAATGCTGAATAGGAGTTCTAGTTGGATCATGGAGACATCAGGTGCCATCGGTTGAGTAGAGAAAACACATGGTCAGATCTCTGCTTCAGGAAAATGATATTGACAGCAAGTATGTAGGATAGATGGGATGGTGAGAGACCTGACAGTTGGAGTCACTTTATTAGGAGGCTGTTAACATTAAGTTGGGTGAGAAATATTGAGGGCCTGAACTAAGGTGTTAGCCATGTGAAGAAGGGGTTGGATTTGAGATATACAGAGGTAGAAATGACAAGATTTAAAAACTGATTGGATATGTGGGTTGAGGGAGAGTTGAGGAGTAGTCAAGGTTAATGATAAGATTAGGAATCAGGGATCCTGGAACGATGGTATTTCCTTCAACAGAAGCTGTGAATTTTGGGAAGGGGGAAAGTGAGAGGGAAAGATAATGAGTTCACTTTGGGATATATTGTTTGGAACTGAACTCAAAAGAGAAATTAAAGTCTTGATACATAGAACCAGAATTTGTCTGCATAGAGATGATAATTAAACCCATGGGAGATGATAGCTGATGAAATCACCAGGGGAGAGATTGTATTGAGAAAAGAATAAAAGGCTCAGTACAGAGGTTGGAGGAGGAGGTACCTACACTTAGTGTGTGGGAGGAATATGATTATCAGTGGAAACTGAGAAGGAATTGTCTCAACTAAGTAGGAAATCCAAAAGATCTTCCATTGTTGCAAGGTGCCTGTGGTGAATGAAGGATAAGATAGTACTTCATTTTCCTGGCTACTAGAGTGAAATCATAATTCACACCTAGAGTAGAACTTCACCCAGTATGTCAGGGATGAAGGCATGCACAGAAGGTATTCTCAGAAATGATACCTATATTTCACAGATAACCCTGGTCCTTATCCATGTATCATAGCTCTGAAATTCCTCTCTTGATCACAGGCTCCCATTCTTCCATTTCTCCTTCTCCCTCATATAGCCCTAGACCAGACTATCCCATCCTTTCCAGATTCACTTCACAATATTCCACTTGATGTACTCTATGTTCCAAGACTTAAAGTTTACCAAACTTGGTAACCCATGTCCTACCTGGGCAAAAATTCCTTTGTGTCTAGAATATATTTCCTTCTCACCTCTACATCGTAGAATCCTTTGAATCCTTCAAATCACGGTTTAGGTGTCATTACCTATGTAACGCATTTCTTGATTACTTTAGTTGATAGTGCCCAATCCCTCCTCAGTTAATCATGAATTTACTTCTCCTTTTGCATGTTATATCCTTAGAATGCAAACTTCTTGAGTGTAGGGACTATTTTGGATTTTATATCCCCATTGCCAAGTAAGGGCCTTATACATAATAAGGGCTTAATAAATGTGTACTGAATTGCAGGTAGACTTAAGTGGACACCCTTCGAATATCTCTGTGTTAAGTTCATTGAATAATTGTCTTGGCCATGACTTGAGTTGTCCTGTAGTAAAACAGAAATTGCAGAATTGCATGAATCAGAAATTTTTGTATTATGTTCTCCTTTCCACCTTATTTATTTCTTTTCTTTTCTTTTTTTTAATTAATTAATTTAACTTTTAACATTCATTTTCACAAAATTTTGGGTTCCAAATTTTCTCCTCTTTTGTCCCCTCTCCCCACCCCAAAACACCAAGCATTCTAATTGCCCCTATCACCAATGTGCTCTCTCTTCTATCATCCCTCTCTGCCCTTGTCTCCATCTTCTCTTTTGTCCTGTAGGGCCAAATAACTTTCTATACCCCTTTACCTGTATTTCTTATTTCCTAGTGGCAAGAACAGTACTTGACAGTTGTTCCTAAAACTTTGAGTTCCAACTTCTTTTCCTCCCTCCCTCCCCACCCCTTCCCTTTGGAAGGCAAGCAATTCAATATAGGCCAAATCTGTGTAGTTTTGCAAATGACTTCCATAATAGTCATGTTGTATAAGACTAACTATATTTCCCTCCATCCTGTCCTGCCCCCATTGCTTCTTTTCTCTCTTTTGATCCTGTCCCTCCCCATGAGTGTCGACCTCAAATTGCTCCCTCCTCCCAATGCCCTCCCTTCCATCATCGCCCCCAACCCTGCTTGTCCCTTATCCTCCACTTTCCTGTATTGTAAGATAGGTTTTCATACCAAAATGAGTGTGCATTTTATTCCTTCCTTTAGTGGAATGTGATGAGAGTAAACTTCATATTTTTCTCTCACCTCCCCTCTTTATCCCTCCACTAATAAGTCTTTTGCTTGCCTCTTTTATGAGAGATAATTTGCCCCATTCCATTTCTCCCTTTCTCCTCCCAATATATTTCTCTCTCACTGCTTGATTTCATTTTTTTAAGATATGATCCCATGCTATTCAATTCACTCTGTGCATTCTGTCTGTGTGTGTGTGTGTGTGTGCATGTGTGTGTGTGTAATCCCACCCGGTACCCAGATACTGAATAGTTTCAAGAGTTACAAATATTGTCTTTCCATGTAGGAATGTAAACAGTTCAACTTTAGTAAGTCCCTTATGACTTCTCTTTACTGTTTACCTTTTCATGCTTCTCTTCATTCTTGTGTTTGAAAGTCAGATTTTCTTTTTAGCTCTGGTCTTTTCATCAAGAATGCTTGAAAGTCCTCTATTTCATTGAAAGACCAATTTTTCCCCTGAAGTATCATACTCAGTTTTGCTGGGTAGGTGATTCTTGGTTTTAGTCCTAGTTCCTTTGACTTCTGGAATATCCTATTCCAAGCCCTTCGATCCCTTAATGTAGAAGCTGCTAGATCTTGTGTTATCCTGATTGTATTTCCACAATACTTGAATTGTTTCTTTCTAGCTGCTTGCAATATTTTCTCCTTGACCTGGGAACTCTGGAATTTGGCCACAATGTTCCTAGGAGTTTCTCTTTTTGGATCTCTTTCAGGTGGTGATCTGTGGATTCCTTGAATACTTATTTTGCCCTCTGGTTCTAGAATCTCAGGGCAGTTTTCCTTGATAATTTCATGAAAGATGATATCTAGGCTCTTTTTTTGATCATGGTTTTCGGGTAGTCCCATAATTTTTAAATTGTCTCTCCTGGATCTATTTTCCAGGTCAGTTGTTTTTCCCATGAGATATTTCACATTATCTTCCATTTTTTCATTCTTTTGGTTTTGTTTTGTGATTTCTTGGTTTCTCATAAAGTCGTTAGCCTCCATCTGTTCCATTCTAGTTTTGAAAGAACTATTTTCTTCAGTGAGCTTTTGAACTTCCTTTTCCATTTGGCTAATTCTGCTTTTGAAAGCATTCTTCTCCTCATTGGCTTTTTGAACCTCTTTTGCCAATTGAGTTAGCCTATTTTTCAAGGTGTTATTTTCTTCAGCATTTTTTTGGGTCTCCTTTAGCAGGGTGTTTACTTGTTTTTCATGCGTTGCTTGCATGTCTCTCATTACTCTTCCCAGTTTTTCCTCCATCTCTCTAACTTGATTTTCAAAATCCTTTTTGAGCTCTTCCATGGCCTGAGCCCATTGAGTGGGCTGGGATACAGAAGCCTTGACTTCTGTGTCTTTACCTGATGATAAGCATTGTTCTTCCTCATCAAAAAGGAAGGGAGGAAATACCTGTTCACCAAGAAAGTAACCTTCGATAGTCTTATTTTTTTTCCCCTTTTCTGGGCATTTTCCCAGCCAGTGACTTGACTTCTGAATATTCTCTTCATACCCACCAAGCCTCCAGATCTGCGCAGGCAGCAATTTGGGTCTGAGATTCAAATGCTGCTTCCCAGCCTCAGGGCTTTTGGTGGGGGCGGGGCTGCTATTCAATGTGAGATTAGGTTCAGGTGCTCAGGTCGTGGCAGGGCCACCTCACATGCTCAGTTCCCTCAGGGGGTTTATGCAGAGACCTTCAACAATGGATCCAGGCTCCTGCCTGTTTGGGGAGCCCCTGTCTGCTGCTGCCTGTTTGGGGAGCTCTTGTCTGCTGCTGCCTCTGCTGCTGCCTCCCAAGGGGGCCTGAGTTATGGGGGCACCCCACTCCCCTCTCAACCCGCTGAAGAGACCCTCTCACTGACCCTTGTCACCTGTGGGTGGAGGGACCCGCGCGGCCGCTGGAGATTCCGTCTCTGAAGCCTGCTTGGATCTGCTCCTCTCGGCACTGCATGGCCAAGGCAGGGCTGGGCTGGGCTCGGCTCCGGGTCTGCAGCGCGAAGGACCTTTTGTGAGAGGTTTTCAGGTCACTCTGGAACAGAAATCTCATCTGCTCTGTTGTTCTGTGGCTTCTGCTGCTCCAGAATTTCTTGGGAGTTCTTTTTTATAGATATTTTATGGGCTGTGGGTTTCGGAGCTATCGTATGTGTGTCTTTCTACTCCGTCATCTTGGCTCCACCCCCCACCTTATTTATTTCTATATAGCCAAGTAGGAGTGCAGAATTTAGTTTCTAAAAAATTTCAGTACTAAAGATAAACTCATATTTGCATCTCAAATGATTGTCTCTAGCCAAATTGGAGACATCTATAATCAGTTTTCTGTTATATGTTTAGCAATTAAAAACATCTACTTCTGGTTTGAAATTTTATTTTAGAAAATAAAGCCTTTGGATAAACTCAGAAGTTTTGGATTCTAGATTTCTAGATCTCTCTATATATGTTTTCTGTGAATTTTTTATATTTTCTTTTAATGCAGGTGTTACTATTAGATGAACCAACTGCTGGAATGGATCCCTGCTCACGTCATATTGTTTGGAATCTCTTGAAATACAGAAAAACAAATCGAGTAATAGTCCTTAGTACACATTTTATGGATGAAGCTGATATTCTTGCTGGTGAGATTTTATTTATCTTAAAGAAAATATTGGTGTGGACTGTGGGTACTAAGGAAATAAACATCAAATGTTCCATTTTGAGGAATGGCTAAGGTAGTTCAAAGACTCAAAAATATTACCTAAGAGCATTTGCTCCAAGCCAAAGTTCTTAACCTGGTATTTATGGACCAAGGGGTCTATGGACAGATTTTAAGAGGTCCAGGAATTTGTATGGTAAAATTCTATCTTTATTTTCACTAACCTCTAATTGAAATGTAGTGTATAATATAGTTACCAAAATATCCTGAGAAGAGGTCTGTAAGCTTCAACAGACTACCAAAGGGGTCTGTGACAAAAATGATGAGAAGCCTTTGTTCTACACAAGCAGGTATTTTTTTTTTTTTTGCAGTACAGATTTAATAGCAAGAATAGTTTGTTTTTTTTTTTAAATAGATTGGGAGGTGAAAATTGAATTCTGTGATCTGCTACTAATTTATATCTGAGAGGTCACTCCTAGTGTTCTCTCTGTTAAAGCTTAATACTTAAAAGTGGTTTTTAAATATTGAATTTTTAAATATGTAATTATGAAAACAAAATGACCAGTACCAAAGTATAGCTGTTATGAAAGTGGAATTTCTTAAATTGCAAATTTCTTTACAGATAGGAAAGCTGTAATATCACAAGGAATGCTGAAATGTGTTGGTTCTTCTTTATTTCTCAAAAGCAAATGGGGGATTGGCTACCGACTGAGGTACTATTTTAAAAATTTTCTTCACATTTGGCACTCTTACTGTAGCTCAATTGTTTGTGTGAATTCAGAGTAGTTATAGTTTAAAATGAACTGTTTTCCTAGTTTATTCTGTAATAAACATCATTATAATTTCTGGGTTTTCTTTAGCATGTACATAGACAAGCATTGCATCACAGAATCTCTTTCATCACTGGTTAAACAGCATATACCTGGAGCTAACTTATTACAGCAGAATGACCAGCAACTTGTCTATAGCTTGCCCTTTAAAGACATGGACAAATTTTCAGGTATTTACTTATTTTTGTGATTTCTTGACTGATTAGCCCCATCTGTTGATAATGAGTTGAGATTTAGGACTAACAGAGGTTTTCTGCCTACTTTCCTCTGTACCATTTAGTAGTTGTAGTAAGTTGTATACTATTATTTTTTTTCTAATTAAAGAGAAGGCTTCTTTCTTCTGTTTTACTTTTGATAGAAACAAGAAGCAACCTATACTTTCCAAGGTGTCTTCCTGGTCTGAATTCTGGAATCCTGTTTACATTTCTTTTTTTGTTCTATACCCTGAACTTTTGAGGTTCAGCCCCTGGAATAAATTTCTCAAGCCTCACTCCTTTAGTGTGGATTTCTGAATTCAGTGTTTTCACAGTAATTAAAATATTGAGTAAATAATATCAGCATATTACCAGATCACCTCACTGAGACTAGAGTTTTGCAGATGAAAGTGATATCATAATTTCTAATTTACATCATGGCAGAAGATTGTGTAGGAGTGGGTATGCCCAGTCTGGATTAAAGAAGTCTTATTAACTTCATTTGGGAAGAGGAGTTGGAAGGTGTGTTTCATTTTCTAAAAACATTTTATTTATATGTTATTTTGTATTACTTTTATTTCAGAGTAATATCCTTCCCCTTTGTCTTCTCAGCGAGTCTTACTGACTTTAATGAAGAATTTGTAAAGGATAAGAAAATTATTTGAAGGAAACAAGGTGCTCTGTTTGATTGTAGCCCTACCTAGGACAAATGCACTTGATAGAGATTTTATATTTCCTTCCAGCTTCAGGGTATGATATTAATGGTTGATGAAAACTCAAGTGTAATAGTAAAGAAGATAATGAAGTCTTTATTATAGTTAATCCATTTGCATATCTTTTTATGAAGATAAATATTACATTTTACTGTTTTTTGGAGTTATTTGGAAATCTTCCACAAAGCCTTACTCTACTACATCATCCTGGCATAGAGATATCTGAATTCTCAAAGGCTATAGCGGCTGAAGGTAGGCTCTGCCGTGTTAGAAGTGCTTCTAGTAGTAGCCCAGCAATAGACTCCATAATGTTTTCTGAGGACCAGAGTAATAAAGAGACAAATCACCATTAGGTTGTGTCCACAAGGTAATGTATTCTTTAAGCAATAGCAATGCGTGAAATAAAATAAAAAATAGCACTTGGTCCCTTGCAGCTCTTTTCAGGTTCTATAGTAGTAGTGGTAGAGTAGAAGAAAAGGGGTTAATGGTGGGATGGGGCTAAGAATCATATAGTTTTGATGTAATATTTGCATAATAACTTAACAGTAGATACTTTTAAGTGTTCAGTCATCCAGTGACCAGTGAATGGACATAATATTTCAAGAATGGAAACAGAACAGTATTGATAACTTTTACAATAAGTGAAATAAAACAAGATGTAATTAAATAGAAAGATTGTTTACAGAGTCTCCTTAGAGATGTAAATACATAAATTGACCAAGTTGGTTTCATCTCTTTTCCCAAAGCATTAAGAAATATAATTTCATGAGATGCTTGGCTATCTTACATTAACGTGCTCGTGGTAAACCATAAGCAAAGGAGATCACCATGAAGACAATAGCAACTTATTTCTCATTGTCTAAGGTAGAAAATGAAGAGAATACCTATAAAAAACTTTACAAAATTTTCTAATTCAAGTCAGTGTACATTTTGACACTTGGTGCTTTGATGGGAAGATGGAGGATAGGATAGGACAGAGAAAAGTTTCTTGGAAAATATGGCTCAGGTTTGAGAATATAGAAGAGGCCACGCGTTTATAGTCTAGTCAGAAGCCTCATGTTTCTATATCATAAATATGTCTAGAAGAGATTTAAAAAGTGCTAGATACGATGAGCAGATACAACAGCAGAAATAATGTTGTTGACACCATCTTAACATGCAAGAAATCACTGTTTACAGTTGTGATCAGTACCGTATTGACCGTAGCCAGACTTTTCAACAGTTACACCAAGATCAGAATTACCAACAAATTAAAAGAAAGGGTAATGATGAGAAGACATTTCAAAACAACTGCAGCAGCTTCATCCTGACATATTTAAATGTGCTGTTGGTGATAAAAAGAAATGGAAACTTAAAAAACACCTTGCTTATAACTTTCCTATAAAAGTTTTACAGGTATATAACAGCTGCTGCAACAGGCAGTCCAAACAATCCCCACAGCTTATTCTCCTTGCCAAGCAAAGTATCAGGATAGCAAAAGGTGGCATTGGATTTGAAGTGAGGTAATTGAATGCCCAGATTTTGAGACCCTGAGTTTTCAAAAACTAGACCCAATCTTGGATTGCATACTATCTCTCATTGAATTTGCATCAAATTTAAATCATTCTGAATTTCCTTTGGAAGTGTTGAAATTTGACCTGTATCTAGGGCTTTACAGAAAAGGGAAAGTATAGTTTACCATACAGGGTAAAATTTAGTTACCACACAGGATTACAAAGTATCAAATACAGTAAAGACTAACTTGAAAAAATAGAACAATAAAAAAACCGAAGAAACTCATACCTTAACTCCTAAACAGTAAAGACAACTTTCTTTTCCCTCTTGAATATTGCCTTCCTTCCTTAGAAACTCCTTATCATATATAAAACTATCCTGGATTTCGTTTCCCTTTCCCTTCAGATACTTGGCTTTGCTAGAGTCACCCCTGTGCACCTCCCAGTGCCCTAGTCTTACAGTATTACTCTGGGTAGAACAAAGGAGAAGTAACTTGAGGTAGCTAAGCTGAGAGCCAAACACCCTTTCCCCTTCAGTGAATTTCTTCAAGGATCATTTCAGCAAGCACAGTCTTTCAGATATAATGGTTTTAGGGTGGGTGAATCTCCACCTCTAAAGGAGGAAAGCATTTGGGGTTATTATTGTTATATACTCAACAACCTGCCTCTACTGTGAACCTTACTTCCCAGGGACCTGTGCCATCCTCTAAATTGGATCTTTAAAGGGGGGTGATATTCTTATAGAAGTATTTCACACACGGAGGCAAACTCTTATTCCCTGCAGAGAAATCCTTTGTTTTGGGAGGTATTTACTGTGTGTTTACTCCAGTTACAGGGATGAAGAGAGGGGTAATGGTGAAGTAGTTTTGAAAGTGTTTGTGGACTCTCACTATTAGAACCAGCAGAGGAGTTCCTAGACCAAGAAAAAGCTGGAGCAGGATATGGAGCCACAAGGAAGAGCCAAACCCTGTTCTTGCCCTTTAGTGGTACAATATGTTATCTGGACTGTGCAGTTCAAAGGAAAGGGATCAAGTTGACTTTGTAGTGATCTTGGGTTCTTTCCATCAATGGGAGAGTGCAACCCCAGGATAATACTGTAAGTCTGGAGAATTGTATAGTTCCCTTCAATAGGTGAGGCTCATTAGAGGGTAGAGTTGTTGAACTCCCAAGAAACTCCTGAGTGCTTTTCTTCTTGAAGAAGGAAGGGACAGAGAAGGCTCCACCCTACAACTCTAATTTTTATCTCTTGCTTCATTCTTTCCATCTACTTTGGGAGAATTGTGGCCTAGACATTCTTTTTTTCTAGTGCTTTCTGATATGCACTATGGAATTACTCTCTTGGCTTTACCACTTTGTGATATTATGTTTGTTTTCTTCAGTGTACTCAAATCTCCAGCCTTATTTCTTTGATTGGGACAGGACTAGGCTCCGCTCCTCCCACTATCCTGTGAATGGAATGCCACGTCCTGCTTCTATCTTTTCTACAATCTGGATACTACTACTTTTGGCTTGAAACAATTCATGATGTAATTGCTAGCTTCTAGGATGCCTCCCCATTTTATTCTTTAACTCTGGTCTACATCAAGGGACTAGACCTAGAAGTGGGACTAGACCCCATTCTCTGCCTCATTCCCTGATTTCTGCCTCTGTAGCCTAGGGGCCTAATGCAGGCCCTAGCTTTGACCCCATCTCCTTGAACTAAATAACTAACTGTATATTGGCAACCCCCTACTGCTACCACAACAGGATATAGAGAATGTGCCTCTTAGGGAGCCATGGCACGGACAAACTAAGCATCTCTGTTCCATTTGTATTTCCTTATGTCAACCTATAGGGAGCTGACTTCATTGCTGTGGTTCTGACATTTTGGGATTGATCTTGCTTCGAGATCTTTTTACTAGAGATCACATTAGCTTTGATCTTCCAGCTTGTACTCTTGGTCAGAGTCCCCACAGCCCTACAGTCATCTTCTTTTGAACTTCAAGACTAGGTGGAAGAGCTTACTGGTATTTCCCTTTGATTTGATTGTTTTCTTAGATGATAAGTTGCCCTTTTAAATATTTCCTGAGATGTTTCTGAGGGCAGTTGACTTTAACCAGAACCTTTCATGTCACCATATTTGTCACAAGTTTGAAATACTATAGATCTAAAGAACTATATTAACCCCTGGAGGAAGTAGAAGCCTTCTCTTCAGAAGAGACTTCTCTTAATTGTTTATGAGCTTGAATTGCAAGTCCTTTTTTCTGTTTTATGTCGTGTTATATAATGTGGTTTCTTTATTTGATATTTTTTAGAACTAATTGCTTACATTAGAGCTGCTTTTTTTTTTGAGACCTAAACATAATATAAACCATAATCTGATATTTCCAAGGAGAAAAGCAAGCCAGATTCTCATGTACCTGGGGGAAATCATGGGTGGGAAAATGACAAAAAGAAATTACATCATGGACCAACAAGACTAAAACTGATTGTTATGAATGTTAACTTTAATTCTGGTTAATATCTTGTGGAAATTCATTGGTAAAAGACTATAAAACAACTTGGTAGATTATAAGTTACATAGCTTTGTAAAACAAAGAGAAAAGGACTTGAAGTAAAAACTAGTCTGGAAGAGCTTAGTGTCAGATCCAACTGAGCCACATTATCCTAAGAATTTATAAATGAAAATGATGAGAGAACAACAAATTGGTGGAAAATGTAGCAAATTTCTTAGTCATCAGAAATAAAAGAGCCACTACATTTGAACTGTAACGTTATAGTGTTCAGTATGTTATACGAAGAAATTGAAATGACACATAAGAAGACAAAAATCAGGGGAGTGATTCTTCAGACTAAGTACATAGAGAAGAAATTTGAGACTACAGTTGGCTACATTATCTTGAAAGCATTAGGGCGTTGTCTTATAGTTCAAGGAGAAGAAGATGCCCAAGGAATGGGGAAAAAAATCATAAACTGTTATTATACATGTAAAGGAAGTTGTTGATGCTGATATGGGTAGTTTTCTCAATAGTGATACAACTGCATTTTCTTTTTAAAAATTAAATTAATTTATTTTCAGTTTTCAGTAGTCACATAAGTTTTAAATTTTCTCACCCTCTTTCTCCCTTCCCTCCCCAAGGTGGCATGCCATCTTATATGGGTTCTACACATACATTCTTATTAAATACATTTTCACATTAGTCATGTTGCATAGAAGAATTGAAATGAATGGGAGAAAGAAAGAAAAAAACCAAACCAAAACAGAAGATAACACAAGAGAAAATAGTCTGCTTCATTCTGCGTTCTGTCTCTATAGTTCTTTCTCTGGATGTGGATGGCATTTTACCTCAAGAGTCCTTTGGGAATGTTTTAAGTTCTTGCATTGCTGTGAAAGGCTAATAAGTCTATCAGAAACAGTCCTGGCACATTGTGGCTATTCCTGGGTATACACCTACATTTTTCCCTGAAAGAGGAAAGACTGGTGAATGAGATGACTGTTCCTTCCAGGGGCATGGTCTGGGATAGCTACTCAGTGAAGTCTCAGTACTAGGTGAGACTCAGAACAACAGTTCTGAGATAGACTGATAGCCTTAAGTCTCTTTCATGTTGTGTAAAGATAGGAGTGCTTGCCTGGATCCCTGTATCCCCTCTCCCCCAACCTTCCAGTGCTTGTCTGGATACCTTTATTTTCTTGTCTTGATCTAGAATTTAAAATGTAAAGATCCCTTATGTGAAATTTTATAAATTTATCAAAATTGACTTGTTCCTCCAGTTTCCCCAAATTATTCTAATCATCATGGTAACTTTTTATGATGGAAAGGAAAATACATTGGTTTAATAGAGTAGAATACATTTATTGAATGAAATCAGCATTTTGAAAATACAGTAATCAAACTTACGGAAAATGCACTGTTCTGTAAAGAGCTGAAATCGCCTACTTCCCAGTCTTGTGTTGACTATTCCTGGCAAATCCAAATGATTTTAGAAGTATACCATCAGTGGTGAAGGGTGAGAAATCATTTAACATCCACTCTGGTTCAATAAATAAGTAAGCCATCAAAGGACTTACTGTCTTAGTGTTTTCCTAGAAGTACCCACTGTAGAATCTCTCTTTGGCACCTTCTGTGCATCCTCTAGTTTTTTCTCTGGCTGAGCTCCAGCTGGTCTTTCTAGTGTCTTTTCTTGTGGCCATACCTCCTGACCTTGAAGGCCTATGAGAGAAGTGTGGGATTCCTTTATCAATATCAATTCTTATCCACTATTGTAAGCTCACCATACTCTCGCTGTGTGTATCTATCTTGGTGTCCTAATGAATAGCTATTCTCTATTCCTTTGATTAAAAATGCCATGCTTAGCACTACAATTAACAGCCTTTTGTCTATTTTCTTTACATTTTGAGTTCTAGGCATTTCACTCTAGTGTTCTCTATATTTGCTGTTATTGTCTGGGTTGTCCAGATGACAAAATGCAAGGAAATGTTAAAGAAGACAGCCTGGTTACACAAGTGAAAAACTTCTAAAAAGGTGGATAAAATATTAAATAAAACCCTTATTTTTAAGAGTGCCTCTCTGAGGACTGGGCTCTAATCAGCCATTTTCCCCTCTTTCCTTTCCATTAGCAGAAATAATGTGTCCTACATATTTATTTTGCTTTCACAGGAAAGTATTTGACTACATGCAGCTTTATAAACAAATTTTAGTTTTAGAAAGGATCTTAAATATCATTTAATCCAATTCTCTTGTTTGAGAGACAAGAAAATTGGACTTTAGAGAGGTTAAGAAATGTGCGAAGTCACATATGTGGTTATTAGAAGACCCTAGAGCAGTTTTTAGATTCTCAGTTTAAGGTTCTCACTGTTTTATAGTGTTGCCTCCGAGAGAAATTGTAGAGAATGAGAGATTAGTGTTCTTAAGTAAGCAAGTTTTTTTTTTTTTTTAACTTCTTTTTTTAGGCTTGTTTTCTGACCTAGAGACCCATTCTAATTTGGGGATTATTTCTTACGGAGTTTCCATGACAACATTGGAAGATGTGTTCCTAAAGCTGGAAGTTGAAGCAGAAATTGACCAAGCTGGTAAAAAGCCTTACGTTCTTTGACAACTCAGAACCAGAAATTCAATTCAGTTTAACAAACATTAAGCACCTACTATGTGCAAGGTATAGTGCTAAACAGAGGAGATGCAAAGAGAAAAATGAAACAATCCCTGCCCTCAGAGAGCTTGCATTCTGCTGAGGGGGGAATGCAAATTGTGCACAGATAAGTAAATAGAAATAATTGTGGGAGGGAGAGGCTACTAACAACTGGGAGGTCAGGGAAGACTAGTCAGGAAATAGCATTTAAGTTGTATTTTGAAACAAGTTAGGGATTCTAAGAAGTGGAGGTGAGGAGGTATTAGTGCTACGTGAATATCATGATGTTGATAGAAATGTGTGGTTTTACCATTTTATAGTTTGTTAAATATATGATAGTGAAGGATATGTGATGTTTGCTTAAGCCACTTCCCTATACCTGTACTTCTTTAGGAAGACTGTGCCTGGAACATCTGTCCATTTATGTCCAGGATATTTTCAAGTAGAAAGGTCTTGAGAAGGCATAATTTTATTTAGTCTATTAAATGATCCTTCTATGTCCTAAGAGTACTGAAGCGCAGTCTGTGTGTTCATTGGCCAGGCATGCTATAGAATGAATTTCTTGGATTGGGTGAGAATTTGAACTCTGTAATATGTAAGGCCTTTTCTTCTATGTTTAGCATTATTGGAGGAAAAATACCTTAAGTGTCCTCTAGAGACTGTTGTTTATTTAGTTAGAAGATAGTGGTAAAAGTGATTATATACTAGTACTTTAAGGTTGCATTTCATAATAAAATGGTGACGTGTTAGACTGGTTTAAAAACCCCTCCGCTTTGTTGCTCAGTTTAATCAAAGATGGTTAAAAGATAAATTGATAATTTTTACTTTTTAACTGAAGCACTCATGTAGTTATTTTGGAAATACCTATTTTAAACATTGCATAATTTCATGTCCATCAGTGTTTGAAAGATTTGACATTAATGTTCTTGGATTTGGGCCAGTTGAAGATAAATAGATATTGGAAGTAAATTTATTTTTCTCTGTGCACATTAAAGTGTCTATTACAGGAACCTTTTTACTTTTGAGAGAAGTATACCACTTAACATTAATAAATTTTTCTTTTTGGCATATAGATTATAGTATATTTAGCCAGCAGCAATCAGTGGAAGAAACAGATTCAAAATCTTTTGATGAAATGGAGCAAAGTCTGCTTCTACTTTCTGAAACCAAAACATCCACAGTGAGCACTATGGCCCTTTGGAAGCAGCAAGTGTGTGTGATAACAAAGCTTCATTTCCTTACTTTGAAACGTGAAAGTAAATCATTGAGATCTGTGTAAGTATAATCATCCCTTCTGTCTGAATTTAATTTTCTCCCTTAAAAGAGATATGCACTGAGCTTATCTTCACATTTTTTAAATGTAGAAAATGGTTCATATAATTTAGAAAGCCTAAAATAGCCACTAGTACATATTACCAGAGATGAACAAAAATACTACTATGCTTACAGTTACTTCAGTTAATAGACTGCTGATAATCTTTATTTTTTCATTTATCTATAAAATGAAGGAATCTCACTAAGGTACCTTCCACTCAAAATTCTGTGCTTAAATATTCTATGTTCTTCTTCATTGTCATAACTTATATTTGTGTAGTTCCTTCACCCTTTCCAAAGTGTTTGTATGCTTTTTATCTCATTTCTTCTTCACAGCAATCCTGTGTATTAAATAAAGACATTATTATTATCCCTATTTGATAAGTAATGGAAACCCAGAGAAGTGGAGAGATTTCATCAAGCATTTATGTCAAGAGCCTGATCTCCAGTGTAGTTCTCAGAACTCTCAGTGCATTTTCTTAGAAAACAATGTGGGATAGTGGGAAAAGACTGTACTTGGAGTCAGGAGATGTGGATTCATATTTTAGTCCTGACACTTAATAACTAGTCAGCTGGACATAAGTCATTTCACCTCTTGAGACTCAGTTGCCTTATGAGTAAGACGGTGCTAATTCACAGGATTGTCACGAAGAGAATGCTTTGTAAACCATAAACCACTGTACAAATGTATTTGTGTCACACTGTTCCTCAACCAAATGTCTATAAGGTGTCATAATTACAAATATTGCCTTCATGAAATAAAATTTATTAAGCATCTCCAATGCAAATTGTACTTATCTTCTATGGTTTCTTTAAAAAAACTAATAGAAATTTAACTTAATATTTAATTGAGATAAGTGTAAATGATGTACTTATGAGGTTTTTTCTCATATATATGTGTATTATGTTTTATATATTATTAGCTTTTAATATATGAAATAAATGTGCAAAAGCAGGATCAGTTAGGCCGAACTCCACATTGTCACTGAGTACAAGATACCAGAGTACACAATTCTGAGATAGGGATTTGTGACACCTATTGAAGATAAGAATGTGACATGAAGTCTCTTGCAAAAGAGACTAAATGTCAAGGAAAAGCTCAAACAATGGGCAGTAGACAGGAATTGCTTAATTTATACTGAAAAAGAAGCTAATGTTTAAATAAGATAGGGTAAATTCAGGACTCTCCTCTCTTTGCTTTCACATCATGAAGAAATTTGTAATCACCATGCTGATCCTGCTTATCTGTCTGGGATTTCTCAAATCAAGAGTGATATACTGTCCAATCCAAAGTATGTGTGTTTATACCAGTTTAGTTTTGCATGCTCTGACTGTGTAGAGTTAACTTGATTCAAAAATCTCCTTTTTGCCATTGCTTAATTTCAGTATCAGATATTCTGGCTTTTGTACTTGGAGCTGAAGTTGTAAAATTAATTTGTCCATGGAACTGAATACTGTATGCTTTTTTTTTAGTCTTTCTGCCAGTGCCTCAATCTGTTCTTTTATCACAGACTTCATACCTATCATGTGAATAAGGATTTGTTTAAAACATTTGCTAGTGACTTAGAAAAAATTGCCGTGATTTGCAAGTCCTTTAAATTAATAGGCTTTTTTTTTCTTTTTAAGGTTGCTCCTGCTTTTAATTTTTCTTGCAGTTCAGGTTTTCATGTTTTTGGTTCATCATTACTTTAAGAATACTGTTGCTCCCATCAGACTTACTCCAGATTTATATTTTTTGAAACCTGGAGAGAAAGCTCACAAATACAAAACAGGCCTTCTTCTTCAAAACTCTACTGGTAAGATTTGGGATTCAGGTAGATTCTTAAAATATTCTAAGGTGAAATTTTTAACCAAACATAAAATCTACATAATTTAAAACAAAGTGAAATAATCTTGTTACTAATGAAGAGCAATATAAATATAGACATGACAGTTTATTTTGCATGTAAACATTTATAATTATTTAATGTTTCAATAATATTTATGATAAAATTATAATTATTTACTATCCCAACATATTTTCTATAATTATAATAAATTTGCCTTCACAATACAGTAATGTTGAATTATCTAATTTTTTAATGAACCCCAGATTTTCAAAGTAATTGATATTTTAGTCATTAGGCACAAAATCTTTAAAATTAACTCTTTGTGGAAATTTTTTTGCAATATATTAGATATTTTATTTTTTAAAACAGAATAGAATGAATATAATTTAATGTTTTCTTAGTGACTTAGGGGCATTATTGATACTTCTAAATATCGTGTTGGTTTGTAATACATATATTGGAGTGTGTACTGTTGCTTTCTCTTGTAACATAATTGGTGTGCTTCTGTGCCACAGTAATGACTTGAGAGACAGCTATATATTTTAAAATTGTCTTTTTTCTGCTGTCAACGTCTGTGCTGACTGGTTAGCTCTGTTGCCAATTTTAATGTTTCCCGTGCTTCTGAGTACCAAAGTACTCTTGTTTTTCTATGTTTTTTCCCTCTAAAAATTTTTTGTTTCTTCTACCATTTCCTCTTCTGTTTTATTTATTTTTTTTAACCTGAATGGCTAGAGAGGTGAAATGTGAGGTAGAAAATAGTATCATTTTTGGTTTCTGAGAATTTTTTTTTTCCCGAGTGGAGAAGACCCTAAATTATTTATTTCATTCTTTCAACCTTAACACGCCTCGCACCAAATAATGAAGGCATTCCTTTTCATATTTTTAGCAAAAAAAGGAATTACATTTTGTTTGGTGTAATTTTTGGGTGTTCTGATTTTTAGTTATTCTCAGCTATTCTGGTGGTTGTTCAGTGTGTAGAGATTTTTTTTTTAAACTGTTAGAAAAATGTACTTATCTGTGTATCCATTTGTTTCTTAATTTTCTTTATAAATTTTTGATTCAGCACCATTATAGTTTTGGGGCCTTCACAGAATTAAGGTATTACTATTTTTCATTTAAAAAATTATGAAAATTCCTAAAAGTCTGATTGCCTAACATTGTGCTTCCTACATCTGTGCTTCTTCTCTCCCGTTGCATGCATGAGGAATGCTAAGTAAATCATCAATCATGTGCACAACCTTCCTAAAGCAGAACTGATAACAATACTGACAACAGTAAACTTGTTTATTCATATCTATTAAAAAGAAGCATTTTACTTGTTTTAAAATTGTCAGCACCTGTTGAATTAAAATGAAGAGAAATGCCATTTATAGTTATAAAGTACAAAATTGAGCAGAGTAGATAATGGCATGCACAAAATTTTGATAGCCAAATTGATATGCCATGGATAACAGAATAGACTGTGTAGTTTATTATAGTATGTAAGAATCCTTCACTTCTCAGTTTATGGGTTTTTCACAAAGTGGTATTGTCATATTAAAGACATTGTTGGTTAAATTCAGCAAGCATTTACTAACTAGCTACTGTATGCCAGGTACTGTATGAAGTGTTGGAGATATAAAGGCAAAAAAGAAAACAGTACCTGCCTTGAAAGGCCTTGCATTCTGTCAGGGGAGGCAACATGTATACAATTGAGTATGTGTATGTGTGTGTGTATGTGTATGTATATTTTTTTAAAGATTAATTTTGGGCAATAGGCACTAATACTCAGGGGAATCAGGATAAGGCATATGTTATTAGGTTGAGTTTGAGATCAATCTTGAATAGAGCTAGAAATTTCAGGAGGTCGAGATGAGAAGGGAGACCATTGTGGGCATGAGTGACAGCTCATACAAAGGCAAAGAGACAGGAATGTCAGCAAGAGCAAGTAGACCAATTTTGTTAGTGCATAGATTGTGTGAGAGACAGTAATCTGGAATGATTGCTTGGAATTGTTGGATTGTGAAGTGTTTTAAATGTCAGAGAGAGGAGTCAGAATTTTATTCTGGAGGCTGTAGGAAATTTCTCAAATAAAGGAGTGACATGGATCAAACTAGAGTTTCAAACAGACATATTATGTATTTAAAACTTTATTTTAATATGTTTAATGGTGCAGTTGCTTTTGGCTCTCTGGCTTTTGGTGACCAGACAATAGCATAGTTAATATTGTAATATTCAAAGATTTTCCTGTACTAGAAAGAGCTCAGAAATTTTGGAACTGTTTTCTTCCACATTTTCTAATCATTGCACGTTTCACCATTGTCATTTGATAGCTTGAGCATTGACCTTCACTCTTTAAACCTGGCACATGGAGAACATGTTTATATTTAGATCATCTGTGATGATGAAGACTACACATATCAAAAATGTTTCTTTCTTGATAGGAATTTTAATTTTAAGAAAATCTAACTTAAAATTTAATTTTAAGAATTTAGATTTAAGAATCTAAATTCAATTTATTTTTAAATTTTGTAAGTAAATTATTATGCTTCTGATGCTATTGGCAGAAGAAATTTAACTTACCTAATACAGCCTAGCAAATATGTATTATTTATTATGTTCACTGTTTTCAAGATCTAAAGATGAAAAATGATATAGTCACTACTATATCTAGGAGTTAACAGTGTAAGAGTGGGGATGAAGCATGTGCGGAAATGATTATAAGAAAAACTAGAATGTGGTAAGAGCAAAGGAAGGGTTCCACATGTTAAGAGGAATAGTAAACCTAGGGAATCATAGAGGGTTTCACAGAAAACGTATCATGAATATAGTCGCGAAGGAATAAAAGATTTCAGCAAGTAGACATGAGGAGGGCAAGTATGTTTTTAATCAAGTGAAAACATGAAGGCAGGGGAAGGCTGAACAGGCTTGAGGGACGGCAAGTGGTTCTTTTTCTATGGAATATAGAATGTTAGAAGTGTGAGGTAAGGCCAGAAAGTTAGGTTTGAGTCAGACCATAGGATTTGAATGTCATTCTAAATTGCTGTTGTGCTGTGTGTGTCCAATAAGTGATGGGAAGCCAGTAGAGCCTGTATAGTTTTCTGAGCTAGGAAATGGTAGAAGTATATTATGAAGATTGTTTTGGCAGCAAAGTAAAGAATGAATTGGAGTGGAGAGAAAGACCAGAGACAGGATGGTTAAAGTTAGGAAGGTCTAAATTAGTGTGTTGATTGTATGAATAGTGAACTAGTGTGATGATAGTATGAAAGGCAGCATTGTGGAAAGAGAACCTAGTTTCAAATCTTGTCTCTGCTACTTACCTGCTCTGTGATTTTGGGCATGTCACTTACCCTTTCTGTGCTTTAGTTTCCTCACAATAAAATGGGGGAGAGAAGAAAGGTTGTACTAGATGACTTCTAAGATCCCTTATAGCTCTAAATTTATAATCCAGTGATCCTAAGATCAACAGACTTGGGAAGTAATTGAATGTAGGTTTAGATAGAATTATGGTTTAGGGAATCATAGAATATATATGACTGAGAGAATTACGGGGTTAGGGAAAGGGAAGAGAGAGAAGTGATAACAAAATCAAGAACCTAGGTGACTAGGAATGTTACTGAGAAATGGGCAAGGTAGGAATAGGGAAAAGTTTTCATGGAAAAGGTGATGACTTTAAGTTTTGAAGTGACCATTGAACAGCCAGGTGGAGATGATCAATAAATATTTGGAATTTTGGGAATGAAGTACAGTGGAAATTTGAGAGTCTTCTTTATAGATGAAGCTGATCATTAAAACCATAGGGGAGTGTGTAGAATGATGAAAAGACAAAATACTTGAAATATTCTGTTTTTAAAAAAGTAATTTTTGATTGTGGTGGTATAATTATTTTTTCACCTGAAGTAATTAATGCATTGGTATTTTCTTATTCTTTTGTGCCAGACACTGATATTGATGACCTCCTAAGTTTCTTCACAAGTCAGAACATCTTGGTGGATTTGTTAAATGTCAGTGACTATATCACTGCTGCTCCTCACAGTGCAGCTTTAAATGTAATGAATTCAGAAAAGGTAAGACAAATGTATATAGATAAAGTGTGTGTGTGTATATCTGTATATTAGTTTTTGTTGATAAAACTCGACTTATCAAATGTATATTTCCATGGAATATAAGAGAAGGGGGGGGTTGGTTCATAGTTCATAGTTCAAGGTTCTGTCTTCAAAGTTACACTATTTTTAGTGTTAATCAGGAAATTGTAAACACCAAGTTCAGGAGCTATCAATATCTTAAGAAATATTCGGAGAGCCAAAGAAAGATAGATGGCATTTAATAATAGTTACAAAGTAGCATATCAGTAATAGGCAAATACAAAATCAAATGCACGGTAGCAATTATTTTTCTCTTTTGTTGTAAGATATTTGTAACTTTTCATTAGTACTATGATTCATTCTCTAATATCAGTCACAGTAAAATACAAAATCAGTTGCACTCTAGTAATTATTTTTCTCTTTTGTTGTAGGACTACATGTTTGTAACTGTTTTTAATAGTACTATGATTTATTCTCTACCAGTATTAATGAATGTTATTAGCAATTCAATTCTTTATCACTTAAATGTGACAGAAAATATCCAGATCTGGAACACACCATTCTTTCAAGTAAGTTGACTGCAGATTCTAAGCTAATATATAGAAACTTCCTTGGAACACTGAGAGATTAAGTAATTTGTTCAAGGTTAAACAATTAGTAGGTGTCAGAGGCTGGACTTGAACTCACGTTTTTGACTCTGTGGCCATCTTTTTCTGTTGTGTCATGTTGCCTCTCTACAAGGCTGCAGGAAGCAAAATGCATCAAAAAATGAAAATAATTAAAAATACATATACTTACAAATAGTTATATGACTATAAAATTAGGCTTCATTTAAACATCTTTTCCTTTCTTAACACTAGCAGTAGTTCCTAGAAATCATGTTAATGTTTTTGCTGGCCATTTTCTGTTGGTGAATCTCTTCTCTAATTGTCAGTTTCTATCTAATTGTCAGTATGTTCTTCCAAAAAGAATTATTTGAATATCAAAGGATTCAGGAAAGCTCTTGCAGAAATTGAAGAAACTCTCAAATGTTTTTGCAATGATGTCTATTTTTAAATTCATTTTTTAATAAATAAAAGTCTACTTTCCCTTCTCTCCTCCCAAATTGGGGGGTGGGGAAGGGGCGCCAAAACCAAAACAAAACTCACGTAACAAATATGCATAGTCAAGCAAAACAAATTCCTACATTAGCTATATCTCAAAATATGTGTCTCATTTTTCATCTTTGAGTTCATCACCTTTGTTAGGAGGAGAGTAGCATGCTTCATGATCGGTCTTATTGTAATTGTGGGTAATTACTATGTCAATCAGATTTTTTAAGTCTTTCAAAGTTGCTTATCTTAATGTTTTTGTTACTGTAACAGTTGTTTTCGTGAGTGTTCACTTCTCTAGGATTTTCTGAATATACCATTATATCATATGCAAAGAGTGATAGCTTTGTTTTCTTGTTGCCTATTTTTATTCCTTCATTTTTTTATCTTATTGCTATAGCTAGCATTTCTAATACAGTTTTGAAAAAGAATGGTGATAGTAGTCATTCTTGCTTCACCCATAATCTTATTGGGAAGGCTTCTAGTTTATCTCCTTTACACATAATGTTTGCTCTTGATTTTAGATAGATGCTTCTTATTTTAAGAGAGGCTGCATTGATTCCTGTGCTTTCTAGTGTTTTTAGTAGTAATGGGTGTTACATTTTATCAGAGGCTTTTTCTGCATCCACTGACATAATCACGTGATTTGTGTTGCTTTTTTATTATTTATTATGGTCAACTGTGCTGATAGTTCTCCTGTGCTGAACCTGTCCTGCGTTACTAGTATGAATCCTACCTGGTCATAGTATATGATTTTTCTGATATATTGCTGTAATTTCCTTTCTAGTATTTTATTTAAGAATTTTTCTTTGATATTCATTAGGAAAATTGGGCTATGGCTTTCTTTCTCTGTTTTTGCTCTTCCTTCAGGACCATATTTGTGTCATAAAAGGAATTTGGTACGACTCCTTCTTAACTGTTTTCAAATAATTAATACAGTATTGGAATTAATTGTTCCTTAAATTTACTTGTGAATTTACTTGTGAATCTCTGTGGTCCTGCTAATAGTTTTCTTAAAGAGTACAATTATGACTTATTCAATTTATTTTTCTAAGATAGGTTGAGTATCTTTTATTTTAATCTTATTTTAATGTAAATATTCACTTAGATAATTACATTTATTGGTATATAATTGGGCAAATTTCATCTTCACTGCTGCTGAATTCACCCTCTTTATTTTCAATTTTCTCTTTTCTTTTTTTTAATCAAATTAACCAATCTGTTTTATTTATTTTTTCATGAAACCAGCTCCTACTTTTTGTTAGTTTAATGGATTTTTTACTTTCAGTGTTATTAATCTCTCCTTTGATTGTCAGGATTTTTAACTTGTTGTTTAGTTGGGGATTTAAAAGTCTTTTTTTAGTTTTTTGGGTTGTTTTTTTTTTTACTTGCGTGCTTGATTCATTGATTTGTTCTTTCTCCCTTTTATTGTTGTATATGTTTAAAGATATAGGTTTTCTCCTAAGTCCTGCTTTTGCCGCATCCCACAAATTTTGTTATGTTGTCCCATTGTTGTCATTCTCTTTAATGAAATTAAATTAAATTAAATCCTTATTTATTGAAATTATTGTTTCTATAATTTGTTCTTTGACCCACTCATTTTTTAGGATTAGGTTATTTTGTTTAATTTTTAATCGATGCTTCCACAGCTCTTTATTGAGTATATTTTTTATTGCTTTGTGATCTAACAAGGAAGCATTTAATATTTTTGCTTTTCTGACTTTGTGAGGTTTTTATGCCCTGCTACATGGTCAATTTTTGTAAAGGTGCCATGTTTAGCCGAAAAAAAGGGATACTCCTTTCTATTCCAATTGCTTTTTATTCAGAGGTCTAACTTTTCTAAAATTCTATTCAACTCCTTGATGTCTTTCTTGTTTATTTTATGTTTGGATGTATTTAGCTCTGAGAGGAGAAAACTGAGATCCTCTACTAGTACAGTTTTATTGTCTGTTTCCTCTTGTAACTCACTTAAGTTTTCCTTTAAGATTTTGGTTGCTGTACCATTTGGTGCATATATTTTTAATATTGATATTACTTCATCGTCTGGTGCCTTTCAGCAAGATGTAGTTTTCCTGTTTATCCCTTAGGGTTTGGGGTTTGGTTTGTTTGTTTGTTTTGTTTTTTTTTGCTTTTGCTTTGTCTGAGATAACGATCATTACCCCTGCCTCTTTTACTTTAGCTGCAGCATAATAGATTCTACTCCAGCCCCTTATTTTAACACTTGTATTTCAAGTGTTTTGCTTTTTTTTAAACAGCATCTTGTTTGATTCTCGGTTTTAATCCATTCTACTATTTGCTTCCATTTTATGGGTCAGTTCATCCCATTCACAGTTGTAATAACTAATTGTGGGTTTCCCTACCTCTTATTTTTTTCTGTTTATCTTTCTCTCTTTCTTTTTATATACTGTCCCTCTTCTAAAGTTTGTTTTGCTTCTGACCACTGCATTCCTTTATTTCTCCTCTCTTTTATCTCTCCCTTCCTTTCTCTTATCTCCTTCCCCTCCTGCTTCCCTGTTGGATAAGATAGATTTCCATACCCAGCTAAGAGTATGTGTGTGTGTGTGTGCGCGCGCGCGCGTGTGCACACGCATGCGTGCTCGTGTGCGTGTGTGTACATGCACGCACACTCCCTTTTTGAACCAGTTTAGGTAAGAATGAGATTCAAGCATTGTCTTACCCCACCCCTGGCATTTTTACCTCCACTTTAAAAGTTCTTCCTTAGATTCCTCTATCTCACATAAAGTGAGATGATTTTCCCCATTCTTCCTCTGCCATCCCCTGTCTCCCAGTGCATCCTTCTTTCTTACCCATTCATATTTTTTTAGATCACCTCAACATAATAGATTCATACCAATGCTCTCTGTCTATGTAGAGTCCTTCTAACTGTCCCACTAATGATAAAGTTAGAAGTTACATGTATCGTCTTTCCATATAGGAATATGAACAATTTAACTTTATTGAATCCCATATAATTTCTCTTTCATCTTAACCTTTTAATGCTTCTCTTGAGACTTGTTTTTGAAAGTCAGATTTTCTGTTTTCTTTGGTCTTTTCATCAAGAATTCTTGAAAGTCCTGTATTTTATTAAATGTCCATTCCCCCCCCCCCCCCCCAAAGGACTATACTCAGTTTTACTGGGTAAGTTTTTCTTGGTTGTAACTGTAGCTCCTTTGCCTTCCAGAATATCATATTCTAAGCACTCTTCTCTTCTAACATGATAGCTGCTAATTCTTACGTGATGTTGACTGTGGTTCCATGATATTTGAATGGTTTCTTTTTGGCGGCTTGATATGTTTTCTATTTGACTTAGATTCTGTAGAATGTGTCTATGGTATTCCTGGGAGTTTACATTTTGGGATCTCTTTCAGGTCGTGGTGGTCAGTGGATTTATTCAGTTTCTATTTTGCCCTCTTGTTTAGGATATCAGGGTACTTTTCCTTTATGATTTCTTGAAATATGGTATCTGTGTATAACTGATATAAAATTGCTTACCATCTCAGGGAAAGAGGAGAGAGGGGTGGTATAGGATTGGGAACTCAAAGCTTTAAAAAAGCCCTAATGAATGGTTATTGTTTTTACATGTTAAAAAAAATAAAGAGGAATTTGAAACAACAGTAAAAAAGAAATATAATGTCTAGGGTCTTTTTTGGAGTCCAGTAATTCTCAAATTATCTCTCCTCAATATGTTTTCCAGGTCAGTTATTTTTCTGATGAGACAGTTCACATTTTCTTCTATTTTTTTAGTCTTTTGACTTTGTTTTATTGTTTCTTGATGTCTCATGGAATCATTAGCTTCCATTTTGCCCAGTTCTGATTGTTAAAGAATTATTTTGATCACTAAGCTTTTGTACTTTTATTTATTAAACCATTTGGCCAATTCTGCTTTTTAAGGAGTTTTCTTCAGTGAATGTTTGTGCCTCTTATTAGGCTAATCCTCTTTCTTAAGGTGTTATTTTCAGTTGTTTTTTTTAAACTGTCAGTTGTCTTTTCATGATTTTCTTTTCTTTAATTTCTTTCCCTAATTTTTCCTTTACTACTCTTACTTGATTTTGAAAATTCATTCTTAGGTCTTCTAGGAATTCTTATTAGTCTTGTGTCTAACTCAAATATTTTCTTTGAGACTTTACTTGTGGTTATTTTGACATCTTCATCTTCTTCTGAATTTATGTCTTGATCTTTTCTTGTCACTGGAACAGCTTTTTAATGATCATGTTCTTTTTGCTTATTTGCTCATTTTTTCCTAGCTTGTTTTTTGACTTTGTTATAAAGCTGATGTCTGTTCCCAAAAGGGTTGGGCCAAGGTGGGGGGGCTGGGAGCTGTTGAAGGCTTCAGGCTTTATTGCATTGCTGTTTTTGGAGGTAGTTTTGGGGCTTTGAAAGTTGTTGGGTCACTGCTTTCTTGATCTGAACTCTGATTCTGATCTAGAAGGGGCCTCTGACCCCTCTGTTAATACTGCGTCTCAGGGTTCCTGCTCCCTTGGTAACACAACTGCTACTATTGCTCAGGGCCTTTGCTTCCTCATGACTGAAAATGATCTTCTCGGCCCTTAAACTTGACCTGGAAGTGGGTTTAGGCAGTGAAATTGTCAAACAGTGTCTGGTCCTATGCCTAGTGCTAGACTAGGATCCCATGTAATCTTTTTTATTTAAAAATTATTTTATTTGTTTTCAGTGATCTGCAATACTTCCATAAATCTTACTTTTTTTCCCCCTTCCTGCCCCTCTTCACCCTTTCCGTTTCCACTCCCTCCCCAAGATGGCATGCAATATTTTATAAGTTCTACACATATATTCCTATTAAGTACATTTTCACCTTAGTCATGTTGAATAGAAGAATTAAAATGAATGAGAGAAACCATACAACAAAACAAAACATAATACAAAAGAAAATAGTCTGCTTCATTCTACAGTCCAAAATTCCATAGATCTTTCTCTGGATGTGGAAGGCATTTTGCCTCAGAAGTCCATTAGGAATTTTTTAGTTCTTGCATTGCTATAAAGGACTAAGTCTACCAGAAAAATTCCTTGCACACTGTGGTTGTTGCTGTGTACAAAGTTCTCCTGGTTCTGCTCCTTTCACTCAGCATCAGATCATATAAGTCTTTCCAGGCCTCTCTGAAGTCTTCCTGTTCATCATTTCTTCCAGCACATAAGTATTCCATTACATTCATATACTGCAACTTGTTCAGCCATTCCCCAATAGATGGACTTCCCCTTGATTTCCAGTTTTTGGCCACCAGAAGGAGATCGGCTGTAAATATTTTTGTACGTGTGGGGCCCTTTCCCATTTTTATGATCACTTGGGGATATAGTCCCAGAAGCAGTATTGTTGGGTCAAAGGGCATGCACATTTTTGTAGCCCTTTGGGCATAGTTCCAAATTGCTCTCCAGAATGGTTAGATCAGCTCACAGCTCCACCAACAATGCCATATAATCTCTTTCTGACCAATTGCCTCATGCCCTTACTCCCAAAGCTACTCCTGTTGCTGCTATTGCCATCAACAAGTGCTACCACTGGGTGATACATCCATGTGGGCTCTGGGTTGTTCTCTATTCCCATATCAAAGATCTCTTCTGGAGACCTCATACATTGTCTTTGGGTGGAAGAATGTCTCACCCAGACCTTTTTTTGTTGGCTTTAATGCTCCGGAATTTGAGTTGAAGTGTTATTTTAGAATTATTTGGTCCACATCCAGAAAAAGAACTATGGAGTCTGAATGCAGATCGAAGCATATTATTTGTTCTCTTTTTTGGGAGTTGTTGTTTTGTTTCATTTCTTCTTTTTCACGGTTCCTTCCATTGGTTCTAATTCTTCTTTATAACATGCCTAATGTGAAAATATGTTTAATATGAATGTATATGTAGAGCCTATGTCAGATTAAATGCTATCTTGGGGAAGGGGGAAAAAATTTAAAACTCAAAAGCTTATGGAAGCGAATGTTGGAAGCTAAAAATAAATAAATATTTTTAAAAAGATATTTGGAGAGGAATTTTGGAAGAGCTCAACTGTTATACTTTGTCAATTCTACCATTTTGACTCCACCCCTCAGATCAGCGCTTTTTTCCTAGAATTTTAATTTCTTTTTTATAGCTAAAGTTCACACTTTTAATAGCCAAAGACAAAGGGAAAATTCAACTAAAGGGCTACATAGATCTGAATTCCTATGTTCTAGCACTCATGCAGTTTCTTATTCATTTGTTTTGTTTTCTGTTAGGTTCTGCCTGGCTTGTACTCATACCATACTCTTATTATTATCTGTCTCCTCCAGTATTTGTTCAGCCATTTATATTTCAGCATCTCCTGCTCACCTTCCACCTCATTGGCCCAATGGCCATGTGTTCTTTTTCTCAGAATGTGCATGTTTACTTTAAGTAAAGCATATTTCATCTTTCACAATAATGGAGTGAAGTAGATTTGATAGATTCACTTTCTTGTCTCTATTCCACACGCAGTGAAACAGAAACTAAGTGATTTACCCAAGGTCACACAGCCAGTTATTGGCCTAACTTTGACTTGAGTCTAGGTTTCTAATCAGCCTCCTAACTTTATATATATATGAAATGTATATTTTTATGTGTTACTTAGTCCTTTTAATACTTTAAAAGAAAAGATAAGTTACTTTGGATTCTATATTTTTTTGTTTTAGGAAATTACTGACATAGTTTTTAGAATTGAGTTGTATTTTCAAGCAGCTTTGCTTGGAATCATTGTGACTGCGATGCCACCCTACTTTGCAATGGAAAATGCAGAAAATCATAAGGTAATGTAAATACTTTAAAAAAATGAATTGCATATTCATATTGCTTACATACAAAAGTTGAATTTATAAAAATAGATTTGGGAACAACTTTTGCATTATAAAATTTCTTTGACCAAAATATTTATGCTATAAGTTTTCTTTTAATACTCAAGTCTTTAGTTGCTATTTGTCATTCATTCTCAGAGAGGACCACAACATCAGGGAGATGATGCCATGACATACAAGTTAATTGGATTTAAGTGAGGGAAGGCTGGGCAGTCACTAGTGTTCCTTTCTTCTCCAGAATCATCTGGGTCCAGTGGCAAGATATAGATCAGGACAACTGGAGGTGACTCAGGAAGTAATGGGGGATCTTGGCCTTTTCAAGCTAAGGTTTTTAACAGGTCTTAGCTTAACTGAGGCAATTCATTGATTAAGGCTTAATAAGAAATGAGTCAGAGAATGGCATCTATCTCTACCTAGTCCAAAAAAAAAAAATTTCCACAGAGAAGAGAGTCAGGATTTCTGAGCAAAACAGAAACAATTGCTATTTACATTCATGCTGAGTCAATCAGGACCAAACAATGACCAAGTAGGGCTTGAGTGGGACCTATTGTTGACCAATCAGAGGCAGAGTTAGTACTTAAGTCTTTAGTACATTTTAAATAACGATTCTTTTATACATAACTTTTCAAGAACATAAATATTGCACTTGCTGAAAATGTACTTTTTGGAAATTTTAAATTTGTTAGATTTGTCTCATATTTGTTATAGAGAGTATTCGGGGCTTGATCATAGCTATGATGTTTTAGAGGCAGGTTTTAGAGACATTAACTCTTGCTAATCACAAAGCCAGTTTTCAATATAATAATAATGTTAGCAATAATAACATTTATATAACTGTATGCCAAGAACTATGCCGAACACTTCGCAGTTATCATATTTGATCTTCACAACAACCATGGGAGTGCTTTTATAGGTGCTTTTTTTAATTGATGAGAAAACTGAGCCAAAAAAAGGTTAAGTAACTTGCCCTGTGTCAGCTAGTCTGATACATAGTCTGAGGCCATATTTAAACTCATTTCTTGCTTACTCCCGGCTATGCGCTCTATCCACTGTGCCTTCTAACAGACTGTAAGTTGGAGAAAGCAGGTACCTGTCTCTGTTAGTTGAGGAAGTTCCCTTTAGCAATGAATCACGAATCCAATCTGAAAAACAGTATGAAAACAGAAGTACAAAACCATGTGCTAATGATTCTTGAGAATCATTCATTTGGAAACAGTAATACAATGGTCTTCTAGATCTTCTTACATAAATCAAAGAAACATAGAATTTGAGAGTTGGAAGTCATTTCATTTGTCATGTAATTTAACCTCTACAAGAATGAAATCCACACTGTAACATACTGGATAGATGGTCATCTAGTTTCTGTTTAAAGACCTCCAAAGAGGGACAGCATATGTGACTGCAGGAGTAATTTGACTTTTAAAGTACTGTGTAATATAAATTTTTGTATCTCTCAGTGCCTGTCACATAATGATAGGAATTGGAACTGGGTGGAAATTCCTTCTGCCAGTTCATGATAGGTACTTTTCCTGCAACTTGTAGCCGTACAGAGTTTCCTCCAATACTAAAGGATTATGTCACTTGAGCAGGACCACTCATCTAGAAAGTATCAGAGGCAAGATTTGAACCCAGGCCTTCCCAGCTAACGAACACCATCTCTCTTTCCTCTCTGCCATGCTGCCTTTTGTGTTAGGTGTTGTGGTGAATGTTAATAAATATTAGTTTATTGAAAGAATGAATCTCTTTTAGCTGGCATTTCTACTTTCCCCCAATTTTATCCATAAAGACAAGGAACAGGTTTAAGGCTTTATGTTGTAAACATTTAATAAAGCTTTATTTGCAACTCTGTGTGATTCACTGATTGTGGGAGGGTTATACCCAAAGCCAACTCAATTTTGTTCATCTTTAATGTTACTTAATCTTACATAATATTAACTATCACACTTGAGCATAGTCAGGTACTCCAAACCTTTCCTTTACCCATGACCTGCTCTTATAAATCCTGGGCCTTTTCATAATCTTCATTTTTCTTGACTTAGAACATTGACTAAAGTCAGATGAAAAATTAAATTCAAAGGTAGTATATATTGAAATTCTTATAATTCTGCACTTGCATATTATTTTGTTTGCTTGTGGGTTTTGGGTGGTCTTTTTGAGCAGTTTTGACCTGACTTATGCTCACCCCATGTTTTTCTTAGTATTATTCTCCAACTTTTGTCCTTATTTACATAGAACTATTATAACCTTTCCTGTAACTGCTTGCTTTCCTTTTCCTTATTCTCGTTGATTGTGTTGCACCATTTGAATACTTGATCACCCTCCCTTTCAAAGTTTTCCTGAAGTTTTCTTTGATTGTTCTATCTGCATGACTACTCCCCAGCATCCTTTGCTGAATCATTATCTATATTTAGCCCTATAACTATGGGTATATACTAAAACTGTCCTCTTTTTTTTTTTTTTTTACAATATCTCTTAGAAACCTCAGATTTGTAACTTTGAGAATTATCCTCAACGATTTACCCTTCCTTAGCTCCCATATCCAATCAGTTGCCAAATCTGTCAGTTCTGGCTCTTCTGTACAATCTCCTATCTTTCTTTCTACTTATTCAACCAACTCTTTAGTTCTGGTCCTTCTCAACTTTTACCTGTACTGCTTCTATAGCCTTCTAGCTGATTTCTCTGTCCGTTTATTTTCCATATGGCTTCCAAAGTGATATTCCTAAAGCACAAGTCTGACCATGTCACTTCTTTACTTGCTACTCCAGTAGTTTCCTATTTCTTCTAGGAATAAATACAGACTTTTCTGTTTGGCATTAAAAACTCTTAATAACCTAGGTTCCTTTTTCTCTCAACTCTTCAGTATCTCCCTGTTTGCTAATTCTTTCCCTGACGCCTAGAAATACCTCCATGTCTCTCTCATCCTCAAAAAACATTCATTATCCTGTTACCTTTGCTAGCTAATGCCTTATACCTTGTCTTACCTTCTCTGCTAAACTTTTTGAAAAAGTTGTCTACACTTGGAGCCTCCACTTCCTCTGTTCTCAGTCTCTTCTAAAGCCACCATAGTCTGATTTCCAATCTTCTCTTTCAACTGAAACTGCGGTCTTTTCACTCACTTGTGCCTCTGCTGGCCTTTCCTTAATCTCATCCTTCTTCAGCTTTCTGTAGCATCTGATATCATTAATCATTATTTTCTCTTGGGTGCATGCTTCTCTGTAGATTTTACTGACACTGCTTTTTCCTGATTCTCTTCCTACCTCCCTGAGCAGTGTTTCTCAGTTTCATTCATTGAATCTTTATGCTTGTCCTGCCTCCTAACTATGGGTATATCCCAGAGTTGTATGATGGGTCCTCTTCTTTTTTTCCTCAGAGCTTTCTCTCAGTGAGCTCATCAGTTCAATTATCATTTCTAACATGAGTCCCAGATCTGTCTGTCATACTGTAGCAGAAAACACCCTGACATACACAGGAGGGCCTGCTTTCTTTGATCTGCTTTTCTAAAAGGAAAGGCAACTATTGGGGGTGGGGGTCAACAATCACTTTAATTAAGCTCATGTATCATTTGCTTAGTTCAGGGGAAAAAATCAGCACCCTGAACTTCAAAGTTCAGAAAAAATACGGAGAAACAAAGATGAACCAGCAGAGAGGGCTTCCACGTGTCTGACATAAGCAATATATACATGATAAATCCACAGACAGATCTAACTATCTGACCATACATACATGGCTACCAGAGTGGGGAAATGGGGCTCCTCAGCTGCGGCCCAGAGTCTTGTCTGGCCAAACAAACACTTTTAACGAGTAAGCCCCAAAGTAGAACCTCACCTCAGAGTATTTATACATTTTTCAGAGCCAGAGGGCATCACAACTCTTGAGAACAAGAACTTCATTAGAAAATTAAACAAAAGGTGTGGACCTCCCCTAATCAAGGTTTCCTTAATGGGCAAGCCCATTAATGGGTGGAGAAGATCTTTAAACTCTCATAGTTACCATTACACATTCCCAAGTCTGTCTTCTGAACTGTAATTCCACATCTACTGCCTACTGGAGAAATTGATTGACTTTCCCTTGAAATGCACTATACTTGAACTCTTATTAAATCTTGGAAAAATTTACAGCCTCAGCATCTCCCTTGACCCTAAACTCTCATTCATCTATCAGAGCCAATTAGTTACTAGATCTTATCATTTCTACCTTTATAACGTCTCTGCTCATTCACACAGCCCTCTAGTTCCGGTCTTATGCAGTGACCTTCTTAATGGTCTTCCTGCCTATTGTCTCTCTCAACTCCAATCTTCTTTCACACTGCTGTCAAGCTGATTTTTTCTAATGGGCAGTTCTGATCGTGTCACCTAATCTCCAACCCCTTCTTAAAAAACTGCAGTGGTTCTCTCCTACTTCTGGGATCTAATATAAAGTCCTTCCTTTGCTATTTAAGACTCTTCTCAACCTGGTCACTTCCTATCTTTTTTCACCCTTTACTCCTTTCCACACAACTCTCCTTACCTGTGCCTCTTAACATCTCCACCTTCTTTCAAGACTCAGCTCAAATGGCACCTTCTGCAATACTTCCCAGTCCCCTTAGTCACCTGAGCCCTCTCCTCTTAAGATTACTTTCTTTCTTCTCTGTATCTATCATGCATGTGCCTACTTATTTACATTTGGTCTCCTCGATTGGTAAGGAAACTCCTTTATGTTTTTGCCTTTATATCCTGAGAGCTTAGGACAGGGACTGTGCATAGTAGGTACTTAATAAATGTTGTCAATTGAGCTTATTTGGTCCTTCCAACTTAGGTACAGAGATGATTATGGAATTAAAAATGAGATTTGACATAAAAGGGCCATTCCATTAATAAATTATATAAGTTGAATTAAGTAATTGCTAAACTCAGAGAACTTAAGGATTTAGCAGAGTTTTTGTTCCTTAATTAAATGTTTAGGAAAAGGAGGTGAGTTGAGATACCTTTAGCATCAGTTATAGCATAGGTAGGGGAACTAAATCTATTTAGCACCCTTTTCCTAGACTTAAAAGCATTACAAAATCGTATTTTTCCTATTGGTGTTTTTTCAATTTTTTTACTTTCCCTTTATTTTAGTAGTGGCAGTTTTGGTGGTAATAAACAAACTGTTACTGGACTTGGGGGCAAATGGATTGTTTAATTGGATATTTGTAAGAGACTAGAGACAGGGACATTCCCTCTCCCCCAACAATTCTAAATCTCCCCCGTCCCTATTAAGCCTTTTTATGAATAACAATACAACAAATTAAATTATTCACTGGAAATGAGTACAGATAGTCAATAAACATTAAGTAACTACTATGTGCCAGATACTGTTTGCAATTGCAAGTCATTTTTATTTGGCTTCATGATGTCTTTTTATATGTTCATTTGAGTGTAAGTGTTTTGAAATTTGTCATTTCACATAAAATAATGAAGGGTCTTATGATATGTGAGTTGGAAAGTTGTTCATTTTTCCTTACTGAACTTTCTTCTTCACTTTTTTTTTTCTCATAAAGCATGCTGGTTTCTCACTGGTTCAAGGTTTATCTTCTCTCAAAACTTCCCTGGAACAGAAATGTCAGATACTTATACACACACACTCACACACACATATATGCATATGTACACATATTTTTAATGTTTAAAAGCAAAATTTGACTTTGGGAAAATTGATGATCTTAGTTTGCTCTTAGACACATTCTCTGTGTAGATTGTCCTCAAATTACCTGATAATTTTCTATTTTCAATTTCATTTTGGCCTAGCATACTGTGATTTTAATAGTCTTCCTGTTCTTGAAGACTTGTTGAAATTCTTGAAGATGAGAAATATTAGCCAAGTTGGATGCTTTATGTAAATTGGTGTTGGTGGTAGGAATTTTCCTTAGCTTGCAGATGAGGAAGTGGGATTGGAGATGTAGATAGGCAAATGACTTTTGTATTTTTTATGTCATGTTTCGATTATTTCAGGAATTCACCATTTTATATGTGTGTATGTATATGTATATATGTATATAAAATTTTAATTGTATTCAGGATAATTTGGTTTTTCTTCCCTTTCTTATAGATCAAATCTTATACCCAGCTGAAGATCTCAGGTCTTTTTCCGTCTGCATATTGGACTGGTCAAGCTCTAATTGACTTTCCCTTATTTTTTGTTGTTCTTGTTTTGATGCTAGGAAGCTTATTTGCATTTCACTATGGAGTTTATTTTTATGCTCTGAAGTTCCTTTCTGTGGTAAGTTAATGTCTTTTATATGTCAGCTTGTCTTTGTATACTTTAAAACAATACTTTGAAAGTTCTACAATTTTTTGATGTATGGTTATTTACCAACATAGATCATTTAATCTTCACTTTCTCTTTTCCTCCTTCTCCTCTCCCATCTTTTACCAGAAAAATGAATTGCATTTAACCAAGGTGGTCTGCAGACACTAGTTACTCGGTTTGTGACTGAGCAGTATAACTTGGCAAATCTTACTAAAATTATGTTCCTTTGAAATTGCAACCTCACTAGTAGGTGAACTTCAGTGGACGATTTATGAATTACTCTGTTTTAATAACCAAATCTATAAAGTGTCCTGGCCATTATCACTTAGCTAGCATAGCCAGTATGTATGGTATTAAGATTTTGAGGAGTTGAAATAATAATCAGCATTGTAAATTTCTTGAGAGCAAGCAAGAGATAGGTAGGTCTATGTAGTTCTCCTTATATAGTGCCTAGCATGCTACTATATACAATTAGGTGATAATATATGCTTTTTTAAGAAGTGATCACATTTTATAGTTCTGTCAAGGAGACAAGGCCACTTTCTCACATCCTAGTTAATTTACCTTTTATGATTGTAGGGGTGAGTGGTTTCCTGTAGCCTTTCTCCTACTTTTTGAAATGTATCTCACCGTTGAAAAGCTCGTCATTTCATAATAAAATAAGATTTAAATTGCATGTACTCCTGAAAGAATTATTCAGATAATTTAAATTTACAATAATGTTTGAAAAAATTAGACACTGTGAAGTTTGGAGGAAAGGGTGCTGGACTTAGAGTCAGAAGGGAGTGGGTTCGCATTCAGTTCCAGCTCTGACTAGCCATACAAGCTTGACTCCTAGTGTCCTCATGTGTAACGCATGGATACTGATACCTCTGTTGCCTGCTTTAGAGAGGGAGGGTTAGGATTGGACTGTGATTTCATTAATTTGAGAACTTTCAGGTAAGGAAATTCTATCAGTGCAAGTCAGCACTTTCCCTACAGCATTGTAGTCTTAGAGGATTTCCTAGAGCCCTGAGAGGTTATATGACTTTGCTGGCATATAGCTAGTTTGTGTCAGAGGTGAGACTTGAACCTAGGTGTCCCTGACTCCAAGGCTGGCTCTCTGCTCTGCCATGCTGCCTCTCTGTTGACAACGAATGTACATGAAATGATTTTCAAATCTTAAATGGTTATATGAGAGGCAGCATATTATAGTGGACAGAGGCCTAAGAGTCTGGAAGAGTAGCATTCAAGCCCTGGGCATATTTATGGGGTGTGAGACTCTGGCCAAGTCATTTAATCTCTCTAGTCACAGGCAACTGAAGGCCATAAGTGGCAGAGTAATTACTGACCTGTGTTAGGAGAATAGGTTTCCTCACTGAGAGAATGAAGTCATAGATCCTGCCCGAAACGTAATGGCTCTACAAATGTCAACTACTATATGAATTTTTTTGTAGTGGGAGGAAGAATAATATAACAAATAGAGCAAAAGGTTCCAGTTGTCTGATGTGCAAAGGTGTGGAAGGACTTACATGAAAGTAAGGTTGGAGGTTTTAAACCTAACTTCAACTATTTGATAGTTTTGCCTAAGGGAGAAGAGAGGAGGAACACTTAAGTAATTTACTTCAAACTGCAAGTAAAATTCCAGGTTTTTGTTAATAAAGATTACTTTGACACCAACAATTAAGGTACTGGTTAAGCAAATTGTATTATATTATGGAGGAGGAAATGAAAGTAGTGTTAAATTCAAACAAGAAGTCTTATTTTCTTTTGGAGGTTACAGATGACTATTTTGTTTCTTACTGACTTTGTGCTTTGTTTCCTGCTAAGTTTGATTAATAATGCACAGATGAGGAACCTTTGGCCTGGAGTCCATATTTAGCCTTCTAGGTCCTCAAGTGTGACCCTTCAACCTATCCAAACTTCACAGAACAAATCCCCTTAATAAAAAGATTTGTTCAGTAAAGCTTGGACTCAGTCAAAAAGACAATACCCAAGGACCTAGAAGGCCACATGGAGCCTCAACACTGAAGGTTCCCCAACCCTGGTGTAGGAGAAAGCACATGGTATTTGGTTACAAATCATGGCTTGGCTACTTCGGGCCTCAATGTCCTCAACCATAAAATAAGGGGAGTTGAACTAGATGGTCTCTTAATTGTCTTCCCAGGTCCTATAATCCTATATTAAGTAGATAAATACACTTATCTCTCAGTTATCATAAGTTAGTGAAAGTGTATTAGTCATGAGGATATTGAAAAATGCATTTGCATATTCTATGGAATACTTTGGTATTTCATATGAATATAGGTTTATTTTAGGAAGTCATAATTCTTCAAAACTACAATAATGAGATTACACAGCAGAGACTAGCCCCCAGATCCCTGCTTTTCATGATGAAAATCTCAGACAACTGCAAAGCACTAACCTAGCATAAACATAAAGTTATTGGTTTAGATTTTTCTCTCAGGTGGAAGTGATTGTCTTTAGTTTAGGGGTCCTATGGAGAAGCAACAAACTTCATAGGGTAAAGGAAAAGTAGACTAATGATGATTATTAGTAAAGAACTTGGTAACCTAGTACTTTACATAATTTTATTAAAAAACTTTAAGACCTAGATATGTGATAGATAAGGAGAAAGGTGACAGATTCCATCTTAAATTATCAAGCATTTGTGTAACTCTTATTTCTTGAGAAGTCAAGGAGCACAATGTAAAGAGTAGATTTTTTGCTCTTTTAAAATGTGACTCTGGCATTCTCTGTTGCACATAAATTTTTCTGGCTATTGATATTTTTTACATAAAGCATGCTTCTCTCTTTTTTCTGCAGGTTTTTTGCCTTATTGGTTATGTACCATCTGTTATTCTTTTTACCTATGTTGCATCTTTCACCTTCAGAAAAGTTTTAAATACTAAGGAGTTTTGGTCATTTATCTACTCAGTGGTAAGTTGTATTTTACTTTACTTTACAAAAATCTGTTAATTCTTAGTTTTCTTATGTTTCTAGTCCTAAAAGTCTTTTAATTGCATTCAAATTTTCATGAGTAAAATACGTGCTGTGGTAGCATCCCTTTTTGAGTCATTTGTCACATCTGTTTATCAGTACTATCAGTAATTTTATCAAGAATGGGAAGAAAATATAGGTAATTGAGTGTAGTTTAAATGTCTAAGGACATTTATGTCTATTTTCTCAATTTTTTAGACGGCCTTGGTTTCCATTGCAGTCACTGAAATAACTTTCTTTATGAGATACTACACAGTGACAGCTGTCCTTCATTATGCCCTCTGCATAATCAATCCAATCTATCCACTCTTAGGGTGCCTGATCTGTTTTATAAAGGTAAGTTTATTATCTCAGTCTATATATATTTAATAAAAGCCAAAAAAATCTTGGAATTTGATTCTTTAATTAATATTAGAGGTTCTTTCTCTCTTTGGCTAGACATTAGTAATACAACCAGTTAATAACTGGTGAAATTTTAGTAAGTTCCCTTTTAGAATGGAAATTCTTTAATGAGGAGCATGTTTTTCATGTTCTGTCATGCTTAGCACAATGTAGGTAAGTAAATATTATCACGGAGGAAGGAACATCATTTTAAAGATTTTTTTTTTTTTAAATATGAAGTCTGGACTAAATGTTAAAATATCCAGAATTGGAGTGGGAGGAAATGAAGCATAAAGGGATTTTAAGAAAGATTAATTCATCTAAAGAATGAGTACCTACAATGATTGGGTCACTTGATTACAAAAAAAAAAATTGAGTTCTGTCTTAGTAGGACCACTGATTAACTCTATGCCAATCACATAGTAGTTCTACCTCTTAATTAGTGCTGGCCCTGTCTTCAATAGACAAAAATGTTTTAGGAACCACTGCATGAATTTAGATCGCCCCCAAAAGAAGACTTTGCTGAAACATAGTGGAAAACCATATACTTGTATAAATGAAATCATAAGAACTGACTTGGTACTAGAAAAGGAATGTTTATTATTATTATTATTGTTATGTTTATTATTTAATTTTGATCATAATTTATTTTCTCCTATAGAACACGTTTAATGATTTAATTTTTTATGTTAGATTTCATGGAAGAATGTACAAAAAAATGAAAGCAGTTATAATCCATGGGACAGGCTTTTAATAGCTGTTTTATCGGTAAGAATCCGTTCAGTTCTTTGCAGTTGTATGTTATTTTAGCATGCTTTTGACTTATAATCATGTCTTTTAAAGTATTATCTGATTCCTTCACTCTCAAATAAATGAGTGTCTATGAAAGATGATAGTTTGATAGTTTGACTACTTGGAAGTATCTGCTTACCAAACTGAGGTCAAGCTTGGATGGTGATGCTTTGATTTCCCACATATATTTCATTAAGAAAAGACTTTTTTATTAAATTTCTGGTCTCAAAACCAATCCAAGAATGCTAACTAATCCCAAAAAAGATGATCTTGGGTCTTGTGTTCGTTTATTTATTCACCATGTAGTCATTTTAGGTAATGCTGTCATTAATGCCTTTTGACCACAACCTCTGATTATTTATAGGCTAAAAGATGACTCAGCTTGTTTAGTTTTATTTCAGTTGTATTGAATTGTTTATATGCATAATTATTACATACACAGTTATTTATGTACAATAAAACAAACTTTTCTCATGAAATTTGCAGCAAGAAATATTTCACACTTTCTCAGGAAATTTCATTCTCAGGAATTGTGAGAAAATGTGAAGGGTACTGCGTATTATAAATTATTTAGTTCTTTTTGAATTAGTATTACTTTAATTTCTTAATCATATAAGAATCTCAAATTGTTCTGTGAATAATTCTTTGGCTTGAGAAGGAACCAGACTTATTTGCATTTTATTTCATAGTACATGAAAATGCTAACCAGTTTAACAATGAGTTTTTAGAATTTGTTCTTTTTGTTTTAGCCTTATTTGCAGTGTGTGCTGTGGATTTTCTTATTACAATATTTTGAGAAGAAATATGGAGGCAGATCAGTAAGAAAAGATCCGTTTTTCAGGTCAGTTCAAGTTCAAAGAATGAGCTAATTATAAGAGAAATTACTGATACTAACTTGAGAGTGTAAATTTCCTAATATATAATTGTCTTGAAATCTCACATTGTTCCTTTATATACATATAGAATCTTTTCAGCTAAACTCAAAAATAGAAAATTTCTGGAAGTGCCAAACAATGAAGATGAAGATGATGATGTTAAAGCTGAAAGACTAAAAGTTAAAGAGATGCTAACTTGCCAGTGTTGTGAAGAGGTAACCTTGTCCTTTTAAATTTACTGGTTGGAAAAATGCTCATTTCCTAGGATATTAGAAATAACCCATATTAGGTTTGTAGCGAGAATAATAATTAATAAACATTTATTAAGCATGCATTAGCTGCCAAGCATTGTGCTAAGCCCTGGGAATTACATGCATGCACACACACACACACACACACACACACACACACACACACACACACACACACACACACACACACACACACACACACACACACACACACAAACAAACACCAAATATGAAACAGTTCTTACCTGAGGATATGGGGATATTCTACTGGTTGTGTTGGAAGGGGAGGACAGCAGAAAGGAGATATGAAGTAGGTAATACATAAAAAAGTTTTCATTAACCAATCTCACGTACACTGGCCAGTGGAGTTACACCATGCTCTAGTTGAAAAACTAAGCGCTGTTTTGCATTTGACAACCAAAATTCAGGTCCCAGTTCATTTACTTTTTATTTTGTCAGAAATTGCCCAGTTACATTTTAATTTGGGTGCTTTGAGAGTATTACAGACCTTTGGACCATGTGTTTGACAGCCCTGATGTATAGTACGTGAAATATTTTGAAAGAAATATGAGTGTTCCACAATGCAAAGAAGTTGATAGTGGTACCTATGATCATTTGTTTGTTTTCAATGATTGCAAGTTGCAAAATATTACAATTTACATATGCCTTGTTAAGTGGAATTACAGTCCACTTACAATTTATATCATCTAGTTTTAACTAAGGTTATCCTTACAAAGTATGCAAATGGATTTAAAAAATTCCTACAAAGAAACTGTTGGTTGAAGATAACATTGGTATTGCAAACATGCATAAACAACAGAAAATGGCAGAATTGGCACTTCTTTTATTTCTAGTGGGAAGCTCTTTATCAGCCAAAGAGGTAGGAGTTTATGAAGTAAAAATGACATTCTAATCAGATCTAACAAGAAATTGTCCAAAAAAGTTCAAAATTATTTGAGATAATGGATTTATATCCATTGTTGTTAACAAAAAAATTAACCTCACCCTAAGTAGGTTGTGAATAGATTGTTGGTCCTGGAATCAGGAAGACTTAAGTTCAATTTTAACCCCAGACAGTTTACTCTGTGACCCTGGACAAATCACTTCACCTCTGTCTACTTCAGTTGCTTCATTATAAAATGAGGATAATAATAACATCCAGCTCACAGGGTTGCTGTGAAGATCAGCTGAGATAATATATTTGAAGTGCTTAGCACAGTGTCTGGCACATTGTAGAGGCTTAACAAATGCTTGTTCCCTTCTCCTTCTCCTTTCCATTCCCCTCTCAAACAATGCTTTGCCTTGAAATATTGAAGAGAAAGACTAGACTAGACCTTTGGTTATATAGACAAAAGGGAATTCCTGGGTTAGGTAACTCCCTTCTTCAGTGCAAGTCAGCACCTTTTCTGCAACTTACACACATAGAGAATGGCCTAGAGCATTGGGAAGTTAGTGACTTGTCAGGATTGTACAGTTAGCATGTGTCAGAGGTGGGACTTCAATTCAGATCTTCTTAATAACCAAGCCAAGTTTTCTACTATGTTGTTTTTTTGAGACTAGTACCTAATAGTAATATGAAGCCTGATTATCATGATAAGCAGAACATTTAAAAAAACTAAACTTTTTTCCTCAGAAAACTATGTGTATCATCTCTTAAAACTCATATATGCATGTTAGAAATTTAAATATAATTTCATAAAAAATTTTGTATGATGCAATATCTTCTGATTTGTTTGTAAGAGTAACTGGTTGGTATTTGGAAAGATGGAAATTTGTTAGTCAAATTTCAACAAAAAAATCTTTGCTTATTTGGTGGATACAGTTGATAAATGAGTATTACGACTTAGTAAATGCTGCCAGTGATGCATTTCTTCCACTTGGATAGAGCATTGGCTCAGTATTCAGAGGATCTCGCGCCAAATACCACCTCTCATACTTCTTACTTTGGGCAGGTCCTAAGTGACCTTAGGCAAGCCATCTGTGGTCCCAAGTTTCCTCATTTATAAAATTAGAAGACTAGACTACATGGTTTTTGATCCAAATCTATGATCCTATGAAGCAGACCTTTGGATGAACATATCACAAAGTGTTAAAATATTGACTGTCACTTGACAGCCATCTTCCCTTGGACCACTGGGGAAATGGCTCCAGAATCCAGAATTCAAGAGTCCTAGGAATTTTAGTGCTCTCTGACCTCCAGCCCCCATAGCCACAACCAAAAAGAACAATACTTATGTAAAGAGGCCCTCCAGGGTATCCCTGCCCCACCAACGACAACATTGACCTGTTACTAGATCAGTAATAAGCAGGTAAGACAAAAAGACCAGGAGCAGCAGTACTCCCTCATATTCTTTCCTGTTTAACACCCTCCCCCACCCCAATTCAGTTACCAGCTTGGTGTCCATAGCCAGGGGAGCAACCCTTGTAGAGATTCAACCTCTCTGCTGTCCCTTCCTCCTCACTATCTACTGAAGACTAAGAAAACAAAGTTCTTGGCATCAAAGTCTTTGTCATTGTCAGATTGTTCAGTATAAGAAACAGGTGAGTTTTATCAGTGAAAATCCCATGAGACAAAAATGCATTGCCAGCACCCTAACAGTCACTAAGCCTTTCCATCTGACTTGCAGCTAGAGTTCTTTCATACATATGACTCCTCCCTTATTGGAATGGAAGTTTCTTAAGAGCGGGAGTTGTCTTTTCTTTTTGTGTCTCAAGTTCTTAGTACAGTGCTTTGCACATTGGAAGCACTTAAAAAATGCCTTTTCACTGATTCATTCCATAGAAAAAGATAGAGTCTGGAAAATAAAAGTTTATCAGAAATTCTTGATTCCTTTAATTGGTGATTGAAAACAAAAGTCAAATTAAAGAATTAAGTTAATACAAGAAGACAAAGAGACAACAGCACAAAGAACAAAAACAATTCAACCTCAACTAAAATCTTTAATGTAGAAGCTTGAGAAGCAAGAAAATAAGAAGGAAGGAGAACTCTTGGAGTAATGTGTAGAAAATTTCTGATTTTCTGAATGGCCATAAGACATGTGACATTACAGAGACTGCAAATAAGATAAAATGAAAAAAAAAACAACAGCTTGCACACCATTAACAAGATGAATGGTCTAGTAGTGAGTAAGAAAGGTAATTGAAGCTCTAGATTTTCTCCAAAACAAGAAAGCTGTGGGCATAGATAAGATAGATGCTTATTAGCCCAAACACTTCACAGTGGCATGTGAATTATTAGCAAAGCACTTTACCTGCTTCTCAGATATGGTCTTGATCTCCCTTTTCTTAACAGAAGGCATCACCCATCTGCTATCAAAAGATGAAATCACCAGTGACCTTTCCAAATATATTTATGGACCTTATACAAAACTATACACAACTTACATTGCTAAAATTTAAAACATTTATGAGATAACAAAATTTAAAACATTTATGAGACAAAATTTAAAACATTTATGACATAACAATATTGTGGGCTGAGGTACAAAAAGTGTGTGCCAACCTATAACACACTTTTAAAGAGCAACTTTTTTTATTACTGATCCTGAAATTGTAGAACAAGCCACCCCAAAGTACCATGAAATTTATCGATTATTGCAAAACCTTTACTTAATTTCATACTTGTGGCTAATTCATGCAGTAAAAATATATAAAATAAATTCAAGTATATATATATATATATATATATAGTAAGCACACTGGGGTATTTTATATTCTTTGACAAAAGTGTTCTCTCTTTCTCTCTCTCTCTCTCTTCCTCCCCCTTTCTTTCTTGGAAGTTCAGTAGTATTGGATTTATTAACTTAATTGCTTAAAATGTATATTTTAATATATAAACAGAAAAGACAATGAAATTTTGAACTTATATACAGTTTTCTTTTTAAATATATATTAAACATGGTTAGTACCAACATTGTTCTGTTTGTCTGAATCCCCTCATTAACTTTCTTCTGTTCTTTTCTGTGTAGGTCTTTTCATTGTTTCATTGGTGTTATTGCCTTTTAACTCCTACCCCTCACCCTGTACGTCTGCCTTGTAACAAATAAGTAGTCAAACCAAACAGATGAACACATTTGCTATGTCTGAAAACGTGTGTCCCGTTTGCCCCTCTAGTTCATCATTTCCTAGCCAAGAGATGGGAAGCATGCTTCACCATCAGCCCCCTGGAGTCATGATTGCAAGTACATTGATCAGAATTCCGGAGTCTAAGTTGTTTCCCCTAATACTGTTTTCATTATGTAAAGTCTTATTCTGTTTAATTTACTCTGCATTAGATTGTGCAAAAAGTGTTGTCTTTAAGAAACATCACAATAATGTTAAGAATAAAATGAAACATGATATTTTTCATTTTAACAGAGCCCATCAAGGTTGACCAGGTAGTGAGAAAATCTACTACTACCAAGGCATACTTTTCTCTTTGATTTTTTTTTCCTCTTATATTCCTCCTCCCTCTTGCCAGGGGCTGTCCAGCATCCATCATGGCTTCTTGAATGGTCCCTTGGCTTAGAGTTGGGAATCCCCAACTTTATTCTTTCTTGTCAGATGGAAGACCAACAGGCCTTATCACCTGCCATATTCCTGCCTCCAGGTTCTTCCAGGCCTTACCATTTGCCCTGCTTTTATGCCCCACAGACTCCAGGCACTTAAATGCCTGGTATTGCCATCTCCTCCATCAGTGTACTCTTAGGACTTTACCACTCTACAGCTGAACTTTTTATGACATGTTCTTTCCCCCAATTAGATTATGAGCTCCTTGAGAGAAGAGGACTATCTACCTTTTTCTGTTTTTTTTCTCCCAGCGCTTAGCATGGAGCTGGGCTTGGTGCTAAATAAATGCTTTTCCGTATTATAATATTCATTTATTTATGTTTCTATGTAACATTAAATCTAATATCATCTCTCCTAAATAAAACTAAGTATGGTTTCCAAATTAAAGAGAAAACTTAATAACTTTCATTTGCTTTAGGATCAAATATAAACTGCTGTTTGGTTTTTAAATCCTTTCGCAACCTTTCTCCTCCCTGTCTTTCTAGCCTCAAACATTACTCCCCTCTGTTACTGTGCAGTATAGCCAAACAAGTTTTCCATCTATTATGAACAAACAATAACATCAGGGAATGGTGATATGACTTGAACTTGACTTTGTTTTGAATGAGGGAGGGCTGTGCAAGGTAACCACTCTCATCTTCTCCTGAGTCATGTGCATCCGGTGACCAAATAGTCATCAATATGGCTGGAGATGGTCCAGGTTGCAACAGTGTAACAAACAATACTTTAGCTTGCAACTCTGCCTCTTTTTGCAAAACAGCCTTTGTGGTAGCTGTTCTCTACCCCTAGAATCCACTCCCCTCCGTATCTCAGCCTTACAGATTCTTTCTCTTCCTCCAAGATGTACTACCTTCTACATGAAACCTTTCCTGGTGTCCTGAAACTTTTATCAAACCAGCTTGTCGTTCATTACTCTGTATTTATTCTCTATATTAACTTATACTGAGAGAGGCAGGGAAAAGAGACCTTGAGACCACATGTGGTCCTTTAGATCCTCAGATGCAGCCCTTTAACTGAATCCAACACATTCACTTAATAAAAGGACAAGTATAAAAAGTATGTCGTATACTTTTGTTTTCTTTCCTTTTTGAAAGCAAGCTATTTGTGAATAGGTATTATTTTGTTCATTGTATTTATATATCCGTAACCTTATACTGGATTGATTACATAGGTTTAAATACAGCAGTCTGTTAGCTTTTATTCTTTGTCTGTAATGAGCTCTTATCCTTTTCTGGTTATATATCCTTTTGATGCTATTTGTACACTGCTTTAGTCACAGTTCATTTCTAGCAATATGTTCTGTCTTATTTACACTCATATGATGTCACACTCATATGATGTCTCTTCATTGCCTATTTGATTTCCTTAGAGATTGTGGTATTCTTTGATTTTATGAAAACAATAATGGAAGAATTCCTATGGGGTTTATTCAGTCAGTGTCATGTTTTATGGTAGAAAGCTAATTTTTAACCATTCTTATTATAATGTTTCTTTTACTAGAAACCAGCTATTTTGGTTAGTAATTTGCTTAAAGAATATGATGAGAAGAAAGATTTTCTTCTTACAAGAAAAAGAAAGAAAGTGGCAACTAAATATGTGTCTCTCTGTGTGAAGAAAGGTTGGTATTAAATTAATTTTGTCTCCTAGGAAAATAGCTTCCAAATTTTACTTAATTTCATATATGATAAATTTATTTTTATTTTTTAGGAGAGATACTAGGGTTGTTGGGACCAAATGGTGCTGGGAAAAGCACACTTATTAATATGTTGATTGGTGATATTGAACCAACTTCGGGTCAGGTATAGTATGCTTTTTTAATTATAGAATACATATGTGTATGAATTAAATTTTTATTGAAGTAATTTTCATGCTGACAAGTTAAGATTTGGACTTTTCATTAATTTCAAATTTTGTTCCAGCATTTATTTACAGTGTAGCAACAGACAGATCACTGTCTATTTTCTTATCAATGAAAACATTGTTTTCTTTTTAAAATCATTGTTGAAAACGGATCCATAGAACTTAGTGAAAGATTTGTAATAATGTACAGACACTTGGGATATAAGCTTTGCTTTTTATCACTGACAAGCTATGTAACTTCTAAAAAGTCACTCAGCTCAATTAGTGGGAAAGACAAGCAATATAAGTAAATAGATGGTTTTAAAGTAAAAGTGGAAGTTGATAAATATCTCAGTAAAACTGGTTGTTTTGTTGCTAGAGGTATGTTTTACAGACATAAGTTGGAGATTTGTATTTTTGTGGACAATTCAAATGGACAGTTTTTGTTGCTTGCCCTTTGCTCTGGAAGAGAACCAGTGGCATCATGGAGGTGATTGATGTCTTTGAGTGAAGCAGAGCTGTGCAAGGTCATCAGCCTCACTGTCTTCTCCAGAGTCATGAAATCCACTGGCAAGACAGAGGTCAAGATAGATGGACCAGGATGCACTGGGTGACTTTGGTTTTTCTCAGTTAAGGTATTCACCGTGTCTCAGTTTGTCTGAGGTCACTTCAATTCAGTGACTTAAGGGCCAGGTAAGAATTGTAACAAAAGATGGCCCAAGTTATCCTCACAAAGATATCAGTCTGGGAGGGGAAAGACCTTCAGTTTCTGGCAAAAACAGTTGCTCTTTATACTCATTCTAAACTATTCCAATCTGAACAATGAGCCACCAAGTCTTAGGCTGGGGCTATTACTGACCATTTAATGAAAGCCAGAAGTTTAAAGGGTAGTCCAGTAGATCTACTTAAAACATAATGGGCTTCTTTTCAAGTCTATTTTTGGAGATCTGTATTTCAAGAAATTTCAGATGAAGAGGGAGGAGGAGGAGGAGTAGGAAAAGAAAAAGAAGGAAGAGGAGAAGATGATGTGATGATGATGATTTTAGTATTGATATTGTTTTGTTATATATGGTATCTTTACCCACAAGACAATTTCCCTGTTTCTGTCTTTTAACCTTATCTGTTTTTACTGTTGCCTGTTCTGAGATCATAATTGCTACCTCTGTGCTTCCAGATTCACCTGAAACATTAAAAGGTGCTGCTTCAGCCCCTCTTTAATTCTTTGAATCTTATTCATTACTCATGTTGTCACTACTATTTTATGTGTGAGTTTATTCCATTCACATTTGCAGTTAGGTGCACTTTTTATGTTTTTGCCTTCATCATATTTCATTATAAGGTTATCTTGCTTTTCCTCTCAGTCCCTTTTTACAAAGAAAAATGGAAAGAAATGGAATGACAACACCGTCCTCCTTTTCTTCACCAATCCTGATTCAAGTTTTTACTAAGTCTTTCCTTTTTTCTCTTTCTTTTTAATCCTACCTTTATTATCAGACCTTTGTAGTTGAAGTTTCTTTTGCTTGTGACTATTCCCTTCACAACCCTGTCTTTCAAACCTCCCTTTTCCCTCTTCTTGTTCCACCTATTCATTGTTCATTTTGATGTTTTTCTTGACTAAGCTCTTTGGGTGTATTCATCCTTCTTTGTCCAATTCACATAATAATGAAGTTTTTGAGATTGTCTGTCATGTCTCCTCCATCTATATTTTATATATTCTTCTTTTCCTGTCTCTTGTGATTATGTTTTAAACATCCAACCCAGCTCTGGTTTTCTCAAAAGGAAGTGCATGAAAAAAAATCTATTCCATTAAAGGAACGTTAACAACTACACAATTACACTTCGTTTTGTAGGATACTGTTTTACCTTTTGTGAGTACATCATCTTCCAGGCTTTCCTTTATTTTATAAGTTGTTGAATAATCTTGTGTGTAATCCTGGCAGTGGTTTCTTATTATTTGATCTCTCTCTTTTTTTCCTTCATTATTTTTTTCTTTTTCCTGTTAGCTCAGAATTTTGGATGTAGCATTTGAGGGGAAGTTAAAGTTGGGGTTTCAAGTGCTGACTTGTGGGGTTTTTTTCTGTTTTCACTGTCTTTTAATAGTTTCTGGAAGTTTTCTTTTATGATTTCTTGAAACATAGTATCCTGATCTCTTATTTGGTCATGGCTTTCAGGAAGTTTGATGAGTCTTAAACTATTTTTCATTTATTCTGTTCTTTGTCGTAAGTTTTTTACTAATATACCTCAAGTTTTTAAACTTTTGTTTTCATTTTGTTTTAATATTTCTTGTCATATCATTGAATTTTGTTGTATTCTGTTTGCTACATTTTGTCTTTCTGAGTATCAACTACTTGAGTAACATTTGTTCCCTTATGTTGTTTTGTTTTTTTAAAATAATTTTTATTAAGAATTTAATAGTTATCAACAAATATTAACATTTCCAAATATGAAGGAAAGAAAAAGATTTGCATAGGAAACGCTGAATCTCCCCTGTATGTTTTGCTGTTGTTTTTTTTCAAATGTGCATCAATTTTAATATTATAATACCATTAGTACTTTTCATGTCTCTGCCCTCTGAATTTCCTTTTGCTCTCTTCTATGTGTTTTTGTCTACTAACTAATAATTAAATATAAATACACCAGTGAGAGCTTGTGAACTATTGTTTTAGTAGTGTAAACCCACAGAGTACCTTAAACCTGGCCTAGTAGTTACTCCATGAAATTTCTATCCTGTTGGTGTCTGGTTGGGGGGGTAGCTTATGTGTATATGTTGTTTACTGTGATAGAATGTCAGATCTTTGAGGACAGGGTCTGTTTTATTTTATCTTTGTATCCCTAGAAACTAGCACAGTGCCTAGTGCCTAACTGGTACTTAAGAAATGTTAGTTTGATTTTTTATTGGCTGCAACTTGGAAGAATTGGAAATATTAGAGATGGTGGTAAGAAATGAGGTATTTTTCAGGACAAAGCCAGATTTCCATGAGCCAGAAAGTTCAATTCAATAAATTAAATCAGTTTAACAGACAATTTTATTCAATGCTTAAAATGTGCAAAGGCCCTGTGTGAGGAGACAAAAAAAAAAAATGGTTTTTACCCTCAAGGACTTTTAATTCTGTAAAAAAATGTAAGAGGAAGATATTTAGGATGTAGAGGGATGTTTGTTGTTGTTTAAACAGTGGAAACAGAGTTCCAGAAGGGAAACTTGGAATGGGAGGGTAAAGGAAAGATAGCGACCAGGTTGAAGTGGGTACAACTAGAATTTAGACGTGTTATAAGAATATGGGAAAAATTGACAGGTAAAGGTATTTTTTGCCTCATCAGAAGACTCTTCTAAATCACAGGCTTTAGTAAAGCTGGAGTTAAAACTGACAGTAAAGTCAGTATTTGGTACCAAAAGCAAACAGCCTTTAGAATAAATTGGCCCCAGTTAGAATAGTAATGTGAAGGTATCTTTGCTTATGTGTAGCTTTCTCCTTTGCGTAGTCTTCCAAATTCATTGTGGTGATGGGGGGACAGTTGGGCCAAGGTATGGGGGAGCTGCAAACATATTGAAATTAGCCTTCAAATGAAGTTCCTTGGGTTGAACCCCCTAGGTTAGTTGTAGTGGGGGAAAGGTGAGGCAGGCTTATGGAGGTTGAGAAGATTCTAAGATAAAAAAGAAACTTCTGATGATGACTGTTTAGAATCATCTTGTGTGTCATGACCTCTGGTTTAGATATTATCTATTACCTTTTATAATAGCGTTTATCCAAAAGTAATATAATTCTGATTAGTTCTTGACCCAGATGATGATCAAGTATTCAGTTAAACAATTATCTTTATGTTAAATTAATAATATTTAATGCACCAATATTTAGTAAAAATGAATTTATGTTTAAATAGGTACTTCTGGGAGATTATTCCTCAGAACTAACTGCTAAAGAGGATGATTCTATTAAGTACATAGGATATTGTCCTCAAACAAATCCGCTTTGGCCAGATATTACATTACAAGAGCACTTTGAAATATATGGGTCTGTGAAAGGAATGAATAGGAGTGATGTGAAAGAAGTCATAAAAAGGTAACAGGTTTTTTTTTCAATCTGTATTTGTGCTTGTCTACTTACATAACTGAGTAATTTATTTGTGGAGATGATTAAAAAATGGTAAAAACTTTAAAAAAAGACACCCTATATTTTTGCTTGTTTGTAAAGTTTGTATTTTAAAAATTATCTGTATCATTTTATTTATGAAACCATATTCTTAATAGAATGAGAAACTGAGATGATTTTGTTCTTATTTACGAATAACAGCCATCAATTAATTTTCTTCCTAAAACGATTGGCATTTATGAGACTGATAAGCTTTTTTATGGATACTTATATCAAAGGTATACTATATTTATGTCGTCCATTTTCAGAATCACAAGTGCACTTGATTTAAGAGAACATATTCAGAAAACTACAAAGAAATTGCCTGCTGGAATAAAGCGAAAGGTACTCCTATTAGAAAATGAATATATGTGTATTTTATTGTTTGCATAGTGCTTTGTGTTGTTGTCATGGAATTATTAGTTATTTTTATTTCTTTGTTTCTAGTTGTGTTTTGCACTAAGCATGCTTGGAACTCCCCAGGTTACTTTGTTAGATGAACCATCTACTGGTATGGATCCTAAAGCCAAGCAACATATGTGGTGAGTATGCATGCCACAAGAGAAACAAAGAACATTAAATTTTACCATATCCCAACCAAAACATTTAGAGAATCAAAATTATTTGACTTAAGAGAGTTGTGGTATTACCTTTGAATTGTAGGTATATCTCCTTTGGAAAGAACAGTGGATGGGGAAATAGGACACTTGAGTTCCAGTACCTTAGCTGGTAACTGGCTGTGTTTCTTAAGGGTAGTCATTTTATCTCTTGGAACCCTCATTTACACATCTGTAAAATGAAGATGTTAGACTGGCTGACCTTTAAGGTTCTTCTTGACTCTAACATTCTGTGATAGCATAGGAAGAAGATGCTGAAATCATAATTGTGGTTTATCAAAGTGAAAAGTCCTATTAAATATAATATAGCTTGTGTATCATTTTTCTTAAAATATGGGTTTATTTTTAAACCTACATTAAGTTATTATATGTATAATTAGAAAAAAGATACATAGTTCAAAAACATTTTGTAATTTATTATTTCTAAGGATTTATCATTTTTACAATGCATATTTACATGTATACGTTACATATATGTAATAGTTCTGAGTTCCTCAATTTATATAAAAGTAGTAATATTTCAAGAAATTTGGAATTTTAAATAGTTAACTCTCTTGTCCTCAATATGTAAAATGAGGGACATGGAAAAGATAATCTCACATTTCTTTTATCTGAATAATAACAATAACTTGCAGTTTTATAGCACTCCAAGATTTTCAAAGCACTTTACAAATACTGTTTCATTTTACCCTCACAACAATTCTGGGGTGGAGGTGCTGGTATTATCTTCATTTTACAGATAAAGAATCTAAGAGAGACAGAAGTTACATGACTTGCTCCACAGCTAGTAAGTGTCTAATGCTGGTTTTGAACTCAAGCTTTCTTGTCACCTGGTCCGGTATTCTATCCAGTGTGCTACCTAGATACATGTTTAACTTAGTTTTAATATTTGTCATTTAAAAAATATTACTATAAAATTACCATTTTACCTTGATAAAATAAAAAACATGAACACTCTTCTTTTTAAAACTTTAGAATAAAAGTGCAAATAAGAATAAAACAATTGAAATAAGATGGGGTGAAATAATGACAATAATATTTGATAAATTGTTACAAGTCAAATAATTAGCTTGAGACTTAAACAGCTTAGGTAATTGCAGTAAGACCTATTATATCTATAGTAACACAGAAATATAAAATTACAAACACCTTCCTTTGGGTTTCTTGTAGGAGAGCAATTCGAGCTGCGTTTAAAAACAAAAGGCGAGCAGCTATCTTGACTACACATTATATGGAAGAGGCAGAGGCAGTCTGTGATCGAGTAGCTATTTTGGTATCTGGACAGTTAAGGTAGGAGCCTGTAGTTAGTATAATATCTCAAATATATCATAATTTCAAAGACATGCAATAAATATACTGCTGGTCTATATTAAGCTTTTTTCTCCTTTAATTTAGGAGGAAGTCCTTACTTACGAATCAACTTGAGGAAATAATTTAGGTCCAAATATGGGTAGTTACCTCATTTAGATTTAATTTATGCATACAGTCAATAAAAATTTTTGTTTATGGTATTGGGTAACTTTTTAAAAATAGTGTTTTGGGATTTAAATATGACACCTTCCATTAAAGTGTGTCATTTTGTGTTTACATGTCTTAGGGTTTTTTTTTTTCCTAAAATTGCTACAGATGTATTGGCACTGTACAACACTTAAAGAGTAAATTTGGCAGAGGCTACTTTTTGGAAATTAAATTAAAGGACTGGATGGAAAATCTGGAAGTGGAACAGCTTCAAAGACAAATTCACCATATTTTTCCAAATGCAGTTCGTCAGGAAAGGTAAATAGTATTTCTTAATATCTCAGTTAAAGATAATCTGTTCTTTTAGGAAGATTTAAAATTTTTCATTTACTGGAAAATATATGCTTAATTATGATACTAAAAATGATACTATAGTCTAATAGTATGTCTATAATTATGGTTCTGCTGTTGACTTGGTAATTCTCATATTTTGATCTATAAGTACTTTAAGAAAAATGACTTTTTGTGCAATCAAAACATTTTTAAAAAGTGGAATATTGTGATTCAGGACATTTTATATGTCAAGACAGATTCCTACCCTGAAGCCTCTTAAAGAATATACCATTGGTGCATAAGCTTGAATTCAGGGTAGTTTTGGCAACATATGAGGCCTGCTTTCTGAGAACTAATCTTGCCAATCTGAAGAAATAAACCACATCTGCATTGATAGTGTCTTGAAAAATTAATTAGAAAACAAAAAGTAGTGTCTTCTTACTCCTACTCATCTTCCATTGAGCCACCAAAGTGATTCCCTAAAATATAGGTCTCACCCTTTGTATCGACAACACAATATTCACAGCACCCATGGAGGCCATGAATACACCGGCATAATTCTGAATCACAAAGTACAACAGACTCTCCACATAGAAGACAAAACCAAAACATTTATTCAGACTCCAGAAAACCACGTCCTTCATAGCAACAAAGAAATCCGTCATAGTAACCAAGAAGTCTATACACATTATCAGGCCTTTCCATAAACACTCACAATCCCAGCTGTCTGCTTCCTCTGTCTGTCCCAGCTCTGACTAGTCTGACCAACTTCCTCTCAGCTCTGCTCCAGCTCCACCTCTTCCTATTCCACCCTTCCTGCTCCACCCCTTCCTGTTCTACCCATTCACCAAGCTCCTCTCACCACAGATTCATGTGACTCAAACTCATGTGACTCAGGCTTCCATGTGACTTAAACAGGTCACATGGGCCTATTAATGGCTGAGAAAGATCTTCCCATTTAAATTACCATTCAAAATACATTAATTCCATTAAAAATACATTCACAATAGACCTTCTACTCAGTAAACTCCAGCATCTTCCTCTTTCCTTGACGATCAAATATAAACTCCTCTATTTGGCATTAAAAAGTTCTTTGTAATCTGGCCCCTTCTTAGCTTTCCAGTCTCTTTATACTTTATATTACTCCATGTGCTCTCCAGTTCAGCTACACTGACTTACTTCTTGTTCCTCACATTTAATGCCCTGCCTCTTATTTCTATACATTTTTCACTGGTTATCCCTCATGTAGAATGATTTCTTTGTCTCCACATCTTAGTTTCCCTGGCTTCCTTCTAGACTCACCTTAAATCTCACATTCTGCAGGAGACCTTACTCTGTTTCCCTGCACGCAGCTAGTGCTTCTCTTTGTTGAGGTCAGGGATTGTTTTTGCCTTTCTTTTTATCTCATACATTTAGTGAAGTGTCTGACACATTGTATGCTTAACAATTGTTGACTGTGGAAGGATGACCTCTTCGGTGACGTGAATTTGGCCAAGATGATTTCCTAGTATATCTAAGGACAATAATAAATACCATTTCATGAGATATGTGGTCATCTTGGGGAGGAGCCAAGATGGCGGAGTAGAAAGACACATATGCTAGCTCCGAACCCACAGCCCATAAAATACTGTAAAGAAGAACTCCCAACAACTTCTGGAGCAGCAGAAGCCACAGAACAATGGAGCAGATGAGATTTCTGTTCCAGAGAGACCTGAAAACCTGACACGAAAGGTCCTTCGTGCACTGGACCTGGAGCGGAGCCCAGCCCTGCCTTGGCCGAGCAGCTGCGAGAGGAGCAGATCCAAGCAGGCTTCAGGGATGGAATCTCCAGTGGCCGCGCAGGTCCTTCCACCCACAGGTGACAAGGGTCAGTGAGAGGGTCTCTTTGGCTGGTCGAGAGGGGAGTGGGGTGTCCCCATAACTAAGGCCCCCTCGGGAGGCAGCAGTGGGGGGTGGCAGAGGACAAGGGCTCCCCAAGCAGGCAGGAGCCTGGATCCATTGTTGAAGGTCTCTGCATAAACCCCCTGAGGGAACTGAGCCTGTGAGGTGGCCCTGCCCCCACCTGAGTACCTGAACTTAATCTCACACTGAATAGCAGCCCCTCCCCTACCCAAAGCCCTGAGGCTGGGAAGCAGCATTTGAATCTCAGACCCCAAGCACTGGCTGGGTGGATCTGGAGGTGTGGTGGGGGTGGAAAGAAAACTCAGGAGATATTTGGTCATCTCATCTTGCAGTATTCAGGATGAATGTAAGCAAAAGGGACCATCATGAAGAACATTGTTAATGTGCCAATGTTTGTTTCAGAAAACGAAGAAATAGGAAAATATTACAAAGGACTTGACAAGAATTATATACTTTGATATTCAATGATTTCAGTGAGAAGGTGGGACGCATATGAGAATTGGAAAAGGTACATTGGCAAATATGGCTCAAGTTTGAGAAACAAAGAATGTTGGAAAGCAGTGCCTGTGACAAGCAGTGAAATTAGATGTCAGCATGCAGGAAAAAACTGATTAGTGATGTGGGAATTTTATTAGAATCAGCTTTCTGCAGTCAAACCATGGAGAGAAAAAGTCCAAAATCAGCGTCAAACTACAAGAAAAGTTAAAAAAGATACTTTAAAAAATAATCACAACTTTAGCCTTACTTATTCAAAAAGAATTGTCTGTTTAAAACTGGAAAAAATGAGGAAGGTGCTGATCATCACTGTTTCCTACAAAAATTTACATGATATCCAACAGTTGTCACAACGAAGAGACTGAAAGGCACAGGAACTGCTGCAGCCAGCATATGCTTAATGATCAAGCAGAAGAATATGGCAGCCAAAGGCAATATTGATGTAGAATATAGCTCATTTGTAAAATGGTGTGGAAGACGAAGATGAAAGATTATGTTTAGCAAGAAACTGCTGAAGTGAAAACAAGTTTCAGTGAAACTTATGAGCCACATCGTTCCAGAAATGGTCATAAATAGAGCTTCAAGGATGACAGTAAACTGGTATAAAATGGTATAAATTTGGTCATGTTTCTATGTCAAATTTTGTTTTCATGGAAGAGCAACCATCCCAAGAGTCTTACAAAGATAAAGAAATGGTTGACCAAATCAATGAAATATACACTAAGAAAATCTTTGCTGGATGTGCAAGCTAGTCTTGACATTACTGTGGGATTAATTCAGTATGTATCTCAGGGATGAGAAGATACTGAAAAAGAGAAAAAGGAAAAAGAATGGATGATGCCTCTCTAAAAAGTAATCAAGATAACACTACTTTCTCATCTTTTTAAGGATGACTTTATGAGAATGATCTAAATTTTTATCAGGACTATCTTTAATTATACAGTATGAGAAGGAAATAGGCAAGCTTTCACAAATGGTTTTCTAGCTGAGTACATCTTTATAGTTGCACAGTTGTCCAAGCAGTACAGAAAATAGAAAATTCTACTATTGTTTTTTAATCACAAAACACATTTTAATTCATTTGAATCTTTCTTCCTTCAAGACTTAAATCATTTACCACCTTCTACTTGAAGCCTTTCCTGATCTTAACCCCCTACCTTCCACTCTAGCTGTTTCTCCCAAAAGACTGTGTTTTTTTTTTTTATTATTTTGTATATATTCTCTTCATTATTACTCTGCTTATCCTGCTATACATAGTATTTCTCTTGTTTTAACGTCAGTTGCCTGGGAATAGGAATTGTTTCATTCTTTGTATTTGTTACCAGTACCTGGCATATGTTAGGTGCTTAATAAACACTTGGTTGGTTTTATTGAGTAGAACAAGACAGCCTGAGAAGCATTCTTTTAACAAGTAGTCTTTCATGTATATTCTGAGGCCATACAAGAGTTTATTAAATTATATTTTGTTTTTTCAGTGAATAAAATTCCTGCCTTCCTGCATTGGGAAGGCAGGGTAGAACATGTAGCAAATATGCATAGTCAATCAAATTAAATTTCCTCATTGTCTATGGCATCCTTTATCCATCATTTATCAGGAAATGAATAGCATATTTCACCCTGCCTCATCTGAAATTGTGGGTTTGGGTTGATCCAAGTTCTTAAGTTTTTTAAGGTTGTTTTTATATAAATTGTTGTCCTGTACTCTCCATCAGTTCATACAAGTTTCTCTGAAAAAAAAAAAAACAAACCCAAAAACTCTTTATTACCTTCATAATCTCTTAAGCATAATAGTGTTACATTCATGTACCATAATTTGTTCTTTCTTTCGCCAAGTGATAGGAACTCCCTTCAATTTCCAGTTCTCTGTTACCACAAAAAGAGATATGCTGCATAAATATTTTTGTACATGGAGTCCTTTTCCTCTTTCTTTTATCCCTTTAATGTATTTATCTAGTAGCAATATCTTTGAATCAAAAGGTATGCACAATTTAGTAACTTTTGGGGAATAGTTCCAAATTGCTGGAGATTATATAATATTATTTGACAAATATGACGGTGGATATAACTGTTCTTTGATATGCTTAATAGTAAGCAAAGCAGAAAACAAGGAAATATTGCTTGCCTTAGATGCTCTTGTGTAGAGTATCCTGCACAAAGTACAAGACTGAAGGATTCCTTATAGATGGCAGGATCTTTTCCATTTTTTAAGGATGGTATTGAACTGATTGAATCAAACCCTGAATTTGCAGGCTTCCTCATTAAAATCTATTATTTTTCTAATGAAATTAGCCTATGAGAAAAACTAAATGGAATAAAAATACCTATTGTCCAAAATATATCATTGAGTTAGTTGCCAGTTTATTAAGTTAACATATCAGTTCACATATTTGGGGTAGTCACTGCATATGAGCTATGAGTTGGATCCAGAATTTGAATAGGTATGATAGAAGAAGGAGGATAATATTTGGAAAACTGCGTATTGCTTTTAAAGATCCCCATCTGTTCCACACTGCAGTGATCCATCGTTTCAATGTAAGTGTTTTCTTGTTGATTCTATATAATTGCAAGTCTGAATGGTTACAGTCTCCAAGAAAAATTGAAAGTAACTCAAAGGGCAATGATTAATTACATGGTGGGTGACATTAAATTCCAGTATATTTTCAATGGTAGTATACTTTCAAGAAGTGGTGTTAGGGGTATCATTGAGGAAATGAATAATCCAAAAAAGGAAGTGAGCAAGTTATTCTAGTATGGGCAAAAGACAGCAAATGGAGGCATCCTTTGGTACTCTTGAAATATAGAAAGACCTTGAGGACAGTCTCCAGTACATTGAGCAGATTATCTTTAAAATATTACACAGGATGAGGAGGCAGAAGAGGGGTTTTGATATGTGCTGATAAAATAGATACCCATTTCAGTGAGATCGCAACTTCATTGATACTTGAAAATAAATTTTGTTCACATATATGCTAAAATTGTGGTTTTTAATCTTATAATTTTGATTTTTACCTTCAGAACACAGGAATGGATAATTAATTATTTTTATTGGCTAATATAATATAGAAATTATCACCTTATAACTTGTAATTCATGCTTTATTACATTTTTCAGTTTTTCTTCTATTTTGGCTTATAAAATTCCTAAAGAAGATGTACAGTCTCTTGCACAGTCTTTTTCTAAGCTGGAAGAAGGTATGAAATATTTCCAAATCATTTGTACAACATAGTCCCCAACTTTTTAAACGTGTATCCCAGAAGATCATTTATAATTCTGTTGTTTGGAACTCAGAATTCAAAATGGTACTGCTAATAGAGTCATGTGTTAAGTTTGTTTTTCACTGAGTAGTTTATGGTAGATTATTCAGAGTATTCGCATTCAGTAGTCCTGTACCTCCCTGAAGACCCAGCTAACTTTTCTTGCTAGGCTAGCTCTAGGTATGCTTTATTAGTCCAGCCACTCATCATTTTACCTTTCTACCCTAATTCATGGAAAAAATTGATCAAAGGAATCTGAGGTTAAGATAGTCTGTCAATGCCAGTTTAAAATGGTTGGGCCAGACAGCTATCATTTGTCTCAGCCACAGTAGAAGGCGTGATGCGATATGCTCTTAATAGATTTATTAAGAATGGATAAAGTTTATATCATTGAATTCTGACTGACCTAATTTTGACCATAGTTAAACATGTTCCTCTTAAATTGTTTGAATATACTGATGATTAAACCATTCTTTTTATGTCATTTTAATAGCTAAACATACTTTTAGTATTGAAGAATACAACTTTTCTCAAGCAACACTGGAGCAGGTATAGTAAAGTCAAGTAATTTTATTTTAATATTGTAAAACATGCACAAATGATGATTGTACAAATCTGTCTCTTAAAAACTTAAGTGCTCTTTGTGTTAACCTTGGTAAGGAAGTAGGGGGCAGCTGAGCTGTGGAGAAGGTAAGTGTCCATAGCTTGTGGGGGGCAGATCAAAGCAGAACGAAATTCCTGGGCTAGTGTTTTCAAGACTGGCCCATTCTACTACTCTTGTGTACCTCATACTTTTGGAAGAGAGGTGTTGTGGTTGAAATCAAAGTAAACTGAGGCACAAAGTTGTGAGCATGTTCAACTGATTAGAAAGCCTAGCAGTTAATAATAAAAAGAACTCTCAACTCCTTAGTTAGTAGAAAAAACCACGAGATAGGGCTGACCAGCCTTCATGTTGGGAAGTATAAAAGAACATGGAATAGGAAGCATATAAAAAAGCATAAAACAATATGATGGGTTTCAAAGTCTGAATTATGGATGGAAGTGGAGAATGAAGGCCTGCCAACAACCTCTCCTTCCATCTTGTTGCTGTGGAAAACTCATTGGTAATGTCCACCTGCATGGCTGGAGTCCCAATGATAACAGTTCAGACTTTCTTGAAGGACAGCCAGCATTGCAGAGATAATAGACTTCCTGGCACCCACCTGCATCTTGCAAGGCTTATTAGGAAGATAATGGATCATCCTTAATGATGCATGGGCAATAAAATGTGTAGAGACAATATATTTCTTTGAATTAAGGTGATTTGTGGGACAATTTAGCTCAGAGAGGAAAGCTGAGCTTCTGAACTTAAGTCAGAGACAAAGAAACACAGGCAATTCTCCAACTTATTGAAGGTGACACGATAGAATCAGCTACAGAATAGAATTAGAATCAGTTTGATTTTTTTAAGGGAAAGAGAATCGTCCAAGTATGATCACTTTGTGGTAAAGCAGTGCAACTTCAGGAGTTTGTTATTTCTGAGTGGTTTTCCCTGTATTGCTTTTTGTTTTCTAATATACTGTGTATGCCTGGCAACATCTTGCATGCTGAGCCATGCTACAAGCTGCTTGAAGTCATGGGTGTAGAGAAGGGTTTGGGAATGATGAGTATGTTACAGAGACAACGTACTCCTATGAGACTGTTCTGTCAGAGTATCTGTATTAGAAATTCTAGGTCTCTGGCTGATAGTGACTGTGGATCTCTCACATTTTTGAGTAATTTCAATATCATATTTACATAGAAATTGTATAAAAAGGTCAAATGTTCTTACTAGCAGTGCATTCAAAGGTCATATGTGGTTATTCTCTAGTTATATTGCTTTACTGTCTCTTTAATTTAGTACCATTGATGACTGACAGTGCCATGTGAATGTGAAATAATTTGATTTCAGTGAAATAATTTGATAAAGCCATGGCACAGAATCATTCTTTACTCTTAATGTACAGGCTACTATTTCACACTTTGTGTTGCTAGTGTCAAAAAATTCATTTTGATATTTAGAATCAAAACTTAGAACCAAACTTTAGTAATTTAAGAGATTTGTCTTCTTTAACACCACATTTATTGGACTTGATTTCTTCTCCCATTAGGTTTTTGTAGAACTCACTAAAGAACAGGAAGAAGAAGATAACAGTTGTGGAACTTTAAACAGCACTCTTTGGTGGGAAAGAACCCAGGAAGACAGAGTTGTATTTTGAATTCTTACCTTTCAAATCCTCTAAGAGGATTGTTTTCCTTCCACTTCATGTTATTTTTATATCTTTGTAACATGTCCTGTGAACCATGAAAACATTTGGGTCATAGGAAATGATCTTATCACTACATTTCCAGAATTCTTTAATTGAAATACTGCATTGCTGTGTTTTGGTTTTCTTTTGTGTAACTAATTGTATTTTAGTGTTACTATCTAAAGGATGTTTAATTCTAACTTGTTTTTTGAGAGAAATATTTACTTTTGTTATTTTCCTCAGGTTTTATAATAGTGTTTCTCTGTTTACATATTCACTAATAGTGGAAGAGATCATTTTTGTTTTGACAGTCCTTTTACATTGAATTTTTACATTTACTTCTGGGGGGAAAATCCACCTCCAACTTGACCAGAAAATAAGCTTATTATATATTGCAAGCCAACTAGGTGAATTTAAGTAGCCATGTAAGCTGACACTTAGGAGACAGACTGAAAGGATATTGCAGACATTTCTTTTCTCTCAGTTTTTAGAGTTAAGCCCTCACAAAAAGCTGCCTATCACAGGTCTTTAAAGAAGCAGCAGTAGAAAAGATCTCTTCAATAGAAGTTCATATGAAAAAAAAACATGACCACTAGGTGGCAGTAAGAATGAATGCTTCAGATTGGATGTTAGGTGCTTTAGGTTAGAAGAATATTCATTGTATTTTCAAGCTAATTGAATTGATTTCTGTTTTAGTATATTTTACATGTGGGGGTAATGACATTTCTTCATCATTATAATATTTATTATTGATTTGTCTGATAACCCTGTTTTTTTGATGTGCAGATATCTGGAATGGAGAAATATGCTAGGCTGGGATAATTCAGTTTTCCCTTACTAGGTGGAGTATTTTCTCCCCTATTTAGTATAGAAGGGTATGTATTTGCTTCTTGAGAGATAAGACTTGTTAATTTTTATTAGCATTTTGACTTCAGACAATCCTTATTTGACTTTTAGGAATTTTAACCATCATTGGTTAGTTTTATTATACAGATGAGTCAAGAATAAAAGCTACTGTCTATATTAGGGGAAAACCAGAATTTTTATCATTTTCCAGAGCTAAAGTTTGGAAAGATTAATTTGTTATAATTTACCATAATTATTTCATGTAATAAAATTTCAGATGTTATACAGGTATCAAGCAACATGATCTTCCCATTAGCTGCTTAAACCTTATTAATTTAAGCTAGACACTGCCTAGATCCACCAGTGATTGTAGATGGCACTGACAGACAGTCCATGGTGCTGATGCACAGTATATATGGTTCACAACATGAGAAGACCAGATGCCCAAAAATAACACTTGGAAAAGATTCAAAAAGAACACTTTGAAAAGATTCATTAGGGTGATTATTTACAGAGCAGAGTGTTACTTCAAAATGATTGATTTCAGGGCTCCTTTAAATAGCAAGTTTACTATTGTATTTTCAGTTATTTGTTTTAAGAAAATTAGATTTACGTCAGACTTTTAAGGAACATAACTGTTGTATAATGCTAATTATATCCATACCGAATAGAAAGAAATATGTAAATGCCTAATAGTTTCTGTTTTTTAGTTCCAGTATCAATCACCTTGATGATCTTCCCGGCTGATACAGCTTGGTAAAGAGTACCCTCCGTGATCTACTGTTCATTTTGTTTGTTTCTGCCATACCAGCTATCTCTGATTCCTAAGTAGTTAAAAAAATAATGACTTTGAGGTTTACCTTTCCTTAGTAATGAACTGCAGCCTTGAATTTTTGTTGTTTTCTCAGATAATTTCCTTTTGATTGCTAAAATTACTTATCATTGTAACAAAGTTTTCCCAAGATAAGATAGTCTATAATTCTGTTTTATTTATTTGAGACTATCTCTTGCCTTGTTCTTTTTACTCTTTTTGACTTAAACATTGCTCATTTCTGTACTGGCAGCATGAACCCAAGGAATACAATTGCCCGTTGAAGGGCAGGCTTAAAATAAAATGGCTTGCTTTTCTAGATAAATTCATAAATAAATATTTTATGTTTGAAACAGATCATTGTTGAAAAGAGCCTTAATGTCACTGAACAGATAAAAATCATTGTTATACTTAAGGCTGATTTTTTCTTAAATATCAAGAAGAGGTATCTCACCTGAGGGTATAATTTTCTCTAACCATTTGGACACCAAATAAAAAGGAGCAATTAGCAAGTTACATTTATAGTTTGAAAAAAATATTAACCAAAGAGAAATTGAATGCTTGAGAAAATCCATTTGCATTGAGAAAATTTAATATAAATTTTAGCTGAAACGTGCATTCATTGTACAAGAGATTACATGAATTTTTTAAAATATAAAAATATTTTTCATTTGGTATATATCAATGTACATAGAAGTAATCAAGTTAATCTTTTTTTTGAAATGTGAAGTTTAGATTCTTTTCACTAGTCAAGTTTGCATTATTAGCATGGTAATTTAGTTGCTTTTCTGTTGTGCTTTAACATGTGTCCTTGTACAAATTTGGGGATTTGTGGGCATTGCAGTTTTCTTGATATTTATTCCTGGAGCACTTATTGCACCCCAATAGACTGTCAAAGATAAAGAATGGCTCTGTGCTTGCTTGGTAACACAGTTTTATTTTATCCTAGTTGCATATGTGGCTAATGTAGTCTTAACAAAGGAGGAAGGGCCAATTGCAATATAGTACATAATTCATACTTATGGAATAATACTGCAATGCACAATCCAGAAATATTTATATGTAATAGAACAAATCTAAATATTACAAGGTCTATTTGTCTTGATAAAAGTTGGTTTAAAAAAATAAGAACATCCACTTCACTGAGAATAATTATTTTTTCTGAAGCAGAAGTTAGCTGTTGGATAAGGTCAGCACTTTGTAAAAATTATAACTTGAGAAATGAAGAGCAATAGGAAATATTTATAATTAAAATTATATAATTAAGCTTATGGGAACTTTATTGCGTCATTAAGTTTATCTCAGAAGAAAAGTTGTCAAGCCTTAATATTGGCATTTTGCTTCTCAACCTGGCATCCTTCCTTAAATTCTTTTGATTTTAATGAGTTCATGGTTAAAATTTGATAAGCATAGAAAAAATTTTACTCAGTGTTTCATTTTGACTTCATTCTATTGGGTTTGTACTCAATATGTTCCATACACATTTTAAAAAATCTCATTTCTTGAAAACCTTGAGATTAACTCCAAATGTATTATATAGCCATTGATTTTGAGCAAATGGAAGTAGTTGTGTTTTTAATTGTTTTCATCTTAAAAACATCCTATCACCTGACCATTTTTCCTTTCCTTGACCTAAATTAGTAAACTTGCCTTTCAAAGTGAAGGCCTTTATTTTTTTATGCACATATCTTATTTTTATTTTATATTGTCTATCTCTTACTTATTTTAACAGGAGAAAAATTATTGAAAAGTCATGAATATAAATTAATAATTGTAAATATCCATCTTTATATTTTTTGGTCTGAGAGTATAAATGTAGCCTTTGCTTTTAGATGGCTGTAACAATTTACTTTTTAATAGAAGTAGAAAAATTTTCTCAGGTTAATATTTCGTTTTCTGTATAAATACATGACTTTTGGCACATATTGGCAGTTCAAGAACATGAGCAGCCCCTCTGAAAATGGAAAGTGTGGCACAAAAGTGTTTTCTGTTTTTTTAAAAAGCAAGTTTGTCTTTCCCAATTACTGGTTTTTAATGATAACAGGATATTGTCTTCACTTAAAAAGGCTGGGGAAGAAAACTTTTGAGAATTTGTGCTACAGTTTTGTTATCTACACTGCTAATTGTTTTATTGTCTTAAATTTTTATGCAAATATACAAATTTTTTGTAGTTTTCAGAAATTATTTTGGGTGGTTTAGATATGTCAGTGCTCTAAAATTGGTCTTATATGAGGCAAACCTCATTTTTCAATGCTACATCATTGCCTGTAATACCACAAATATGTTTAATGCTACAGCCTGGTTCAGTTTTTAATGGAAACACTGTTACCCTTTAATAATAAAAGGTAGTGAGACAATGAACATTTCATTTGATCACACTGAATTTGAGAACAATATTTAAGATACCAAACTAAGTGCTTTGAAAATATGACTTCTGATGTTCACCTATTAAAGAATCAATATTATAATTCGTATGTGTCTATTGCCTAAATTCATAACTTTTATCCCACTCCCCAGGGTCTTCTTGGAAACAGCTGGTTAGAACTATTAATTTCAGTCTTTGTCTTCATCTGGTATATTCTTAGGGCAAAATTATGTGTACCTGTGCCATGACAGACTCAGATGGATCTGCTAATTTTGTTGACTGACTTAAAGCCAGACATAACCCCATTTGTCTTTGCATAAAGTCCTATTTCACTTTCAGCTCCATATAAAAAAGTATGTTTCCTGGATAATAAAGTTAAAAAGAAGTGTCATCAGACATAATGAAGAACAACAGACATCTATTTTAGGAAATATTTGTAAATATATCACATAATAAAATATAGGACTTTATTTAAATTGAGATATTGTTGATCACACAGCTTTCACTGGAGAAACAAAAAAACCTTTCATTTGCTTGATACATTCTAGACCATTTCCATTGTAGCATATATATCTTTTTATGTTTTCCTTTTAAGTGGAGTGATAATAGGTAGTTTTTAATCCATTTTGTAGACTATAATAAATGTAAAATTTGACTTTAGCATTAGTTCTTTTTAATGGCTGGAGGGAATTACATTTTATTTTTTAAAAAAATTTTATTGATGACTTTCATACTTTACTGCCATTTTCCAGTGAATCTTACCTTCATTAACTCTTCATAAAAAGGAAAAATAGTTTAACAAATAAGCAGTAAATATGTCTAACAAGATTGAGCATTCTGCATTAATAACTACTACTATAAAGAGGGGTCGTATGTTTCGTCATTCCTCTCGAGTCAAAATTGACATTTCATTGTCCCGAAACTTTCACCTAGAATTAACAAATCAGACTAAATTTCTACATCTTAAACTGCAAACATTTAAGGGCTCCCTTATTAGAATACAGAAATTGTTCTTTGAAGGTCTCTTTTTTCTTTTTCTTTTTTCTCCCCTTTGTTAGTAGCAAAACAAAAAAGGCATACAAAATTGACCCAAACTGCATCTTAAATGCCTCTGTGTGTGTTGTTTTCATTTTTGGTGAGAATGGCAAAAGAGATCTGGTTTGGTTCCTCCAGCGATGGAATGAAAGCAGAACCATAAAGAAGCTGCCACAAAGAGAGCTGACAGATCTCTGGAAAGGTGATGCATATCTTGGCAGACCTGATTTCATCATATTCCCAAAGGCAGCAAGTGCTGTCCTCCCTCCCTGGAATTCACTCCCTTCTCCTCTCTGCCTCATTGAATGTCTGGTTTCCTTCAAAACTCAAGTAAAATGCAAGTCCTAAGTGAGGCCTATTTTGATTTCCCTGCCTCCTCCTTTTCCCTGTCCTTGCCCTTCCTCAGTTGCTAGTGCCTCCAGAAATTACTTTTGTTTTTATTTAGTATATATTTTTATCTGTGTTGTCCCCCTACCCCCTGACCATCATATCGAAAATGAGTTCCTTGAGGACCAGGACTGTTTCCCAGTAAATGAAACATTCCATAGGGCATTTGGAACATTTGGAAAAACATTTCACACTGTGCCCCTTGTAATGAGCAAATAGACAACCATGAAGAGAAATTTTACTTTATGTACCCAGCATCTTTTGTAGGAGAATAAGTAGTAAAAATCTGTGAAGAACTTGACAACGTGTTATAAACCAGATAAATGGCTAGTTGAGAGTGGTTGAAAGCACTGGACATGGCAAGCATCAGGTTAACTTCACAGAAAGTTATATTGACTATCTTTTTACAGGCCAGAGTAGGTACCAGTATGTGAGTCATTTAAAAGTCACAGTTGTCCATATGATGAAACAGAGGACTAGTGCTGTGTCCATGGCCCCATTTGGGCTTTTCTTGGCAGAGATACTGGAGTGGTTTGCCATTTGCTTCTCAAGCTCATTTTACAGATGAAGAAACTGAAGCAAACAGGGTTAAGTGACTTGGCCACTGTCACATAGCTAGTAAGTGTCTGAGGCTGAATTTGAACTCAAGAAAATGAATCTTCCTGACTTCAGGCCACCAATACTCTCATTTTCACAATATTAATTCATATTGCCAGTGTTTTACTGACTACTAAAGAGCAGTTCACCAGAATAGTCAAACTCCAATAACAAGTAGTATCAATAACAGTATATCATTTATCATCAATTTGCTGGCAATACAAATAAAATAGCTATAATAACAATGTAATTCCACTTGCATATCAACCAACGGTTGTGTGAGAGCATCTTCTCTGGCACTATCAAATAACAGTAAAGTTCATATGCAGTAGATTGTAGATTCAGGATTGAGATAACAATTATGCAAGGTTAAAAACAAAATCCAAAGAAGTTAACAAAATTAAGAAAATAGAATTCAAGATCCAAATATAATGTGTGAAAGAAAATAAAATGACAAGAATAAAAATACATAAAAAAGAAATTGTTGATGTTGAAACAAAAATGTTAGGAAAGTACAAAATTCCAAGAAAATTCACTAAAGTTCTTCCTCAAAATGAGTCAATGTTGGGCTAAATAAAAAGAATTAGCATAAAATATCTTTTTTGCATAGGTTTATTAAATGTGTGCAGCAGTAATGCAAGAAATTCTCTAAAAAAGCCAAACCATGCAATTGAAATATTATCTAAACTTCCAAATGAAATTAAAGTAAAAAAGAAATACCACATATAGTTACCACTTAAAACCAACAGATACCTGTGGAGCTAAGTTGGTCACATGGGATAATGACTATCAGAGGAAATTAGGGAGGGAGTATAAGAGTTGTTACTTAAATAGGATCAAAAGGATTGTATATTTGGGGAAGAAAGTGAGGAATTAATATTAGCCCCTTCCAACAGAATAATGGGTATGAGTTTAACCTTCCCAAGCCATGATCTCATATCACTGAGACATCCAGAAGCATAACTTTACCTTTGGTTACTGCCCTTATCAATCTTATCCTTTGGCTGTGTGACTTGGACAAGTTACTTAAACTTTTGGTGCTCCAGGTCTCTTTTCTGACCTTTAGTTTTGCTTCTCCAACTTCGTATTGGACATCTTTAAGTGAATATTCTGTAGGCATCTAAACAGTAAGTCTAAAACTGAAATTATCTCCCACCCTCCCCAAACCATCCCTTTTTGCTAGCTTTTTTATTACTGTAAAGGGCACCACTATCCTCACAGTCGCCCAGGCTTACGACTTGATGTCATTCTAAACTCTCATTCCAAAATATCCAAGTCCTGTTGATCGTACCTTAGTAACAACTCTCATTTTCACCTCCTTTTGTGTCCCCTGACAATGCCCTCTCCCAGGGGCATGCCCTTGTCATGTCAGAACTGGACTTTTCCAATAACCTGCTGTTTGGTTTTCCTGCCTCAAGTCTCTCCCCACACTCCAGTCTCTTGCCAGCTTGTCAAATCGATCACAGTAAAGTGGAGGTCTAACCCTACCACACCCTTATTCAAAACCCAGTGACTTTATTACCTCCAGGATCAAATATAAAGTTTCCTATTTGGTTTATAAAGTCCTTCATGACCTGGTCCCCTCTTATATTTCAAGTCTTTTTGCTTCCCCTCTGCTCTCTCCCAGTTTCCTCCATACTGTGATTCCAACCTACTTGATGCTTCTTGTCAGTTAACAAACATTTATTAAGCATTTACTATGTGTTAGGCACTGAGGATACAAAGAAAGGTCAAAGACATTTGCCGCCCTCAGAGCTCACCATCTAATGGTAGAAACAACATGTTAATAGATATGTACAGACAATCTCTGTAGAATAAATCATAAATAGAGGAAAGGCATTAGAATTTAGAGGGATTGGGAAAGTCTTCCTGTAGAAGGTGGGAGTTTAAGCAGCAAGAGAAGCCAGAAGGCAAAAATGAGGACAGTGAGCATTCCATCTATGGGGGACAGACAGCTGGTGAGCATCCCAAGTGATGGGAGGAGTGCCTTCTTCAAGGAACAACAAGGAGGCCAGTGTTGTTAGATCATGGAGTATATGATGAGATTTCACATAGCCATTAATAACTTGGATGTCTTTTTTAGAAAATCATATCTTTTGATTGCATGTTAATTGTGGAATGCTCTTGTAGATCTGAATATATTGCTTACATATCTTGGAAATGAAACAGTTATGAGGGAGATTTTATTCAAAGATCCTTTCCCCCTTGCTACCTGTTTCACTAAGGTTAGCCACACTGATTTTATTTCTTACTGTTTTTTGTTGCTGTGGTGATAATAAAAGGAACACTTTTTGACATTTCCAAATACACAGCAGAATAGAAAAAGAGGATTGTACATGAAAGTGCAAATCTTGCTTATCTCATGTTTTATAACCAATTTAGCATATTGCTTTCAAAATTATCTTGCTTCTCTGTGATCCTTTAGCTTCTTTTGTTCTCTACTATATATATTAAAGAAATTCCTTTTCTTTCTCTTTTTGACAAATCTGTCTTTAGCTTCTTCTCTTCCAACAGCTCCTCCTAAGGTTTTGAAAAAAAAAAAAACGACACAAGCAACACTTTGTAACAAATTTGTCTGTAGACAAATCAAATTCCTTCATGTCAGACACTCTCCCTTATTCTGCAACTTGAGTCCATCACCTCACTCCTAGCCAGTGAGTACCATACTTCAGTTTTTGCCTTCTGGAATCACTATTTGTCATTGCATTAATCTTAAGTATTTCCAAGTTTGTTTGTTTTTTTTCTTTACAATGTTGTTTTCTTGTTGTAGTTTGCTTTCTAGAGTGGCTGGATCACTTCACAAGTTCTAGGAGAGGAGGGAAGTCAACAATACCAAAGCAGCAGATAGGTTGAGAAGGATGAAGACTGAAAAAAACCCAGATTTGATAATGAAGGGATTGTTTGCAGCTTTAGAGAGAGCACTTTCAGCTGAGTGATGAGTACGAAGCCAGCTTTAAAAGGTAAGAGGAGAGAAGTTAGAGGCCATGAATGTAGACAGCTTTTTCTAGAAGTTTGAATAAAGAAATAAATATTTTGAGGAGAGGGGATACTTGGACATGTTAGATAGTAGAAGAGAAGAAATAAGTAGATAGGGAGTTTGAAGATGACGAAGAGAGAGCATCTGTCAGATGTCTGGATAATTTAAGTTTCTTATCACTACCTGTAATGCCAATCAGCACAGCACACTTGAGGGCTGCTGCTGTGAATATTTTAAGAGTTCAATTGCAAGGCATAATGAGCTCTCAAAACTGAACCTTATTCAGAAAACTAAAGCCTAACATTTACAATCTATAACATTATTATAGCCTTAAATAAAACATATTGTTCAGTATGTAACATGGCACATGGGATATATCATTGCATTCAGTATGTCTTATACAATCAAGAGGGTCCCAGGCCAGGGTCTTCCCTGGCACAATATATCCCAAGAGGTAGCAGAGAATACCACACACTCCACCCTTAGGTCACAATAGGTTACATTTAATCAAAATATAGTGTCTAAGTAAATTCCTCTTGGGGGTCTCCTCATGCTACTGTTGTAGGCTCCCACCTGGCACTCTCGGGAGAAACAACTTCACCCCCTGGGTCCCAAACAATCTCTGGGGGGCATGGCAGGAAAATATTCTCACTGCTCATGCCTTGCTATAAAACCTCCATCTCGACTTGGGACCAAGTCCGGAGGCCCATGGCTCTTCCTGCAGGTCTGTGGGTCAGCCATTCCTAGCTCCTACCTGAATCCTGAGGCAAGCAGCTCTCCACTCCCGCTCCTTGTCTCAGATCATGGAGGAAGGGACTGCTCCATTTTAAACTCTCCCTGCTCCTTCCTGACAGCAATCTCCAGGGGCTCTGGGAAAACAAAGCTTAACAGGGCAACAATAATATTTACAAACCTTACCAGCACCACCATCTCAATTCACTTTTAAAGCTTGGAGGCTCCTTGATAATAGTTCTTAAAAGGGGCTTAAGCTAAATCTCCTTCTGTGGTCAGGTCTCTGCCCTTCAGCTCAATTCACAACCCCTTCTGCTGCTGCCGCCACCACTAGCCTTCTCAATGCTCCACACTCAATGCTCATCGACTTCTGGAGTCAAGAGGCCTGAATTTAAAGACAATCTAAGACACTTACTAGCTATGTGATCCTGGACAAATCAGTTATTTCATCTGTAAAATGAGCGGGAGAAGGGCAAACCATTCCAGTATCTTTGCCAAGAAAACCCCAAAAAGGAGTCACAAAGAGTCAAACATGACTGAAAACGACTGAACAACAACCATAAAGTCTGAAAATATTTCTTGTTCTTCATTTCATCATCAATCTTCTAGAGTCATTGTCAATTACCATGTTTATTAAATTAATTCTTTCAAAGTTGCTTTCCTTTGCAATGTTGTTATTATATGTTATTGTTCCGATTTTACTTGCTTCACTGTGCATTAATTCATTCAAGTCCTTACAAGTTTCTCAGAAACCATCCTCTTTGTCACTTCTGTCTTTGCAGTAATATTCATTTGGATTTATATACTATAATTTTTCCAGTCATTCTTCAGTTGATGAATATCTTCTTCATTTCTAATTCTTTGTTTTAAGAAAAAGACCTGCTATAGATATTTTTGTATATCACCTTTTCCTATTTCTTTCATCTCTTTGGGCTTATAAGCCTTATAGTGGTATTACTGAGTCTGAAGAAATGCATAATTTAGTGACAGAGTTCCAAGCTGTTTTCCATAATGTCTTTACCAATTCCCAATTCCACCAATCTATTAATTTGCTAGAACCCCTCCAGCAATTGTCACTTTTCCTTTTTTTTTTTTTGTCATCTTTGACAATCCAATGACTGAGGTGCTACAGCCTTCTTTATCTTCCAAACACCTTCACTTGATTCCATAATCTCTTCAGTAATCGTCTTATGTCTCTTCTCCCTTTCACAGCTAAACCCCGATGAATAGGAATATAAATATACTTGTTGCTCCTAATTCATCTCCTCTTAATAATTTCTTATTCCTTTGCAATTTGGCTTCTGACCTAATCATGTAACTGAAACTGCTTTCATGTAAATTACCAATGACTTCTTTGTTGAAAATCATGACTTTTTTTCCAGTTCTCCTTCTTGACCCCTGCAGCACCTGCCCCTGTTCCTCATATTCTCATCCTAGATTTTCTCTTTTCTGGGTTTTTGTGACACTACTCACCCTTGGTTCTGCTCCAGTTTTCCTGGAAGATCCTTTTCAGTCTCTGCTGGATTTTGATGCAAACCATTTCCAAAAACTGTGGGTGTACCAAAATATGCTATTCTCTACACTTTCCTGTTGACATCAGAATCAATGGATTTATCATCATGGGTCTGCAGAAGATTGCCAATCTATGTATCTATCTTTCATTTTTCTCTCAAAGCTTCAGGTCTGTATCACCAACAGCTTGGATATCGGCAGCTGGATGCCCCATAACTATCTCAAACTTAACATGCATATATTAGAACTCATGCTCCTCCTCCACTCTACTAAAATAATTCTTTAAAAATTAGAATGGAGCAAATGGAAGCTAATGACTCTAGAAGAAGTCAATAAATTAGAAAACTAATGAAAAAATAAAAGACAATGTGAAATATTTCATTGGAAAAGCAACTGACCTGCAAAATAGATCCAGGAGAGATCATTTAAAAATTATTGGACTATCTGAAGGTGATTACTTAAAAAAAGAGCCTATACATCATCCTTGAAGAAGTAATCAAGGAAAATTGCCTGGTATTATAGAACCAGGGGTAAAATAGAAATTGAAAGAATCTACCTATCACCTCCAGATAGATATACCAAAAGGAAAACTCCTAGGAATATTGTAGCCAAATTCTAGATTTCCCAGGTCAAGGAGCCAGAAAGAAACAATTCAAGTATTTTGGAAACACAATCAGTATAACACAAGATTTAGCAGCTTCTATATTAAGAGATCAGAGGCCTTGGAATATAATATTCCAGAGGTCAAAGGAGATAGAATTAAAACCAAGAATCACCTACCCAGCAAAACTGAGTATAAACCTTCAGGGGAAAAAATGGAATTTCAATGAAATAGAGGACTTTCAAGCATTCTTGATGAAAAAACCAGAACTGAATAGAAAATTTGACTTTGAAATACAAGACTCAAGAAAAACATGAAAAAGTAACTAGACAAGGAACAGAGAGAAGACCAGTTTGATTAGGACACAGACTACATGATGGAAAATAATGTCTGGTAAACCTTGTAAAGGTAAGCTGAAGTCAGATCACCAAAGATGTTTAATACCAAATAGAAAAATTTGTATTTTACACTAGATTCAGTAGGGATCCAATGAAGTTTTTGAGTGGGGAAGTGACACAGTCAGACTTAACCTTTAAAGATACCACTTTGGAAGGCAGACCAGATCTGAAATACTATGTTCAGTCCTTAGTAAAACATTTTAGAAGGATATTGACAAGCTGGAGGATAATTATAGAGTCATTGGACTGGAGTTAGGAATTTAAAAAGCATTTAAAAACATGTTCTCTTCTTAACCTGGAGTTTAGGACTCCAGCTCTCAACTCATCATTCATTGGATTAATTCTTGAACACTTCTCAATAATTATTTCTATGGCTTATGGTCCACTCAGGATTTTCTCTAGGAATTTCGGAATTAGGATTTGACTCCTGTTTAATTCCCCATCAAGAACAAAAAGTGTTTTTGACTCCAATGCAAACAGTAAAGCTAACAAGGCATCGACTATAAGAAAGGTTTTATTTAAGCCAACAGAAACAACACACACACACACACACACACACACACACACACACACAAATCGCAGTTCAATCTATTTCTTATCCTTCAGTGGTTCCACCTACCCTAGAGACCTTCATAGTCCATATGACTCACAGGTCTAGTGAAAGGACACTTTCAGGTTCTTCCTTAAAGCCTTGGCTCCTTTTTTTCCTGGGAGACTACATGGAAATATAGGCCCTCCAGCATGCCCTCCTTCTTCCTCTCTATTTCTAGTGGATGGGTCTATGTCTGTTACTTTCCTTTCTCTGCTACTCTCTCTTCTCCAAATATTTCTGCCTCTAGTCAATTATTGTCTCTCTGCTTTTAAAGAATCAACTCAAATGTGTGAACTTCATTCAGGTGGTATTAACTCAAAGATTCTCATGGAGGTTGCAATACCTTTGCTTTCAAAGTCATTGCAAAGGGCAGAACAATGGGACAAGTACCCAGAACAAGGTAGAGGAACCTTTCTAGGAACTCAGTCTTCTTCGGGATATTTCACACCTTGTTCAGGAGGTTGTAGAAAGTTCAAGGGGTCCATGCAGTACACCTATACACATTTATTTAACATTATCAGCCTTATTCTTCTGAGTCCCAGAGCAAAGAGCTAGAATGAATAGATAGAAGTTGCAGAGGTAGACTTCAGATAACTCTAAGGAAAAAACTTCATAGCTGATAGTGTTATCCGAAAGTAGAATGAACCACTTTTGGTGGAAATAATTATTTGTTCATTCAGTGCTTTAAGATTTTGTAGTATCTCATTCAAGCTTTACAACAACTATGTGAAATAGTTGCTACAGTTATAATTTCTAATTTACACATTAGAAATCTAAGACTCAGTAGGTTAAATTACTTGCCTTTGGTCACATAAGACCATCAAGAATGGGAGAAATGATTTGAACCCAGGTTTTCCTGGTTCTAAGTTCAGTTTAATATCCACTATAATATGCTGCCTCTCCACAGTTGTGAGTATCTCCATTGCTGCAGATACTCCAGTAGACACAGGTAGAGCACTTATCAAAGACATTGTAGAAAGGATACTTGCCTATATATGTGTTTGCACAGATAGACTCCGAAGTCCCTTTGAATTTAGAGATTCTATTTATACCTCTCTGAGAGACAGCTAGTGAAGCAGTTTATAGAGCACTGGGCTTATAGAAGACTCATCTTTATGAGTTCAAATCCAGCCTCTGACACATGCTGACTGTGTTGCTTAAACCTGCTTGCATCAGTTTCCTCCTTTATAAAATGAACTGGAGAAGAGAATGGCAAACCATTCCAGTATCTTTGCCAAGAAAACCCCAAATGGGGTAACAAAGAGTCAGGTATAACTCAACAAATACTTTTTTTGAAACATAAAATCAGTGGTTGAGAAGGGACAATTTAATTTTTAAAAAATATTAAGGCAAAATATAATATATCCATTATTCAGCAATGATAGTGCCAAAGAGCCCAATCTAATCAGCCAGGTATTAATTTGTACCTACTCTGAAGATAAATGTACCTTTTAAAAACTGGATTGCTATAGTACAATGTTATGACCTTGAAAGTTATGTCACCAAGTTTCCATTTCCTTGAAACTCTTCATTTTATTCATAACACGATAGCTCTTTACCCAAAAAACAGGTGGTTTTAAAGACCCACTTTGTAAAACTTTGTGACAAGATACTGGGACAATTAATGAGAGATATCTTTTTTTTAATTATTATTTTATTTGTTTTCAGTGTTCTACAATCACTTCCATATGACTTAGATTTTTCCCCCTCCCTTCTTCTCCTTCCCCCCTCTCTCCTTTAGACAGTATACAATTTTATATAGGTTCTACACATACATTCCTATTAAACACATTTTCACTTTAGTCATGTATAGAAGAATTAAAAAGAATGGGAGAAATCATAAAACAAACCAAAATGTAATAGAAAAGAAAATGATCTGCTACATTCTGCTATCAAATTTCATAGTTCTTTCTCTGGATGTGGAAAGCATTTTGCCTTAAGACACCATTGGGAATTTTTTAAGTCCTTTCATTGCAATGAAGTTTTAAGTTTACCAGAAAAAAATCCTTGCACATTGTGGTTGTTGCTGTGTATAAAGTTCTCCTGGTTCTTCTCCTTTAGCTCAGCATCAGTTCATTTAAGTCTTTCCAAGCTTCTCTGAAATCTTCCTGTTCATCATTTCTCATAGCACAATAGTATTCCATTACATGCCTATACCATAATTTATTCAGCCATTCCCCAATTGATGGGCATCCCCTTGATTTCCAGTTTTTGGCCACCACAAAGAGTGCTGCTATAAATATTTTTGTACATGTGGGACCCTTTCCCATTTTCATGATTTCTTTAGGATACAGTCCTAGAAACGATATTGTTGGGCTAAAGTGTATGCATATTTTTGTAGCCCTTAGGGCATAGTTCCAAATTTCTCTCCAGAGTGGCTGGATAAGCTTGCAGCTCTACCAACAATGAATGAGTGTTCCAACTCTTCCCATATCTTTTCCAGCATTTATCATCTTCCTGTTTTGTAACGTTAGCCAATCTGACAGGTGTGATGTGGTATCTCAAAGTCATTTTGATGTACATCTCTCTAATAAATATTAAGTTAGAGCATTTTTTCATATGACTATAGATAGCTTTAATTTCTTACTCTGAAAACTGCCTGTTCATATCCTTTGGCCATTTTATCAATTGGGGAGTGACTTGTATTCTTGTAAATTTGACTCAATTCTCTATATATTTTAGAAATGAGGCCTTTATCACAGACACTACCTGCAAAAATTCCTTTCCAGTTTTCTGTTTCCCTCCCAATCTTGGTTGCTTTGTGTTTGTTTATGCAACAACTTTACAATTTAATGTAATCAACATTATCCATTTTGCACTTCATAATGTTCTCTATCTCTTGTTTGGTCATAAATTTCTCTGTTCTCCATAAATATTATAAATTATTCCTTGCTCCCCTAATTTGTTTACAGTACCAGCCTTTATAACTAGATCATGTATCCATTTGGACTTTATTCTTGTGCATGGTGTAAAGCATTGGCCTATGACCAGTTTCCACCACACTGTTACCCAGTTTTCCCAACAGTTTTTCTCAAACATTGAGTTCTTATCCCAGAAGCTGGAGTCCTTGGGTTTATCAAACAGTAGATTGCTGTATTCATTGATGACTGTGTCTTGAATACCTAACCTATTCCACTTGTCTATCCCTCCATTTCTTAGCCAGTACTAAGTGATTTTGATGATTGCTGCTTTATAATAGAATCTGAGATCTGATAGGGCTAGACCACCTTCCCTAGCATTTCTTTTCATTAGTTCCCTTGATATTCTGGACCTTTTGTTTTTCCAGATGAATTTTGATATTATTTTTTTCTAGCTCTACAAAATAATTATCTGATAGTTTGATTGATATGGCATTGAATAAGTAAATTAATTTAGGTAGAGTTGCCATTTTTGTTATATTGGCTTGGCCAGCCCATGAGCAACTGATGTTTTTCCACTTATTTAGATCTGACTTTATTTGTGTGAAAAATATTTTGTAATTGTGCTCATATCATCTCTGGGTTTATTTTGACAGGTAGACTCCCAGATATTTTATAGTGCCTACTGTAGCTTTAAATGGATTTCTCTATCTCTTACTGTTGGGCTTTGTTAGCAATGTATAGAAACACAGATGATTTAGGTGGATTTATTTTGTAACATGTAACTTTGCCAAAGTTGTTTATTATTTCAAGGAGTTTTTGCTTGATTCTCTAGCATTCTCTAAGTATATCATCATATCATCTGCAAAGAATGATAACTTTGTTTCTTCTTTGCCTATTCTAATTCCTTCAATTTCTTAGTGTTAAAACGAACATTTCTAGTACCATATTAAAAATAGTCCTGATAAGGGACATCCTTATTTCATCCTTGATCTTATTGGAAATGGATCTAGCTTCTCTCCATTGCATATAATGCTTGCTGATGGTTTTAGGTAGATACTGCTTATTATTTTAAGGAAGACTCCATTTATTCCTATGCTCTCCAGTGTTTTCAATAGGAATGAGTGTTGTATTTTGTCGAAAGCTTTTTCTCCATCTATTGAGAAAATCATATAGTTTCTGTTAGTTTTGTTGTTGATCTGATCAATAATGCTGATAGTTTTCCTAATATTGAACCAGTCCTGAATTCCTGGTATAAATCCTACCTGATCATAATATGTTATTCTTGTGATAAGTTGCTGTATTCTTTTTGCTAATATATTATTTAAAATTTTTGCACTTATATTCATTAGAGAAATTGGCCTATAATTTTCTTTCTCTGTTTTGGCTCTTCCTGGTTTAGGTATCAAAACCACATTTGTATCATAAAAAGAATTTGGTAGGACTCCTTCAGTAATTTTCCCAAATAGTCTAAATAGTATTGGAATTAACTGTTCTATCCAAACTGTGTTTGATAGCATTCACTTGTAAATCCATCTGACTCTGAAGACTTTTTCCTAGGGAGTTCATTGATGCTTGTTTAATTTCTTTTTCTGAAATGGTTATTTTACTTCCTTTTCTCTTAGTCTGGGCAATTTATATATGTTTTTAAATATCCATCCATCTCACTTAGATTGTCGTATTTATGGGCATGCAGTTGGACAAAGTAATTTCTAATTATTTTAATTTCATCCACATTGGAGGTGAGTTCACCCTTTTCATTTTTGATAGTGGGAATTTGGTTTCTTCTTTATTTTTTAAAATCATATTTACCAAAGGTTTATTAATTTTACTGTTTCTTCCATAAAGCCAACTCTTAGCTTTATTTATCAGTTCAATAATTTTCTTAATTTCAGTTTTGTTAATCTCTTCTTTGGTTTTCAGTATTTCTAATTGGTATCTACTTGGAGATTTTCCATTTGTTCTTTTTCTAGCTTTTTCAGCTGCATGCCCCACTCATTGATCTCCTCTTTCTCTATTTTATTCTTACAGACATTCAATGATATAAAACTTTCCATAAGAGCTGCTTTTGCAGTATCCCACAAGTTTTGGTAAGTTGTCTCATTATTGTAATTTTCTTGCATGAAGTTGTTGGTTGTTTCTGTGCTCTGTTGTTTAATCTACTCATTCTTTAGGATTAGATTATTTAGTTTCTAATTAATTTTTGGTCTATCTTTCCATGGCCTTTTATTACATATAATTTTTATTGTATTATGTTCTGAGAAGTATGCATTGACTATCTCTGCCTTTCTGTATTGGATTGTGAGGTTTTTATGCCCTAATTCATGGTCAGTTTTTGTATATGTGCCATGCACCACTGAGAAAAAGGTATGTTCCTTTCTATCCCCATTCAATTTTCTCCAGAGATCTATCATACCTACCTTATCCAGAGTTCTATTCACCTCCTTAACTTCTTTCTTGTTTATTTTGAGGTTAGATTTATCAAGTTCAGAAAAGGGGACATTGTGGTCTCCCACTAGTATAGTTTTGCTGTCTATTTCTTCCTGCAACTCCCTTAACTTCTCCTCTAAGAAGTTCATATGTTTAGTAATGATATTGTTTCATTGTCTATGGTGTCTTTTAGCAGGATATAGTTTCCTTCCTTATCTCTTTTGATTAGATCTATTTCTGTTTTTGCTTTGTCTGAGATTAGGTCTGCTACCCTTGCTTCTTTTACATCAGATGAAACATAATATATTCTGCTCTGAACTTTTACCTTTATCCTGTGTGTATTCCTCCTGTTTTAAATGTGTTTCTTGTAAACAACATATTGTTGGATTATGGTTTTTAATCCATTCTGCTATCCACCTCCGTTTTATGGGAGAGTTCATCCCATTCACATTCACAGTTGTGATTACTATCTGTGTCTTTCTCTCCATCCTATTTCCCCCCATTCATGCTTTTAGTTCTCCTTTCTCCCTTCCTGTC